>NC_052051.1:90116799-90762141 GCF_903992535.2 Arvicola amphibius
GAGAGAGAGAGAGAGAGAGAGAGAACTCAGAGAGATTCTGAGAGATTTAAGAAGATTCAAAGAGATGGAGTTCCTATATGTGGGGCTTTGGATTCATGGCAGGGAGAAACAAAGAGGCCATGACATCTAGTCCTGTGTTTATTCTTACAGCTTTATACCCTCAATTGGGTTGTATTTTCAAGGGTAGTTATCAGGAAGTGATATCCAGCCATAGCTGACTTTAAGGGTAGTTCAGGAAATATTTAGATTAAATAGCCACTTACCAATTTATGTGAGATTTATGTGTATGTAAGATTTGCCTGTGAGGGGATAACAGGAAGTACTTGAATCAAACTGGTGTATTCATGTATGCATAATTGCATGCATGCATGCAAGTGTCTGTATGTGTGTGTTTGTGTTTGTGTGTGTGTGTGTGAGAGAGAAACAGAAACAGAGACAGAGAGAAAGAGAGAGGAAGAGAGACAGTGAGAGAAAGAATACTAAACCCTGTAAGATTGATGTGTATGCAAGATTTCTCTGTGAGAGGATAACATGAAGAATCTAATATGTACTGGTGTTTTCATGCTTGTGCATGTGTGTGCATGCATGCAAGTGTCAGTCTGTGTATGTATGTGTGTGAGTGTGTTCATGTGTGTCTGCGGTGCATGTATTGTGTCGATGTGTGCTTTAGTTGTTAGGTAGGAAAAACCTCACATTACCGATCACCACCCATGTGTCTACTGTGTCAGTGCCTATAGAAGAGGGGATTCTGAGAAGTATCTTGTTTCAAATCATGTATTGGGTGGTGGTGGACATACCAGTTCGCAGATCTTGCATGGCATGACATGTATCCCTGTGTGGAAGACTTTAGTTGTAAGGAAATGGTAAATGTAGCAGAACCTGGCATCAGGATATGGCGTGTGTCTAGAGGGCCTTGCCTATGGGTGAGGGCATACCAACTGGACCTGACACCAAGATTTCTTTCTCTTGTTACAAGATTCTTTTGTTTCCCTCCTTTCCTCCCCTCTCCTCCACTCTCCTCTTCTCCTCTTTCCTCCTTCTCCTCTCCTCTTTCCTCCTTCTCCTCTCCTCTTCTCTATCTACTATCTCCTATCCTCCTCTTTCCTCCCCTCTCTTCCCCTTCCCTTTCCTCTCTTCTTTTCCCCTCTTCTCCATGGTCCTTTCCTTTCATCTCCTCCTATCTCCTCCCTTTCCCTTTCCTCTCCTCTCTTCTAGCCCCTCCCCTCTACTTGTCATCTCTTTCACTCTCCTCACTTCTTTCCTCCCCTCTCCTCTTCTCCTCTCCTACCTTTGCTTCCCCGCTCCTCTCCTAGCAAGTGTGCAAGATCTTATTGGGAGAGAATTTCCCATCATGGTCTGGCAGCTGTCAGTGTGTTGTAGGAGGTCAAACAGGACCCAATATCTAGTCATGGATGTATGGTCACAGGGCTAGTATTATATGCAATGTGTTTGATGAATTATACTGTATGTCAGAGAGAAGAGAGGAAGAATGGGGAGTCAAGCCAAGAACCATATCTCCTAAGTGTGTGTTAGAGTATAGAAGACCTGGTATCAATCAAAGTGTGATAATGCATGTGAAATAGGTTGTCAGTGTGGGATGTGATATCCAGGAATGCCTGCCATGTTAGTGTGTGTGAGCCATTTAGGGAGTCAGCAGCACATGGTACCTAGCAGTGCATGTGTGGCAGTTGTGGGGTGATGTTTGCATTTCAGGTAAGTCAACAGGCTTTGTAGGACTGTCATGAGTGTTAGAATACCAAGCAGGTCTGCTATCCAGAAGGTGTGCTTAGGTAGGTGTGATGAGGTGATCAGTGTGTCCTGACACTGCCAGTGTTGTTTGTGGTGGAGGGTGTGATATTCGAGAGGACCTGACATGTACTGGTGTATATGAATCTTCAGGGATCTGAGGGTGTCAAGTGGGGCCCAATAACTACTAGTACATTTCATTACAATGACAAGGGACTGTCCTGTATGCCCTGATAGTAGCTGTTAAAGTGGGACTCTGTGGGTGATATTCAAGATCCAGACCAAGGAATGCCTGTGAGGAATGCATGAGGGTTTGTGAAGCAAAGCTTGATATATAGAAGTTGGTATTAGGTTTTGTGGGAAGCTCTGATTGTACCAATACTTATAAATGGATTTTAGTCTCTGTGTGTGCTGTGTTTGTTTCTCATTAAAGTCTGAGAGCTGGCATTATAAGTGAGGTGGCATGGTCATAGTGTCTCACGCTGGATTATACCTGGTGTTTGATGTCGATGCAGGAGGTTTCCAATAGTATTTGAATCAAGCAGTACATGTGAGCCCTTCCTTGATAGGAGTTAGAGTGTCCAACAGGGCCTGATACCTTACACCGTATCACAGTTGACATTCTGGGTAGAGCAATGTGAAAAAAAGCACAGAACGTGCCGGGCGGTGGTGGCGCACGCCTTTAATCCCAGCACTTGGGAGGCAGAGGCAGGCGGATCTCTGTGAGTTTGAGGCCAGCCTGGTCTACAAGAGCTAGTTCCTGGACAGGCTCTAAAACTACAGTGAAACCCTGTCTCAAAAAACCAAAAAAAAAAAAAAAAAAAAAAAAAAAAAAAAAAAAAAAAGCACAGAACGTGTCACTGCTTGTGGGACAGCGGGGACATAAGTTGACTAGCTGGGCCCAATACCTAGAAGACTGTATGGTGATTGCAGGTGAAGGGTGTCCTTGGTGTCCTTCAACTGGCAGTGTATGTAAGTACAGTGTTAACGTGGATGAACATGCACAGCACAGACAAGTATCTAGGTTCAGTTTCTGCTGTTTTCCCCAATTTAGTGTACCATAAACCACAGTGCTATTATCAGAATCAAGGTGACAGCTCATCTCCTTCCCACACAGTGTGAGAGGTGTCAGCCCTCATCACAACACACACCACACCCAGACCTCGCCACAGCCACACAAGATACACTGTTGTTCACCATGCCAGGATAAACTCCATATTTTCCCTGACACTGCAGTTAAAATGGAAGTTCTCATGCTGTACACACCACCTCCACTCTCGCAATCCTACATATCAGTCCCTACTTGAATGCTTCTTCCTCTGACTCTATTAAGTATAACCAATGCATGTCCCTGGGCCTATAAGATAGACACCTAAAGCCAGAATCAAACTACACATCATGTCAGCTGGATTGGTCAAATGCAGCCCTCGAATTGTACATGCTCTCAACTTTTAAGGACATGGCCCAACTGCCACTTAATCTAAAATATAAAATATTATAAAAGTATGCTGAACAAAATTCTCCACCACTCTTCTAAACCTGTAGCTATGAATCCCTGATATACACATTATTAACCCCAATATTCAGGCCTGTTTGATATCCCTTCCCTGGCTGCTACAGCACCACATATACTGGCAGGTATCACAGTTGTTCGTTAGGCATTGCTAGACTCTCCTCTGCTTCCCTCATGACTAACAGCCTAAATAGACCGGCAGGAATCAGGTGCTGCTGGAACTCACCTGCCTTCTGCCTGCTCCATGAATGTTGTTCTATGTCTTCTCCCAGATCATTCCCTGCCCTAGTAGAGTGCTAGGTGACACAGGTGTTCCATGCTGCTGACACTGGGTGCTGGAAATCAGGAGTAGCTGGTCACCTCCACTCTCTTCTGCATTAATTGCTATGTATCAGGCCATGCTGGACACCACTGCCAGTCAACATACACTGCCATTTCATCAATCCTTATGAGGACCCCAATATCCACCACATATAAACAACCACATTTCACTCTCAGATGGACAGCCAACTCTGGAATACTACTGTGTGTTCAAGATAGTTTTCAGATTCTACTTGTCACCTTCTAACATTAATTCTCCTCATTCACACAGTAGGCAACAGACTCTTAAGAATATTTCATCCTGCTTACATCACACATGGACTGCAAGGCTGTAGCAGGCAATGGTTCAACATGGCCTATGAAACATCAGTGGGTCCTGAGTGACAAGAGGATGCAGTTTCTGTGTAGTAGCACTAAGAAGTGAATTGTAGATGCGGTGGGAGGGTTTCTAATTGCATATGATATACAGTATGTTTAGGGCTTCATGGTTGGTGTCCTGCAAGCCCTATATGAAAGAGATTACATAGAGCAGTTCAAGAACTGGTGTCCAGCTGGTTCTAATACCTCCCAATGTGTAGAGGTGGTGTCAGGCAGGTAATGTCGAACAGTGGCAATTACTAGCAATGCTGTTTAGCACAGCAGATGGGAGGGGACATTTGTGTAGTATCTTTACTACCATTGGTGTGGGAGTTGATGGGGGAAGGAACATCCTGAACTGCCATAGTAATGTATATGGATGACAATATATTAGTGTACAGGTAAGAACAGTGTCAGGTAAAGGCTGATATCTAAATGGATATGTGGATTGTGGCCTGTGCATGTCCATCAGGGTCTGACACCTAGCTGTTTTGGGATATATGTGAGGTTTGCAGCACAGACTGATTCCCTGTATTCATTGTGGGGCAGCAAGGGTGGTGTGGTCTGCATGGGTTGACATCTAGCATTGAGAGTGGAACAGTGCAGGGAAGTGTGCAGCGCTAGGCTCTCTGGCCTCCAGCAGCAGCATGGAGACTCATGAGCTCAAGCAAGCCTTACATCTGTGCTTGTTCAGCATCCTTCTTCTCCTGGGCTAGGGTGTTTGAGAGTCAAGAGTATAGTTGACTGACAGAGGGAGATATGAGTCTCCAGCTTTGGAGAGTCTTCATTCGTCTTCTTTGCCATATCTTCATGTGGTAACGTTGAGGGTCACATGGGTGTAAGTGTGGTGAGCAGAACACATCTGATTGTCAGCCTGGACACTCCTTCCTGCTACATAGCACCAAATCATCTTCTCTTAGAACAGGTAATTGTTGTCTGCTGGGCTGTGACAAGAGTGTCCAGGCTTTCTCTAGATGTCCTATGATATAGTCTCCCCCAGCCATGCTTGTATTTCCTTGGTTAATGTCAATAAAGTTCATGTGGCCAGAGTTCATTTTCTGTGCAGACTTTGTCTTCTTCCTTAAGAGGGTGAAACTTATGTAGGTCTCTTCTGCATCTCTTATATGAATTTTATAGTGTTTGCATTGGGGTCAGCTGTAATAATTGAATTAGTGTTCAGTTTTCTAATGGATTCCTTTGTATACTTACTGTTTGCCTTTGCATACTTGCAGACTTTTGTGGACGGATCATTTTCTCTGCTTTGATTACCAATGGTGCCCCTGCCAAAATCAGCTGATGCAGTGTGGGTCTCTTGCTGGTATCTGTGTTTGAGTCCATGTTTCCATCTCTGTTTCTTCCATGTTAAACTCTGTGGATCTCTGAGACTTTGTGTGAAGGGCTGGAACCAGAACTGGAGTGTCTGGAGGAGTTCTCCTGTCCTCTGCCATCACGTTTAGGATTAGACCCAGTTGGATGTTACACTTAGTGCTTGGGTAGCAGATTGACATGTTTCAAGTCTATCTGAGAAAAGATCTGTCAGCTAAACAACAGTGAAAAGAGTGGAGATACAGTTGTCTCTCAGAGTTTAGAGTCCTGTGGATAAAAAAATAATGTTCTATTTGCCAATTGGTGTAAATTCAGCAGGAAACCAACTTTGGTACTTTGGTATTTGTTTACTTGTGTATTGTCTCTATCCAATACCAGTAGGAAAGAGTATAAGTGACTGACGTCAAGTGCAACATCATCATGTGATTGGTGGCCTGAGAGAGAAGGTCCAAGGACAATGCCCTTTTCAGGAACTCCAGTTCAGAGGCTGTGCACACATGCACTCGTGTGTCCCAAGGCTCTGTAGCGGCATGTTTTTTCTCTGCTCAGGTAGTTTTCCAGGGTCATCTCTGAGGAAAGAGAGGCATAGGTGACATTTTTACACTATCAAAATACAGACAGCATGAATGTACGCTGGAAATTTAAAGGTAACATACATTGGACGGCTTTCCTAGGAGATCTTTCTGTTATCCTCAGATCTTGATGACAATTGGAGCAGGTTCTGTAGTGGATTCTGGAACATGAACCATCTCACTGCCGTGCACAGAATGTCTGCCTGAAGCTGTGTAGAATTTTTGAACTTTCCTGAATTAGGAGATGAACTTGTTCATCACTGACACTAGGGCTGAGTGTGCAAGTCCTCATGTTAGGAATCCTCTGGGGACACAAATCAGGATGTGGCCAGGCACCTGCAAGAGAAGAAGTATTATAGATCAGTGAGTAAACTGGCTGAGAGTTCAACATCCACAAACACAAGATCTGTGGACTTGGCAAATAATGGTAGGTTTACTTTATGAAATTCAGGGACTAAAGAGGCAGGTATAATGCTCATTGTCGTCCAAGGTGACCTTCCCCAAGCCAACATCATTAGGGTTTCATCAGAGACTTCAGAGGGCAGGGAATGATTTCTTATGTTAGCCCTGCAACTTTTCTGGCACCAGGCTCTGGGAACTAAGGAGTAAAAGCATTTTCCCACCAACATGTCTAAACATAGGCACTCTGCTTCCTGCACCTCATCTCACTTCCTCTTGTCTATATTAGACAGGATACATACTTGGTGAAAATGAGCTTCACAAAAGATGATGTCTCAAAGAACCTGCAGATAATAGGAGAGAAAGAGTGACCAATAAGCCATCTGGAGTTGACTTGGGGAACTCCATGTGACCCACCTGTACCAGATTGCTCATTGCTGCTGTGTCAAGCGGCCAGTGGGTATACATTAAGCATTGTGCCAATCAAATATGTTATGTCCAGGAGAGCATCTAAGGACTCAGGTTTGTGCTCTGTGATGAGGACACCTGTGGACAGCTTTGGGATGAAGTGTGTGAAGTTCCTCCTACAAGTAGCTGGTAATCATGGACCCTGCCCATGCTCCTTCCAACAGATATGCGGTAAAGGAGGGAAGTGATGGTTGTGGGGGTAAGAAACTCAGCTGACATCTGTTTTCTCAGGTCAAAGGCTAAAGATAGAAACTTGCTTTAGTATCAGGGAAAGTCCTCATTAGTCCCAAGATAAATATAAACACCACAACTGTTCATGCTGAGATTTGCCTTCCTAGAGTCTGTCATATGAGTCTGGAGCCCATGATTCTCATTGATTGTATCTCCTGGGTTTCACTGACCTGGCTACAACACCCAAGTCTCCCTTTCCCAGGCACTGCATTCAGTAAAGTATATCACGAATGATACTTGCCTTAGTAATCACCTACTGACACAGAGCAGGTATTACCACATAAACAAGAAGGCCTGCCACTCCAGTCTGGTTTTCCTTGAAAGGCTATGTGCACTCTCATTTTTGTGGTTCTTCAACACAGTACAGACTAAGCATCTTGCCAGTTGCAGTGATTGTTCTTCCATACAGGTGCAAGATGATGTTCACCCAGTATACCCAAACTGTTTCTCCATAACAGCTAGGGGCAGAGGGGAAAGATGAGCTACTTGCCACAATTTATCTCAAAACCACTCTGAATCCATGACTCTGTTGTCTGTCTTCTTACCTTTGTTCCTCTGCATCTTGAGCTTAATGGTCAAGTTCCTTGGAGTTGAAAACAGTTGACTTTGACAGCCTCATGTTTATCTTTCTGTGGATCAATGTCAAGGATAAACCAAGTTCAGAGTCCTTTCCAATACATCAAGATGAAAAGTAGTGGCCTCAGTGCTGCCTTCAGCCATGAGATTCACAGATAAGCCCTGGCATTCAGTCCCTTCTGAGTGGCCACTCTTCGTTACATCATTGGTGCTACGTGGAGAGTGTCCATGACAACACCAATGTAACTTTCATAAGAGAATCCTAGAAGAATGTTTCTAATCTACAGTCACAAGTTTCTGTTTAGGTCTGACCCTCTGACTCCTGATGTTGGATCTAATCAAAAATTAGTTTCAAGACTGCAGCCTAAGTCATGTGTCCACTCTACAGCAGGGAAATCAAGCAATACTCACCTTGCAAACTGGAGCAAAATTCTAGAATTCCTTCTATAGGGATATGCATTTCCATCCTGCTTGCTGTCACTTTCCTGTTAGGAGACAAATGTGGTTCTGACAAACACCCCACAGTAAGGGCCCTTTCACCAACACCTAGGCTAAACAGGCATGCAGTGGAACTGTCTTCCGTGAAAAGAGGGAAATTGACACAGGCCACCTGTAAACATTAAAAGGGAGAGGAGGGGAGGGAAGGGAGGAGGAGATTTACCTCTGTCCAGTATGAAAAAAAAAAAACACCTCCCTTGGACTTGACCTTTTTTAGGGAAAGACAGATGAATATGTATTGAAGTTGTATGTCATGGAAGCCTGGCACATTGGGGTTCTAATTGAAGGGTATCTTTAGGTGGAATTGTGGCACAGAGCTGCTCTCTGAGAAGTATGCTATTAAAGGCCAGCCATTGGACATACCTCCTGTTAACAATGTTTGTGTGTGGAAAAGCCTGTGGTAGATGAAGGCTTACCACCTCCTTACTGGACTTCTCTGTTGGAGTGCACGACACTCTGTCATCGGGACTTCCTGCACGACTCCCAATTGGGCTATCTCAGTGAAGAAAACTGCTAACACAATGTCCCATCCTCCACAGTGACTCAATATGTAAAATGATAATGACATATGGAAGGCACAGTCTTAAGAACTTTGAAATATACACTTCAGAGTCTTGACTCTTATATCATTCTGGACCATGTGTTTTCTGGTGGCTCTTCTCATACTCTTTCCTGATCTTTTTAGTTTTCTTCCCTCAAAGACTTTGATGTTCTGTAATTCTTTCTTCCTTTAGCCAACACTAAAACACTTAGACTACTTAAACAATTCAGGTTAAAGGTGGTGGTGGTGCTTTGAAGAGTTGATTTTGAAATAAGATTTCCTAATTTACCTACCCTAACTATCATGTAATGGTCACAAAGGACATTAGAAAACATATAGATTAATAAACAATGACATGCATCTTGGGAACCCCATTTGACTGTGTGTGTGCCCATGCATTGCTCTCGCCTTCCAGTGGTGCCTCTTTCTTCTGAGAAACATGGCTTTTTTTTTGTGAGAGTGGCAGACAGCAGCACAGAAATCTCACACAATTTCGAATTCTCATCTTAACTCTCTTCCAGCCTTTGGACAGACTGCTAGCATAGGCTGCACTTACATCTTTGGGAAGGACACCTTTTAAGTTGTTATTGGATGTTGTCTCAAGAGAAGATCTCTGAGTTCTGTGGGTTTCAATGGTGCTCATACCCTCAGGTGTCTCCCTTTCCTTCCTTACAGAGGGTGTACTCTGAGCCCCTGAGCTATTCTTGGGGGTGCTCACTTCCTAGGGCTTCTCGCAGGACAAATACTGTGCAGAAGAAATACATTCAGAGAATGGACATCTTGAGGACAACTCATTGCAAACCATGCTACCTACTTCCAAACTTCTGCTCAGGAGAGGAGTAACCTGAGGAGCACAGGTGGATACTTGGTGAGGAGGGTTGTCCTCCTTCAGCAGGCAGCACAAGGTGGCAGGCATGCTCAGGCTTCTGCTCTCCTGCTTACTTGACCACTACTCATCATGCCCCTGATGTTCAACCAGCAGGGCAAAGTTGGGGAGGGCAGGCTCACTCACTCTCCTCTTAGGAGGAAGGCAAGTCAGTGCACCTGGTGATGACAGAGCAACACAGGTCTGCAAGGACCTAGTTGCAGATTTAGTGTGGTCCTGGGATGACTCGTGGTTTAAAATTAGGTATGTGGCCATGATGTTATTGAATTTTTTCTCACGTAGACATTCACCAATAGTCTTGGGATGGTAGCCCATATCCCACATAGCCAGCACAATGCTGGGATTTGGTTTATTACAGAAAGACTCTGAGGATGATGGGAGTTTCCAAAATTCTTCCCTGTCTCTGATCCACTGGTGCTGCCTAATGTCACATATCGTGGGCCTCTGCTCAGGGTTCATGGTGAATAAGTGCACAATGAGGTGTACAAGCACAAGGTTTTGAGAAAGTGTGTAAGGAATGTAGTACATGGGATTCATCATCTCCTCCTTCATGTCTGGATAGGTCCTTGCTTTGAATGGGAACCTCGCTGTCACCATTACATATAGAACCACTGCCATGCTCCAGATGTCAAGTGCCCTTGCATCATACTCTGTATCATCGAATAGCTCTGGAGCACAATACTCAACAGTGCCACAGAATCCCTTGCACCTCTGCCCAGAGCTGACTCTGATGGCCAGGCCAAAGTCACACAGTTTGATGTTTCCTTTGCCATCAAGCAGGATGTTATCTAGCTTGATGTCCCTGTGTGCGATGTCATTATCGTGGCAGTAGTGCACTGCACACACAATCTGGCAGAAGATGTGTTGGGCCTCTTTCTGCTGAAGAGGGCCACCCTCCTCAATGAGCGTGACGAGATCGCCTTGAGCAGCAAACTCCAACACCATATAGGTGTGGTCTTTGCTGTCGACGACGTGGAAGAGCTTTATTATATACGGGTGGTCTAGTTCTTTCATGATGTTGAGCTCTTTCCTATTGTTCCCGTCACTCTCCTCACCATTCACAAGGATTTTAACTGCGACTTTCACATTTGTGAGGAGCTGGGAAGCTAACTTCACCTCAGCAAAGCCCCCTTTGCCGAGGTTATTAAGTATGGCGTAGTGATCTGTAAGTGTCTCCTCTTCATAGGTGCTGGCATCCAGGGCCAGCTGCATGGTCTCCTCCTCTCTAGTCTTGCTAGAAATGTTCTTGATAATTTCCATGCCAACGCCAACTGAGAAAATCAGATTATAAACAATGAGAAGTAAGTCAAGGGGTAAAGTTTTTAGCTTTCTCTTTCTTCATGGACAAGTGTGACAGATGGGAACATCTTACAGTGATCTTCTGGGTCACAGAAAATAAGAATATACCAAACTCTAAAGAAATCCCAGAAATAGACCAGAGTGAACATTGCAATGGCATAAATGCTTGATTATTGATAAGAACAAGTGATACAGATACAACTTCACCAAAAATTATCAAAGAGGAGAAAATTCAGTTTAAATTTATAGTCAAGGTTTGTTCTTGTTACAGTAAATATTGCTACTTCTAAAACATCATTTGGAAGACTTTTTTGGCATCTAACAAGGGTTTTATTTTGGTATGGAGATTATACCCTATTTACTCTGTAAACATATCTGAAAATAAAATGAATTAAAAATTCTATGCAAACCGAACCATTTCTGAATAAGTCTTTAGGAGAAATTTTGAATATTTATTCATTGTTAAGTTCTTAATAACTGAATCAATGAAAATCATAGAATTACAAAAACTTTGGAAAAACTCTTAGTATAAGTACATAGTACAAATAGCAAAGGAGAATCAGCATTCCTGCAGAAATAACAAAATTGGAGGTAATAGGAAAAGTTATGATGCACAATTTGCATATGGTTTCCTACACTGAGGAAAAGGAATGTCATTTCTAAGAAAAACCCTTTACATTACTAGATTTTAGTGTATTCCTTTAGCTGTCTATGCCATCAAATTTACCTATTTTTCCTGTCTCCCAATTGTATATTTTACTCTGAGATAATTTGGTGAATATAGTGATATCACTCTTGTTGACACCATAAGGAAAAGTGGTCTTTAAATAATGTGAGATATCATTCTGTGCTAGTCACTTGCTCTCATGCAAACTCAACTGATCAAAACATTTTTCAGAAATCTATGATATCAATCATATATTTTAAATTGTTTGTACATTTACTACTGGCTTTGAATCTTTAATTTTTTTCTTTTAATAATTTTGAAGGTTTTATACATGATCATTCAATTTACATTTTTATATTCTTCTCCTTTCTAAAGATCTAGCAATGTCACTTTGAGGGCAGGTGTAACAAATGCGATGTTTCCTGATAACATCAGAATGAAGCCAATGTCCCAGGTTTCTCTATTCTCTATGTAGAGGTATAACAAAAAGACTACTTAGAAGTTCATAATGTCAACACATTTCTCATTCCAATACCTCAAGTTTCCGAGTACTACTATCTTTCTATTTTTTAACAGTAAGATGAATTTTTAATTCTTCTCTTATATGTTCTACCCTGACTTGACTTTTCACATTCTTCCCTGCTCCATGCTCTTCTGCCTATTCCCCCAGATTTACCCTCTCTCCATCTCCCCTCAGGAAAGGGCAGGCCTCCCAGGGACATCAATGAAACACAGCATAATATGCTTCTATAAAACTGTGCACATACTATCATATCAAAGCTGAACTCAAAACCTAGAAGTAGGAAAATGTACCACAAGTAGGCTGAAGAGTTAGTGACCACCTTTCCCACTGTTAAGAATCCCACAGTAACATCAAGGTTATGGGAAATAACATATGCACAGCATATAGTTAAGACTCCCATCCCACAGGCTCCCTAAATCTCGTTGAGCCACTATGAGTACCAGTCAATTGATTTTATAGGTTGGGTATCCATGGTGTCCCTGAATATCCTGGTGCTCTGATCTTTCATTTGGAAGTATTTTGAAAACCTATGCTCTCATGAATTGTCAAATTGGAGCAAATGGCAAAATTCTAAACATGTGTAATTTTTCAGAAATCAAAAGTTAGTGTATAAAATCTTGTGCAGATTAGTAATAAGTATGATAGTTCAATATTCTTTGAAAAAATCCCAAGAAAATCACTGAGTTCATTGAAATAATTGGGTGATTTTTCATACCAGAAAAATCAGCCCCATGAAAACCATAGTGCTCACCTTTACTGCCAAGACTACTGCTATGATGCAACGTTATTGTTATGCACTATTGCTGAATACAACACTCATGTACATCAGCCAACATGGAGTTGTTGACTGGTGCTTCAACTACTAGAAGACTCACCCCTGCTGACTGACAGTATGATACAGAAATGTATTTTGCATTCTACTGAAGAAAAAGATAATCATCAACATCATCCAGCTACAAACCCTAGGACAACAGTGACCCACTAGCACAATGGACTGTTGTAATATTGGAATAAGTACAATGTCAGTAACCAGTCACTTTTAATTGGATTTAAGACCCTTCCAGGACATGGCTATCTTGGGCAAGAAACTGAGTGGGTAGGTCTTAGGCTACAGGAAAACCTGCTACTGTTATTTTGCTACAGCCACACAGTAAACAAAATGATTTTTGTTGACATCCTGCTACACAATGTGGTCAATGTCTCAAACAGCACCCAGCAGTGAAGCTGTTTCTAGTGAGAGATGTATCTAACCCCGCGTCTTATAGCAATGTAGAGGGAGTGTGAAGTTTTATAATACTCAGTCCCAATTGAAAAGCTTTGTGAAAACCTTCCCTCAAGTTTCAGGGAGCTGAGGTAGTCAGAAGAGGAGGCAGAAAGATACTGTCAGGGCCAAATGTAGTAGAAGATTCTAAGAAAGCAAGGAAATTGAAGAACACATGAACTGAAAGAGACTGCAGCAATATACACAAGCATACAAATATTCGAGTCAGATGGGGGCACTGTCATTGAAAATGGGAAGTAGAAACAGGGTTCTATCCCCAAACAGGAAATCATCAGCATTCTTTTTTTGCAGATGGCAAAGAAGAAACAGTTTCCTCCAATGGATTCTCACTGGGTAACTTAGCCACTCCTCCTGTTAGGATACATGTATTGGAACCATTGTCAAGCACAAAATGGACTCTATTGAAATGTGGTAGACTTTTGAACTCATTGTCCTTTTCTGGGGACATTTTGTAGGTCTTAATTCCTTATTTAAATGTTTCTTTTCTGTTTTTATAATTGAAAGAGTGTAAGACCATAACTCTAGATGGTATGGGAAGATAGGAGGGTGTTGGACAAAACTGAGAAGGGGAAAACAATCAAAATACATTGCATAGAAGACTTTCAATGATAAAATGTCAAGAAAATAACAGACTGGTATGAATGCTCTCATGTATGGATGATACCTGACTTTCAAAAAGAATTAACACTAATATTTGTCCAAGTATTCAATAAGGAGGAAGCAAAAGACACTTTCCAACATGTTCTACATAGCCTACAGGATCCTAATAAAAGACCTGGGAATCTGAGCTTTGCTCTCTTAATCCACATGTTGGAAATAATACCCTAACTTCCATTCATAAATATTCTTTGGACTTTCATAAGTGTGTGTTGTAATACACTTGTAGATAAGTAAGTAAATAGAGGAAAATAATTTAAATATAATATAAAAAGAATTTATAAACCAGCAGTCTATGTACTTAGACATGAAAATCCTTATTAAAAGTTGAAGGGGAAGCCTAACCAAAAACCTTGTTTTGTAAGGCGTGTCCCCCTTGGTCTAAAGGCGTGTCCCTCTTAGGTGTGTCCCCCTTAGGCTAATATTGACTTATAAAATCTTGCGGGCCTGTGGCCCGCCTGCTCTTTGTTTTCCTGCCCTCCTCGCTGGAACCTTGGATTTGTAAGTTCCCTTTCCTTTCCTTTATTAAAACTGAATTATATATATTAAAGCTTGTCTGGTGAATCATAACTGCCGATCAATCACGCACCTTCATTTGGCGTCCAACTCGGGCTTTTGGGAGCCTTCAGCTCCAGTTCCCGCACTGCGTGGCAGGGATTCTGCCTTGGGCTTTTGATTGCTTCAGAGCAGTTTCCCAGACTAGCCTGTCCCATCCCTGCTTGTACGCTTGTACGGAGCAAAGGAGCAAAGGACGTGTGCGGGTGACTCAGTCCGAGCTCGCTAACCCCTCAGGCAGCACCAGTCCCGGCTGAGTTCGGTCTGGGCCCTGACCTGCCGGAGACTAGCGGTTACTGCTGGAGTCCCAGCATTCGAGCTCTGCTGGTACTGCAGACTCCGTTTGGCAGAGCAGTAACTGCCCTCACCACCTACTGGCAGGGAACGGTCATTACAGGTAAAATTTCTTTTGATTAAAAAAAAAAATGTCTGACCATATCACCGTTGAAAGCTTCTGCAGTTCTGCAGTCTATTTAATTATACTATGGTAGAAATATTACAGGATACATATGATATTCCCATAACTTGGATGTTTATAGGGCTTGCAATTTTTCTCGTATTTGGTTTCTCCCTTACATGGTTTGAAAATAGAAAAATGATAAAGTCCTTACAGAATGAAACCAGGATTCTTAGGACAGAGGTTGAATGCTTAAGAAAGGGCACAACTGTTTTGAGTGACAACTTTAAGTCGGTCGAGGTATTTGCAAAAACAATTCAGACTGACACCAAGAAAGAGTTTGAAGGTCTCAAGGAAGGGAATAGGGCTTTGTCTGATATGACTAGGTCAAATGAGCAAAATTTAGAAAAACTACAGTCTGATATTAAGGAGAGATTCATTGCTGCGGAGGAGAGAACAGCTGATTTGGATCGTAAACTTCAGTCCCTGTCTGAAACATTATTAGAGAGAATTAAAACTGCTGAATGTGAAAATCGGACTTTGTCTAAAGGATATGACAGATTGGCTGACAGATTGTCAATACAAGAAGGCACAATTCATGCCATGAAAATTCTATCCAAGGATGAGATACTAACTCTACTGGACAAACTTCATGTTTTGGAATCCTCCATGAAGGCCTTGGAGCATAATTCTGGACAGGAGATCCAGGCCTTACAGAAGGCAATAGTAAGCAGATTAGAAAAGATTGAGGAAATTATAGACTATGATGAACAGGAGCAAACGGTACAAAGGCGAAATTTAACTCCGTCAATGAGTAAAACTCTCCGGGATAATTTCCATAAAGTTCTACCTGCCTTTCCAATAATAATGTCAGAAAAGGTGACTGGTTCCAAAAACCCTAAGGTCATCAAGGAATATACATGGGAACCCGTCCGTATGAATGATCTCAAAGAAATTAAACAAGCCATTATGAACTTTGGGCTACATTCGTCCTTTGTTAGAGAGATGCTCAAAACTTGGTCTATAAGCAATAAGGCAACGCCCCATGATTGGGTACAATTAGTATCAGCTGTTCTAGAGAGTGGGTCACAATTAAATTGGAAATGCATGTTCAGACAAGAGGCTAAACTTTTAGAACAGCAGGAAAGAGCAAAGGGAATTGAGATCTCCCTAGATCAAATTCTAGGTGAAGGACTTTTCTCCGATCCTCTGGAACAAGCTAATTATGATGAACACACCTTATCCATATGATCCATATGTACTACAGCAGCCTTAAAGGCTTGGGACAGGGTTCAAGACCCAGGACAGAGACTGGAATCATATATCAGAGTTAAACAGGGTCAGAGAGAACCCTTTAGTGATTTTTTACAAAGGCTAACTAAAGCTGTACAGATAGGGGTATCTGACCCAGAAGCAAGACGTATAATAATTGAGTCTTTGGCTTATGAGAATGCCAATGTGGAGTGTAAAAGGATCCTGGGGCCTTTAAAGATGAGATCAGCGCCCTTGGACGAATGGGTCTTACATACAATGAATGTTGAATCATTTGACTATGGCACTGAAGCATGGGTAGAAGAAGCAATTTCTAATGCAAAAAGGAGACATCAAGTTACCAAATGTTTTAATTGTGGCAAGATGGGACATATTAAAAGGGATTGCAGACAACGGATTTTCAGAAATAATAATAATAATAATAATAACAATAATAATAATAATAACAATAATAATAATAATAATGCCTCTTCTAGAAATAACAGACGTAGGAGGACTCAGCCTTCAGGTATATGTAGGAGATGTGGAAAAGGCAGACACTGGACAAATGAGTGCAGGTCAACAAGAGATAGACAAGGCAACCTGTTGCCACTGGGAAACTCAATGGGGGGCCTCTCGCAGGCCCCCATGGCGAATGTGGTCCAGTCATTTCCAGTTACTGCTGAGAACATGCCTCGTCAAGAAAATTAGAAAGCCCCATGCCTGCTGTTAAAAGCAAAAATGGCCTGAAAGATGAGTTACGTGTATTTTGGCAGACTTTTATAAATGAACAAAGACCAAAGTTAAGAGTGTGTGTAAATGGCGTTTTTATTACTGGCCTACTGGACACAGGTGCGGATGTAAGTATCATTACTCCAGAATCTTGGCATCCGTATTGGCCTCTTCAGGATGTAAATGTTCAGTTCCTGGGAATTGGAACCCTATCTCAAGTAAGGCAGAGCACGAGATGGGTTGAATGCATAGGGCCAGAAGGACAAATAGGAAAATTAAGGCCATATGTAGCCAATATTGCAGTGAATTTATGGGGCCGTGACCTGTTGCAGCAATGGAATACCCAAATTAACATTCCTGCTGCTTCTAGAGCCTATATCACGGAGGGGAATATTAAAAGATATTACAGAAGGCGGAAACCGGCTGTTCGGGCTGTATAAGAATGCAAAGCAATTGATGGCCCTTCAGAGATACGAACAGCACTGCCTCTAAAATGGTTGACTGAGAAACCAATATGGACAAAGCAATGGCCATTAGCTGAGGAAAAGTTGCAGGCTTTAGAACAGCTGGTACAAGAGCAATTAGATGCTCGACATATAGAAGAATCTACCAGCCCTTGGAATTCTCCTGTATTTGTTGTTAAGAAAAAATCTGGTAAGTGGAGAATGGTGACAGATCTCAGGGCTATCAATAAGGTTATTCAACCTATGGGCTCTCTGCAATCTGGAATTCCTCTGCCATCTTTATTACCTCTCATAGTAATTGATTTAAAGGACTGTTTCTTCACTATACCTTTACAAGAAAAAGACAGAGAAAAGTTTGCCTTCACAGTGCCTACTTATAATAACTCTCAACCTACAAGGAGATACCAGTGGACCGTCCTCCCACAGGGCATGTTGAACTCTCCCACACTGTGCCAATATTTTGTAAATCAACCATTGCAAATAATATGCAAGCAATTTCCCAAGTCGATAATTTATCATTACATGGATGATATTCTGTTATCTGATTCAAACATGGCTACTTTAGAAAGACTGTTTGAAGAAGTAAAAATACTTTTACCTAAATGGGGATTGCAGATTGCTCCTGAAAAAATTCTGAGAGGAGATTCTGTTAATTATCTAGGTTATAAAATAGGTTTGCAAAAAATTAAGACACAAAAAGCACAAATTAGAAGAGATCGGTTACGGACTCTCAATGACTTTCAAAGGTTGTTAGGAGACATTTCCAGCTTACAACCAGCTGTTGGCATAACACCTGATATGATAATTCATTTAAATAAAACCTTGGATGGTGAAAAAGACTTAAACAGTCCCAGAGAATTAACAGCTGAAGCAGAAAAGGAGCTGAGAATGATTGAGGAGAAATTACAAGAGACACATGTGGACAGGGTGAATCCAGAGCTCAGTTGTATTCTCGTCATATTGCCTTCCAAAATTTCTCCTACAGGAATTTTAATGCAGAGAGATGATATTATCTTAGAATGGATCTTTTTACCACATAAACCAAGTAAGAAAATAAAAACTTATGTGGAAAAAGTCTCTGAATTAATTATAAAAGGCAAATTGAGACTTCGTCAACTAGCAGGCATAGACCCAGCAGAAATTATAGTGCCTTTCACTGCTGATGAACTAAAAAAGTTGTGGGAAGATAACGAACCATGGCAAAGAGCTTGCGCTAATTTTTTGGGAGAAATCAATAACAACTATCCGAAAAGCAAGAGGCTTAACTTTATAAAGAGAACTTCTTGGATTCTCCCTCGAATCATCTGTGATGCTCCGATAACTGGAGCACGTACATTTTATACTGATGCTAATAAATCAGGGAAAGCAGGTTACAAATCAGAAGATTTGAGTAAGGTGGAACAAAACCCTTATGATTCTGTCCAGAAGGCAGAATTATATGCCATTCTTATGGTGGTAAGGGATTTTAAAGAACCGCTTAATATAGTTACTGATTCGCAATATGCAGAAAGAGTAATCTTACATATTGAAACTTCTGAATTTATACCTGATGATACAGAACTAACCTCATTGTTTATCCAGGTACAAGACATGATCAGGAACAGGCTTTGCCCTATGTATATAACACACATCCGATCCCGTACGGGTCTGCCAGGTCCTCTAGCACAAGGTAATGCAGAAATTGATCAATTGTTGATTGGTAGTGTGCTGCAGGCCTCTGAATTTCATAAAAAACATCATGTCAATAGCAAAGGCTTGAAGAAAGAGTTTTCTATTACATGGCAACAAGCTAAGGAAATTGTAAAGAAATGCCCTACTTGTTCTTTTTATAACCAAACACCACTGCCTGCAGGGGCTAATCCAAAGGGCACTCAAAGAAATGAAATCTGGCAGATGGATGTGTTTCACTTTGCAGAATTTGGCAAATTAAAATATGTACACCACACCATTGACACTTATTCAGGTTTTCAATGGGCAACTGCTTTAAGCTCAGAAAAAGCTGATTCAGTAATCACTCATTTATTAGAAGTTATGGCCATCATGGGTATACCTACACAAATAAAGACAGATAATGGTCCAGCTTATGTCTCTAGGAAAATGAAACAGTTTTTTGCTTATTACAATATTAAGCATGTTACAGGTATACCATACAATCCTACAGGTCAAGCAGTCATAGAAAGATCAAATAGAACTATAAAGGATATGTTAAACAAACAGAATGGGGTGGAAAATACCCCTAGAAATAGGTTACATAGTGCTTTATTAACCTTGAATTTTCTCAACGCTAATGAGAAGGGGACAACGGCTGCAGAAAGACATTGGATAATGGAAAAGTCTGCTGAATTAAATCAACCAGTTTATTTCAAGGATGTGCTGACCTCGCAATGGAAGCCAGGAGATGTGCTGCGTTGGGGAAGGGGTTTTGCTCTTGTCTCCACAGGAGAGGAAAAATTGTGGATACCGTCAAAATTAATAAAGGTTCGGTTTGAAGAGGAGAAGCCCCTTAGAAAAGAAAATTAATTCATTCACAAGGATGATGATCATACTGATGGTAAGAAAAGCATATAGGTTGGGGGCAGGGTTCTTTTCTTATCTCCACAGGAAATCACTCATCTTCAAAGAACTTAAGGGACCCTGGATATTTAAATACTGATGGATGGACACTAGTTACAACCTAATATGGATCAACACAGAACCTGAATAGGTTTAGTAAGTATAAAACATTTTTTAAATATATATATATATATATATATATATACATTACTGTGCTTTTATTTATATGTATATAGAGCTGGTTTTGGAGTTGGACTATGGCTCAGTCCCTCTTCAATTCCAAGCCTGTTTATAAGAGATATCTCAGAGTTTCTGTCTCAGGTCAGGAGCCATGAAATGGGACAGAATAATAATAGTAATAGTAATAATAATAATAATAATAATGATGATGATGATGATACTTGATAAACTTTCTTTGCCTTTCCTCATATCTGTCTGTCTTTATTATACCTTCCATCGAATATATATGTCTGTATATGTCTTTGTAGATAATGTTTACCTTTCCTGTAACAAACAACAAATTTTCCTTCAGTAATCTTTGAAGTTTCCAGGATGAAGATGGGGCCCCACAACATCAATTTCACCTGGTTACTATGACGTCATGTTTTTTATAGCGCTAAAATTAGATTTTTTTTTGGTTTTTTTTTTTGGTACCAACTACACAAGACAGTTTCAAATGGTGTACAGTTTTGACAACACTCTGGCCGGACCTCCTCAAAACACTCAGAGGCTAGTTACAATTTCCTCGACCAAATGTTATTCTGGGAATTTTACCATCATTTGCTTTCATGGGACCCCCTGAGAAGAACGTCACCCCCATGTCAGCTAGAAGCAATCTTAGAGGACGACGCCCCCTCTCCCAACAGAGTTTGCCCTCTGGTTTAGGGACATCATTTAGTAGTTGGTATAGGGTTGAGGGGATGGGGGAGGTATTATATGGACTCAGGGGTGTTTATAAAAAAGGGGGGGGGAATTACCTGGTTTGATGGGATGATTGGTATTTGTGAATTATTGTTATTAGAAAATTGCATTGGTGTTGATTCTTGTATATTGAACATTGTATGTGTATGCTTCTACCTCTATTGTATGAGAGTATGCTTCTACCTCTGTTTAAAACAATTGTCATATTGAGATATTTATCATATTGCAATGTACATTTCTACCTCTGATATTATTTGTATAATGACACTGTTTACGTTTGGAGATATTGTCCTCATTTATTGAACAGTTGTTTTTCAGGTTTTTTAGATATATAGAAATTATATTTAGTATAGATAGTATAATCTTCGACCTCTTTGAAGAGCTGTAGAACATGGCCTTTAATCTAACCTAGAGTTTGGTACTTATGAGACACAATCACTCCTGGCAACACCACTCTACTCCCGAGAGAATGTTGAGCACCAAAGACACTCCACTGGGAGCTTGTCTTCTTCTTGGCAGAAGTGGCCTTTAGGCAAAGAAAAAGCCCATACCTCGACCACTGACAGAGTTTCAGAGTATCCGTAAATGGATAAAAACAGGATTGTCTTATCTTGCCAAGACAGGGTTGGACAGTTCTACAAAAAGTTCCTTGCCTTTGAAAAATGTTATGTCAGTTGTGTTAGGCCTTAGCCAAAGTTGGTTGCCTCAACATTGCAAAACGAAACTTTGGGTGACTGCCCAGGTAGTTAGTTGTCTCTGTCATTTGTTGCACATTTTGGAAGTTTCTTGTTTGTACTTCCTGGTTGCTTAAGTAATATTACTTCCCTTCTCAGATCTTTGATGGGGTTGAAGATTAGATAATTGTAGTTACCCTCTACATTATTTAGACTCCTTGGAATAGAATGCTTAGTAAAACTTTTGTTATATGTTTCTTCTTAATATTGTTTGTTTGTAATTTTATATTTATTATTTGTTCCTATTGAATATAGTTGTATTTGGTTTGGTTCTGTCTTATTTAGACAAAAGGGGGAAATGAAGGGGAAGCCTAGCCAAAAACCTTGTTTTGTAAGGTGTGTCCCCCTTGGTCTAAAGGCGTGTCCCTCTTAGGCGTGTCCCTCTTAGGTGTGTCCCTCTTAGGCTAATATTGACTTATAAAATCTTGCGGGCCTGTGGCCCGCCTGCTCTTTGTTTTCCTGCCCTCCTCGCTGGAACCTTGGATTTGTAAGTTCCCTTTCCTTTCCTTTATTAAAACTGAATTATATATATTAAAGCTTGTCTGGTGAATCATAACTGCCGATCAACCACGCACCTTCAAAAAGTACTTGAAATTTTCCCTCAAGTTCAACAGCACATGAAAACGACTATGTTCATGCTCAAGCTCATTTACTACTGAAGAACAGAAGAACAATCGTAACATAAAAAATGTCAAATAAACATATGAAGAGGATACAATTTACAATGCCTATATCTCCAATAATCAAGTTTAATCAATTTCCAAAAAATAGCTGCCAATCCAGATGACTTTGTTATTTTTGACATGCCTGACACAAAATATAAATTTTGAGGGACCCTAAAACATGCCACAGAAGAGAACTGTGGTCAACCTGGGGCAGTCCACAGTCTTAGGACCTGGGTGTCTCAGCTGGCACAGACTTTTTAGACAAAAGAGTGATGAACAGAGTCCTAGGTTGCTCAGAATCCAGGCCTGCGGTCTTGATTCATCAACCAGTAGCAACTAGGGCTGGTGGCCAAAGCCCCACTCTAAAGTTTTTGAGAAGAGAAAGAGAGAGAGAGAGAGAGAGAGAGAGAGAGAGAGAGAGAGAGAGAGAGAGAGAGCAGTGTGGGTCCCGTTAAAACAAAAACGGCTTGGAAGACAACAGTTAATCAGGCTATACCAGATGTTGTTTGAGTAGATCAGAAGCGCCTCGTCCAAATTCACAGCTTCATACACTCTCTGTAGGTACTGCCTCAGCCACTGGTGTCCTCAAAGTGAAAGCTCTGCCTTCAACCTTCCAGGACTAGCACCAACTGTCTGGTAGCCACCCACTCGTACTGTGGATCCTGATCTGTGACCTGATTGGTGACATGTACAGAACTGAGCCAATCAGATTGGATAGACAATCGGGACTCTCTCATTGGTCAGGTTGAAATCGTGTGACTCGTGTCTGCACGAGAATGCTTGGTAACACACTTTGACTGCACGTGGAGTCTTGTGAGAACAGGATTAGAGCAGAAGGCTTTGTTTCTTTGTGTCTTTTGTGTAGGAACATCAAAGCTAGTCAGCATCACCTGCACACTTCTTCCTTTTCAGGATTGCCTTTCAGTTGTGAAAATGGACTTGGTTTCTGAAGGTGTGATTTGTGTTTAGTCTTTTTCTTGTCTTTCCATGGTGAATGGCTGTATTTGTACACTGTTGTCTTGTGAACACCCATAAATGCAACATCAACAGGACCCCAGGAATTCCTGTCTTCAATGAAATAACACTATATAACAAAAAATCAAGGTCTCTTAAAAGTCCAGAACCATGTCCTGAGTGCATACAGATCTTTCTTTAAGAGCCCCTCTCCTTCCCTTAATACCAGTGTTTCAGGCTATGTAAAAACCTTTACTTTATAAACTCGAAAGTTACATCATCAACTAGTCAAGGCTTGTTATACCGACACTGGTCATAAATAGGCTAAAATTAAAGTAATACTAAACAAAACCATATCGAACCACTATTTTCCTCACTGATTTTCCTCATTTCTTTTTTTTTCTTTTTTTCATGGTTTATTTTTTTATATTTAAAAATTTCCATCTCCTCCCCTCCTCCTCCCCCTTCCCTAACCTCCTTCTCCCCCTTTCCTCCCCTCCTTCTCCCCCTTCCATCCCCTCCCCTCCACCCATACCTCCCCTCCCTCCCTCTCAAGGCCAAGGAGACATCAGGGTTCCCTATTCTATGCTAAGACCAAGGTCCTCCCAAATCCCCCAGGTCCAGGAAAGTGATCGACCAAGCTGAGAAGGCTCCCACAGAGCCCGTCCATGCAGAAGAATCAGAGCCCAGCGCCTTTGTCCTTTGCTTCTCAGTCAGCCCCCACTGTTGGCCACATTCAGAGAGACGGGTTTGGTCACATGATCCATAAGTCCCATTCCAACTGGAGTTGGTGATCTCCCATTAGTTCTGTCCCACCGTCTCCATGAGTGAACGCACCACTCACATTCCTGACTTTCTTTCTCATGTTCTCTCTCCTTCTGCTCCTCATCAGGACCTTGGGAGCTCAGTCCGGTGCTCCAATGTGGGGCTCAGTCATTTTCTTCATCTATCGCCAGGTGGAGGTTCTATGGTGATATGCAAGAAATACATCAGTATGGCTATAGGAACTGGCCTTTTCAGGCTCCCTCTCCTCAGGTGCCCAAGGAACTAACTGGGGGGCGTCTCCCTGGAAACCTGGGAACCCTTCTAGGGTCAAGTCTCTTGACAACCCTCAGGAGGCTCCCTAAACTAAGATATATGCTTCCCTGCTCCCATATCCACCCTTCCTGTATCCCAAGCATCCCATTCCTCCGAGCTCCCCCCATTCTCCCCTTCACGCTTTTCTCTCCCCATCTTCCCTTGGCCGCGTCTTGCCCAACCCTCAAGTTCCCAATTTTTGCCTGGCGATCGTGTCTACTTCTAATATCCAGGAGGATTACTATATCTTCTTTTGGGAGTTCGCCTTCTTATTATCTTCTCAAGGATCCCAAATTATAGGCTCGATTTCCTTTAATTATGGCTAGAAACCGATTATGAGTGAGTACATCCCATGTTCATCTTTTTGGGTCTGGGTTACCTCACTCAGAATAGTGTTTTCTATTTCCATCCATTTGCATGCAAAATTCAAGATGTCATTGTTTTTTACCGCTGAGTAGTATTCTAGCATGTATATATTCCACAGTTTCTTCATCCATTCTTCCACTGAAGGGCATCTAGGTTGTTTCCAGGATCTGGCTATTACAAATAATGCTGCTATGAACATAGATGAGCAAATGCTTTTGTAGTATGATTGGGCATCTCTTGGGTAGATTCCCAATAGTGGAATTGCTGGGTCCTGGCGTAGGTTGATCCCGAATTTCCTGAGAAACCACCACACTGCTTTCCAAAGTGGTTGCACAAGTGTGCATTCCCACCAGCAATGGATGAGTGTACCCCTTACCCCACAACCTCTCCAGCAAAGGTTATTATTGGTGTTTTTGATTTTAGCCATTCTGACAGGTGTAAGATGATATCTCAAAGTTGTTTTGATTTGCATTTCCCTGATAGCTAGGGAGGTTGAGCATGACCTTAAGTGTCTTTTGGCCATTTGAAATTCTTCTGTTGAGAATTCCCTGTTCAGTACAGTGTCCCATTTTTAATTGGGTTAATTGGCATTTTACCGTCTAGTCTCGAGTTCCTTATATATATTAGAGATCAGACCTTTGTCAGTTGCAGGGTTGGTGAAGATCTTTTCCCAGTCAGTAGGCTGCATTTGTGTCTTAGTGACAATGTCCTTTGCTTTACAGAAGCTGCTCAGCTTCAGGAGGTCCCATTTATTCAATGTTGCCCTTAATGTCTGTGCAGCTGGGGTTATACATAGGAAACGTTCTCCTGTGCCCATTTGTTGTAGAGTACATCCCACTTTCTCCTCTATCAAGAACAGTGTGTTCAGATTAATATTGAGGTCTTTAATCCATTTGGACTTGAGTTTTGTGCATGGTGATAGATATGGATCTACATTCATTCTTCTACAGGTTGACATCCAGTTATGCCAGCACCATTTGTTAAAGATGCCCTCTTTCTTCCATTGTGTACTTTTGGCTCCTTTATCAAAAATCAGGTGTTCGTAGGTTTGTGGTTTAAGATCCGGGTCTTCTATACGATTCCATTGGTCAACTTCTCTGTTTTTATGCCAATACCAAGCTGTTTTCAATACTGTAGCTCTGTAATAGAGTTTGAAGTCAGGGATGGTAATGCCTCCAGAAGTACCTTTATTGTATAAGATATTTTTTGGCTATCCTGGGTTTCTTGTTTTTCCATATAAAGTTGATTATTGTCCTCTCAATCTCTGTGAAGAATTTTAATGGGACCTTGATTGGGATTGCATTGAATCTATAGATTGCTTTTGGTAGAATTGCCATTTTTACTATGTTGATCCTCCCAATCCACGAGCAGGGGAGATCCTTCCATTTTCTGGTATCCTCTTCAATTTCTTTCTTCAAAGACTTAAAGTTCTTGTCAAATAAATCCTTCACTTCCTTGGTTAGAGATACTCCCAGATATCTTATGCTATTTGTGGCTATTGTGAAAGGTGATACTTCTCTGATTTCCCTCTGCTTCCTTATCCTTTGTGTATAGTAGGGCAACTGATTTTTTGGAGTTGATCTTATAACCTGCCACATTACTGAAGGAGTTTATCAGCTGTAGGAGTTCTTTGGTGGAGTTTTTGGCGTTGTTTATGTATACTATCATATCATCTGCAAATAATGAAAGTTTAACTTCTTCCTTTCCAAATCGAATCCCCTTGATTCCCTTATGTTGTCTTATTGCTATTGCTAGAACTTCAAGCACTATATTGAAGAGATAAGGAGAGAGTGGACAGCCTTGTCATGTGTTCCTGAATTTATTGGGATAGCCTTGAGTTTCTCTCTATTTAATTTGATGTTAGCTGTCGGCTTGCTGTAAATAGCTTTTATTATATTTAGGAATGACCCTTTTATCCCTAATATCTCCAAGACCTTTATCATAAAGGGGTGCTGAAGTTTGTCAAATGCTTTTTCAGCATCTAGTGAAATGACCATATGGTTTTTTTCCCTTCAGGTTATTTATATGATGGATTACATTGAGAGATTTTCCTATGTTGAACCAGCCCTGCATCTCTGGGATGAAGCCTACTTGATAGTAATGGATAATTTTTCTAATGTGTTCTTGGATTCGGTTTGCCAGTATTTTATTAAGAATTTTTGCGTCAATGTTCATGAGTGAGATTGGCCTGTAATTCTCTTTCTTAGTTGAGTCTTTGTGTGGTTTAGGTATCAGGGTAATTGTAGCTTCATAGAAGGAATTTAGCAGTGACTCCTGTGTTTCTATATTATGAAATACCTTAAGGAGTATAGGTATTAGGTCTTCTTGGAAGTTCTGGTAGAATTCCGCATTGAAACCATCTGGTCCTGGGCTCTTTTTGGTAGGGAGGTTTCTGATAACAGTTTCTAATTCTTCGCAACTGACAGGACGATTTACAGCATTTACCTGGTCCTGGTTTAAATTTGGTATATGGTATTTATCTAAAAAACTGTCCATTTCTTTTACATTTTCCAATTTTGTGGCATACAGGCTTTTGTAGTAAGATCTAATGATTCTCTGAATTTCCTCTGTGTCTGTGGTTATGTCCCCCTTTTCATTTCTGATCTTATTAATTTGTGTGTTCTCCCTCTGCCGTTTGATTAGTTTGGCTAAGGGTTTGTCAATCTTGTTGATTTTCTCCAAGAACCAGCTTCTTGTTTCATTGATTCTCTGGATTGTTTTCTGTGTTTCTATTTTGTTGATTTCTGCCCTCAGTTTGATTATTTCCAGTCTTCTACTTCTTCTAGGTGAGTCTGCTTCTTTTTTTTCCAGAGCTTTCAGGTGTGCTGTTAAGTCACCAATGAGTGCTTTCTCCATTTTCTTTAAGTGGGCACTTAGTGCTATGAACTTTCCTCTTAGCACTGCTTTCATTGTGTCCCATAGGTTTGAGTATGTTGTGTCTTTGTTTTCATTAAATTCAAGAAAGACTTTAATTTCTTTCTTTATATCTTCCTTGACTCAGGTGTGGTTCAGTAGTTGACTGTTCAGTTTCCATGAGTTTGTGGGCTTTCTGGGGGTAGCATTGTTGTTGAATTCTAATTTTAATCCATGGTGATCTGATAAGACACAGGTGGTTACTAATATTTTTTTGTAACTGTGGAAGTTTGCTTTGTTACCAAGTATATGGTCAATTTTCTAAAAGATTCCATGAGCCACAGAGAAGAAGGTATATTCTTTCCTATTTGGGTGGAATGTTCTATAGATGTCTGTTAAGTCCATTTAGTTCATTACCTCCATTAAGTCTTTCAATTCTCTTTTAGGTTTCTGTCTGATTGACCTGTCCATTGGTTAGGGAGGAGTGTTGAAGTATCCAACTATTAGTGTGTGTGGTTTGATGGCTGCCTTGAGTTCTAGAAGTGTTTCTTTTACATAAGTGGGAGCTTTTATATTAGGGGCATAGATATTCAGGATTGAGACTTCATTCTGATGGATTTTTCCTGTTATGAGTATTAAAGTGTCCCTTTCCATCTCTTCTGATTGATTTTAGTTTGAAGTCAACTTTGTTGGAAATTAGTATGGCCACACCCGCTTGTTTCTTAGGGCCATTTGCTTGATAAACCTTTTCCCAACCCTTTACTCTGAGTAGGTGTCTGTCTTTGTGGTTGAGGTGTGTTTCTTGTAAACAGCAAAATGTTGTATCCTGTTTTCATATCCAGTATCTTAGCCTGTACCTTTTTATAGGTGAATTGAGACCATTGATATTAAGTGATATTAATGACCAGTGGTTGTTAACTTCGGTCATTTTTTGTAGTAGAGTTTGTGTGTTTCCCTTCTTCAAGTTGTGCTGGTGAAGGGTCGCTAGATGCCTGAGTTATTGTGGGCATTGTTGGACTCCTTGGTTTGTGATTTCCCTTCTATTACTTTCTGCAAGGCTGGATTTGTGGCTACATATTGTTTAAATCTGTTTTTGTCCTGGAATATCTTGTTTTCGCCATCAATGGTGAATGCAAGCTTTGCTGGGTATAGTAGTCTAGGCTTGCATCCATGTTCCCCTAGTGTCTGTAGCATATCTATTCAAGCTCTTCTGGCTTTCATAGTTTCCATTGAGAAATCAGGTGTAATTCTGATAGGTTTCCCTTTATATGTTACTTGACCTTTTTCCTTTGCAGCTCTTAATATCTGTTCTTTATTCTGTATGTTTTGTGTTTTGATTATTATATGGCGTGGGGATGCTTTCTTTTGATCTAGTCTATTTGGTGTTCTGTAGGCTTCTTGTACCTTCATAGGAACATCCTTCTTTAGGTTGGGGAAGTTTTCTTCTATAATTTTGTTGAATATGTTTTCTGGGCCTTTGAGTTGTAATTTTTCTCCTTCTTCTCCCCCAATTATTCTTAGATTTGATCTTTTCATGGTGTCCCAGATTTCCTGAATGTTTTGTGTTAAGAATTTGTTAGATTTGTTTAGTTCTTTAATCTGTGAGTTTATTTCCTCTATAGTATCTTCAGAGTCTGAGATTCTTTCTTCCATCCTTGTATTCGGTTGGAAATACTTGTCTCTGAAGTTTCTGTTCGTTTACTCAGAGTTTCCATTTCCAGTCTTCCCTCAGATTGTGTTTTCTTCAATACCTCCATTTCATTTATCAGGTCTTGTACTGTTTCCCTTACCTGTTTGATTGCTTTTTCTTGTTTTTCTTGGGTATCTTTGAGAGATTTATTTATTTTGTCTACCTTTTTGTTTGTCATCTCCATTTCTTTATTGCAGTTTTTTACCTCCTGTTTAAGGTCCTCTATTATTTTCATAAAGTACTGTTTAAGGTCGGTTTCTTCTATATCTTCTGGGGTAGGGTGTTCAATTCTTGTTGTTTCGGGATGTCTGGATTGTGGTGATGTCATGTTGCCTTTCATGTTGTTGGAGGAGCTCCTGCATTGGCGCCTGCCCATCTCTTCCTTCAAAAGAGCCGGGAGGCGCTTGGTGTCCTAGACCAATCTTTGCTGTGACTGAAACTGTTTGGATCTCCTCAGTGCCAGATGAGGACCTATTCCTTGCGTCACAATCTGAAGAAGCCCACACTACCTTGCAGGAATCCTCAGACCTGCCTGGAGGCCAGAGTCTGACCCCTTTGGGTGGATGGCCTTAGTACAGGAGCAGGACACCTGAG
This sequence comes from Arvicola amphibius, assembly GCF_903992535.2. Lineage (NCBI taxonomy): Eukaryota > Metazoa > Chordata > Mammalia > Rodentia > Cricetidae > Arvicola > Arvicola amphibius. The sequence goes on from NC_052051.1 coordinate 90,146,468, forward strand.
AACACTAGGGAAGGCTTGGGAGAGGCAGGTATGGGAGAAACAGAGACAAGCCTGCAGAGGGAGCTGGGGGCAGGGGGTCTGTCCTTTCCTCATTTCTTGCACTCATTTTGTTATGGACACTTTAATTCATAAATTTCTATTTCTCAATTGTAGCAACTCCTACAATTTATTCTACAATTTGTATGTTTTCTAGTACACCGAGGAAACACAGTCAATCTCTTGGTGAACTTGTCTTCAAACCTGGACACATTTTGAACATTTCTTCAGTATTAGTTATGCCCAACCTGAAACTAGTTTTTTAAGACTGTTGGTTTTCATGGTTTTTGTTGTTGTTGTTTTCACTTGTAAAGAACATATGTAATTCTCTCCTTCCAACTTGCTTCATTTTTGTGCCAAGATATGATACCTAGATGTGTGTGTGTTTATTTATGTGTTTGTGTGTGTAACTGTGTCTATGTGTCTTTGTGTGTGTGTGTGTGAGGGGGGGGGAAGGGGGAGTGAGAAAATCCATATATGTGGGCCTTTAATGTAAGACAGAAAGAAAAACAGAGGCCCTGAACCTAGCCCTGTGTGTATTTTCAGGGCTATATACCATAGGTTTGGTTGTGTATTCAAAGCAACTTATCAAGAAGAGAAACTTAGTCATAGGTGATTTTCACTGTAAGGGGGAAATATTTTTAAAGTCTTGCCACCTACCAGTTTATGTTTATGTAAGATTTTCTGTAAGCAACATGATACATACTTGTGCATTTATGTGTGTATGTGCATGCATGCAGGTAAGTGTGTTTGTGTGTGTGTGTGGTTGTGTGTTTATGTTTGTGTTCATGGGTGCTCCAGTTGTTATGGAGGGAGCACTTCACATGACCTATCACCACCCATGTATGTGTGTCAGTGGCTATAGAAGAGGGGATTCTGAGCAGTACCTGGTACCAAACTATGCATGTGGTGGTTGTGGCTATAAGGTTCTGAAGATCCTTAAGTCATGACACCTAGCCCTGCTTTTAAGGCTTTGGTTGGAAAAAATAGGAAATGTAGCAGTACCTGGCATCATGGTCTTGTGTATGTCTAGGGGCTCTGACTCTCAGTGAGTGGACAACTACTGGACCCCACACCACACCAACCTTTCTCTCTTTCATGCACTTTTGTTGTTACCTTCTCTCTGTCTCTCTCTCTCTGTTCTCTGTCTCTCTGTCTCTCTGTCTCTCTCTCTCTCTATTATTGTTGTCTTTTCATGTGTTATTAGATGATTCATGGTTTGGAAGTCTGCAGGCCCTGACATCTATTTGTGTCTGTGTCTGTGAATTTGGTTTAAGACGAGCTATAACTAGCTGAATGTGATCCCCTTCCATGTATGTGTCTGAAAGGCTTTGCGTGTGTAGGGGAAAAAGTCAGGAAATGATATAGCATATACTCTGTGTGTCTGTGTGTGTGCGCATGCGTGTGCATGCATGCGTGTGTGTTTGTGTATATACCTGTTGCAATAGAATAGTTAGTACCCAGGAAGACTTGAGTCCTAGCCATGTGTGAGGAGATTCTGGTGTAAAGGAAGAGATACCTAACAATATGTAGCATCTACTGTGGTATGTTCATGATTGCATCATGTGTGACTTTCTGTGCCTGTGTACTTGTCTGTGAATATGTAGGTTGGTTTGTCTATATATTATGTTGGGCACATGAAAGTCTTAATACATTCCATTTTAGGTGTAGCTGCAGTGATGCGTGAGCGTGTGCTGTCAGTCCCTGACACATACAAACATTCATGGATCAGGATTAGATTCATCTACTTATAGGTTGCCTTACAGACAAATAAACACACACACGCACACACACACACACACACACACACACACACACACACACACACAGTGCCTACTGAGTTCCTAAACCTGAATAGTCAAATTATACACACAAATGTACACATGAGGGGGGGTTGTCTGCAGGACAGGAAGAAACAAAGAGGCCCTGACACCTAGTCCTGCCAGCGTATTCAGGGTGATACGCCAAGGTTTTGGTTTTGTATTCAAAGGTACTCTTCAGGAACTGATACTTAGCCATCAGTGACTTTCAGTGTAGGGTACAAGATACAAAGAAGGACTTGACACCCACCAAATTATTTGCCAGGACTGACACCAACTGTCTGTTACCACCCAACTTGCACTGAGTATTCTGATCTTATGTCCTGACTGGTGACATCTATGGAATCGAGCAAAGCACATTGGGTAGCCAATCAGGATGCCCTCATTGTTCAGGTTAAATTCAGGTGACTTGTGTCTGCTCTACAGTGGTTTGGCACTCACCTCAACTGCAGGTGGAGTCCTGTGAGAGCAGGGTTACTTCCGAAGGCTTTGCTGCTTTGTTCCTTTTTGGTAGGGATATCTCAGCTAGGCCATAGGACAACCACACATTTTCCTTCCAGGGTCTCCTTTCTGTCCTGATAATAGACTTGGTTTCTGAAGGTGGGATTTGTGTTTCTAGTCTGTCCTGAATGATAGGGTCATCAGGTAATATCTGTGTACTGTTGTGATCACAGATAAATGGAGAATCTATAGGACACAAGGAATCTTATATTTGAAAAACTAATATTCTGAAACGAAAAGCAAGGCTCTCTTTAAAATCCTGCCGCCTTTTGGCCATTCGAACTTCTGTTGAGAATTCTCTGTTCAGTTCAGTGCCCCATTTTTTAATTGGGTTAATTAGCATTTTAAAGTCTAGTCTCTTGAGTTCCTTATATATTTTGGAGATCAGACCTTTGTCTGTTGCGGGATTGGTAAAGCTCAACCTCCTTAGCAATCAGGGAAATGCAAATCAAAACAACATTGAGATACCATCTTACACCTGTCAGATTGGCTAAAATCAAAAACACCAATAATAACCTTTGCTGGAGAGGTTGTGGAGTAAGGGGTACACTCATCCATTGCTGGTGGGAATGCAAACTTGTGCAAGCGCTTTGGAATGCAGTGTGGAGGTTTCTCAGGAAATTTGGGATCAACCTACCCCAGGACCCAGCAATCCCACTGTTGGGAATTTATCCAAGAGATGCCCAATCATATTACAAAAGCATTTGTTCAACTATGTTTATAGCAGCATTATTTGTAATAGCCAGAACCTGGAAACAACCTAGATGCCCTTCAGTGGAAGAATAGATGAAGAAAGTGTGGAATATATACATATTAGAGTACTACTCGGCAGTAAAAAACAATGACATCTTGAATTTTGCATGCAAATGGATGGAAATAGAAAACACCATCCTGAGTGAGGTAACCCAGGCCCAAAAAGATGAACATGGGATGTACTCACTCATAATTGGTTTCTAGCCATAAATAAAGGACATCGAGCTTATAATTCGTAAAAAAATCCTAGAGAAGCTATATAAGAAGGTGAATCCAAAGAAAAACATATCACTATCCTTCTGGATATTGGAAGTAGACAAGATTGCAGGACAAAAAAATGGGAACTTGGGGGTGGGGTGGGATGGGGGGATGGGGGGATGGGGAGAGAAAGGTGTGAAGTGGAGGATGGGAAGAGCTTGGGGGAATAGGATGGTTGGGATATAGGAAGGGTGGATGTGGGAACAAGGAATTATATATCTTAATTAAGGGAGCCATTCTAGGGTTGGCAGGGACTTGACTCTAGAGGGGTTCCCAGGTGTCCAGGAAGACGCCCCCCAGCTAGTTCCTTGGGCAGCTGAGGAGAGGGTGCCAGAAATGTCCAGATCCTATTGCCATACTCATGAATATCTTGCATATCACCATAGAACCTTCACCTGGCATTGGATGGAGAAAATGACAGAGCCCCACATAGAAGCACTGGATTGAGCTCCCAAGGTCCTGATGAGGAGCAAAAGGAGGGAGATCATGAGCAAGGAAGTCAGGATAGTGAGGAGTGCATTCACCCATTGAGAGGGTGGGACAGATCTAAAGGGAGACCACCAAGTCCAGTTGGAATGGAACTGATGGAACAGGGGACCAAACCGGACTCTGAATGTGGCTGACGGTGGAGGAGGACTGAGAAACCAAGGACAATGGTGATGAGCCTGAACTCTACAGCATGGATGGGCTCACTGTGTGTCTTGTCAGTTTGGTTGCTCACCTTCCTGGACTTAGGGGGAGCTGGGAGGACCTTGGACTTAACATAGTGAAGGGAACCCTGATGGCTCTTTGGCTTAGAGAGGGGCAGAGTGGGGGTATGGGTGGAAGGGAGGGGAGGGAAGGGGGAGGAGGAAGGGAGGAGATGGAAATTTTTAATAAAAAATGAGAAAAAAAATAAAGATTTCAACCCCCCAAAAAATAAAATAAAATAAAATCCTGCCGCCTCTCCTTAAATGTGCGCAGATCTTTCCCTGAGAGTCCCTCTCTCTATGTGAATGTCAATACCTAGGTCTATAGAAAAACCTTTACTTTGTAAACTTGGAAAGATACATCACTAAATAGTCCTTGCTTATTATACCTGCACTGGTCATCAATGGACTAAAATTAAAACAATACAAAATATAACCTATCAAAAGCATCATTTTCCTCATTGAATTAATGGTAGAGACCTATAACTGAATATTTAGTAAAACCTACAGAATATATGACACTAAAATTTAGCCAGATGTAAACTATGAATTTCAGGAGATGACATGCCAATATAGTTGCAATGATTAGGGTAGACAGAAGTTTCTTTCCTGCCCAGTCCTGAACTTTTAAGTTGCAAAGAAACCCACTGGCTTATATTAATTTTAAACTGTTTGGAGTATTATTTCAGGCTTATTATTAAGTAGCTCTTACTACTTAAGTTAACCCATAATTCTTGTCTATGTTTAGCCACGTGGCTTTATTCTGCATTTGGCTGATTTCTCTGATTGGCTCTGTGTTTCCTCTTCCCAGAATTCTCTTAGTCTGGTTTCCCCACCTATACTTCCTGCCTGGCTATTGGTCAACCAGTGATTTTTTTTTTAACTAATGCATGTGACAAGTCTTTACAGTGTACAAAAGCATTATCACACAGCATTTCCACTTTTTTCTTCTGAAAACAAGAACTCTGAATATAATCTCCTTTCTTTATCAAATTGCCTGAGTATTATCCAAAAAGGCTTGAATCAATACTCTAAACAAAGATCCATAATCTAGTTTTGGAATGTGGTCTTATTTTTTTAGGTTACTCCCTGCTGATTGGGGTTGCTTGTAACCTTTGAGGACTTTAGGAAAATTTAGGATTATGGTCAAATCCTTACTACAATATTTGTCAGGCTAGACCATCTCAGCCAGTAGTCTTGAGGCTGTTCTGGTTGTAGAACTCAGAGGAACCTACAGCAGAGGATTCTGAAATGCTGGATCATCTGGGCCATCTGTTCCCACTGGGGAATTTTAGCGGGCCTTCCTTAATCAAACTTGATTTTTTTATTTTTAACACAGAATGAATCCATAGCTTCTCATTTCCTATGGAAACAAAAGCAAAACCCCTTCTACAAAGTAAAATATCTTTTGACTTACATTTTGAAGTCAAGGCATTTTCAAAATATATAGGTTTGATTAATCCAGTAGCATTTATAATCAACTATTTTTAGCTGATGTTGCTCCTTCCTCTGCACTCAAACAATTTGAAGACAACACAATATCTAGATTCTCTGTGTATTTTCCATCTTTGTGTGGCTTTCTTTTTTACTCTCTCTCTCTCTTTTATTTTTACTTTTTGTTTTTAGAGACAGGGTTTCTCTATGTATCTTTGGCTGTCCTGGAACTCACTCTTTAGACCAGGATGGCCTCAGATTCACAAAGGTCTGTCTGGTTCTGCCTCCCAAGTGTTGGGATTAAAGGTGTGTGCCACCTCACCTGACTACTTTTTAAAAGGACTTTCTCAATCTGTTTTTTCTCTCCCAAATCTACATATATTTTCAAACACATTTTAAACCATCTAGAGTGTTTTTTTTAAAATCTGAATCTTTCTTCACTCTTTATCTTTTCTTTTCTGACCACATGCATCTTTAATCTGCTAAGCATACAGCTAGTATTAAAACTGTGGCTTTGGTGGCTGGCTCCTGTGCATTCCTTAGTATTTTTGAGATTTTAACTTCATGACAGAGACACTATGGTGAGTCACATTTATTTCCACAGCTCTTTGAATTTTCTAGGTCCATGCCACTAGCAGGAAACCTGATGCCAGTCACTCATAATCAGCATTTAAATGTTTGGTGTCATAACCTTCCAAGAAAGCTGTGAGGTTTTCACTACTAACAGTGAATCAGGAAGCCTCTCTTAAAAACCGTTTTTTTTAAAGCTTCCTCAGGCTTCATGTGAAAATTCTTGCCTAACATTTGGACATCATTTATAGATGGAAGTTTCTGTCTTTCCCTGTCCCACAACAATTCAGTCCCAAAGAAACACGCAGAGGCTTAAATTAATTATAAACTTTTTGACCTATTAGCACAGGCTTATTATTAACTAGCTCTTACAACTTAAATTAACCCATAATTCTTATCTATATTTAACCTTGTGACTTGGTACCTTTTCTCAGCAAGGCATTCTCACCTTGCTTCCTATGTGTCTGACTTGTGCCTTACTCTCTGCCTTTCATCTTCCCAGAATTGGTATTTAAAATGAAAAAAGATAGTTTGTTATCTTTTCATTTTAAAAACTAAAATAAATTAATTTTTTTAAAAAATTGAAGTTTATATGTTGACAGTCCATGTGTAGGAGCAGTAAGTACATGTTAGATAATTATTTTTCATGTCCAGTTGCGTTTTGTTGTGATTCAATCTGGTCCAAAACATTAATTTAAAAAATATATTGTAATTTCATTTTATTTGATCATAAATGATAGTGTATGGGATACTTTTCTTGTCAACTTGACAGAAACTAGAATAATTTTGAAAATTACAAATGAAAAAATGGCCACGAGATTGGTTAGTGATGTAATATCTTGACTGATGATTAATGTGGCAAGGTATATCTAGTTGTGTGGAATGAGAAGGCTGAGAAAGCCATTAGTGGTAAGGTAGTAAACTTATCTATGGCCTCTGCATCAGCTTCTGCTTCCAGGTTCCCAACTCAGTTCCCTGCCCTGCTCTCCTATGGTTATTGATTATGATGAGAAAGTGTAAGCTAAAGTAAATATTTTCTTAATTAAGTTGCTTTTGGTCATGACATTTCATAACAGAAATAGAAATCCAAACTAAGACAATATGTGTACAGTCCAAAATAAGTAATAAACATAGTTTCTATTCCACTTTTTGCTATATTTAAAAGTCCATGGAATTACACACACACACACACACACACACACACACCCAGACATGTACTTTTTTGTTTATATGTTGGGCTTCTCTAGAATTATCTAAGTAACTTAGGCTGGCCTCAGATTTTTTAATCAGTCTATTTTAGCAACCAAAGTGATTGGATTTTACATGTAACTTGCATGTATTTTTTAATTTTTCATTCCCAAACAAACTCACATTATTTAGTTTTTAAATTACTTTAATTAATAATTGTAATTAATCAATTACCTAAATCTTTGTAAATACTAATATTTTAATAATTCTATCATTTGTTATTTAAAGTATTTCTAATTACTATGTATCATAATAATAATGTTCTGGCATTTTATGTAAGAATAAATGTGCAATTAGTTACTTTCTCTTACTGCCTATATGTAAGCTATTTGTAGAATAATATGAAATATTTTTCCAGAATCTTCAATCAAATATTATTAAGAAGAGATTAGAATGTTTTTCACATTATATATTCCCCTCTGGACTTTATTACCCCAAATGTTTAATGATTAATAAAACAGTATTCTATAGCTATTCTATTTTAATTTTAAACTATTTCCCCTACTTTCTGTTTTTCATATAGGAAAAGAGGGTAAGTTAAAATGCAAAGGCTTAGGATTTTTTTGGTTGGCCTTTCTTGCCATTGAAACCACATCTCATTCAATTCTGTTAAGTCTTTGACTTAAGTTATAGACATATGACTAATTAGATGCCTATTGTTTTTAGAATACAATGACATTTATTTATTTAGAATGTATACCTTGTATTTAGTTTGAATTTGAATTCTGTGTCCTAAATCATGTTATATGTAATCTAATGGCAACTTTACAGACTTAAGTGTTCTCATGGGATCCTGAGTGTCTACTGTCAGTAGGCAACCACTATCACTAATACTGTCCCTAGAATCTTCAGTAACATCTAGTATTGAACAACTTCTTCCAAATGTCATACAGCATTTTTATGCTACTCTTCAGAACCATCATTCTCATGATATATGAAGTTTTGGAAATGTCTCAATTTTTCTGGAATTTTATAAAAGAATATCTTGAGGAAGTAGTATAGACTCAAGAATATTTATTGATACTATTGTAAATTTGAGAACATGTTTAGACTTCTGAATTTTCTGAATGAAATGAAAGATTATGATTCCATGACAATTAATATTATATAATGTGGTTGTTTTGATATCCTTTTAGGTATAATGTATTATAATATTTACATATTGCTTTGAAAGAAGAGTTATCATTTTGACAAAATATACATACTTATATTCAAATTTGTATCAGCTATTTGAAAAAACTTGTAAGTTTTAGTTATTAAAGATTATTCAATATATTGGAGCTTAGTGTATATATATGTGTGTGTGTTTGTATGTGTGTCTGATTGCTTGCATATATATATGTGTGTGTGTGTGTGTGTGTGTGTGTGTGTGTGAGCTTTTTGAACATTTGTGTTATGAGTCATTCCCTTAGTAATATGTTACTCATTGTAGGATCATCAATAGTTGTCAAACACTGCCTTCATTCCATTCTTTGTCTTTGGAATTATAAGGTCAGTGTGCAACTCTGATTCTGAATTTAGTCTCCTTAAGGTTGGGGCTAATCAGACAGCACTTGGGGACTCATGATGATGACATAAAGGAGAAAGTCAAGAAAAGAGTGGAAGCAAATCAAAAGAAAGTTGCATCTATTTTCATGGCTAGACAATATCTCTTCTTGAGAAATAGTAGTCTGGGATTGTGAGGCCACATGGAAGTCAGCGAAAACTATGTCGGAAGTACGAATCTTAGAAAAGTGAATGAAGTGAGACGTCATGACACCGTGAAACCCAGCAACAATCGATAGCTGAATCAAAGCCAGCTGACACTCAGCCTAAGATGCACCTCCAAATTCCAACTTTGTAGGGTATAAGAGTGTTGTATAATTTTCTGGAAATTTATTTGACAATTATCAAAGGATGTACTTGAAGCATTCTAAAAAGTAAAGACATATAACAGTTTTTGTGTTGTTTAATTTTCTCAGGTAAAGCAAAATTAACTGAAGGGAGAAAGGACAAGAGTTTAGAATCTGGTAGTGGTAGCAACTAGCGGCAGACCATTTGTATAGTAGACGATATGTTATAGAAAAAATAACAAATTTGATGGGGATATTTTTATGAGATCATCATGATATAATACATTCAAAATTTAATGACTAATTCCATTTAAAGTGAAAAAGGAAATGTTTTTGTTTGCTTGTTCATACCATTATATATACTTAATAATGTGGGGAAAGAGACAGAACTTAGACAGAACTCAGTTGGTGGAATGAGTTCCAGCATGCGGAAAGCCCCAGATTTAATTCTAGCATTTCATAATGTAGGCATGGTGGTAGAAGCCAGCAGTGCTCGCATCTGGGAGACTGAAGAAGTTCAAAGTTATCTGGGGATATATGCTGACCGAAGGTTCATCAGTGTGGAGCTCCCTTGAAAGCAAAAGTGAAAATAAGATTTGGACAGTTGACTGGACAGTTTGAAATAAACAGGAGATAGTTGTGATAGGACTTAAGAGCAATGTTTGGATAATGAAGCCATAGAGATAGACAAAACAAGAGACAGAATTACAGAATTCTTAAATTCCAAATTCAAATACCTGATGCACCGTGTTGGACTTAACTTTCCCCTCAACTCTGAGTCTATGTAAATTTCAGGCAGCTCCTCCCACACTCTCTGTAGCCTCTCAGCCTTTTTCTTTGAGTATACCCACTTAAGAAAACAGATAAGTGTAAATTATATTCTGTGCTTTTGAGTTGTAAATTTTGTTAAAAAGCTTTCTTCTAGCTTGATGATCTGCAATTGCCATTTTCAAGTCCCTGGGAGTCATCTTTGAAACATAATTGTCAAGAAAGACAGCGTTTGCATTTCTCAGCCTTACTTTACTGGACAACTCACTCCCACTTAACATTATACCTCCCACCATGAGGACTAAAAAAAGCTTACTTTTTCTTTGAATATAGACATCTACTAACATCAGAAAGATGTATATCCCTCCATCCTAGCTCCAGCAAACTCTACAGGCATTTTTTCTGAAGGCAGGGAATTCAGGCTGAGTTCTGATCCCTCCTTCCTAATGCAATACCTCAGGCCACTTTATACTTGATCTACCACATTTTTTTTTTCTGTGAGAGAACAATGCTACAAAAACATACCAAGAATGATCAGTGTTGTGGAATGGAAGACAACTAGTGTGTCACATTGATTAATAATAAATTAATCAGTCAGGAAAAACAGAATGGAAGTGAGAATAAAAGCCTGCTGAGATGTGGAGCAAAAGAAGAACTAACTAAATCATGAGCAATAAATGGAATACTACATTTGAATTATGTTGAGTGCAAATAATGAAAACATATTGGGACTGAGTTGAATTTTAAGAGGTAAGTAAAGAATTGAGACTACAAGAGAACTTAAGAATAAAATACTGAGTCTGAGGGCTTTATTAAGACATAAATTGAAATAGTTAAGACTACTTGTTCAATAAAATCACATTTTCTTTTCCTAAGATTTATTTATTATATACACAATATACTGCCTGATGTATGCAAACATGACAGAAAAGGACACTAGATTTCATTACAGATGGTTGTGAGCCACCATGTGGTTACTGGGGATTGAATTCAGGACCTCTGGAAGAGTAGCCAGTGCTCTTAACCTCTGAGCCATCTCTCTAGACCCTAAGGTAATATTTACTATGTACACTTTTCTTTTATAACATTCATTCTTAAGAGAACTCCGTGAAAGGAATCCCATAGTTGCATTTGTGGTTTCACTAGTGTAATGTTAAAATATATAATAATGCTAGCATAATATATTTGCAGTGAGATTTAGAATAAAATATATGATCTACGTAACTCCTTATTACATTCTAAATCTTGTCTTATAAGCCACAAATGGATGTAGCTACCACCCCTCATCAAAGAGGTTTCTCTTTATAGCAATAGAGAACATCACAGAATACTGCAACCAGGGAAAATGTAGGTATCAAGAGGCAGTGGGGAGCTCAGCACCAGTAGACACAGCTACACTATCCATATCACACCTAAATCTATAATTCAGGGGATTTGCAGAAGAGGGCACAACACAGAAATATGATTGCAAGAATACCATGAAGTAGTCTGTGAAGCAGACTCTCTTAGAAATGGCTGCATAAAAAAATACCAGAACAATGGTAGTATCAATAGACATATGCTAACATAAAAGGGGGAAAATCTCATGGGATCCCAGTTCTAGAGAAAGAACAATAGACAAGAAATGATTGTTTATAGAATTATTTTTCCCAAGGGCAGAACCCTTATTGATTATTCAACATGAAGTGTTCAGCCTAAATACCGTAAACACATAAATAAGGAAAATGGAATACACATGCTGTATTCATATTTTCCCCCTCCTTCCCTGCCACCCCTCTTTCCCTCTCTCAATCCCTCTGTTCCTCTCTCTCTCTCTCTCTCTCTCTCTCTCTCTCTCTCTCTCTCTCTCTCTCTCTCTCTCTGTGTGTGTCTCCCTGCCCCCACAAACACACATGTAATAGATACATAATATGTAATTTATGTCTCTGTCACAACCATAAATTAAGAAAAACAAGCCATCAGTTTGGGAAGGGTCATGTGAGGACGTGGAAGGAGGTTATCTGGAATAGGACAGAGGGAAAACTGGGAAGGATGGAAGTAATATTTTATTTTAATTTAAAATGTATATTAACAAGCACATTTGTGTCCATGTGAACTTGATGGGTGGAAGAAATGCTTTTAGCACATGCTGCTGCTAAAGCAGATCAGGTTCACATCACGGCTCTCTGCAAGTCACAGCTTTTGTTTCCTATGCTTTTTAATATTTTTACATTTTTAGAGATCATACTAAAGTTATTAAATCCACCCTTCCCTTTCTTCCATCACATCTAATAAACCACTCCCACACTTTCTCTCTTTCAAATTCATGGCCACATTTTATTTTATTGCCATGACATTTATTTTCTGAATATATACATAGAGTCCACTCAGTCCACATATTGGTTGCCTACATCTATGTTTTCAAAATGGACCATTTGTAATCTAATATTTTATTTTCTTACATATGAAGTGAATGCTTCTATCTGGGAGATGATTTAGTGATATATCCTGTACATCTCTTTGCCTTCACTCTGCCATTATATGCTAAAATTCCTCTCAATTTCAGAATGGATTTGTATGACTTGACTTTTTTATCAGAACTTTTTTAAAACATATATGATTATTTTGTGCATGGGACAAACTGGACCACTATAAACACCTGAATGAAAAATTTTTTCCTGTATCCAGTATCATCATAATACTATAACATGTTCTGTTAATAGACTTTAAATTTTCATAAATTTTTAATTATTTTAGTGGGATTTTTGCCTTTGCTTGCTTTTAATACTGAGAATAAATAAATAATGACATCAAGTTTAACTAAGCAAAAATACAACTGAGGAAACAAGAGGACTCTAGGCCATTTCAAAGTAACAAAATTGTTCATTTTTATGCTAACTTCAATTTCTTTGCTGTACAGCCTCAATGCTCCAGACAATAAATAACTTCAATTTGTAATTATTGTGATGATTTTATAATGAATGAGAGTGAGTTTATTGTTCTTCTCTCCTGCAGATTGTACAGAGATCATCAACAATATAATCTACATATACTATGTGACTAGTATTTACTGTACAGTCTTGCACAAACTGTTCACTAGGTAAGGTCAAGCATCCATGATCAACATTTTCTAGAAGGTCCTCCAATGCAGTATTTACCACTACTCCAAGCTTAATATATTCTTTCTTACCCAGTGTTTTTCCTAGCATTGATCCAAAATTTCTAATTGCTGTTGTTCTCAGTTGCATAAAGTTGTTTTCAAGATAATGATTTTTTTTCATGGAGCCTGTATCTAAGGCATCAGGGATGGTAGTTCAACAAATTTCAGTTCCTTTAGGACCTTTCAACCAGACATATTTCAGGACCAATGGACAGTAATCATCTGATTTCTTTAGTTTTCTATCTATTGCTAATTTTTATTATGTATTATTTAAATTTTTACATATGATTTTTATAATTTAAAAGGCTGTGTTTGCATTTGTGTATGAGTGTATGTGTGTATGAGAGACATACATAGAGAGATACAAAGAGAGACATTATATGTGGGTGAATATCCCATTGTTTATATGTGTTGGACAAAGAACAGCTCTGTGACATCAGTTCAATCCTTCCACCTTTATGTGGATTCTGAGGAAAAATCTTATGTCACCAGGATTGCATGGCAAAGCCCCAGTGTCCACTTCACCATCCTTAGTGCCCACATTTAACACTTAGACCTAATCAGAACACTTGTCTTCTTATACCTTTGTCTCTGGGTGACTTGTAAAATTTTGATTGTATTATCATAACTTAAATAATTTATGTACTTTTATCGTCTTGATCATTACAGCACCACAGCTCTTATTTCTTTGATGTTTGTATTCTATGAAATTTAGAATGGGGAATGTGATTCTCTGGAGTCTAATATTTATTTTTATTTATCTTTGAAGGTAAACATTTTGATTTCTTTTCTTCTATGTAATAGAAATTTCCATTTATCAATCTGACCACTCACAATTTTGCACCTTTCCTTTGGAGTGTTCATGTCTACAGAAATAACATTTATTAGTTAATTGATCTAAAAGGCTGTTTCTTTTAGTTACTTATTAAACACTAGGAGTAATAAGTACTAAATATTCCATATGTGCTGAGCAAGCAGTACCATGAGTTTTTACCTATATAAGTGTTCTTCCTTCCTGACTACATTTATTAATATTATTTTGTTTTATTTTACTTTTTAGATGATAATATAATTATAACATTTTTTCCTCCATTTCCTTTCTCCAAGCTCTCCCATATACCCCTTCCTTCTCATCTTTAAATTCATGGCCCCTTTTTGCACTAGCTATTTAATGCATATATATATATATATATATATATATATATATATGTGTGTGTGTATGTATCATATTATCATGTATGTACATATATGCTCCTAAATATATCCTTCTAAATTCATGCAATCTTACTTGTTTATATATTTGAGTCTGGCCACTTGCCACTGGAAATTTTTCTGTTTCAGTGTGTAAGGGTACCTATGCTTCCTGTGATAATAAATTACATGTGCTAAACTTTTTGATGAAGTTCCTACTAGTTAATTTTCTTTGTCCCCAAGTATATGTGCTGAATATGGCAAGTTCTCCTTCCTGTATGCAGACAAGGTTCATATCAATCCCAAAGCATTTGCTGGGATTGAAGCTTTTCAAGCATGGATGATAACAGAATTTAGGCACCCTGGAAGTTAGTCACTTGGGTTCGATTTGGCTCTTGTGTCTGCCTGCCTATCCCCTACAATGTGCTGGTGATATTTCTGAGTAACATAGAGTTTCCTCCTATCCATAGAGGCTGGATGACCCCTCTCCATTGTTAGGTACAAAATAGAGAAAAGCACAATCATTTTCTAGGCTTTGCCTTTTCAAAAAATAATAATAATTGCTTATTAAACAAATCTAAAGAAATATTTTTCAAAATTTTATTTGTCTTCTAAAGATGGTATGCTTATTTATGCACCTGCTTCAGCACATAAGTGCAATACCATTTTAAATGGCTTAGCCAATTTTGAGTAATTGTTTTATTGTTTCTAGTGTAAACATTATCACGTTTTCCAGATCATATAATTTCTGCATATTGCTTCACATATTTTTCAACCACTATTGTAAGAATCTCCACAATAACACATGACTTCTATCAGGCCACCACTCCAACACTTCTTTACACTGTGTCATTCTAGTGTACTTTGTATGGCAGAAATAGTACAATTGTCAATAGTACATTGGCATGGTTCCCAGGATTTGGAGGAGCCAAAGCAGTCAGTATTGTGTTTCTACATCCATTTGCTCAGCATGACACACAGACACAGACATAAGCACATAATCTGATAATGGGACTCAAGATTCACATCTTGAACAACTTCCAAAATTTCCCCCTCAAATGTAAGGCTCAGATACAGCCATTGAATCTCAATTCAAAGTCCAGTTCATGTTATAAATCACACAGGGGTAGATTTTTGGAATTTGGAAGGTAGAGTCACCAAAGCAGATTTCAAGAAAAGTACTACTAAGAAAATACAGATTTGTTCAAAAAAACCTCTTTTATTGTGTTATATGTCCTTTGAAATTAGATCCCACTCCTATGTCTGAACCATCTTTGCAAAATCTGAGCTTAGGATTCCTATCATGAAATGAATAATTGAAAATTGTTTCAAATATCATTTATTAAATTGTGTAATAGAGTGTAGTTTTAATGTTATATTGTCATTACTTTTCCAAAATGTTCTCGTTTTGGTGATTATAATGTTGCTTCATTTCTAATGAAAAAATTGTCTATTTTTGCTACTAATACTAATGATCTTTCTGTAGTTTGTCTGTCTTCTTTAACAATTTTAAGTGATAATTGAGAACATGCTAACATTCGGAATTCAAGATGAACATTTCAGGATCTGGATTATTTATTACTGACTTTAGTAGATGTAGAATGCAGAATCAGCTGCTTTGTGATTCTATAATATTAGAGCAGATAAGGTGAAACAGGAAAGATAACAAAGCAGGCACACTCCTGGTGTTGATAAACCAAAGTAAACCAGGAGTTAACATGGGAAATACACATACTCCTTCCCTTGTCATTGCCAGGTTTTATTCTGCTTGCATTTTGAGTTATTTGTTTTTGAGACTTAGTTCCTTGAGCCTTGTAATTCTAGATCTTTGTGGATACTGCAGTTCCACAGAGTACCATTATCAGGATAACACTACAGGCATCTCTCAGTAAGTGGGGATGTAACGCCCACCTGTCATCTTCTGTAACCAGGCAAAGTTTCCTTCCAGTGGACGGATTGGTGCATCAACCCAGTCACAAAACCTTTCACCTACAATCTATTGGCCTGCTATGGTGATGCAGAACTTAGCCAGGAATCAGAGACTGGACAGCCCAGAGACCCAGGATAGAAGCAAACATTACTGACAAAAATATAAATAAATAAGTTTAAAAATCCCTGAAGATAAAATAATCATTAATAGCTTCAGTGCTCATTTAATGTAAGGTTATTGTAAAGGAAATTATATTTTCAGTTTAAATTAACAAATAATTAATTTGACTTTTTTTCTTTTGGTTTTACCCTAGGTCTCTGATCACTCAAGCAGTGTCAGTGTGGGTTCCATCTCGTGGAGTAGGCCTTAAGTCAAATCGCACATCAGTTGGTTACTTCCACAAGGTAATGACATATTTTGCAACCAGGAGAGATTGTAGATCAAAAATTTTGTGACTGAGTTCGTGTTTAGTTTTTGGGTAACATTAATAGTACTTTTCTATGTCCTGGATGCTACAACATGGGGGGTGAAGTTTCTATGTGAAGCAACAACTTGATTTTCCATGTTCATTGAGTTGTGTAGGTGTTGCCTACAGCAATGGTGTCTTGAGGTCAGTTTGTGGAGAGAAACCTGTTTCCTTGGCTCAGTTTGGGTTGTTTGAAGACTTTTATGGTGCCTCTTTGACCAACAACTCAATTTGAAACCTGTATAGACACTTTCTATAGTACATGAAAGCTATCCTAATAAAATCTCCAAATAATGCTAGATACTGAATTCCTACTGGTCATCTCTTATCACTGATTGATTTTGTTTTTTACCTTCAATATGTACAAAAGGGCATTTCCTTTTTTTAAAACTATCATTTGCTGTTAATAATTTTTGTTTTGGGGTGATGGGAATGAAGCAGAGGGCTTAACATCTGCTAGGAAAGTGTTCTTCCATACTGTACTCTTAGCCTGTCTCACTTTAAGTTAGCAGATCACTTTAAAGTCTAGTTTCTTGAGTTTTTTTTATATATTTTGGAGATCAGACCTTTGTATGTTGCGGGGTTGGTGAAGATCTTCTCCCAGTCAGTAGGTTGCCTTTTTGTCTTACTGACAGTGTCCTTTGCTTTACAGAAGCTGCTCAGTTTCAGGAGGTCCCATTTATTCAACGTTGCCCTTAATGTCTGTGCTGCTGGGGTTATATGTAGAAAGCAGTCTCCTGTGCCCATATGTTGTAGAGTACTTCCCACTTTCTCTTCTATCAGGTTCAGTGTGTTCAGATTGATATTGAGGTCTTTAATCCATTTCGACTTGAGTTTTGTGCATTGTGATAGATATGGATCTATTTTCATTCTTCTACAGGTTGACATCCAGTTATGCCAGCATCATTTGTTGAAGATGCTTTCTTTCTTCCATTGGGTACTTTTAGCTCCTTTATCGAAAATCAGGTGTTTATAGGTTTGTGGGTTAAAATCCGGGTCTTCTATTAGATTACATTGGTTGACTTCTCTGTAGGTCCTTGGGTAGCTGAGGAGAGGGAGCCTGAAATGGCCCTATCCTATAGCCATACTGATGAATATCTTGCATATCACCATAGAACCTTTATCTGGTGATGGAGGGAAATAGAGACAGAGCCCCACATTGGAGCTCAGTACTGAGCTCCCAAGGCCCAAATGAGGAGCAGAAGGAGGGAGAACATGAGCAAGGAAGTCAGGACCGCGAGGAGTGTACCAACCCACTGAGATGGTAGGGCTGATCTAATGGGAGCTCACCAAGACCAGCTGGACTGGGACTGAAAAAGCATGGGATAAAACCGGACTCCCAGAACATGGCGGATAATGAGGGTTGCTGAGAAGCCAAGGGCAATGGCTCTGGGTTTTAATGCTACCGCATGTACTGGCTTTGGAGGGGCCTAGCCTGTGTGGATCCTCCCCTTCCTAGACCTGGATGGAGCCTGGAGGACTGTGGACTTCCCGCAGGGCAGGGAACCCTTACTGCTCTTCGGGCTGGAGAGGGAGGGAGGGAGTGGGGGGAGAGGGAAGGAAATGGGAGGCTGGGAGGAGGCAGAAAGTTTTAATAATAATAAAAAATTAAATTTAAAAAAAGAATTGTAAATTTCAGAATCTATAAATAAAAAGTTAAAAAAGTCAGCAGATCACTTGTGGGTTGTGACTCCTTGGGAGTGTTACAAATTATCATAATTTTGCATTATGATTCATAACAGTATAAAATTACAGTTATGAAATAGTAATGAAATAATTTTATATTTGGAACTCACCACAACATGAGGAACTATAACTAAAGATCACAGCATTAAGAAGGTTGAGAACCAGTGTTTTAAGTCCTAAGAACTATGAGTTTAATATACTCTTATTTATAGAATTGCAATAATTCTTTGTCTAATTTAATAGATTTATAATACCCAACCATTATAGTCATCCATTGTTTTACAGACTTACTAAAATTAGATGCATCAAAAATATAAAATGCATACTTTGCAAAAGTAGTTTATACTAAGGATTGAAGAGTCTTTGCTATAAATGTATGCACAGCCAGATAGATGGATGAATACACATATCAATTAATGATGAAAGAAAAATAACACACACACACACACACACACACACACCACAACATCAAAAAGCAAACAATGCATTTTTCAATTACTTTGCTGTTCATTCCAAACAGATAAATTCTTGTCTCTTGTAGCAGATTACATTGAGGACAGCATATATATCTTCCTAATTCCCTTTCTTTCATTCCATGACCACAATAGAAAACACACTATATTCCAACATTTTTGCATATCAGTATGTGAATTTTAAATTGTGATTCAAATTCCAGTGTCAAATCACCAAAACAATGGTGACACTCAAAGTTATGCAGTACCCTTATACTTATTTTTAAGGATATCATCATAAGACATTGGGTACAATATTAATATATTCCATCAAATTTATAGTCTCTTCTTAAATGAATGTGAATGCAAATACCATGCTGCAGATTCATACTCACAATCTGCAATATACAAATTCTGGCATCTTTTCTAATTTCCTTGATGCTCATCCAGCTTTTATGGATGAGGTTTTAGCATCTCCTGCTGAAAATTTAGCTGTAACAGCAAGAAAAGGGACTGCACTCATCCACAATCCAGGCCACTTAAATTGCACTTTGTGGAGGCATAGGAAGGCAGGGTTTATCCTTGCAAAACTAAAGGAACACCTCCAAATATTGAAGGTCAGACGCTCCACACAGCACCTGGCATGGGGAGTCATTTTAATCATTCCTCTCCTGGAAGAGAAGCAATGCTACAATCTCCCTTTCAGTTGAGCAAACCTATTATCAGCAACTTTTGCCAGGTTTCTGTTGCGGGCTTTCTATTCAGAAGAGGGAGGTTATTTATCCTAGTGGAAAACGCTCTTTTCCTGAACCGTGTTGTTTCATGTGAATGACTGGCATTAGTTCATTTCTTTGCCATGAGTAAAAGCAGCAAGCATACACCTGAATTAAATTCTATTTCTTCCCAGGAGGACCAATCAGTAGATCTGCTCTCTTCTACTTCTCTTACACTGATATGTTTATTATGTTTGTGTGAAATTCAGCCCTTTAATCTGGGGGAGTAGAATATAAAATATGGTAAACAACACTAATTAATTATAAATCGTCATGAAATTGATGCTTACAGGAACTAATCTGCCAGATATTTTAAACCCTTATTTCTCTCCCTTTTACTCTAGAGATCCACAAGGATATACAGATAAATTACAAAAGGAGTAGAATTTCCACAATGTTAAATAACAACATATTTTTAGTAGCTTAAAAGATTTAAAATAGTCTAGAAATATTGGACAAAGAAAAACTTATTGACTAATCAGGACAGTTTCGTGACTATAGGTCATTTATATTTGTGGATGTAGTGTTAGGAACCTTACCTTAGCCCAATATACTCCTTTCTTAGTTTGTTTACCAATATTGCCAAAATTAAAAAATAACAAGAAAAAACTTTGAAATAAAAAGCTTCAATGATGTTTCTCAAGCTGATAAATGTATATATACATATATATGATAATATGAATGTTGGGTGTACATGTGTTTATAAATATACATATGTTTATATATACATTTTTATATCAAACTTTCTATATAATATACATGTATAAATATATATGTATTTATATGTACTTTATTTTTAACATGACATCTCCTGCTGTACTTCACATATTAATGCTGTGATGGTTCTTAGTCTCTGGATACTGTCAATACCCATTTTGACCCATAAGTTTAAAGCTGATGGCATGTGGTATAGCCAGATGTTGCTAACCATCTTCCATTAATCATTGAATAAAACAACAACAAATTATTAGCATTCTTCCAAACTTAAAATTATTTGACAGATGTCATCATTTGCTTTTGCTTTGTTTTTTTTCCCCTTAGTATTGTATGTATTGGACCATGACCTGTGTGAACCAGGCATCCAAAACTGAGCTATATTTCCATATTGAAATGTATTTTTAAAGACATATAATTGGACAGGATAGGAATAATATTTATTTATAAATTAACTAGATTTGTTTGCTATCACTTATATTTGGCACTGAGTTGTGAATTCCAGGTTTATAATTCAAGATATTGAATGTTTTTTAAATACTTTTAGTCAATTTTTCAAAAAGAAATTCTTCTTTTCTTGCAAACTGAAGTAAAAAGACCTGCAGATGCACAATTTCAGCCATAATGTTAATTCATGTTGTTATATTTAATATAATCATCAATCATTTTTGTTTGGACAAAAGGTGAATTGGTCGTTTTAGAGTTTTAGATTCATGGGGACAAAGCAGAAACACAAATAACAAAATTACCTTTCTGAACAATGTTTGTTTCTCCCCCCAACTTCATTCATAATTGTCTTTCCTTTGAGGAACATTATGTAAAGTTCAAATCTTTATTCAGTAACTTCAGTGCTGAATAATTCCTTAGAGATTATCCGGCTAGTACAGATAGGCTCTTGGTTCTTTGTTCATTCTACTGGGTTGATACTATATGAAGGAAATAATTAACATTTCTTAATTTGGCATGTGTTGAGTACTTTTACTACCTGAAAATTCTAAAACCAAGGAAATAGAAACAATAAACAAAGCTGACCAATATCTCTTCTGAATCCTTTTAGCCATTGAAAGAATGTAAATATTTATACCTTATTATGATAATAATATCAATTCAAAACTACATTATTTTGCATATTTCAGGAAATATTCAGATGATCACTTGAGATAGTAGGAGATTTGGAGCAACAGCAAGATAGCTGAGTTTTAGTGAGGGTGCCATGATGGTGTGCCAGAGGCTTCGACCCAAACCAGTGACTCAGCACTGACTCAGCAATGACACACCACAGATCCGGTGCCCCTAGGATGAATCGAGATCTATAGAGGGGTAAGGTGGGTTTTTGTTTGTTGCTTTATTTTGTTTTTAATTAATTTTGGATGGGATTCTTTTGGGGGTACATGCTGCAGTGGTGAGAAGCAGATATGGAGGGACTGGAAGGTGAGTGGGATTGTAATTCGTGATGTGATATTCCCAAATAATAAAGAATTATGCCAAAAAGGAAAAGATAAATGTAAAAATGCACTCAGCAAATTTATTGCCCCTATGCTCATCCCCACAAGTGGTGAGCTCTTAGAAGAGTCCATTTACCTCTGTAAATCAAAGACCCAAAACTGAGTTTGAGCTCCAAAAGCACAATTTATTAGGCAGACAAAGAATAGATATGCACTAGGTCCTCTGCACTGGATGCCTGTGACTGTCCCCATCTGTGTTGTCTCTTCTGGTGAGAGTTAATATGGGTACAATGTAAGCAATGATTGTGTATGTGAACTATTATAAAGAATCTCATAGTTACAATATATATAGTTTGACACTGTAGAAAATGCTTGTTATTTATATATTTAATAAGAAGTACATTTGTACATACTGTAGAAACTAAAGTTCTAAGTCATGCATATACACTCCACATACATGAAATTTAATACAACTAAATGACTACTATGTCAAATAAATCAAAACAATTTTACATTTACATTATACAAATAATTTTGTGTGCAAGAGAAGTATTCATTATACATCTTTATTATCATGCATAAAATCTTAACCAACTTTCTGTTTGAGAGATGATGAATTTTAATGTGGATTATGTATGTTTTAGAGTACGAAACTCAGGTATGGTGGTTCACACACATAAAACCTGCACTGAACAGACAGAGGATAACATAAATCCACAAGTTTACAATTAGTCTGCTCCACACAGTGAGTTTCCGACCAGCCAAAGATAGAGAGAAAGACATTGTATCTAGAAAAGTTTACAGATGTCTACAAGAAAACAAGAAATATGATGCAGTTCAAGCCAAACATTGTAATTCGGTGGTTTTAAGAAACTTATGGTGAAAAACAAAACTGTTCACCTCTGAGATGTTCAGCATTGAAAAGGGCTTTCTTTCTCTGTTACATAAAAAAACTACAACAATAAAACCATTTACTCCTCTTTTTCTTTTCGTCTTTCTTCTCTTTCATTCATACTTTCTTTCTTTCTTTTTGATTTAAGGACCTAAACAAATGAAAGAATTTTTGTAAGTCTCTTTATACTAATAAACATTTGCCACCAACTTTCACCATCAGATCCTAAGAGGAGTTAATATTATTAGTGGAGAAGTAGGTACATTTCAGTAATTTTGTCCATAAAATGCTTTTAGCGGGTGATATTACATATGACTGAATAATGCATATTTTGTAAATTGAACATGATCTTTATGAGTTTATAATGCATGGCTGGTAGGTTAATGGAGGCTACTTAAGGTAATCTGTATCAATATCCGGTTCTGTAGGAGGAATATCCAGCAACATCATTGCTCAGGCGAGCTAGCAATACCTCTTATAATTTTTAATAGAGAAAGAAACCTCTAAGTTCCAACCCAAGATAAGTGTGATGTGGGAGGGAAAGAGCATTATAGAGAATTTGGTAATGACCCTCAAATTTCTGTGGAATGATCTATGCCAGACCCAAGGATCACTTACATTTATTAAATCACTATAAACTTGGAACTGAAAAAGATCCATGATTCCCCTAAGTATGATTAGTAAATAAGTTGTTAGCTAATATCATATGAGGAATACTCACTTGCCTAGTTAAAAATCTAGCCAGCACACTGACTTGGCATCTAAGCTTACTCTCTTATCTAACATGTCCACCTTCTTAAGAGCTGTTAAATGCAACTGCAGACTTGCTAAGAGAATATACAGTGGAGCCAGTCTCCAGAAATTCTGAAATTTAGTTGTTGTCATTTTCACCTATAATATTAAGTTGATTTGTAATGATTTTTAAAATTTTAAGTGACTTATCTTATTTTCTTTATTTTATGTCTTTTTGCTATCTTCTGTGAAACTTAGCTGCTTTCAAATAGTTGATTATAGTTTAAAAGAAACAGTTTAAAAGAGGTTAAGAGAAATCATTCAGCATGAGAAGCACTAAGTCCAGTACCTCTGTCACAATACCTTGTTAGTTCATTATTAGTATTATCTGAGAATGAGTCCCGTAAAGGATAGCCACTCCCAAATATTCAGGATAAACACATATAAAGGTTAGCAGCACTAAATGGACTGTGTAGATTGTATTTACATAAGTATATGTGCAATAATAATAAGGAAAGTATAAAAGGGCATGAATTTTGAGAGGGAGTGAGAGGATGGGAAGAAATGAAAGAACTGGGAATAATAAATCATGTACATACATTACTTATATGTGAAATTCTCAAAAACTAAAGAAAAAGTTATATTGTAAAAGAACAAATTTGAATCCATGCCAATAATCCAGTTCTTGGGAGTAGAGGTAGGACAATTTCAATCTTAAAACTTGCTTAGGCTACAAAACTACAATACATAAATTCTACAGAAATACTGCATCAGAGAAAATATAAGACAATGCAAGTTTTGACATAGACTCTTATGGGTGACTCAGAGACCTAGAATATACAAAATGCAGTTGAAACAAAATCAGTGAAAGTATTCCTAATAATATTCTTTTAATCTCATAGATTCATGCTTAGTCCAGTTGTCATCAGAAAGGCTTTCTGCAGCAGCTGATGTGAGCAGTTGCAGAGATGCACACCCAAACATGAGATGAAGTTTAGAGAAACTCCCACACAAGAGTCTGCATGGGTCTGAGTTAGGTTCTCTGCATACATTCTGTGATTGTTTAGCTTAGGTGTTTTGTGAAACTCCAAATAAAGTAGGGGTGTCTCTGGCTCTTTTGCCTGTTTGTCGGACTCTTCCTCCAACTGGGTTGCCTTGTCCAGCCTTTATATGAGGGTTTGTGCCTAGTTTTATTGCATCTTCATAAGGTGCCTTTGGCTGATATCTCGGGGAGGCCTGACCTCTACTGATGGGAAGCAGATAAGAGCAGATGTGGGGCATAGGATAGGTGTGGGTGGGAAACCGGGATGAAGGGAAGGAGGGGGACTGTGTTCAGAGTATATTGATGAGAGAAGATTAAAAAAAAATTCTGGCATTGATCTTTCAAAGTTTGTGTTGGAAAGAGAGAACATGTTAACACTGAATGAGGTTTACCAACGGAAAACATTTCCTCTGAACATTTAAGACAAGTTTTACTAAAATGTGAGACTGAAGCCAATGACATGTTCCTATACAAAAAGCAAAATATATTCTGTTGATGTCCATAATCTCCATAATTATCAACTCACAACTTGTCCCATGATATTGATATACTTTACTGTAATTTATGTGACTGTTCTGTGTATTTTATATAATCCTACATTTGTGTGTAAGATGACACAGAATTTTAAGTTTATTATTTATTATTAATATTGTTTTATTTTTATTTTAGGAGCAGGGTGCATTGAAGATTATTCTAACCTTAAAATTGTTGTGTAATTTAACATGATCTTCAACTCCTTATTTTCTTGTCTCTTCCCTAATTACTGACCTGCTCCCATGCTGGGAATTCAGGTAACTACCACTCTATCTGATTTTGAGTTTTTCAATATAGTATGTTATAATTTATTTTTAAATAGTAAAACTAGATATTTCCATGTGCCTAATATTTCACATCTGCATTTAATTAGTTGTGTGGTTGTTAATAATAGTGAAAGTTCTATCCAAAATTTGGTTGTTTTTCTCCCCATACATACATAAGATTGAGGTGGCTTCTCTACAGGGGTCCATTTGACTTTGCAAGGCAAAACCCACAAACTGCTGGGTTTGAGCACCAAAACCAATACATATAGATGTATATAGATGATACTTTTCTGAATATGCTAAACCATTGCCTAAATTAATGCACCTCAGAAATATATATGAGAAAATCCATAGTGAATGCATCAACTTTCTGTCTCAGTTGTATGATAGTACTGGAAATAAGAAGGCACTGTGAGAAAGTGAATATGTACAAATCCCCTTCTCCTTCAGTACTCCCTTTTGCAAAAATTACAGACCTTGACTTTTCTTAGCTTTTATCCATTCTAGAGTTACTGTGAAAAACCCTTTACAAGGATGGACCCTATTTATGCATGCTGGCTTCATGCTCAAAGTAACATACTAAAACACCTTTTACTTCCAAAATGCTATTATATTTAGAATCGAGTCACCGTTGCTATAATCATGTTTTTTAAAAAAGAAAACTTTCTTATTCTGGCAGATTTTTCTTCTGCAGTTGAAAGTAGACATAAGACTCCAATTCTCCACCTTTAGAGTGGGGACTCAGCTAGTTCCTTGGGCAGCTGAGAAGAGGGAGCCTGAAATGGCCCTTTCCTATAGCTATACTGATGAATATCTTGCATATCACCATAGAACCTTCATCTGGCGATGGATGGAGATAGAGACAGAGCCCCACATTGGAGCGCAGGACTGAGCTCCCAAGGCCCAAATGAGGAGCTGAAGGAGAACACGAGCAAGGAAGTCAGGACCGCTAGGAGTGCGCCCACCCACTGAGACGGTGGGGCTGGTCTAATGGGAGCTCACCAAGGCCAGCTGGACTGGGACTGAAAAAGAATGGGATAAAACCGGACTCTATGAACATGGCAGACAATGAGGGCTGACTGAGAAGCCAAGAACAATGGCATTGGGTTTTGATCCTACTGTATGTACTGGCTTTGAGGGATCCTAGTCTGTATAGATGCGCACCTTTCTAAACCTGGATGGAGGGAGGAGGACCTTGGACTTCCCATAAGGCAGGGAACCCTGACTGCTCTTTGGACTGGAGAGGGAGGGGGAGGGAATTGGGAGGTGGGGAGGAGGCGGAAATTTTTAATAATAATAATAAAAAAATTAAAAAAGAAAAAAATAGAGTGGGGACTGTACCAGGAGCTGCCTAGGACTTCTCAGGTTTGGGGGTCCTGAAACTGGGCTGCATGCAGGTATGCATCATTGGTTTCTGTTTTAATTTGAGCAATCCTACTTCCTGGAATAAAGATATGCCAGCTTCATTGCATCTCCAGCCTGTGGATGGCTGGTGGGATGATAATTCCTCTTTGAATATCTAAATCAACCTAATAAGTCCCTGTCATATATATACACATACATATTGCTTCTGTGTCTCACTGTAGAGCTTTAATATAAGTTCTTACTGCATCTTGTCATGTGTAAACTTTTTTTTTGATAATTATTGTGCTATTACTTGAAATTGTTCTGAGTGTTATTCTTTTGGTCCCTGCCCCTTTCCATGCCCACTCCCAGCGAACTCTGGTCTCTTGGAGTCATCCTGAATCTTTTCCCTCTCTCTCTTCTCACTGCCCCCCTTTTGCATATGCACACAGGCCCCCCGCTCTCTCTCTCTCTCTCTCTCTCTCTCTCTCTCTCTCTCTCTCTCTCTCTCTCTCTCTCTCTCTCTCTCTCTCTCTCTCTCCCTCTCTCCTTTAATAAAGCTTTATATCTATTTTCTGTGTCTGTGCCGTTAACCCGCCGCTGCACCACCTGTTCACCCGCCGCCCTGGTCACACGTGTTCCACGAGTCTCCGCGCAGCTACCCGCAGCAGCCCAGCTACTATCTTCAGCTACTAAATCTCTTTTTTTTGTTTCCAGTTTATTTATTTTTTATTAAAAATTGCCATCTCCTCCCCTCCTCCTCCCCCTTCCCTCCCCTCTCCTCCACCCACACCCCCACTCCCTCCCTCTCGAGGCCAAACAGCCATCAGGGTTCTCTACACTATGTTGAGTCCAAGGTCCTAAATCTTTAAGAACAAAACTGAGGTTGTTATTTCACCTCTCTGTGCTTGTTTGAAACAAATGGCCCCTAAAGGGAGTGGCACTACTAGGAGGTGTGACCTTACTGGAATATGTTTGGCCTTGTTGGAGGAAGTGTGTCACTGTAGAGGAGGGCTTTGAAGTCTCCCAGTGCTCATAATACACCCACTGAGACAGATCACTTCCTGTTGCCTGAATAGCAAAATGTATAACTCTCAGCTCCTTCTCTAGCACCATGTCTTCCTGCATACAACCATGTTTCTTTCACATTGATGATGATGGACTGAACTTCTGAACTGTATGTTACTCAATTAAATATTTTCCTTTATAAAAGTTGCTGTCCTTATGGTGTGTCTTCATGACAATAGAATCCCTAACTCAGACACTATCTAAGATGTAATTCATTTATATTAGTTAAATTTGAAAGTGAGTGGGTAAATATAGTTTCATTATCCTGTGTGCAACAAGAAACACAGAATATAATTCAATTAAGAAAATAAAGTAAATACTTCCCTTTATGTAAAATATGTTTGGTATTGTGTACAATATAGTAGATCAATGTATTTTGTATTGACATCATTGAGCTCTATATCCCAAAATAGATTTTACATTCAAAAATTTACACTTCCTCCTCTCCTCCCATTCCCCTCCGGTTCCCCCACTCACCCTCCTTCCTCCTTCTCCCTCCTTAAGAGAGGGCAGGGAATCCTGCCCTGTGGGAAGTCCAAGGCCCTCCCACTCTACACCCAGGCTTAGGAAGCTTTGCATCCAAATAGACTAGGGTCCCAAAAAGCCAGTACATGCAGTAGAAACAAGTCCCAGTGCCTTTATCAATGGCTTCTCAGTCAGCCCCCATTGTCAGTCACATTCAGAGAGTCCGTTTTTGATCACATGCTCCTTCAGTCCAGGTCCAGCTGGATTTGATGAGCTCCCATTAGAACAGGCACACTGTCTCAGTGGGTGGACCAATCCCTCACAGTCCAGACTTCCTTGCTCATCTTTTCTCCCCTTCTGCTATTCAACTGAACCTTGAGAGCTCAGTCTGTTGCTCTGATGAGGGTCTCTGTCTCTATCTCCATCTGTCGCCGGCCGAAGATTCTATGGTGATATTCAAGATAATCATCAGTGTGATAGTGGGGCAAGGCCAGTTCAGATACCCTCTCCTCTGCTGCACAAAGACCTAGCTGGGTACATCCCCGTGGATACCTGGGATCCCCTGTAGCGCCAAGTCTTTTGCCATCCCTAAAATGGCTTCCTTAATATAGATATCTTCTTTCCTGCTCCTATATCTGCCCTTCCTTCATCTCCACCCTCCCACTCCCCCAAGCTCTCTCCAGTCTTTCCTTTCTCCCTTTTCTCTCCCCCTCTCCCCTTCTCCCATTCCCACCCCTACTCCTACCCCCACCCCCATGCTCCCAACTTTTACCCAGCAATCTTGTTTGCTTCTAATTTCCAGGAGAATCTATTTTTAAATACAAGCTATGATGTGACTCCTTGTATATCTGCCTACTAACAAAAAGGTAGAAAAAAGGGGAAGAAATTAATCTATTTATATTATTTCATTGTTTACTTGTATCACATTTACTTTATCTACTCATTTAGTGAAGGACATTGGTTTGATTTTTCATCTTGATTCGTCTGAACAAAGCTGCAATAAACAAAGTAATGATTTCTCATATCCAATTTTAATTTGAGGAGGAGAATGATGAGGAAGAGGGATGGAGAATGAAATCTTGCCATTTAAGACAGCATAGCTCCCCTTGGGTGGCAGCATGTTAAGTATAATAAAAAGGCTGATATCATGTGCTCTAATTATATGTAATTTCTAAGATAACCAGGTTTATGAAATTGTATAAAACAATGGTGATTGCACAAAGGGGTAGGGATGGACAAGAGACATTATTCCACAAGTATAAAATATTAGCCATGCTAATTGAACAAACTATACGATCTGTTATAAAACATTATGTCCATATACCTACTTTGTCATTATTGTTAGGTTCAAAACTTTTCAGTGTTAGTCTCATGCTAAGCTTCTTAATTTACAAATGAATACAAATTCATATACCAAAAGCAACAACAAAGAGGTAGATCATTTTAGAAAATGTCCAATAACTCTTACTTTGATTGTAGTCACAATATGAACAAACCAAAAGTCAAAATGGTACTCACAACCTAATACAATAAAGCAGTAAAAACCAAACAAAACAGACTCAAAAATACTGAAAACAGTCTTTGTACTCTCCAATCTGTATGATTTTCTTATGATTATGATGAAAATGAACCGTTCATTTTATTAACCATTTTTTATTGATTTCAAGTATAAGTCTTCTGGTCTTTTATATGAAAAACTTTATCCATTCCAATTTTGCTAATTAACACAGGTTACCTTGGTAATAAATAAAGGAGCTTCCTAAGACAGTAAGTACAGGCCCTTGGATAGCCTCTCCAAGATATGTGTTGAAATTTAATTGTCATAGTAACACTACTAGTAGGAGCAGTCTTTATGAGGTGATTAAGATATGAGAACTCTTTCTGATAAACAGATAATGAAGTGGAGAGTGGTGATATTGCAAGAGCAGATTCATTATGAGAGTGATTCTCTCTCTGCTTTGATCTCTGCACAAAATACTGATGTTCATCCTTTCTGCCATAGGCTGACAAAACAGGAAGCATCTTTCCAGAATCCATTGCTCTTCTTTCTTATCTATCAATTTCTAGAACTATGGTTCAAATGAATTTCTGTCCTTTACAAACCAGGTGAACTCCAAGACTTTATTTTAATGTCAAAGGATAAACTAAGTCTTGGAAAAGTCAGGATCTTTTAGCCAACTCTTTTCAGTGAGCTTACAATTTCTGGAGGAAATTATCAGTTGCCCTTTCGCTAACTTTCAAGCTCCTTCCTATGGCTCAATTTTTGATATAAATTTATTTGGCTCTTTCAGATTTTTAGACACGAAGTTATAGATTTCTACAGTTGGAATACCTGGCAAAAACAGAAGTCTTTTTATTTACTACCATTTTTATAATAAATTTACTAGCCCTACAATTACAGAATTATAGTTAGAGGATTTATAATTTCAGAAAGTGTGCTGTTTACTAGTCACATGTTCAACAAATATTTTAGTGGCTCAAATAATATAGAAATTAACTTCTATCAGGTTATGTTTCAGGACTCTACAGTAAATTTCTCATGACTGAGTCAGGAATATCTCTACAACATTGATTTGTTAACATGATTCAAGAAAGTGTTATTTTTCTTACAGCACAGAATAGAATGAAGAAAAATATAAATGGAGAAAACAAAGTTTGTACACACTCTGTGACATAAGGCATTCCTAAACACTTCGTAACAAATACCTTACATTATATTGGCTATAATTTAATCACAAGGGTGTCTGAAAATGGAGCCACTATTCTGTATGGTGTTAAGGACATATAGAATTCAAACAATGCAAATCAGGATAGTCAGGAGTGAGAGCACTTATGTTATCATATTTTATTATCATTTTCCTGTTCATAAAGGGTCATATTATTTTCCATGTTCAAATATCGCATTTTAGCAGCAAGTAAGCAGTTGATATAACAAAGTAATCTATTACCAGTCAAAGAAAAACAGGTGTAACATATTCTTTGATTGAGCATATTCTATTCTGCAAAGTCCTGATTTTGTTTCCTAAAATTTCTGAAATGAAAAATTTATAAGTCTCAGGGTATCAATACTGAACTGACATTGAAAATATTTTAATTATTCAGGAGATAATAAAACTTCAGCAAATATAAGGAGATATGTCTGAGACATTCCTCTCATTTTGTGCATGTCTGTGTATGTGTGTATGCATTCCAGTTTTGATTTTCATTTTGTATGTTGCATGTCAAACTTACAGTTGTACCGCAGGTGATGCTCTTAAGTTTTCTACTTTTCCTTTTTTTATCTACTTTTTAGTTTTATTTAAAAATTTAGAAATTCATACTTATACTTATCATTTTTGTGAAAATACACATTAGTTATTATTGTCTGCTGTGTAATTGGGTGAAAAAAATGGATTGAGTCCTTACAACTCTGATAGTTTTTAATGGAAAATTGAAAACAATTATCTCAGTGTTGTAATTCTTCAGTGTGAAGTAAGATAAAATAAAGAGGTAAAGTTCTGCAGACAGGGTCAACAACTTTCACACTTTTACAATACAGGAAAAATGATTATAAGCTTTTGGGATGATCTAAATGCTTTCCAAAGTGTTTGTAGTCAACGCAATTAAATATGAATCACTGGTTCCTTAGAAATAAGTCAAGCTAAGGAAAGACAATAACTCTTCATGGCAAAAGTACATTATTTTATTAATAAGTCTTTATATTCCAAAAGACATCTAAATTATTTTAATATTTATTATAAATTACAATTATTTAGAAAAATCTATATTATTTATTGAAATCGGAATAAATATTGAAATTATTTTAATAATTAAGGATGTGGAATTTCAGAGTCAGAACCCTTTATTAACATGAACTGTTGTGTGTGATAGAAACTGCCGTAGCAAACATGTCACATCATTGGAATGTGTGACTATCAGAGTATATTTTGAAAGTGTGACTGGATTCTGACCCCTAAAAATACTTCGAAGGAGACAGAGACCAAACAGGCAGTGTTGAATGGAAATGTGCTAAAGAAAAGCACTGAGACTCACAGCACCATTTAGTAAGAAAAACGGCTTGGACTATGAAATAATCCTAAAGAGATGAAATAAAGTGCAATCAATTTTAGCAGTCTTTGTACAGATTTCAAATACTTTCAACATGCTCACATGATTATACATACATAACAAGACAAATTAGTGTCTATAAAGGATTTACCTTTTTTAAAAACATGTTGTAGTCTTTCATTTAGAGTCATATACAAAAGACCTAACTTATAGTGGAGACAAACTAAAAGCTATTTTTATAAAGGATAAAATAACACAGAGACAGATTTTCTATATTGTAAAGAGTTGTAACTATGGTAATAAGGCCTACATGAGGTGAGTAGGTATCAAATTCTAAGTCACTTTGGAAAAGTGTGAGTGGTTCAAACTCTCAGGTAATGAAACAACTTCAGAATTGTTACTTCTTAAACTGCATACTAAAAGTCATAGAACTACATTGTATTATACTTAATAACCTTGTGAATTATATTTTCCCATTTTTGTGTAATGTTCAAATGTATTTTCCTGTATTTCCCATATAATAATACAAATTTAAAAAATACTGAGAAGGAAAAAAATTTATTCACCATACTATTTTGAAATTTTCCCTATTTGAGCCTGGTTTGAGGACCAGGAGTTTCCAGATTCCTGTAACACTTCTTATTTCAGTTGACAGTACCTGCACTCCTCTGAGCAAGCTCTGTTAAATTGAATTGGGGGATTACTGATCAAAAGTGGAGTCTGAAATGGTCATTTTACTCAGAATATAATGAAGAAGAAAGATGCTTAGCTCTATCCTGCTTCTAAGTGAGATGCATACCTTAAATAAAGCTCTGATTTACCAAATTTTTGATCCATCTTTCCTAAGATTGACAGTCAGGAAACCTAGTCCGGTCCCACAAAGATTGATTTTCTCTTGACTATTCCCTCTCCTCCTTTGCAGATTTCACCTGTGTGTGTTTCTTCTGTGCCTTGAGGCTCTGATGCTCTGGCTTCATGATGACTGCCGGGTGTGGTTCTTGTGGGATCAGTCCAGCAGAGAAATGTGAAAAAAAATTACTGTCTGGAAGAGATGAACTTAGAGGATAATATACTGTGTGGGTTGCTTTGTTTGTAGCTGTGTTTGCTTTGTGCAAACCACCTTGAGATGGTTTTCACGGTAGACTGTGGCACACTAGTCAACCATACACCTTGTTTTATGTGCAATGAGGAATTTGACTTATTTGACAAAATGGTCTGCAAGGGCCACCTTCTCTGTTAAGATCAATAATTGATTGCTTATGTTTAGAACACATACTTACCTGGTCCATAGAAAGAGCCACCCAGAATTCAGAAGAGAAGATATTAATATTGAATGTTGTGTCTTAAGGTTTTTATTAATGAAAGGACATGGCCAAAAATCAAGTTGGGAAGGAGAATATTTATTTGGATTATACTTGGAGATTATAGCCTATCACTTGAGGAAGTCAAGGCAAAACCTGAATCAGGGTAGGAACCCAGAGGCAGGAGCTGATAAAGAGGCCATGAAAGAGGCTACTTACTGTCTTACTACCCATGGCTTGCTCAGGTTCATGTCTTATAGAACCCAGGACCCCAGTCCAGGGATGGAAGCATCCACAGTGCCTTCTGCCATCAATAATTTAGTCTATTTGGAGGCATTTTCTCAAATAAGGTTTCCTCCTTTCAGGTGACTCTACCTCATATCATTTGACATTGGACTAACCAACAAGGTTGGGGGTTACAGATAAGTCAAGAATATCAAAATCTACAGCGAATAAATATTTGTGATTTTCTTTCTGGGGTTCAAGTTTGTACATATGACTTAATTATTTCATCTTTATTTCCCTCTTGATGCTTAGAGGAAGACATATTGTCAAACCTTCTTTGCTGCTTTGATATCAGGATTTTAGTGTCATTTTAGGTAACCATCAATAGAAAGGCTATTATAAAGACCTAGACAGATGTGAACTATAGTTTGTCTATGGAAAATATGAGTAGCTGGTCAACTTCTCTGGTGAACAAAATTGTCAAATAAACCCAAAGCACACACTAAACATTAATTCTTGCTTGAGAACTTTCAGCCTTAGATAACTTCTTCAGGCATTCTATCAGTGGAAATGAGAGTACTTCTCTATAGACATGCTACTGTGAAAATAAAATCATAGGATCTATAAAATCCTTTTGGACTTTGGATGAGCTAGAGAAAGTAATTGAATTTATTTTACTTACTTGAATTAATTTCAGGCTAGAAAAGCAAGAAGAAATAAACTAGCTGTCAACCCCTAATGTACTTCTTTTGCTCCACTGCTTCTCCCTGTTCTCTTCCCCAATCTGTGCCCCAAACATCCAGTTCCTAAAATATGTATTACCAGGGACATTCTTCCTCTTTAATGTTATAAAAGGATAATAGAACACAATCACAGAAAAAAATGAAAACAAGAAAGATCAGGCCATTATTTTTCTCCTTAGACACTTTAGATTTTAGAGCATTCCCCAAATATATCTGTTTTATATGTTTGATTTTTGAGTGAGTTAATGTATTAAATATAACACAAACAAAAGAAAAGGAATAAATAACAAGTAACACATAGAATCAGTAGGTAGATAGCAAATCTCTTATCTAATGTTCGCAACAGCACACACAGCAGGTGCCCCCATGAACGGACAAACAACAGGTACCCTTAAGATTGGGAATTACAAATATGAACAGAATTATACTCTTTGTTGAGGCAGCCAAGCAGAATTTCTGACTCAGAAAGTCCCCAAAAGTGGCTCCTATCTGCCTCTCCATGGATGATTTCCTATTGCTGAATTTCTGGTTTCCCATTTCCACTATAGGAATATTGATATTATGAGATAAAAAATAGCAACCTTGGATGGGTATAATTTATGTTCTAATGTTTTTCATGGACAAAATGTTTTATATTGTGATAATACTTTTTAAAAAATCTTTTATTTTTAAAACAATCTTATCTTTCATAAAAATCCCAGTTTTCTCTCCCTACAGTCTTTTCACTCCTCCTACCTTCTACCCACCCCACCCCACCCCCATCCATTCTTCAGAGAGGGTGAGGCCTCCCATGCTGATTCAACAAATCTGTGACATCATTTAAGACAGGACAAGTTCCCCCTGTACTTAAACTGAGCAAAGTATCCCTCCTTAGGGAATGGGCTCCAAAGAGTCAGTTCATGCACTAGGGATAAATATTGGTTCCACTGCTAGTGGTCCCACCAACTGTCCATGCCACACAACTGTCACCTACATTCAGAGGGCCTAGTTTGTCTTTATGATTTTCCTCAGCTGTACGTTCGGAGTCAGTAAGCTCCCACTAGTTTGAGTCAGCTCTTTCTGTGGGTATCCCCATCTTGGTCTTGACCTCTTAGCTTGTATTGTCTTTCCTCCCTCTCTATGACTGGACTCAAGGGGTTTGGCTCAGTACTTAGCTGTTGATCTCTACAACTGCTTCCATTAGTTATTGGATCAATGTTCTATGATGACAATTATGGTAGTCATCCGTCTGAATACAGGAGAAGGGAAGTATAGCTTGCCCTCTCCACTACTGCTTAGATCTTAGCTGGGGTCATCCTTGAGGTTTCCTGGGAGTTTCCTTAGTTCCTGCTTTCTTACTAACCCCTCAAAAGTGGCCAATTTACTAAGGAGATCTTGTCTACTTCTCCTTCTCAGGGAGATATATGTGTGCCTCTCTTAGAATTCTCCCCAGTGATAATGCTTTTAAAATATATTCTTTGAAAATTTTGTATACATACACCATGTATTTTCATCCTATTATCTTCCTCCAACTCCTCCAGAATCCATAAACATGACTCATTCCCAACTTCTTGTTCCAAAGGTTTTAATAACTATAGCTCATTGCTACCTCTACCAGTTAGAGAACCAGAGGCCAGCTTGACTCAGGACCAGTGCTTCTGGAAGATGCTAAGCATAAATGTCCAAAGCAAGATGGGGCAATCCAATTCCAGAGCCAGTTTTTCAGTGAGCTTAATGAGCATCTAACAGGTTAGCAATATAATATGTATTCTGAGCTGCAACATCCAACCTCTGGCCCTCAGGAATTTTAAGGAACGTGACTACTCTTCCTGTGGTTTTAGGCATAGCAAAAGAAATGAGTTTTTGATGTCTATAGTCTCTGCTCAACTAATCACCTCTTCAGTTGAGTTGAATGCTGTTCCCTACCTGAACTTCAATTCCTACAAATTCAAAATCTAGTTTAGCATCAGATTATACCTTAGTTAAATGAAATTAAAAGCAAAATTAATTTAAACGTATATAATTTCTTAAGAATATGTATTTAACTGTGTCATGGTGCTTTAATTTTGATTTATGCTATGTATTAAAGGGCACATAAAAAGATAAGAGGAAAATTATGTCTCTATTTTGCATCAGGATGTGAAGTAAGATGAATACTTATAAACATTAAGAAATCGATTAGTAATACATTGTGCAGTTCTTACTATAAGAGCAATTGAATTGCAGAATAATCTCTGTGGGCCAGAGACCTAAACATGTCTTAGAAAAGATTTTTGCCTAAAATCACTATTTAAAGCAAGCTTAAAGAAACAGAAAGAAAATTTGGAAAGCTGGACAGGGGATCAAAAATGTTGGGTTGTATAAACCAAAGAGTGAAAAGAAAGCTGGAGCAAATACTATGGCTCTTGTTTATGTTTATAAAGCTGAGGCGGTGTGATGGGGAGACAGATGCCCTCTGGAAATGCAATTACATCTGGTCTCAGAAATACCAGTAAAAGGCAGAGCAGAGGGATTTGATTTCCAGTTGACAATGGTGGAGTGATTTAGTGTTTTCAACTAATATATTGTTTGCAATTCCTGTGACTCTTGTTAAGTAGTCCTCACATTCTCTTTATGAGTCATTTTCACCTGCTACATGACTCAGCAATATCCCTATCCTTCCCTGGTCTGCATATCATGCTCTCATTGTTATGCTGTGGAAAACTTGATCACGGAGTTGTCAGATCATGGAGTTGTTAGATCATCAACACCAAGGTGTCCATCTGATTCCATCCTTTGCGGAGCATTTCTTATTTATTTTTACTCTGGGTGATCTTCTCCCTCTGCTTTCCAGGAGAGTTGTTGAAGTGGTGGGTCATCTGCAGATTCAAATCGAGGGAGGAGAGCGAAGAGTGGAGACAGGGGGCTTTGCTTCCTTTTCTCTGACCTTCTGCTTTGGTAGGTTCTCTCTTTCATTCCCTGTGATTGTCAAATGAATGAATTTCCTCACTGCCCTCTCATACCAGAGAAAATAATTTCTCACAGTTACAGTTCTACTCTTTTGAGTCTGAGATACTTCACCATTGCTTCTTGGTTCTCTCAAAAGCACTGAATGTCCTACCTTTATCCACATGACCATGTGTACATTTTGTTTTATTATTACTGCACTCATTGATGAAAGCATGATATTTCCAAATGTAAAATTAATTTTACTTCCCTATAAATACTTTGTAGAAAACTTCAATTGGATAACAAACTCTTTGAACCAAATGTGTGATTTCTATCATAATTTAATTTTAATAATTTAGGCATGATATTATTAAGGAATTTTGTATTTTGTTTTAATATCCCCTCCTTTGTAGTTACTATTTTCCTTGCACTTATTCTGTTTACCATAAAGTTTCTGAGATGAGTTGATATTTGTTATGAAAGTATACCTTCATCACAACTCTCTGTTATAAAAATGGATTAAATGTATTTCTTAGATAACAAGTTTAAACATGTAATACAGTACTTTACACAGCTATTTTCTGTAAAGTTTAGTCAGTTTTAAGCAAGTTGATGCTCTCCCATTTAATCATTGACCTAATGTCAAGTCAAAAATGCTAATTCTCCTTCATGAATTGACCAAAATGCCTTAAATTTTTATGTGTTATTATTCATACATTCAAGTATGAATAATATTTAAGAAAAGTTTAAAAAATGTTCAATTATAGATCCTTTGATGTAGACTTTATTTTGATGTTGTAGAGCCAGAATTAAGTGATAATATATATATATATTTATATATATATAATGTATATATATATATGTGTGTGTGTCTGCATTTGTGTGTATTATATATACATAAACATACTTGAAGAAGTGCACATACATGTTGGAGAATGACTTGTTCATAATGAACAAGTGTTTATGAAATTGACCATCAGATTAAGATTAAAAACACAGATTCATAGTTCAGAGTGTCTTTCTGGCTGAATGGAAATGAGAGTGATTGGTAATTATAGCTGTGGAAGCTCATTATGAATGACATATTGTGCTCCCGATGGTCAGGGGGTTCTAGCCTGCACAGTTCTTAAGAGGCATGAATGGCCTTTCCTTACCTTAGTCTAGATTCATTTCTTACATTTTTATTTTG
Organism: Arvicola amphibius; assembly: GCF_903992535.2. Lineage (NCBI taxonomy): Eukaryota > Metazoa > Chordata > Mammalia > Rodentia > Cricetidae > Arvicola > Arvicola amphibius. The sequence goes on from NC_052051.1 coordinate 90,184,928, forward strand.
TTGCTACTGTGATTTAAACACCTTGACAGCAAGCATTTTTCATATGTTCCAAAAATAAGTTTCACTTTTTTGATTAAATATATTTCTACATATTTAAAACTTAATAGTACTTCAAAAAACACAAGGTCATAAATCTCATTTTCCTCATTCTTAACCTAGATAAATATCATATAGAAACTAAAGCAATCCATTATATACATTTTAAAATTCTTCCTTTTTCTTTCTATTCCTGCTTATTAATTGTGCTACAATTGATTTCAATTTCACACACACACACACACACACACACACAGAGAGAGAGAGAGAGAGAGAGAGAGAGAGAGAGAGAGGAATACACCTTTTCAGTTGTCCTTATCAACTCAGAGCATGAAACTCAATATGGAACAAGTTCAACAGAAACACTGGGGTTAAAGTCCCAGAACCTGATAGTGCCCCAGTACCTCCATGTCCTAAGCCAAAATCGGGGAGGGCAGCTGATTGAAATGGGCAGGAACTGCACTTCCTCAGGCCAAAAAGAGTTATGACATAGGGACTGGGATGTGAAAACACCAAAATTAGTCTGGGGAACTGGCTTGCTCATACATGAGCTCAGTCACTTCAGGTAGGATGTCACTGGACCGACAGAAATGCATCGGAAGGAACACAAGAATGTGTAGTAAACGGATGCAAGAGTATAAACTCAGGTGGAGGGAAAACCATGCAGCAGGTGTAGCTTTAGTGCTGTCCATTTTGACTCAGAAATGCATGCTCGGGTACAGACCTGTAAGTGACTGAATTATATCAGCCAGATTTCAAACATGGTTCACATGACACAGCCAGTAACTATCATACAGGTATATGTGCCAACAGTGGAAGCAGAAGATGATTCATCAACGGTTTCTACACAGATCTACAGAACGAGGTCAGCAGGGTGCATAAGAAAGACATAGTAATCATTATGGGTAACTTTAATGCAAGAGTGGGTTCCAGAGAAAGAATGGACTATGGCATCATGGAAACATATGGATTCAGACAAACCAAAGATAGAGGGGAACGACTGTATGAACTCTGCTATGTAAAATTCAAGCATGCCAAATCATCAAGATGCTGTACATGGGAATACCTTAAACATACAGCCAAATTGACCACATTCTGGTCAACAGAAAACTCTTATCTAGCATTCAAAGCAGCCAGTAATCTCCTGGTATTGACTTTGGGTCAGATCACCAACTTGTTATGGCCAAGAAACTTAGGAGCGGCATGCCAGGCAAGATGAACCAGAAGACCGTTTGTAAACAACCGATGAACCCCCTGTATGGAGAGAGTATAAGAAAACTGCTGAAGAAAAGGTGAGGGAAGTTATTAAAAACCCTTTACAAATATAGAAAGCAAATAGGAGAAAATCAAAAGACCTATACCGGAGGCTTCAAAGCAGATGATTGGTTATGCAAAAAGGGCAAAACCAGTAGAATGGCTTACTGCAGAGACAAACAACCCAGCAGAAGAAAGATGGAAGCTAAAGAGCAAACAAAGAGGCATTCTGAAAACAGCAAAACATTACAACTATCTGTGCAGGGAGATCAAAAGACAAGCAAAGAAGGATGGAGAGCTCTATATACAAGGTGTATATGCAAAGAGGTCAAAGAGGCTAGACTCCACAATAAAACACATATAGTTTATGAAGCTATCAAATATAACTGCCAAATATGCTCCTTAGATTCAGGTGATTAAAGATGGACAAGGCCATTTATTAACAGAACCAGGGGCAGTAAAGCAAAGATGGAGACAATATTTGGATGCCCTCCCTATGCCATGACCCTAATGTTGTCAATGAAGACTACAACAAGAAACACTTCAGTAGTCACTTGTACACCAGAGATGATGAGGAAATATTAAAAAGTGACAGGAGTGAAATAGAGGAGAATAACAAGAGAGCAAAATGCAGGAAGGCCTAGGAGAGGATGACATCACGGTGGAGGAGCTGGAAGCAGCTACAATGGGCTCAGGGGCTGAGGTACTTCTCAGACTCTTCAGAGAGATCTGGGAATACAAAGTGATCCTCATGGAATAGAAGCACTCAGTCATAATTCTTTTTTTTTTTTTTTGGTTTTTCAAGACAGGGTTTCTCTGTGGCTTTGGAGCCTGTCCTGGAACTAGCTCTTGTAGACCAGGCTGGTCTTGAACTCAGAGATCCGTCTGCCTCTGCCTCCCGAGTGCTGGGATTAAAGGCGTGTGCCACCATCGCCCGGCTCCATAATTCTTATACATAAAAAGAAAAACAAGCTGGACTGCTCAGATTACAGCGACATTAGTTTGTTGTGCCATAGCTGTAAGGTCTTCCCCATTACCTTGCAAAGGATCAAAGGCAGAACAGAGAAGTCATAGCAGGGGCCCAGTGCGGATTCAGAGCTAAGAGGAACACATTTGATTTGATCTCTATTTTGAGGTAACTGCGAGAAAAATACGAAGAATTTGGAAAAGACTTATTTGTCTGTTACATGGACTTCAGGAAGGCATTCGATAGCATTTGGATGAAATTACTTAGGGAAACGATGATGCCTTACAGGTACCCAGGGAAAATTATAAGACTATTAGAAAATACCTATAATAATACTTTTGCATCAGTCAAAGTTTGGGAGAGCTGCATGATCAGTTTAAGGCAATCATAGGAAGGTTGCAGGGATTCATACTCTCTACACTACTCTTTAATATATTCCTGGAATTAATAATAGCAACAGCCCTGGAGGATGAGGAGCTAGGTGTGCACATAGGTTGTGTGCAAATCAATAACTAGCATTTTACCTACAATACTGCACTTCTTCCTGAGAGTCCAAATGAGCTGCAGGCCATGGTAAATAGAGTGGTGGAAGTCAGTGAAAACCTTGGTAAGAAAGTAAACATCGAAAAGCCTGAGATACAATGCATGGGAATGGCACACAAGGATTTTAACATTGTCATAAAGAATCAAAACCTCAAGCAAACAGTCCACTTTGTCTATCTGGGAGGAAAACTCAGTTCAAAAGAGGGATCTATTTCAGACATCAAGAGACAGATAGATATAGCTAGGGCTGCTTTCCAGACACTAGGAAAGGTTTAGTCAGCAAAAGACATAACGACAACAACAAAATTACAAGCATATGAGACACTTGTCCTGAGCTGCCTTCTTTACAACTCTAAAACCTGGACAATGAAAGGTTTCTCAGAACAGCAGCTGAGTGTGTTTGAGATGACATGTCTCAGGAAGATTCTAGGTGTCCCATGAATAGAGAGGCCGCACAATGGTGCCATTAAGAAACATCTCCAGTTAGAGCAGAAAGTAAGCTACAAGATATTGCAATGGTGGTGTTTGAGATACTTAGGCCATGTTATAAGAATGAACATCGGCCATGTTATAAAAATAGTGATATTTGTATTTTGGGGTCATGGTTACCTCACTCAATATGACATTTTCTACATCCATCCAATTGCCTGCAAATTTCAAGATGTCATTATTTTTCTGCTGTGTAGTACTCCATTGAGTAAAATGTACCACATTTTCCTTATCCATTCTTCAGTCAAGGGGCACTTAGGTTGTTTCCAAGTTCTGGCTATGACAAACAACACTTGTATTTATATATCATATGTACTTACTCATAAGTGACTTTTAGACATAAAGCAAAGAAAACCAGCCCACAATTCACAATCTGAAAGAACCTAAACAACAGTGAGGACCCTAAGAGAGACATACATGGATCTAATCTACATGGGAAGTAGAAAAAGGAAAGATCTCCTGAGTAAATTGGGAGCATGTGGACCATGGGAGAGGGTTGAAGGGGAGGATAAAGGAAGGGAGGGGAGCAGAGAAAAATGTAGAGCTCAATAAAATCAATAAAAAATCAAAGTAAAAAAGAATGAATGACAGCAGATACATGAAGATAACACTTCAAGGAATAAGGCAAAGAGAAAGGTCCCCCCAAAAACTGGATAGACAGCACAAAGGAAGACTGTGGAACATTGGGTATGACAATAACACAGACATCCAGGACTGTCCGGAATAGGAACAACTGGAGAACTAGCACAAATGGGCTGACCATACATGCTTATGCATTTCTGGGAAATATATTTGTGTGTGTGTGTGTGTGTGTGTGTGTGTGCGCGCGCACGTGCATCTCTGTGTGCTTTTTGTACATGTGAATGTGATCACTCTGGTGTGCACAAGTTTATGGAGGTCAAAGCAAGATTTCCAATGTCCTGATCTATCATTATGTACTCTATTTCTTTGAAACATTATCTCTCATCAAAGCTAGTTATGTGGCTCTTGAGGACTTGAGATCTTCCTTTCTCTGTCCCCACAGCTTTGGGTCATAGTGAGAACAGCCACACAGACTTTCTACATTGGTTCTTAGGATTTTAATTCAAATTCTTATTCCACCTCATCTGTTCTCTCTTTTTTAGAGCCTTTCCTGGAACTAGCTCTTGTTGACCAGGCTGACCTCAAACTCACAGACATTTGCCTGCCTCTGCCTCCCGAGTGATGGGATTAAAAGCATGTGTCAAAAAAAATCAAAAAAAAAAAAAAAAAGCATGTGTCACCATTGCCAGGCTTCATCTGTTGTCTTATACTCTGCACCATCTTTCCAGACATTTATTCAGGTTTTCCACTAAAAGATATTAAATATTTTGTTATAATTTTACAATAAAAGTAAACTCTGTCTTAGTCTAAATTGTATACTTAAAGCTAGTGATTCTATTAATGTGATACACTTGCATATATTTTTCTTTTACCTCTAGTTATTAAGGAGTGAATTTCTCAATTCTCACTCCTCATTTATAATAATATTTTGATTATTTAAATTTAATTCAACAAATTGTGCTGGCCAATCTTGGCATATCCCATTGATAAGAAAGCAAATATACCCATTTTTATCACCCAGCACAAAACTGAAGTCCAAATGGATCAAAGGCCTCAATATAAAACCAGATACATTGACCCTGATAGAACAGAAGATGGGAAATAGTCTTTATTTTATTTTTAAACAATCTTTTTTTATTTTGCATACCAATCTCAGTTTCCTATTCCTCTCCTCCTTCTGATCCCCCAACTTCTGTACCCCACTCCCCATCCATTCCTCATAGAAAATGAGGCCATCCATGGGGAGTCAACAAAATCTCCCACATCACTTGAGGCAGAACCAAGGCCCTCCTGCCTGTATCTAGACTGAACAAGGTATCCCTCCACAGAGAATTGCTCCAAACATCAGTTTGTGCACTATGAATAAATACTGATTCTACAGCTAGTGACCCCACAGATTTCCCCAGTCACACAAGTATCACCCACATTCAGAGTGCCTCGTTCAGTCCTATGCAAGTTCTCCTGCTGTAAGTCCAGCATCCGTGATCTCCTACTAGCTCAGGTCAGCCATTTCTGTGGGCTTACCCATCTTGCTCATGACTACTTTGCTCATATTATGCTCTCTATTTATGACTGGACTCTAGGAGGTCGGTTCAGTGGTTAATTGTGGATCTCCTCATCTGTTTCTATCAGTTACTGGAAGAAGGTTCTATGATGACAATTAATATAGTTATTAATCTGATCACAAGGAAAGGGCAGTTAAAGAGAATAGTGTTGAATGCATTGGCATAGCAGACAACTTTCTGAATAGAACATTGATAGCACAGGCAATAAGGTCAATAAATAAAAAACAGGATACCATGAAACTGAAAATCTCATGTAAAACAAAGGACATCATCAATCAGAGAAAGCAGCAACCTACAGAATAGGAAAGCCTGGAGAATAGGAAAAGATTTTTGCCAACTTAATTTCTAACAGATGACAAATATCCAAAATAATAAAGAACTCAATAAACTAGATATCAAAAAAATCTAAAATAATCCAGTTAAAACATAGGGTACAGATTCAAACAGAATTATAACAGACGAAACTCAAATATATGAGAAACACTCAAAGAAATGTTCAACAACCATAGCCATCAGGAAAATGCAAATCAAGGCTACTTTGAGATTGCATCTTACACCTGTCACAATGGCTAAAATCATGGTGGTGAGTATGTGGAGAAAGGGGGAAACTCCAGCATTGCTGGAGGAAGTGAAAACTCGTACAGTCACTATGGAAATCAAGATAGTCAGTCCTCAGGAAGTTGAGAATTGATCTAACGCAACACCCATATAAACCACTCTTGGGCATATACCCAAAGGACACTGTGACCTACTAAAATCAGACTTGCTCAACCTTATTTATTGTAGCTTTATTTATAATAGCCTGAAACTTTAAACAATATAGAAGTCTCTCAAGTGAAGAATGAATCAAGAAGATGTGGTACATTTACACAATAAAGTATTACTCAGTTGTTAAAAAAATGGCATCATGAAATTTGCAGGCAAATAGAAGCAACTAGAAAAAAATCATTCCAAGAGAGGTAACCCAGAACAGAAAAACACATATCTTATGTATTGATTCGTAAGTGGATATTAACTGCTAAGTAAATGATAACCAAGCTATAATTCATACACCCAGAGAGGTTGGGGAAGGTTAGAGTGGAGGAAGATACCACAGGGAGAGACAACTGGAATTATGGGCACTTGGAGGGTAATAACAAAAACTACTACAGTAGAAAATCCCAGTAGTCTATGAAGGTAAACCTAGTGAGGATTTCTACTAATGGGAAATAAGGAAATTGATGCAACCATTCCTTGTAGCCAGGCAAGGCTCCAGTAGCAAGACTTGACTGCATCCAATTGAGTTATTGGCCGGACCGGTATCATAGAAATCTTCAAATAACTTAAGCTGTAACCGAGAGAAAGGGTTGTTTTCTGCAAACTGACAAAGCAGCCACATCGCTGAGGATAATGTCCACACAACTCATTTAACATGTAAAAGTTGAGCTGGTAGCTTATATAGACCCTCGCTTCATATATTCTAGTCATTTTGTTGTAGTAAAGTACTCTTCAGGCTACTGAAAAAAAAAAAAAAACACCTGCGAATTCAAACCCAGCCACAAAACCTATATGTCATACCTAAAAATTGTGCTTGGGTGATGGTGGCACAGAACTGGTGGGAGTTGAAAACTAACGTCTGATTTGTCGTAAGGCCCACTCTATCAGAAGGAACCCATATTCAATACTGCTAGGGTAACCAAGAACCAGAGACTAGATATCCCAGAAACGTAGGGTAAAACCAAACAGTACTGTTCCAAAAAAAAAAAAAAATTGTATCAATAAAAGGATTCCAAATGATCTTTTGGCATGATCTTGATTTGGTGTCTTATCCACTTCCCTTCAGAGTGGCTTCCTCTGGCAACAGATGGGAACAAATGCAGAGACCCACAGCCAGGCATTATGAAGAGGAAGAGTCTATTGCAGGTCTCCAACAAATTCCTTCCCTCAGAGTTTAGGAATCCTGAGGAAGAAGAGACAGAAAGATTGTAAAAACCAGAAGGGCTAGAGGACACCAAGAAAACAAAGCCCTCTGAATGTAGAAAGCAAGGCACACATAAGCTCACAGAGACTGAAGAAGAGGCACAGTGCCTCTTCTTCATGGGGGTCTGCACCAGGTCCTTTGCATATAGATTAAAGCTACTAGATTAGCAGTATTTTTATGTACTCCTGATTGTGCAAGCAAATGGGTCTATGACACTTGTGTCTGCTCTTGGGACTTTTTTACTCCTTTGGGTTGCCATGTTCATCTTCAATATGATAGGTTTTGCTTTATTTTATTTTATTTTGGCATGTTTGGTTATCTCTTAGAAGTCTGTTCTTTTCTAATCACAGAAAGGAAGTGGATCCAGAGGTAGGTAGGGAAAATGAAGAGAAACTGGCTGGAGTAGAGGGAGTGGAAGCTATAATCAGGATAGACTGTATGAGAAAATTATCTTTTCCATAAAAATATTGATATTATTAATGCAATTCACTTGCATATGTTTTTCCTTTACTTCTAAGTTACTAAGGAGTTAATTTCTTAATATTATTTCCTCATTTACATTATCCTTTTATTATTTGAATTTAATCTCACTGAAAACAGAAATGGGGCTATATAATGCTAATAGTTTTTAAATTTGTTATAATGCACTTGAAACCTAATATATTTTCCATTTTCATTTTGCTTGTGGGCCTTCAAAGAATATGGCTCTGTCATTTAAATGCATATATATATATATATATATATATATATATATATATAAAATCTTCTTATTGCTTCAGGTTAATTATGCTAATATTTTGCACACTAAACATTTTGTTTCCTTTATCTATTAATTACTAAAATATAAATTTTAAACTTTCCTGAATTACTTATGAATTTACCAATTTCTTTTTTTATTTCAATCTATTTTTGGCTTAGCTCCATCTAGTTATTTGAGTTGATGTATGCAAATTTAGTCATGTCCCTGGAATATTATAGAATTTACAATTATGAATTATTTCTTCAAGGTCTGTTCATTTCTGGGATTAAGGGAGGAATGTAAAAGCATCCCATGATGATCTTCAAATAGCTCTTTACTTTTTAAATTAACCTGCAATATTTCTTTGTCTTATAAACTGGGGTTGTCTTTAACTCTGCTTTGTTATCTAGGGGAATTAATGTTTCACATATCAATTCATTGCTGTCAATAAATTATTATAGAAGATATTAATATATGTTTCCAGGTGTTTTGTGGTTTTCTTTCTCAAGATTTTTATTTCCTATATTCCCCCAAATCCAATCCCAAACATCCATTTTTAGTTTCTTCTGGTGATTCTTTTAAAAGTACTTATGTGTGTGTGTGCAGAAATGTTTGTATATGGGTGGCCCTTTTTATGAGTGTGTGGTTATGAATGTGTATACAAACATTGGGCTATCAACTTATTTATGTATTTACACCAATTATTTTATTTTCGTGTGTGTGTGTGTGTATGTGTGTGTGTGCACGCATGTGTGCATGCACCAGTGAATGCAGGCATGAGCTAACGAGAAATGCCAGACTTTCTGAAGCTGGAGTTATGCATGGCTGTATGTTGTTTGACATGGGACCTCTGCAAGAGCAGTATGTTTCCTTTTTTCACTAAGTCACGTCTCTGCCTGTCCTTGCCACATGTTATTTTCAGAAAGGGTGTTCGGTAAATCCAGAGTGAGTTGATAACCATTTGCCCATCTAGCCATCATGCTAAAAGATAGAATATCTGTTTCTGAAGTTGAGGACAGGAATGAGGATCTGAGTATGGTCTCTAGCACCTGTAGAAGCCAAGCACGTCCCCTTTCCAAAATCTGAGGAAGGGTTCACAAGAGAATTGAAGGAGTTTTCAGGGCACTAGTTTGAAGTGAGGAGGGAACAAAATGAACTCCATGTGCAGTGATGAGACCTATTTCAAGGGTAATGAAAGAATAGCAAGAAGAACACAAGACAGCCTTCCCTGGTTTCTACACAGACATATACCACAAACACACATAGACCTCTCCCCCCCCCCCTCTCTCTCTCTGTCTCTCCCACCCCCCCTCTCTCTCTCACACACACACACTGATACAGTCACACATGACAATATGGGAGAAAATACCTCTGCAAATCTACCATGGCATCACATACTTGAAATCCTACTACCCGGGAGGAAGATGGAGGCCAGAGATTCAGGATTTTATGACCATTGTCTGGTACTGAATTCGAGTCTATCACTATTTAATATTTGAAGTCAATGCTGGACACATGAGGCTATATAAATTGAAGGGAAAGCAAGGAAAAGAGAACAATGAAGAAGGCAGGCAGACAATAGGGAGGAACATGTCAATTCTGAAGGACTTCAAGCAGAGATTAATATGGAAAAGCTGCAGAAGTCAAATTTCATCATTTTAGTATCAACCAGGCAATGAATGATGGGTGCTTATAAAGATCCTATCAAATAGATGTCAGGTGGTCAGGCGTGTTAATGGGAACTCTGGGATAATTGCTCATGGGTACAGCGCCACCTTTTTACTTATTTGCTCACTACTGCTTTTCTGTCGACTAGGATGAGCCCAGCATTCATATGAGCACTATTGGAATTCTGCATGTTCCTATAGCAGCAGGGAAGAAAGAAATGACTATATTTTTTTCACAAGGTTCTTTCTCTAAAAGACACAGGAGGGCAAAGCCCCATGAATACCAAAGGGTGTGGTCATGTAGTCAAGCCAGGCTTGAAAAATGATTTTTGATTAGGAAATTTAACCTGGAGTTAGCATGACAATTTGAGACCATAATCAGGAAATCAGGAAGTCTACCAGACATATCTAGACCATGTGTAGAAAATCAGGCAACCACTTTTCAAAGCTAAAAAAGAGATTCATCCATAAAACAAAAAAAATCATTCCTATATTTGATATTGTCTAATCCCATTTCCTAAAGGACTTACCCTGTAGCACATTACACTGTAACCCATGGAGAGCTTGTCATTGTGTGCATATGTGTTTGCCCTGTCTATGAGTCCTGTCTATGTGCTTGCTTAGTTGATCTTAATTGTTGGGATCATTTCAGTGTAGGCATTGTAAGTATATCTTTATCTTCTCCCAGGCTAGGGTCTAAAAGACAAAACAACTCAATTGAACTCTTGTGAATGCCTTTGAATTACTCAAGTTATATGTGAATGTAGAAATAACAAAAAAGTTCATTTTCTTCCACTTAGGGCACAATATAGTGAACTTCATTTAGAATCATGATCTACTTCTTGGCACTGCCAGATATAAAAATAAACACACATTTCAGTCTTGAGTTTTAAAGTTTCCACACTCTATCTTCTGAGAGGTTTTGGTGAGAGTATCTGCTCACAGCATTCCTCTTCCTGATCCTGAGCATCTCCTCTACTGATATTGAAGCTAATGCACTCTGACCTATTCTAACTGTCATTTACTGTTTAGAAAGTTTTGTGAGTTGGAGAGAAAGAGATGTAAAAAAAAAAAGTGGAAATTGACAAATTTCCTGAATGAGAGGAGGAACATTCTGACTCAAGCATTGTGTTTGTATTGCACATGTGTTTTTTTTTCTTCAGAATTGATTGAATGTGCTGTTTTCATTTAAAACCAAAACAAGTATATGGTGACGTTTTCAAACACACGTAAGACAGAATTTATCATAAGAGTTCTGTCATTGTTCCATTTGAGTGTTAGCCACCTATGTATTTAATATTATTTTTCTGAGTGTGCTAGAACCTAAGCAGTCAATTATACAGACTGTTAAGCCCTGAGTAAATACTCGAAAGAAACAATTTAATAGATGGTAATATTATTTACCTCAAGATTTCAGAAGGACCCTTTTCATGGTTGCTTTGCCAATGACCTATAGCAAAGCATTACGGACTTGGATGAATATGGAGAAGAATGTAGCCACCTTAACACTGTGGTGGGGTAACAAACATAAGAAGAAGATACCAGGTTAATGTTGTGCAAAATGTAAAACTTTGTGAGTGCTTATAAATGTATGGTCAAAGTAAGAAGGTTGCTATCTGTCATAAACAGAATGTGTAAAACCCATGCAATGCTTAATACATGATAATTTTGTAACTATTTATAGTTATAAACTTAAATATGAAATGCTTTCATATTCAAATCTAATTTCTTTTTCTATTTATTTATTTATTTATTATTTTTAAAAATTTCCACTTCCTCCCATCCCCCCATTTCCCTCCCACATTCCCCACTCCCCCTCCTCTCCCTCTCCAGTTCTAAGAGAAGTCAGGGTGCCCTGCCCTGTGGGAAGTCCAAGGCCCTCCCCTCTCCATCCAGGCCTTAGGAAGGTGTGCATCCCAACAGACTATGGTCCCAAAAAGCCAGTACATGCAGTATAAACAAGTCCCAGTGCCATTATCAATGGCTTCTCAGTCAGCCCCCATTGTCAGCCACATTCAGAGTCCGGATTGATCACATGCTCCATCAGTCCCAGTGGCTGGCCTTGGTGAGCTCCCATTAGATCAGTCCCCACCCCTCACCATCCTGACTTCCTTGCTCATGTTCTCCCTCCTTCTGCTCTTCATCTGGACCTTGGGAGCTCAGTCCAGTGGTCCAATGTGGGTCTCTGTCTCTATCTCCATCCATCACCAGATGAAGGTTCTATGGTGATATGCAAGATAACTGAGTAGAAATTTATATCATAAATAAAAATGCAAATATCTTAAGAATCAAATGCAACTGAAAATAAAATAAAAGTAACAAGCTACTGTTATATGTTACAGTGGCCTTAAATTTGTTCTCTTATTATATTTACTTTTTAATATCTTGACTGTACATGTTAAGTGTATCAGTACCTACAAGTGTGCATATGCCATCCTGCACAAAAGGAACTTTTTTCAATTCTTGATTATAGTAAATCCATTATGAATATAAAATTAACGCTGAGTTTAAAATAATTACATGGTGGCCACTAAGATTATCATATAATATCCTGTATCCTGTGCTTAAGAGAGCAGATTTCATTTTTCATGTGAATAATATGTATAAATTTAATAAAAAAAATTGTTGAAAATTTTGAGTCTTGCTAAGTTCTTAAAATAATTGATCAGAGAAAAATATAGAGCTCAATAAAAAATCAATAAAATTAAGAAATAATTGATCATTTAAATTCATTTCTAGTACTCATGCAGTCTCACACACACACACACACACACACACACACACACACACACACACTTCCTTCAAGGGTGACCATGGAATCAGATGCAGGCTGCTCTAATGAACACATTATAGAACAGGAAAGAAATAATCATTTCTGATGTCTTAAACCTCAGGGATTTTTTTTAAATGAATTACTGGTACACTAAAAACCATTTAAATGTGCCAGAGATGACATTTTCTTGTAGAAAAGAAATAAAAAAAATTCCACAAATGGCATGGACATAATTTCATATGAAATCAAGGTGTCAGCTTTTTGTTGCCTGCTAAGGCTGAATCTGCATATACACTGTTGAGTGAGAGACTGCATGCAGGCAGGAGCCTGCTCTAAGCAGTGGCACTCTGTAGCATCTATCTATATTCAGAAACATGCAGACACAGTACAGCTGCCATCTTGAGTTTATTTTCTTAAGTATGACTTTTGGTGAGGTTTTTTTAAACATAATATTTTTATTGATTATTTGGGAATTTCACATTATGCACCCAAATCAATTCAGTTCAATTCCCAGTCATCCTAGGTCCCTGCCCTCTGACATTGTGACCCACCCTGCTACAAAAGAAGGAAAAAACTCACAAGTCCAAATTGTGTTGCCCATATAATCATTGTTTATGGTCAAATTTCCAGTAGCCAGCCCCTTATGAAAAAGTGAGTCCTCTCAACCCACAACCCTGCCAGAAACCATGGATTGTTAAAAGCCCTGCTTCATCATTCTTGCCATAAAGGATTTTTTTATTTCTTTTTTTCAAGACAGGATTTCTCTGTAGGTTTGGAGCCTGTCCTGGAACTCGTTCTTGTAGACCAGACTGTCCTTGAACTCATAGAAATCTGCCTGCCTCTGCCTTCTGTGTGCCGGGATTAAAGTTTGTGTGCCACCACTGCCAAGCTTTTAACCATAATTTTAAATAGTTCTCTTTGAAGGTCTCCTGTCTCTTACACTTTGGGGGGAGGAGTGGGGTTGGTTAATGATTGTCCCTAAAGCCTTCTATATCCCTCTCTCTGAGCTGTCAGTCTGTAGTCAAGGATATCACTGCAAGAGCAGCTTCCTTGAGATTTGCAGTCAGAGGAAGCAGGGATCATGCAATTCCACATGATTTATTGCTGCAGCACAAATCATGGATATCTACATAGTCTCCAGCATCAGCATGTGCCACGGACTTCAATATGGTCTCTGGTGACAGTGCATCAATAAGCTCTGCACTACAGCACAAGCCATGGACCGCATTATGGTCTCTAGTGAAATCCTGGCAATTGGACACCAACATGACCTCAGGTGGCAGTAAGGCTCAAAAATATTAACTTGGCTTTAGGTGGCAGTTCAGACGAAGGATATTCTCATGGCTTTAAGTGGTAATGTGCCACTGACATCACCATGACCCCGGCTGCAGCAGGATTATGGACCCCAATACTTCTCGGCAGCAGAACAGGCCACTCATATCAAAATGATTTCCTATGACAGGCAACCCAGACCACAAATACTAACATGACCTCCTGCAGTGGCAAAGACTACAGAAGTCTACCTGTGTCTAGTGATAGCGAAAGCCTCAGACATACTCTTGGCTTCCAGTGACTCCATGCTGGGGTCCAGCCAGTGGACCTAGGACTGGCCCTATTCAGTAATAATGTGTCTCTGAGGAGAGCCAGTTTGCTGTACATCTCCCTGTCACTGGTGCCAACAGATCCATTATCAGTCACCACCTGCGCTCCCAGCCTGCCGGCTGAACAGCAGCAGCAAAGGGTTTAGAATCACTGTCCTTCATAGGCAGCTCTGCCCCACCATATTTCTTTCCAGTTTTGTGATACTACTTTTTAAAGGCTTCTTCACATGAACTTGCATTTTATTTGTACTTTATTTTTTTTATGGTTTTTCTGTAGCTACTGTGGGCTCTGTAGATTCTTTCTCTGGCACTACATCATCCTGCCAGTCCTCCATGGATCACTCAGACTCCTGGGACCTCTGCTGTGAATGATGGTGGCTACTCCAATCTTTTTATCTCCCTTAGTTTTAGTTTTGATAGAGGTAAAATGTAAGCAAAGATTTGCCCCTGTGAAATACTATGAAGAAACCCATAGTTCCAATAGTTTGACACTTATTGTATAAGATGTTTATTATTTATATATTTTATAAGAGGTTCACCTATACACACTTCAGAAACCAAAGTTCTAAGTCATGTACACAGACAACTACAACGATAAAATTATATACAATAAAAAGTCTACTGTCAAATAAATAGAATCAATTTGACTATTTGCATTATCCAGAAAAATAATTTTGTGTACAAGAGAAGTATTCAACATACATCTTTATCATGCATGAAATCTTAACCTTTTGTTTGAGACATGATGAATTTTAATATAGATGATGTATTTTGGAGAGTAACAAACTCAGGCCCAATATGGTGGTTCACACACATAATACCTGTACTGACGAGACAGAGGATAACATAATACCACAAGTTCAGGACTACACTGCTCTACATAGTGAGTTACAGACCATCCAAGGATAGATAGATAGAAAGACATTGTTTCTAAGGGAGCTTTATGAAGTATATGAGAAGATAAGAAAAATGAGGTAATTCAAGTCAATATAAGACAGTAGTTTTAAGAAACATAGGAGGTAAAACATTACTGTTTACCTCCGGACTCTTCAGCACTGATAAGGGTTTTCTCTGTTATAAAAGAAAGAATTAACTGCAGTAATAAAGCCACTTACTCCTTTTCTTTCTTTTTCTTTTTTTCTGTTTGATTGAAGTACCAAAACAAGTGAAAGAATTTCAGTAAGTCTATTTACACTAATAAACAGTTCCCCCGATTTTCATCATTGGATCGTAAGGGGAATTAATATTATTCATGGAAAAGTAGGTGTATTTCAGTAATTCTGTATACAAAATGCTTTTAACAGGTAATACTAGACATGACTGGATAATTTTTTTGTAAATGAAACATGGAATTTATGAATTTATGAGGCATGACTTGTATGATAACAGAGGGCACTTAGTAATCTGTATGAATATCAGGCTCTGTAGCAGGACTATCTCACAATGTACTTGTTCTGTCCAGGCTAGCAATAGCTCAGATAATTCCTCATAGGGAAGGAAACCTCTAAGTTCCAACCCCAAGACATGTGTAATGTGAGATGGTAAGAACATTCCTGAGAACTTTGGTGAATTTCCTCAAATTCCTGTAAATGATATATTTCTGGACCTAAGGGTAATTTACATGTATTAAATCTCTGTAAAATTAGAACTGAATAAGATCCATGATTCCCCTTAATCCAATTAATAAATATGCTGCTAGCTAATATCATATGAGAAATAAATAGTCACTAGCCGATTTAC
The DNA here is from genome assembly GCF_903992535.2 of Arvicola amphibius. Taxonomy (NCBI): domain Eukaryota; kingdom Metazoa; phylum Chordata; class Mammalia; order Rodentia; family Cricetidae; genus Arvicola; species Arvicola amphibius. The sequence continues at coordinate 90,200,844 of NC_052051.1, forward strand.
AACTCTGCTCATCACACTGGCTTGTAACCTAAAATCTCTCTCCTATATAACATGTCCATTTTTAAAAATAATTTTTAGCAAACACAACTTCAGAATTGCCAAGAAAACAAACTGTGCATCCGGACTTCAGAATGGTAGATCTATCCTCTATTTCTAAAACTTCTTAAGTTTAATTGTTGACATTTTCATTCATAATATTAACTTCATTTGGGATAATTTTTAAAATTTGAAGTGACTCAACTAAGTTTTTTATTTCATTTATTTGCTATTATCTTATAATATTTAGTTGCTTTCTTAAAGCCCTAATTATAATTTAAAAGAAGCAATTTTAAAGAAGTTATGTAGAATACATACCAAAAATCTCAGTGCTTGGGAATAAAGGTAAGAGGTTACAAATCTAAGGTTATCTTAAGCTATATAATAAGACCAGGTAAGTTTCATATAGAAACTGTATCAAAATATAAAAGAAAGTTTTGATGTAGAATTTTATGGATGCCTCAGAGACCTATGATAGAGCCAAACACAGCTGACAAAAACAAAAGTCAATAATAATAATAAATAATAAAAGTCAATCATCATAATAATGTTATTCTCATAGATCACTGCATAATTCAATTGTCATCAGAAAGGTTTTCTCCAGCACCTGAGGGGAGTAGGTTCAGAGATCCACATCTAAATACTAGATGAAGCATGGGAAAATCCCACAGAAGAGGGGGAAGAAGAATTGTAGGAGCTGGAGGGGTCAAGGACATGAGGAGAACAAGACCCACAAAATCAACTAAGCATGGCTTATAGCGGTAATTGGAGTCTGCATTGGTCTGCCCTGTGTCCTCTGCATACATGCTGGGATTGTTTGTCTTAGGGTTTTTGTTTGACTTTTAAGAGTGGGAGTAGGGTTGTCTCTGACTCTTTTGCCTGCTGATGGGACCCCTTTCATTTACTGGGTTGCCTTGTCCAGCCTTGATATAAAGGCTTATGCCTCGTCTCCTTGCATCTTGTCATGTAGTGTTCACTTGTCACTGGGAGGCCTGCTCTTTTCTGAAGGGAAACAAAAGAACAGTGGATCTGGGAGGGAGTAGCTGTGAGAGAGAGGACTGAGAAGATGGGTAGAGATGATGAATTGTATGAAAGAAGAATAAAATGAAAACAAAATATTTTTAAAGAAAAAATATTATTTTTAATTTATTCATTAATCAATTAATTAATTGTTCTTAATCAAATCACAGTTTCTTCTCATTCCCTCCTCTCCTCAAGTCCTTTGCTCTAACCTCCTCCCTCATCTCTTCCCTCTCCCTTCCCTTCAGAACAATTCATACCTTCCTTGTACATCAGCCAGACACGAGATAGCAAGTTGCAACATGTCCAGGTACTTCCTCTCCTATTAAGGCTGGACAAGGCAACCAGTAGAAGGAAAGGGTACCAGAAGCAGGCAAGAGTATCAAAGACAGCCTCTGTCCCTCTGAAAAAAGTCCCACAAGAAGACTAAGTCTAACAAATGCAACACATGTGCAGAGAGGGCCCAGATGAGTCTCATGTATTTTCTCTGCTTTGGGGTTCAGTCTCTGTGAGCCCCCACAAAGCCAAGTCATTTGACTCTGTTTGATTTTCCATGGTATCCTTGGTCCCTCTGTCTCCTATAATCCTTCCTGGGATTTCCTGAGGTCCTCCTAATATTTGGCTGTGCGTCTCTACATCTGTTTCCATCACTGGCTGCATGAAGCCTCTCTGAAGACAATAGGGCAAGTCAACAATCTATGAGAGGCTTTTCAGTAGTAAACTTTAAAAAAACGTGAGAGCAATACACATGAAATTAAATTAATATAGTTATTCTTTATCATTTCTATTGAGTTTTGGGGGTGATTGATTGTTTTGTTTGAGTTTTAAGAGAAGGACTTTATCTCTAGCAATCCAATTTTACTCTCTCTGTACCCAGGATGGCTGGGAACTCATGGGCAACCTTCTATTAAAGTCGATCAAAAGCTGAGATATATTATGATGCATTATCAATGATCTCATTTCTGAGTGAAAATAGTCTTCTGGACCTTGCTGGCACAAAGATGAAAAAATAAATACTGTATTGTCACTCAATGGTCTTGTGGTCCAGTAAGAGTGATAATATTGAAATGATGAATACCAAAAGAAAAGAAAAGGAAAGAAAAAGAAAGGAAAGGAAAGGAAAGGAAAGGGAAAAAAGTTTTAATGATGTCAGGTGCTCTAAAAGAGTAATAAAGCCATAATAAAGAACTCTAAAATAAAGACTATATCTACTTTAACAATTCCAGGGGAAAATTCCTGGAGGATGAATATTTACTTTAGATTTGAAGTATGAAAATAAGCCACATTTATTTCATAAATAATTGAGATACTTTTTCTGTACAGCAAAGTTAGTAAGATAGCAGCTAACACAGCTCAGAAATGATTTCAATGAGATATATGCATTAGAACCCCAAAATAGATCTCAATTACTCTTTAATTTTTGTAGGTTTGGCAGTTTCAAGGGATATTGAACTGCAAGCCCATCAAGGGTAGGCTCATTATTAATTTCGCTGTTACTAGCTTAGAGCTAATTCACAATACTGAAGCATGAGGGTCACTTCTAAAAATTGAAATCATCAGCAATTCCTCATTAGTAAACAGTTTTAATGTAATTTTTTCCTTAGTATTTTAAATATAGATAATATTTCCTTGCTTCTTACCAGAATGCTCATGTAACTAGCTTAAGATATTTTAGTACATGAGAAATCTAAGCATATTTTAAAATCACATCAGTTCTTTTGAATATGCTATTTTAGTAAACTATTCTTTAATTCTGTCATACACATCCCAAAAGTAGTCAAATGTGTGAGACACGAAAGCCTGTACTGCTTAATAGAGAACTGCTTACATGATAGTTTATTCTTCCCTGGAAAATAGGATGTAGGGAATTTTAAATGAAATCATTCTATCCTCATTTCATAATCACTTTTAACAGAAACAGTTGGATTTTGTGTCTATACAGAAACTTGAAGAAATTTTCAGTTCTTTAACATAAACATTGACAACTGAAAACAATGAGAATATAATTGCCTTATTTTAATCTAATATATTTTATTAAGAAAGAGTGAAAAAATTTTTTGAATGGAAATGAAGTCTGATAATTTATTTTCATGTTGAGCTAACATATTTTAATCTCTAAATATGCACACATAAATAGCTGGCTCTTCTAAAATTTAGTAACTGTAAAGTGACACAGAGGACTGGGCAATTTCACGAATCTATTCTTGTATTTAAGTCCATATAGTACAGCACAGTTCAAGTCGGACACAGCCACAGGAACTTGGGGACAGAGTAATAATGTCTTCATTAACATAGGAAACAGAAGCATAGGTGGGAAAAAATTGTTCTGTTTTTTTTTGTGTGTGTGTGTGTGTGTGTGCTTGAAGTCTGTTGACAGTCTTGAATTAGTTCTGCAAAGTACTTCACATATTTGCATGTTTTATAGTTAATTAAAAGTCACATCTGGGGCTAGGGAGATGTCTCAGATGGTAAAATACTTACCTTTTAGGTCTGCCAATCTGAATTCAATCTCTAAGACTTATATAAAAGCTGGAAGAAGTCTTATTGACTTTCTTGTCAGTAATAATTTGACTGATGATTATTGCACCAATTACAGCTGGATTTGTGTCTTCCACATCCAGTCACTTGTATGTCTTATGGAAGGGACAGTGGCTGTCAGGGATATTTCTGTCCTTGGGTAGATCTCTGGAATAAGAAGGGTATTCAAACTACCTTTGATCATTAACATCCTTTCCCAGGATCATTCCCATTCATCAATGTGCGTTAGATCTAAAGGTAACAGCTCAAGGTAGCCAGAGTGCTTTCAAAACAACAGTGCCTTCCAAAATGATTATGATTAAATAGTTTACCTGGATCAAAGATCAGATGACTATTTCCTGTGTGCTTGGGGGAATGGTGAGTCTTAAGACACTCCAAACATAAAAAAGAGACTCATTATATCAACTTTTCTATTTATTACTCTTAGTCCATGGTATTTAATATAATCAGCTAATGCGTACATCGCTTTTATTATGTCAAAAAATAACATTTTGCTATTAGCACATGTTGACTCAACTGATTCATTCAATAAACATTAGATATGTACAAGGCAGGTTCATATGTAGGGAAAACAAGAAAATGGAGTTATGGTTGCTATGTTTATGGCCACTTTTTATGTTTATGAAACTGAAGATAAGGATAAGCAATCTTTCCATTAAAAAGTTATATAAGCTGAAAAAAAAAAGCTGGAAGAGATGGTTCTCATCTTTAATGTCAAATTCCTGCAATGAGATGGAAGGCAGAGGCAAGATGGATAGCTAAAGTGTCCTTATTCACAGAGAAACATGAGAAAATGAACCTGTTCCCCAAACATTACTTCTATGTCTCATGAAGCATAGTGGACAAGAGGATGGAAGGATTTTAAGAGCCAGAACATTAGAAAGTCGACTGTGGAAGTGTCTCCTAGCAATGACTCTGACTCCATAAATAAGCGCAGACCAAGAGCAGTATCCAGAGACATGCTAAAGTAGAGTTGGAGATTTCATAGGGTCCCTGTCCCTAAATGCCCTATAGGAAGCTGAAGAAGTAAAATTAGCCATTCCCAGCAATGGGCACTGTTACTGGCTGTCCATAGCATTGTAGTCAGTTCTGACAACAAGCATGCACAAACAAAAATGGACTCAGAAGGTTGTATACACATTTATGTGCACACACACACAGTCAAGAGGAAAGTGACTAACAACTTGAGAGTATGTGGAGAGAAACATGGGTGGGTTCAAGAAAAGGTAGCTAAAGGGAGACTTAAGTAACATGTCCTATTGCTGATCATCCGGCTTATTTCTTTTCTTCCTTCTGTTACCAATGCAAACTAGGAAGTGGAAGGTATTCACATCACTTCTTTGCTGGCATTGAGGAAGGGATGAAGTCTATTGCAGCTTAAAGAGGATGTCCATTACATCATCACTCAGTAACAGAAAGAGGACTAGGACTGGAAACTAGTAACCAAACTTCACGGCCAGCTTCCAGAGACTTATTTCCTCCATTGAGACTGTAAATTGCATTTTCAAATACATGAGTGCCATTTTATGTATGTACGCAAAGGCAGATGAAAGACTAAGATGGAAAATTAGAAGATGAATGGCCAAATTTATTGTAATTTAATTTATTGTGATTTGTTTAGGAAGAACATTGATACTATGAATGATCATTGGTGGTATGATTGTTGGGACTTTGAAGACAAATAAGGAAGAAATACAAAATCCTATAACTTAGGTATTCATGCTTTCCCTTGTTTTCCATTAAGTAAATACAAAACCTTTCTATATAATAAAACTAACAAGAAAATAGACACAGTGGGGAAAAAGAGCAATTAGCACCTCAAGACTTATGAAAAGTTCATCAATGAGTTCTCTAAGCCAATTTCTTTATTATTATTATTATTATTATTATTATTATTATTAACATTATTACTATTATCTACTTTCTTTATGTGTTCTGGACTGTGAACTAGAGAAAGCTAATAACATGGATCCTAATGGTGCTCACATAGAAATCCACAGGAAAAGCCTGCTCACCCCTGTCAAAGAGCTAGTAAAGAGCAATCCCGTAAAGTTTAAAATTTTAGACAGTAAATATTTTACAGCCAAACACCAGAGAAAATCAGAGCCCCATCTTCCTCCTGTCAGCAGTGGGATTTTAGACTTCCACTTCAGCATGAACATAAAGAAGTACACAAAGCATCTGGTTTTGTCAGGCACTCGTCTCTGCTGGGGACTGCAAACCTGTCAACCTTTCTCAGTGGAGAAAAGTGGGCTTCTGGCAAAAACTTCTACCCTCAAGATGCATCTTGTCTCTGGTTCTGGAAGGAAACCCCAGTGAGAACAGTAATCAAGTGCCACTACCATTCCAAGCGTGCCAGTATCAAAGCATCTCATCTGGGATGTCTCACCTCCCACAACAGTCATTAGTGCTAAGGATTGTCTTCACATCAGTCATTCCAACTTGCAGCTGTTTTGATGGAACTGGCAGAAGTCTGAGACCCACAACACCTGCCTTTTTCTTTCACAGGGATCTGAGAAATTTACAATGGCCTGCAGATGATTGCAATAGCTTTGCAGGAAGTATCAGATAAATTGAGAAAACCTGTAGATGGCAAAGTACATAAAAGGTTGAAGTTTAGTAGTGCTCAATGTCCTCAAAATCACAAACCTGATGACGTTTTATAATCATAGAAAAACTCTGATCTGACATTTAGTCCACCCTGACAAGGAAGTGGGAAACAAATGCAAATGGGAGGAGATATTCTTTTTCTGAGACTTGCGTTTCAGGATGATGCATCACACTTAGATATCCTGCATTGACAACTGGTTGATGAGAGATGCAAACAAGTCCCAGCAAGCATTTCTGCTTGAATTTATGAAGCTAGTCTACAGCTGCGCTGGTAGAATTTGGAGGAAAAATTTAGCAACATGCATGGACTTTATTGACTAAGGATCTTAAGCCATTAGAAATATAGTATTGTGGTATTCTTAATATATCTGCAAAATATAGTCATAAATATAAAGGATAAATTTTGCTTGATGAAAGGAAAGTAAAACAGATGAATCTCTCATATGTACAAACTTATTCTGATGACATCACAAGCAAGATGTACTGGTGACATTACATCAAGTGATAAGCATATTCTGACCTCATGCAGAACATTTCAGGTGTACAGTATGGCTGGCAAGCCCATGCAAGTCTGAGCCTACTCAATACTTCTGTGTTAGTCAGCACACACATTCTTATCTGTAGTGTGAGGCAGGCAGACATGAATTTTGGAAGACTGGAGTTGAGGAAACTAGTCTAGCATTTTTTGGGGGGGTGAGTGGGAAGGGTTTATTTCATGCACACTTTTTTATTGTCATTTTATATTTATTTGTGAGTGGCATTGAAAATAAAAATTTCTAATTTCAAAATAGAAGAGAGAATTTTTGTTGATTTTATTGAGCTATACATTTAACAAAGAAAACCAGTCTACAATTCACAATCCTAGAGAACCTAGACAACAATGACGACCCTAAGAGAGACATACATGGATCTAATATACATTGGAAGTAGAAAAATGTATAGTCTAGCTTGATCCAAATAAATCTTAAACTTAGGGTAGTTGAGGTAGACCTTATACTGTTACACACCTAACATTGTAAGGGATAGCACATTTACAGGCCTTTTAATTAGCAGACATCACTGAGTATTTAAGATATGACTACATAAAGTCAAAATCAATTATTTCCCAACAGTGTTCAAATAAATAATTTAAATATGTAACATAGACTAGTTAATTAGCAGCCTAACAGATACCTGATAAACAAAGAACTGTTTTAATTTATGTATTTGATAAGTTTCTGGGTAAGCATAGACCTAGGAAACCATATTTGTCACCAAGGATACACAAATATAACATGTCATACCATCTCCATCACTATCATCATTCTCATCATCAAAATTAATATTTATATAAACATTCTCTACATTTTTAGGATTATAAAAAAACTGTTGACCTTAATCCGACCTTGCACTTAAGAATATTAGACTGAATCTGGATTAACTTTCATATCATATATTGACCCTAACCTACTCCTTTACCTCTACTCAATCATGTCATTTATTAACAATTCTGCATTATTTTTCTTTTTAATTTTTTTAGAACAATCTTTTCTCACTTTACATAGCAATCCCAGTTCCCACTGCCTCTCCTAATTCTGTTCTCCTCGCATGTCCCTGTCCCATCCCCATCCACTCCCCAGAGAGTTTAAGACTTCCCACGGGGAGTCAATAAAGTCTGGCATGTCACTTTGAGGTGGGAAAAAGACCTTCTTCTCTGCATCTAGGTTTTGCAAATTATCCCTCCAAAGGGAATGGAATTCAAAGAGTCAACTCAACTCGAGCACTAGGGAAAAAAAAGATATTGGTTCCACTGCCAGGGGCCCCAGAGACTGCATGAGCCAAACAATTGTCACCCATATTCAGAGGACATAGTTTGGTCCTATGTCAGTTCCTCTGCTGTCCATCCAGAGTCAATGAGTGCCGGGCGGTGGTGGCACACGCCTTTAATCCCAGCACTCGGGAGGCAGAGGCAGGAGGATCTCTGTGAGTTCGAGACCAGCCTGGTCTACAAGAGCTAGCTCCAAGACAGGCTCTAAAGCTGCAGAGAAACCCTGTCTCAAAAAACAAAAAACAAAAAACAAAGAACAAAAAACAAAAAACAAAACAAAAAAAAAGACAGAGTCAATGAGCTCTCACTATCTCAGTCCAAGTGTTTCTCTGGGTATCCCCATCATAGTCTTTTTTTTAATTTATTTTTTATTTTTTATATTTAAAAATTTCCATGTCCTCCCCTCCTCCTCCCCCTTTCCTCCTTCCTCTCCACCCATACCCCCCCTCCCTCCCTCTCCAGGCCAAGGAGCCATCAGGGTTCCCTACTCTATGTTAAGACCAAGGTCCTCCCAACTCCCCCCAGGTCCAGGAAGGTGATCAACCAAGCTGTGAAGGCTCCCATAGAGCCCGTCCATGCAGAAGAATCAAAGCCCAGCGCCATTGTCCTTGGCTTCTCAGTCAGCCCCCACCGTCGGCCACATTCAGAGAGTCCGGTTTGGTTGCATGTTCCATCAGTCCCATTCCAACTGGAGTTGGTGATCTCCCGTTAGTTCTGTCCCACCGTCTCCATGGGTGATCGCATTCCTCACGGTCCTGATTTTTTTCTCATGTTCTCCCTCCTTCTGCTCCTCATCAGGACCTTGGGAGCTCAGTCTAGTGCTCCAATGTGGGGCTCAGTCATTTTCTTCACCTGTCGCCAGGCCCATCGTAGTTTTAACCCCTTTGCTCATATTATCACTCCCCCTTTTCCTAGACTACTCTGGGAGCTGGGACCAGTGCTTAGCTGTGGATCTCTGCATCTGCTTCCATCCGTTGCTGAATAAGGTTCTATGATGATAATTAAGGTAGTCATCAATCTGATTACAAAGGAAGGCCAGTTCAATTTCTCTTTCTATTATTGCTTAGGGTTATAGCTGGGGTCATTATTATAGATTCTGGGGAATTCTTTTGTGACAGGTTTCTTGCTAGCCCCATAATGGCTCCCTCAATCATGATATCTTTTCCTTGTTCTCCCTCTCTGTCCTTCCATCTCTGCCATCCTGTTTCCTCATGTTCTCCTCTCTTCTGCCCTCCTTCCATTCTCCTCCCTTCCTGCACTCCTTCCCAATGCTCCCAATTTTCTCAGGAGATCTTGTCTATTCCCCTTTCCAGGGCTATCCATCTATGTCTCCCTTAGGGTTCCCTTTGTTACCTAGCTTCTATGGTATTGTGGACTATAGGCTGGTTCTCCTTTGCTTTATTTCTAATATCCACTCATGAGTGAGTACATACTTTGTCATTCTGAGTCTGTGTTGCCTCACTCAGGATGTTTTTTCTAGCTCCATTCATTTGCCTGCAAGTTTAAAGATGTCATTGTATTTTTACCACTGAGTAGTACTCCACTGTGAAAATGTACTGCATTTTCTTTATCCATTCTTCAGTTGAGGGGCATCTGGGTTATTTCCAGGTTCTGGCTATTACAAAAAAAATGCTGCTATAAATACAATTGAACAAATATCCTTGTAGTATGAGTGTGCATCCTTTGGGTATATGCCCATGATGATATTCCTAGGTATTGAGATTGTTTCCCAATTTTCCAAGAAATTGTCATAAGGATTTGAAACGTGGCTGTATAAGTTTGCAGCCCCTCTAGCAATGGAGGAGTGCTCCCCTTACTCCATATCCTCTCTAGTGTAAGCTATCATCAGTGTTTTTCATCTTAGTATTTCTGGCTGGTGTAAGATGGTATCTCAGAGTCATTTTGATTTGCATTTCCTTGATGGCTATGGATTTTGAACAATTCTTTAAATATCTTTCAGACATTTGAGACTCTACATTTGAGAAATCTCTGTTTAGATTGGTACCTCATGTTTTAATTGGATTATTTTGTATTTTGATTTCTAGTTTGTGTTCTTTATATATTTTGGAGATAAGTTCTCTGTCCCATGGTTTGGTGAAGATCTTTTCCCATTCAGTTGCCTGCCATTATGTCTTATTGACTGTGTCCTTTGCATAAAAAACATCTCAGTTTCAGATGGTCTGATCTATTTATTGTTGTTTTCAATATCTGTGATACTGGAGCTGTTATATTTAGGGAGTTATTCCTGCGACCATGCATTCAAGGCTACTTCCCACTTTCTCTTCTATGAGGTTCAGTGTAGCTAGATTTATGTTGTAGTCTTTGATCCATTTGGACTTGAGTTTTGTGCATAGGGACAGATACGGATCTATTTCTATTCTTCTACATGTTGACATCCAGTCATGCCAACACCATATGTTGAAGGTCTTTTCCTTTTCCATTGTATAATTTTAGCTTCTTTGTCAAAAATCAGGTCTCCATAGGTATGTGTTTTAATATTGGAGGTCTTTGATTCAATTCCATTGTTGCACAAATATGTTTTTATGTCAATACCAAGCTAGCTTCATTACTGTATCTCTATAATTGAAGTTAATGTCAGGATGGTGATGACTCTGGAAGTTCTTGTATTGTACAGGATTGTTTGGGCTATCCTTGGTTTTTCATTTTTCTGTATGAAGTTGAATATTGTTCTTTCAAGATCTGTTAAGAATTTGTGTTGGGATTTTGATGGGAATTTCATTGAATTTGTAGACTGTTTTTTGTAAGATTGCCATTTTTATTATGTTGACCCTACCTATCCAAGAGCATGGGGGATCTTTCTACTTTCTGATCTTCTCTTCAGTTTTTTTTTTCAAAAGACTTATAGTTCTTGACATACAGGTCTTTAACTTCTTTGATTAGTGTTACCCTAAGATATTTTCTGTTATTTGTGGCTATTGTAAAGGGTAATGTTTCTCTGATTTCTTTCTCAGCCCTTTTATCATTTATATATAGGCACACTACTCTTTTAGATTTTTCAACTTCATGGAATACAGGTTGTCAAAATATGACCTAATGTTTCTCTGGATTTCCTCAGTCTCTCTTGTTATGTCCCCCTTTTCATTCCTGATTTTGTAATTTGAATAGTCTCTCTCTGCCCTTTGGTTAGTTTAGATAAGAGTTTGTCTATCTTGTTGATTTTCTCCAAGACCCAATTCTTTGTTTCTTTGATCATTTTTATTGTTTTCTTTATTTCTATTTTTATTGATTTCAGCCCTCAATTTATTTTCTGTCATCTATTCCTCCTGGAGCTTCTTTTTATTCTAGAGCTTTCAGTTGTGCTGTTAAGTCACTAGCTGGAAATTTCTTTACTTTCTTCATGTAGACACTCAGTGCTATGAACTTTCCTCTTAGCACTACTTTTATAGTGTCCCATAGGTTTGTGCATGTTGTGCATTCATTTTCATTGAATTTTAGGAAGTCTTTCATTTTTTCTTTATTTTTTCCTTAACCCAGGGATGATTCAATTGAGCATTGTTCAATTTCCATGAGTTTGTAAGTTTTCTGCAATTAGTGTTGTACTTGAATTTTAACTTTAAGTCACAGTGATCTGTCAAGATACATGGAGTTACTCCAAATTTTTTGTTTCTATTGAGGTTTGCTTTGTTACTGAGTATGTAGTCAGTTTTAGAGAAAGTCTATAAGGTCCTGAGAAGAAGGCATATTTTTGTGTTTCAGTGAAATGTTCTGTGTTGGAAGGAGTGCTGCTTGTTGCTTCCCAGGCGCTTAGTCCCAAATAATCACACAGAAACTGTATCAATTAAATCACTCTTGACCCATTAGCACTAGCTTCTTATTGGCTAACTCTTACATATTATTTTAACCCATCTCCATTAATCTGTGTATCACTATGTGGCAGTGGCTTACTGGCAAAGTTTCAGCATGTCTAACTCTGGCGGCAGCTCCATGGCTTCTCTCTGACTTCACCCTTTTTTCTTCCAGCATTCAGCCTAGTTTATTTTTGCCTACCTAAGTTCTGCCTTGCTATAGGTCAAAAGCAGTTTCTTTATTCATTAATGGCAATCACAGCACACAGAGGGGACTCTCACATCAGTTCTATATATGTTTGCTAAGTCCATTTGAGTCATGACATCTGTTAGTTCTATTTCTATCTTAAGTTTCTGTCTGGCAGACCTGTCCATTGTTAGAGTGGGGTGTTGAAGTTTTCTACTATGTGTGTATGGGGTGGTTGCTTTGTGGTTTAATCTTTAGTAATATTTGCTTTACATATGTGGTTGATCATGTATTTGGGGTATAGATGTTCGGAATTGAGACTTCATCTTGTTATAAGTATGTAGTATCCTTCCCAATTTCTTTAGATTGATTTTAGTTTGAAGTCTATTTTGTCAGTTATTAGGATAGTTACACCTGCTTGTTTCTAAGGTCAATTGGATTGGAATATCTTTTCCCATCACTTTACTAAGAAGTAATGTCTGTATTAGAGGCTGAAGTATGTTTCTTGTATGCATCAGAGTGGATCCTATTTTTGTACTCATTGTGTTAACTTGTGTCTTTTTATTTTTTGTCTCTTGAAACAGGATTTCTCTATAGCTTTGGAGACTGTCCTGGAAGTAATTCTTGTAGACTAGGCTAGCCTTGAATTCACAGAGACCCACCTGCCTCTGCCTCCTGAGTGCTGGGATTAAAGGCATATGCCACCACGGCCCAGCATGTGTCGTCTTATGGTGAATAGATTTAATTAATAATAATAAATATCAATGACCAGTGATAGTAAATTCCTGTTATTTTTCAATGGCAGTGTTATTGTTTTTTTGTGGTAAGCTGGTGTGTGGTTATCTGTTACTTGTGTTTTCGTGGGTATAGCTAGGTTCCTTGGGTTGGAATTTTCCTTTTAAGTACTTCCAATAAGTTTGGATTTGTGGATAGGTATTGTTTAAATCCAATTTTGTAATGGAATATCTTGTTTTATTGGTTTACGGCAATCGAAATCTTTATTGGATATAATAGTCTGGGCTTCCATCTGTGACCTCTTAGCATCTGTTCAGACCTCCTGGCTTTTAGAGTTTCCACTGAGAAGTCAGGTGTAATTCTGATAGGTCTACCTTTATATGCTATGCTATGTGGCCTTCTTTCTTTGCAGCTCTTAATATTTTCATATTTTTCTTTATTCTGTATGTTTAATGTTTTGTTTATAATATGGTGAGGGGACTTTTGTGTTCTAGTCTATTTAGTGTTCTGTAAGCTTCTTGTACTTTCATAGGCATATCCTTCTTTAGGTTGGGAAAGTTTTCTTCTATGATTTTGTTGATTATATTTTCTGTGCCTTTGATCTGGAGTTCTTCTCTTTCTTCTATCCCTAATGTTCTTAGGTTTGATCTTTCCATGGTATCTTAGATTTACTGGATGTTTTGTTTTAAGAATTTGTTGGATTTAATATTTTCTTTGATAGATGAATCTTTTTCCTCTATTGTATCTTCAACTCCTGAGATTCTTTTTTTGATCTCTTGTATTCTATTCGTTATGATTGAATCTATAGTTCCTGTTTGTTTACCCAGCTTTTCCATTTCCAGAATTCCCTCAGTTTATGTTTTCTTTATTGCTTCTATTTTAATCTTGAAGTCTTCAACTGTTTAAACTGTTTCACCTGTTTGATTTTTTTTCTTGGTTTTCTTGGTTTCCTTTAAGAAATTTATTGATTTCTTCCAATTTATTTTTGTTTCTCTTTACCTCCATTTTTAAAGGAAATTTTCATTTCCTATCTAAGGGTCTCTATCATCTTCATAAACTTATATTTAAGAACACTTTCTTCTGCTTCTTTTGGGTTAGGATGTTCAGGTCTTCCTGTACTAAGACTACTAGGTTCTGGTGTTGCTATATTGCTCTTTAGATTGTTGAATGCATTCTTAAATTGGTGCCTACATACCTGTTCCTCTAATTGGTGCAGGTTGTGTCTTTGCCTCTTGGTTCAATCCTTTTAGTTGGTGTCTGTGTCTCAGGGAGTCACTGAGGTCTCCATGGATAAGTGGGTTTGGGGGCAGAGTGGGACTTGTAGATTACAGGGTCCAATGGGTGGATGTGGAGCATCCTTTCTGCAGAAGGCTTGCTATCTGGGTGACTAGCACAACTGACATGGGTAGAGCAGGGCCATTGGGGTATTGCTCCCAGGCCTAAGGCCTAGAAACATGTCTGCCCATTTACCTGTTAGTTTACTTTGATCAGTCACAGTCTGTGTCACTGACAGCTGCTGAGGTTTCAGGGATGGGTGGGTTTGAGGCAAGAGTGGGCCTTGTACATTAAGGGGGTCCTGTGTGTGTTGTTGGAGCAGCCTTCCTGGAGGAGGCCTGCCCACTGACTGGCTAGTACAGATGAGGCTTTTGGGGGAGTGGCCTGGGGTTTTGCCCTCAAGTCTAGGGCCTAGAGCCTGGACTGTCGTGCTGTGGTTTGCCCACTCACCTCTTGTTCCCCTCTGTGCAGTAGCAGTCTGTTCCTCTGAGAGCCACTGAGGTATCAGGGATGGTTGGGTTTGGGGTTAGAGTGGGATTTGTAGATTACAGGATCCTATGTGGGGTGTTGGAGAAGGTTGCCTGTAGGAAGCTTGCCCACTGACATGCTAGTGCAGCTGAGGAGAGAAGGGGAGGAACCCAGGGTTTTGTCCTGAAACATAGGTTCTAGATACTGGGCTGTCCAAGTCGGGGACTGGTTACTTAACTCTTGGTGTGCTTTGTGACAGTTCTGCTTTATTATCTGACTTTTTCTATTAATTTGAGTGTCTACATTTAAGTGAGTTTAGAAGTTACCAGTCATTTCTTCTGAATTCTTTCACATAGCAGTAATGTTCTCCAGATTCATGCATGCTTCCACAAATTTAGCATTTCTTCTATTTTAAAATAAAATAATATACATTTGTTATTATATTAGTTTTTCATTATCTAATAATCTTTTCTTGGATAGCAATCTAATTTTCATATCTTAATTGTGAATATTTCTCTAGTGATTATAGGGGGAAAGCTATTACTTTAATTTACTAATGAAAATTCATTTACTCTTCTTTTTTTACTTTAAATAATAAATTTCTTCTTTTTTTTTCTTTTTTTGGGGGTTTCTTTTTATTTTTTTCATGTTTTTTTTATATTTAAAAATTTCCATGTCCTCCCCTCCTCCTCCCCCTTCCCTCCCTCCTCTCCACCAATACCCCCCTCCCTCCTCCCTCCCTCTCCAGGCCAAGGAGCCATCAGGGTTCCCTACTCTATGTTAAGACCAAGGTCCTCCCAACTCCCCCCAGGTCCAGGAAGGTGATCAACCAAGCTGACAAGGCTTCCATAGAGCCCGTCCATGTAGAAGAATCAAAGCCCAGCGCCATTGTCCTTGGCTTCTCAGTCAGCCCCCACCGTCGGCCACATTCAGAGAGTCCGGTTTGGTTGCATGTTCCATCAGTCCCATTCCAACTGGAGTTGGTGATCTCCCGTTAGTTCTGTCCCACCGTCTCCATGAGTGAACGCACCCCTCACGGTCCTGACTTTCTTTCTCATGTTCTCCCTCCTTCTGCTCCTCATCAGGACCTTGGGAGCTCAGTCCGGTGCTCCAATGTGGGGCTCAGGACTTGAGTGTGGGGCTAGACTGGGCCAAGGGAAGATGGGGAGAGAAAAGCGTCAAGGGGAGAATGGGGGGAGCTCAGAGGAATGGGATGCTTGGGATACAGGAAAGGTGGATATGGGAGCAGGGAAGCATATATCTTAATTAAGGGAGCCATCTGAGGATTGTCAAGAGACTTGACTCTAGAGGGGTTCCCAGGTTTCCAGGGAGATGGCCCCAGCTAATTCCTTGGGCAGCTGAGGAGAGGGATCCCGAAAAGGCCAGTTCCTATAGCCATACTGATGAATTTCTTGCATATCACCATAGAACCTCCACCTGGCGATAGATGAAAATTCATTTAACTAATGTACTGGGTGGTTCTGTGTGTCAACTTGGCACAAGCTAGGGTTATTCAGAGAAAGGAGCCTCAGATAATGAAATACCTCCAGCTGTAAGGCATTTTCTCATTTAGTGATCAGTGGGGGAGGATACAGCCCATGGTGGGTAGTGCCATCCCTGGGCTGATGGTCCTGGATTCTATAAAAAGGTAATTTGAGCAAGCCATGGGTAGCACACCAGGAAGCAGCTGTTCTCCATGGACTCTGCATCAGCTCCTGCCCCTGGGATCCTTCCTGGTTTGAGTTCTTGTCCTGAATCCCTTCAGTGATGAACAGCAGTGCTGAAGTATAAGCCTAATAATCCTTTCGCTCCTTTTCAGGGTCCAGCCTTGACAGGGTTCTCATGTTCCAGGGTAGGAGAGTAAGGATTAGAATTATTAATCAAAGGGAAAAGAGATATGAGAGCAATAAAGGAAAGAAACAAAGAACAGCACCAGGAGGAAAATTTAGTGAATACTGAAGTGACCCACATTTATTTTTCACATCCTTTCATACCCCACTCCAAAAGGGGAGACAGGAGGCAACAGGCTTCATTAACATGATATTAAGATGTCGAGCACTCTGTTGTTTGGACAGAACAGTTCACATCACACCCTTAGATGAAGTATCCTTCAGGCAGCCACTCCAGGAAACCTCTTGCCAGTCTCCTTTGCAGGAGCAAGAATAGACTTGCCATCTCTGATCTTTGGTCAAGGTGGAGCAGATCTACCTCTGTAGTCAAAATACTAATTAGCCACACCCTTTGGTAGGAAGTCTTGTTTGTAGCCACACCGTTGTCAACAATTTTGAGAACTCAAGAATAAACTCAAACTCTCTGACCTTTAGTCAAGGTGGAACAGGTTCACAGCGGCAGGCCTGGCACCTTCCCAACTTGCTTTTTGGTCATGGTGCTTCATTATAGCAATAGAAATCCTAACTAAGACAACTCAGAAAGAAGATTACTGAATTATTTATTTTCGATGTTAATGTTGTTGTGTTTATTGAGGTAGGTCTCAGTAGCCTAGTCCATGAATGACCATGAATTCTGGTTTTTCCTTCCCTCACCTTAGTGCTGGGGTTGTAAAGTCTCAATAACCTCCACTGTCAGCAGATCGTAGATGCATGAGAGGCAAAAGGGAAATATAATTCAGAACAACTTAGAAGCTGGTGTTGAGTCAGACCTCAAAAAGTCTAACATTGTGTACTTTATTTCAGGTATATTTAAACACAGTCCAACTGGGAAAAAAAGTTTTTTGTGACAACTAACTCAGTCCTATGTGTATAAAAAAGCTCAAGACATAACTACATGAAAGTCTTATTAAGTATAAGTAACATCTTCTATAAATATGCTTTCTATAGTTTAACTGGAAAAGCAGCCTCAAGGTAATGAAAGTTCTTAATAAAGGTCTGTG
This sequence comes from Arvicola amphibius, assembly GCF_903992535.2. NCBI lineage: Eukaryota > Metazoa > Chordata > Mammalia > Rodentia > Cricetidae > Arvicola > Arvicola amphibius. Next base: position 90,218,216 of record NC_052051.1, read on the forward strand.
GGAGAACATCAGCATAGATTGACTGAAAACAACTTAAGTTGGGGAGCCAGTGTGACCTGGTTGTGCAGATACCTCAGAGGTACAAAGCTATTAATTCCATCCATTTCTAGGCTTCTGGGTGGAAAACAGGTTATACATCTGTTTCTTTGAAAAAAGAACTTAGCGTGTTTAACATGCATGCTTTTTCTAATGCTTATCACTAAGCACAAGTACTTATGTGCTTCCTACATGGAATAAGAAGTGGGAAGCACCACGCCATGCTATGTATTTATGTGGATTTTATTTTATTTTACTTTTGTTTTTTCGAAACACGGTTTCTCTGTAGCTTTATAGCCTGTCCTGGAACCAGCTCTGGTACACCAGGCTGACCTCAAACACAGAGATCTGTCTGCCTCTGCCTCCTGAGTACTGGGATTAAAGGCATGTGCCACCAATGCCCAGCAGTTTTGTGGAATTGTAAACACTTTTTTGTATTGTTCTCTACGAAGCTCACATCATTCCACACCACTAAAACAACATGCAAATGTTCTTTTTTTCAGTCTAAATCTCCAAGTATTTTGAAAGGAAAGAAGTCCTTTAAAACAAATATAGCTTCTGTTTGTGCATGAAAAATATGTAGGTCAGAGGACAGCATTGTGAATTCTGTTCTCTTCTTTCATCTTTACATAGTTTCTAGAGTTCAAATTCAGGTAGTCAGGCTTGTGTGGCAAGTAGTTTTGTTAGTTAACCTATTCTTATGGTCCAGCTCCATTATTTTTAATTCATTACCTTCCTGAATATGTGTGGGTTCTACAATGTATCACTGACTTTTGAACTATCTTTTATTTGATGATTTGGCCTTTTGAATGTCTACTTGGGAACAATCTATTAAAATTTGTGTCCTTTTTGTTCACCGGGTTATTTGTACATTTTTGCTATTAAAAACGGAAATTCAGGCTGTGCAGTGGTGGTGTACACCTTTAGTCCCAGAACTTGGGAGGAAAAAGCAGGTGGATCATTGTGAGTTCAAGGCCAAACTAGTTACAGAGTAAGTTCCAAGACAGGCTCCAAAGCTACACTGAAAAACTGTGTCTCAAAAAAAGAAAGAAATTTCTTAATACATTTTGTACATTTAAATAAATATTCAGAAAGGATCTTTCTGCATAATATAGCAGATTATTTATTTGGTATGTTTTTAACTTTGAAATATTTTAAGGAAATGATTACCAATCATGTATTGATATGTAAATGTAACAAATACATACAATTCTTTTGTATGAACAAGTGCAGATATTTCAGGATGATACAAGGTTTCAAAAATGGCTATTTTATTTATGTAGTAAAAATACTTGTACACCTACTGTACCTACAGACATAGAAAGATAAACTAGCATTATTTGTTGATTAAATAACATAATAATCTCTATATCCAAGGCAAAATAGGTGAATTAGCAAAAGTATGCAAATAGTTCTTTCCCTCTCTCTTCAACAAGTATCCTAAATTTTAACCCCTAGATATGTTCTAGTAGTCATTGAATGTAAATTACTTTTGTAGAACCTTCAACAAATAGCGACTCTAGACATACATGTGTTAAAGGCACCTTCTGAACATGAAGGCTATAACCCATGGCACACAGTCAGGTATTTAACTTTCTGCCTTCCAAAACTAAATGTTCATATTCAAGATCCACAAAATAAGAACCTGATATTATGTGGGTGCTGGATTTATTTTTTATGAAGCTAATTTCTATTTTCTTAAGATAAAATGAAAGGCTTTATATCAAAGTTAGACAAGACAAATCAAAAATATAAAATAGAAGAGTCCAAGAGAAGGAACAAGAACCAGAGACCCACTTATTTACATATTCGACTGCAGCATAAAAGTACTAACTGAAAGCTAGTATATATGCAGAAATTCTGGTGCAGAACTTTGTAGGCACTCTGATTGCTGTTTCAGTCTCTCAGTTTTTTTTATCTTTTTAAAAATTTATTAGATTTTTAAAAAATACCAATCCAAGTTCCCACTCCCTCCCTCCTCCCATTCCCTCCACACCTCCTCATACCACACCCCTCTCCAACCCTCAGAGAGGGTAAGACACATTGCTTTGGGGAAGATCCAAGACCCTCACTACTATATCTAGGCTGAGCAAGGTATCCGTCCAAAGAGAATAGGTTCCCAAAAACTCAGTACACGCAGTAAGGGTAAATCCCGGTGCTACTGTCAGTGGCCCCTTAAGTCTGTTCCAGCCATGCAACTGTCAAACACATTCAGAAGGACTAGTTTGGTCCTAGGCCTTCCCAGTCTGGCTGGAGTTGGTGAGCTCCCATTAGCTCAGGTAGACTGTTTCAGTGGTCTTGACCTCTTTTCTCTTATTCTCATTATTCCCACTCTTCAACTGGACTTTGGCATTTCAGTCCAGTGCTCCGATGCAGTTCACTACCTCTGTTTTCATCAGTTGCTGGATGAAGGTTCTATGGTTATATTTAAGAAATTCATCAGTCTGATTACAGTAAAAATGAAGATAGAATCCCCTCTCCTCTATTGCTTAGGGTCTTAGCTGGAGTCAGTCTTGTCAATTCCAGGATATTTCTCTAGAGCCAGGTTTCTGCTAACCCTATATTGGCTCCCTAAATCAAGATACCTCTTTCCTTAATCTCAACTCTGTCCTTCCTCCATCTCAACTATCCCATTCCCTCAAGTTCTCCTCAAACCTCCACATCTCTCTTGCCCTTCCCTTTCTCCCCTCCCTTCTCCCCTGACCCCCATGATCCCAATTTTGCCAGGATATCTAGTCTGTTTCCATTTTCCAGGTGGATCTATATAATTTTTTTTTCGGGGGGGGTTCACATTATTACTTAGCTTCTCTAGGATAATGAACTATAGGTTCAATGTCTTTTGTTTATAGCTAGTAACCACTTATGAGAGAGCACATACCATATTCATTTTTTTTGGTCAGGGTTACTTCACTCAGGATAGTGTTTTCTAACTCCATCCATTTGCATGCAAAATTCAAGATGTTGTTGTTTTTTTTTTTTTTTCTCCCGAGTAGTACTCCAATGTTTAAATGTGCCACATTTTATTTATCCATTCTTCAGTTGAGGGGTATCTAGATTTTTTCTAGGTTCTGGCTATTACAAATAATGCTGCTATGAACATAGTTGAACAAATGTCTTTGTAGCCTGATTGAGCATCTTTTAGGTATATGCCCAAGAGTGGTATTGCTGGATCCTGAGGTAGGTTCAGTCCCAATTTTCTGAAAAACTGCCATATTGATTTCCAAAGTGGTTGTACAAGTTTGCACTCCCACCAGCAATGGATGAGTATTCCCTTACTACAGATCCTCTCCAGCATAAGTTCTCATTGGTGTTTTAGATCTTAGTCATTCTGACAGGTGTAAGATGGTATCTCAGAGTTGCTTTGATTTGCATTTTCCTGATGACTAAGGATGTTGAATATTTCCTTAAGTATCTTTGGCATTTGAGATTCTTTTGTTGAAAATTCTTTGTTTAGTTCAGTATCCCATTATTTAGTTGGATTATTTAGAATTTTAATGTCTATTTTCTTGAGTTCTTTATATATTTTGGAGAACAGTCCATTGCCAGATATGGGGTTGGTGAAGATTTTTTTCCATTCAGTAAGCTGCCTTTTTGTCTTATTGACTGTGCCCTATACTTTACAGAAGCTTCTCAGTTTCAGGAGGTCTTGTTTATTAATTGTTTCTCTCAGTGTCTGTGCTACTGGGGTTATATTTAGGAAGTGGTCACCTGTGCCCATGCCTTGAAAGACTGCTTTCCACTTTTTCCTCTTTCAGGTTCAGTGTGGTTGGATTATATTGAGGTCTTTAATCCATTTGGACTTGAGTTTTGTGCATGGCAATAGATATGGATCTATTTTTTTGTTCTTCTACATATTGGCATTCAGTTATGCCAGCACGATTTGTTGATACTTTTTTTCAATTGAATAATTTTAGCTTTTTGTCAAAAATCAGGTGTTCATTGGTATGTGGATTAATATCCGGGTCTTCAGTTCAGTTCCATTGGTCAACATCTCTGTTTCTATGCCAATACTAAGCTGTTTTCATTACTGTAGCTCAGTAATAGAGCTTGATGTCAGGGATGGTGATGCTTCCGGAAGTTCCGTTATTGTACAGGATTGTTTGGCTATCCTCAGTTTTTTGTTTTTCCTTATGAAGTTGATTATTGTTCTTTCAAGATCTGTGAAGAATTGTGTTGGAATTTTGATGGAGATTGCATTGAATCTATTGGTTTTGATAGGATTGGCATTTTTTCTCTGTTTATCTTTCCTATCCAAGAGCATGGGAGATCTTTCCATTTTCTGGTATCTTCTTCAATTTCTTTCTTCACAGACTTAAAGTTCTTGTCAAATAGGTTTTTTACTTCTTTGGTTAGTGTTACCCCAAGATATTTTATGTTATTTGTGGCTATTGTGAAAGGTGATGTTTCTCTGATTTCCCTCCCATCTTCTTTATCATTTGTGTATAGGAGAGCTACTGATTTTTTTTCTTTTTTAGTTGATCTTATATCCTGTCACATCATTGAAAGGATTTATCAACTGTAGGAGTTCTCTGGTAGAGGTTTTTGGGTCATTTATATATATTAGCCTATCATCTACAAATAATGAAAGTTTGACTTCTTCCTTTCTAATTTGAGTCCCCTTGATCTCCTTTTGTTGTCTTAAGCAAAACTTCAAGCACTATGTTGAAGAGATATGAAGAGAATGGACAGCCTTGTCTTTTTCCTGATTTTATTGGAATTGCTTTAAGTTCCTCTCAATTTAATTTGTTGTTGGCTGTCAGCTTGCTGTATATTACTTTTATTATATTTATATATGTTCATTGTTTCCCTGATCTTTCCAGGACCTTTATCCACAAGGGGTGTTGAATTTTGTCAAATGCTTTTTCAGCATCTAATGAAATGATCATGTTTTTTTTTTCTTTCATTATATTTATATGAAGAATTACGTTGATAGATCTTTGTATGTTGAACCAGCCCTGCATCTCTGGAATGCAGCCGACATGGTCATAGTGGATGATTTTTTTTTTTTTTTTGATGTGTTCTTGGATTTGGTTTGCCAGAATTTTATTGAGTATTTTTGCATCTGTGTCCATGAGTGAGATTGGTCTCTAATTCTCTTTCTTGGTTGAGTCTTTGTGCTTGGTTTCCAGGTAACCATAGCCTCATAAAAAGAGTTTGACAATGCCCATTCTGTTTCTATTACGTGGAAAACTTTGAGGAGTATAGGTATTAGGTCTTCTTGGAAGTTCTGGTAGAATTCTGCACTAAAACCATCTGCTCTTGGTTTTTTTTTTTTGGGGGGGGTGATGACAGCTTCCATTTCCATACAGTTTATAGGTCTATTTAAATTCCCTACCTGGTCTTAATTTTGGTATATGGTATCTAACTAAAATACTGTCCATTTATTTTCATTTTCCAATTTTGTGGAGTACAGGTTGTTGTAATATGACCTAATGATTCTCTGAATTTCCTCGGTGTCTGCTGCTATGTCCCCCTTTTTATTTCTGATTTTGTTAATTTGGATGTTCTCTCTCTACCTTTTGATCAGTTTGGATAAGGGTTTGTCTGTCTTGTTGATTTTCTCAAAAAATCGCTCTTTGTTTTATTGATTCTTTGTATTGTTTTCCTTGTTTCTGTTTTGTTGATTTTAGCCTTAAATTTGATTATTTCCTGTCTACTCCTCCTCCTGAGTGAGTCTGCTTCTTTTTGTTCTAGAGCTTTCAGCTATGCTGTTAAGTCACTAATGTGAGTTTTCTCAATTTTCTTTATGTGGGCACTTAATGCTATGAACTTTCCTCTTAGCAATGCTTTTATAGTGTCTCATAGGTTTGGATATGTTGTATCTTCATTTTTGTGGAATTTAAGGAAGTAGTTAATGTCTTTCTTTGTTTCTTCATTGACCTATGGGTGGTTCAGTAGTTCACTGTTCAATTTCCATGAGTTTATTTAGGCTTTCTTAGAGTAGTATTGTTGTTAAATTCTAATTTTAATCCATGGTAATCTGATAAGACACATGGGGTTACTCCAAGATTTTGTATCTGTAGAAGTTTGTTATAGAGTATGTGATCAATTTTAGAGAAGGTTACATGAGGTGCTGAGAAGAAGCTATATTCTTTTGTGTTTGGGTGGAATGTTCTATAGATGTTGTTAAGAAAAAATAAGAAAAGGGCATCTCTGCTGGTGCAAAAAGTCCAATTTGGTCAAATCAAACCAAATCAAAATGCCCATCATTTTATTAAGTAAGACAACTAAGATGCTCTCGGGTGGCCTAGTGCATGGTGGGAAGACAGAACAGCAGAAAGCCCATGCGAACCCGGAACCATGTGTTTCTCTTCTAAGAGCCCACTTAAATACCCTGTGGGAGTGGTAATGACCCATTCCCACTCCCCAGAGAAAGGTCAGGACCTGGCATGCTGGGATTTGGAGTCCAGAGTAATGTAATTCCCAGCTCCAGACTTAAAAGATATCTGTTAACTCCATTTGATTCAGGAATTCAGTTACTTCTCTTTTTCTCTGTTAAGTTTCTGTCTGGTTGACCTATCCATTGGCAAGAGTGGGATGTTGAAGTGTCCTACTATAAGTGTGTGGTTTGATGTATGATTTAAGTTTTAATAATGTTTCTTTTACATACGTGGATGCTCTTGTATTAGGGGCATAGATGTTCAGGATCGAGACTACATCTTGATGGATTGTTCCTTTAATGAGTATAAAGTGTCCCTCTATCACTTCTGATTGATTTTAGTTTGAAGTTTATTTTGCTAGATATTAGGATAACTACATCTGCTTGTTTCTTAGATCCATTTTATTGGAAAACCTTTTCCCTACTCTTTACTCTGGGGTAGTGTCTGTCATTAAGGTTGAGATGTGTTTCTTTTATACATCAGAAGGTTGGATCCTGTTTTCATATCCATTCTCTTAGCCTGTGTCTTTTTATAGGTCAGTTGAGTCCATTGATATTAAGCAATATTAATAACCAGTGGTTGTTAATTCTGATTATTTTTTGGCAGTAGTGTTTGTGTGTTTCCCTTCTTTGGGTTATGCTGGTGGGGGTTATCAGTTGCCTGTGTTTTTGTGGCTATAGTTATCTTCTTTGGGTTGGGGTTTTCCTTCTACTACTTTCTGTGGGGTTGGGTTTGTGGATACGTATTGTTTAAATCTGTTTTGTCATGGAATATCTTGTTTTCTCCATCGATCATGATTAAAAGCTTTTTTGGGTATAACAGTCTGGGCTTGCATACATGATCTCTTATATCTGCAGCACATCTATCCAGGACCTTCTGGCTTTCGTGGTTTCCATTGAGAAGTCAGTAATTCTGATAGGTTTACTTTTATATGTTACTTGACCCTTTTTCTTTGAAGCTCTTAATATTCTTTCTTTATTCTGTATGTTTTGTGTTTAGATTATTATGTGGCAAGGGAATGTTTTTTATAGATAATATAAAATATTTAGAGTAACGTTAACAAAACAAGTGAAAAATTTGTATGAGAAAAATGTCAAGTGTCTGAAAATTGAAGAGGATAAGATTGAAAGATCAGACGATAAACAGAAAATGGCCATTTTCTTAAAAATAATCTATGTATTCACTTCAATCCCCAAATTCCAAAATGTTTCTTTACATAACTTGAAAGGATAAATCTCAATTTCATATAGAAAAACAAAACCCCAGGTTAGTTTAAACAATGCTGAAGAACTTAAAAAAATCATATGGAGGCCTCACCGTTCCAGATTTCAAGGTATGCTACAGTTCTGTAGTAATAAAACACTAATGTTATTGACATTAAAACAAACAAATTAATCAATTGAATAAAACTGAAGCGCAGAAATTAATCCACACATCTATGGACACCTGCACTTTGATAAAGAACCTAGAAATACACTCTTCCAAAAAGACAAAAGCTTCAAAAAATAGTGCTTGTGAACTGGATATGTGCATATAAGAATGGAAATAGATCCAAATTTATCATTATACACAAAACTCAACTCCAAGTAAACATTGATTTAGATATACTGAACCTGATAGAAGAGAAAGTATTGAATAACCTTGAATACATTGGCAGATAAGATAACTTTCTGAATAGAACACTAAGAGTAAAAACATTAAGGCCAACAATTAATGGAACTTGATGAAATTAAAAAGCTCCTGTAGACAAAGGGCTCTACCAATTGGACAAAATAGCAGACTACAAAATGAGAAGAATGTTTGATAACCCTACATCCTATGAAGGACTAGTATCTAAAATATACAAAGAACTCAAGAAACTAGATATCAAAAATTCAAATAATACTATTAAAAATGAATTGGCACATGAGACCACTTCCTAAATATAACTCCTGCATCACAGACACTGAAAGAAACAATTAATAAATGGTACCTCCTTTAACTGAAAAGCTTCTGTAAAGGAAAGTTCATGATCAACAAGACAAAATGACAGACAGCCTACAGAATGGGAAAAGATCTTCACTAACCCCACATCAGACAAAGATCTGATCTCCAAAATATACAAAGAACTCAAGAAATTGGCCATCAAAAGAACACATAATCTAATAAAAAAAATGGAGTACAGACTTAAACAGAGAACTCTCAAAAGAGGAATCTAAAATGGCTGATAGGCACTTAAGGAAATGTTCAACATTCTTAGTCATCAGAGAAATGCAAATCAAAACAACTCTGAGATTCCATCTTATACCTGTAAGAATGGCCAAGATCAAAAACACTGATGACAACTTATGCTGGAGCAATTGTGGGGAAAAGGGAACACTTCTGCATTACTGGTGGGAATGCAAGAAAGTACAGCCCCTTTGAATGTCAGTGTGGCAATTTCTCAGAAAATTAGGAAACAACCTTACTCAAGACCCAGAACTACCACTTTTGGGTATATATCCAAAGGATGCTCAATTGTGCCACAAGGACATGTGCTCAACTATGTTCATAACAGCATTGCTTGTCATAGCCAGAACCTGGAAGCTACCTAAAAGTCCCTGGACTGAATAATGGATAAGGGAAGTGTGGTACATTTATACAATGGAGTACTACAGAGCATGAAAAAATAATGACATCTTAAATTTTGCCTGAAAATGGATGGAACTAGAAAACATTGTTTTGAGTGAGGGAACCCAGGCATAGAAAGACAATTATCGCATGGACTCATTCATAGGTCGTTTTAAAACATAAAGCAAAGAAAACCAGCCTACAATCCACAATCTCAGAGAACTTAGTCAACAATGAGGACACTAAAGATGTCCTGAGTAAATTGGGAGCATGGGGACCTTGGGGGAGTATTGAAAGGGAGAGGAGAGAGGCCGGGCAGGGAGCAGAAAAAAAATGTAGAGCTTAATAAAAATCAACAGATAAGTAAAAAAAGGGGGAACAGATCTAAACAGAGAATTGTCAGTCCTTTGCCATGAGAGAAATGTAAATCAAAATAACCCAGAGATTCCATCTTACACCTGTAAGAATGACTGAGATCGTTGACACTAGTTAGAAATCATGCTGGTAAGGGTGTGGAGCATTGGGAACATTCTTCCATTGCTTTGGGAAATGTAAACTATGGAAATCAATATGGTAGTTTCCTCAGAAAGTTGGGAATTGATCTACCTCAGTACCCACCCATACCACTCCTGGGTATATATCCAAAGGGCATTCCACTCTACCACAAGGATACTTGCTCAACCATGTTCATTGTGGCTTTATTCATAATAATCAAAAATTGGAAAGAAGCTAGATATTAACAACAGAATAATAGATAAAGAAATGATAGCCCATTTGCAAAGTGGTAGTATTACTACAAATCATGAAATTCACAGGCAAATGGAATTATAAAAAAATCATTCTACTGAAGTAACCCAGACCCAGAAAGACAAATATGTTAAGTGTTTGTACTTATAAAGGAATAGTAGGCATTTAGCAATTGATAACTAAGTTACGATTTGTAGATCCAGAGAGGTTAGGTATAGAGGAGATAGAGGAGACATCTGGGGTGCACAGTGATCTCCCTGTAGTGGGTAAACAGAATAGATTTTCTGGGCAGACTGGGACTGGGTGGGGTGGGGTAAAGGATCAGGTGGGCAGGGAGATAGGGTAGAGGGAGAGAGTGCTAGGAAAGACAGATGGAATGGGAGTTATTTGAAGGTGTTGAGAAAACCTAGTGTAGTGGCAACTTCCTGGAATATATGAAGTTGATCCTGATGAGAACTCCAAGAATGGAGAATACAGTGTTTCAGCTGGATCTCTCCTATAGTCATGCAACTCTTCAAGTGTGAGTAGGTAATATTTAATTTAGTTATTAGTCAAGCAGAACAGAAATGGAATTACTATGGTGGGGATAGTAGGAGTAAGGGTGGGAGTAGGGGGAAGGAGAACTATAAACAGGATATATTACAGGGGAGAATAATTATTTTAAATAAAATAAGATAAATTAACGTATGCTTATTTTTGCTGATCCCTTCCTTTGCTTTTACTACTGGACCACAAACGCGGAGGCATTCTAATCTAGCTGCTTCATTCAAAGCACAGTCATGTATTTCCAAGACTCAAATAACAACAATACCTAAGCAATTGCTTCTCATGTGCAGCTCAGAAAATTGGTATCACTCTTAAATAAGAGTGCAAAGGACACCTGCTAAGCCTGCCTTCGGCTCTAGCTGTGGAGAGATTACCAGTTATTACTCCTAATGTTAGGGTTTCAAATTGTTCTGATCTACTGGACCCTCTCCATTTCAGATGTGCTGCACAGTGGCTCAGGTTCCTTTCATGAAGAAAAGCATGAACCTGCATGAGATTATGCACCATAAATCTCAACATTCCAAGTTCCCTTTCTGAGATGCACAAGCGTTCTTAGAAAGTGGTGGTGCTAGGTCAACAACAGGTACTTAAGCACATGCTTAATTGTTCCACATATTCTGTTGGAATCTCATTTTGCTAAAGTATGTTTATTGCAAAAAATAGGATAGATGGATAATTGCAGGACTATCTCAGTGAGCAAAGCACTGGCTGCCCTTCTAGAGTACCTGAGCTAATTTTCCTGCACCCACGAAGTAGTCCACAACCCCCCACATCAAAGGATACATTCTTTTGATCTCCTTTAAATGTGCACGTACTATACATATACACAAACATGTAGGCAAAACAGTCGTAGACATTAAATTCCACATTAAGAAATAGAACATATACATGTATATACAATATATTATATATAGTGTATGTGCATGCACATGTAGGTGTGAGCTGCAAAGAACTGAATCTAATTACTCACACACTCAAGGCAGGTGCTCTTTCACTGATCTATATACCCAGTGTCATCATATTTATTCTACTTTCCTTGGTCTACAATGATCCAAAATTCTTGCATAAATAATGTAGCATGATTAATAAACCCCAGAGACAGATAAACCTGAAGACCAGAAAGCAAAGCAGTCATCCCCTGGCTCTTACCTCTATCTGATTCCAAAAATGGTGATACTGCCTCCTAGGATGCTCAGAATGAGACTGAGATAGAGGAAAGAGCCAAAGGCTGGCTGCTTTGATTTCCTGGTGTTCAGGTTAGACTTCACAATCTGTCTCTGGGTTTTTATTAACTCTGCTTCACAATATTGGTCGCATATGTAAAGAACCACATACAGTTTGGTGTATATCACCAAAATAATATATTATAATGACAATGTGGTTGCAAATCTTCCTTAGAATTTAGCTGAGATTCAAGGATTAAAGAAAAATTTGAAAATAATTTTACTTTTAGAGCTTTTACATTATAGATAGCAAGCACAAACTGTACAGTTCTTTAAATTATGTTTTGCTGAGGTTTAGAACCATTAAAAGCCTGCAACTCTTACCTGAGTAATGACAACTTCTCTGTAGAATTAGCTTGTGTAGTCTGCAAATCTGAAAGGTGAAAATTATGCAAAAGAATATAGAACATGCAGTGATGTTTTCATAAACAAGCACCTACAGTGATCAAATTTGTCAATTATTACTTTTGATGTTTCAGAGGCAATCAACCTACAACACTTACTCTTACGAGGTTAAACTTTTTATGACTTCATTCTAGTAGTTGTACTCACGGTCTTCTCTGATAGTCAGTTGGGAACTGCCTTTGCCCCAGAGCTTTGCTTAATTGTTACTAAAATCCTCAAACATACAAGACCATGTATTTTCACACTTATAGTAAATTACTTCAGACATGGAAATCTCCAGACCTCACCAGCTAAATAGTGTGCCGGGTAGAACAGTGAATCCACAGCCAATGAGGAGTTAGAATTTGAGCTCCAGTGTATCACAGTTCACAAAAAGCTCCAGTACGTCAGAGATGAGTGACATAAGGTCTCTTCTGCACATTGCTAGGATCCATCCCAGTGGACACTGCTCAGTGGCACCTGGGCTTTCGAGGCAAGATGAACAAACAAGAGAGAGAAGGCTTTTGTAAGGACCCTCTGGCGGTTACAGGGAGCACTTGTATGGCACATATTGGTAAGGGCCTGGCTGTCAGTGTTTAGATGTTTTCAAAGAGAAGAGTGTATGACAATGGGTCCCATGTGTTTCCATCCATGCCCACATACAAGTAGGGAAGGACTGAATTGTTTTTGTTAAAAAAAAAAGAATTCAGAAGATACATAGTTTTTCATACATAAAAATATGAAGAGAAAGAAGAAAGAAATAGACTTTTAAATTAAATAAACATAGAGGCTTGCATGTGGAAATTCTACTAAAAACTCTTTAGAACCATGTAACATTTTACTGAAGGAACTGAAATCTTTAAAGGGGTAAAATCCAAATTTGGCAATATCTACACATCTTTCCAGAGAAGAATCAAATACTATGCCAAAGAACATAAAATTGCTGACATATATAACAGGTTAATGCTATATATTCATTAGAAATAACCCTGAAAAAATTTTCTGCAAGTATGATGAACTCAATGTTCCAGAACTACAACTGCTTAGAATATCCTTGAATCAAATCAGTAGTGTTGAAAAGGAAGTTGCATTGTTTACTCATGTTCACCAGAATCATGGCAACCCAGAATAATCTCTACATTTTTGATAGTCAGACAATTTTCAAATGACCTGCAACTAACATATTTAGATTTAATAGTGGTATTCTGAGATGGAAACTTTAACACCAATACTGTTTTAATTCTTAAGATAGGTTTTAAATATCTGATTCTTAAACAGTTTTAAACAGTGTATTACACACGTACACACATGCACACTCCCCCCCCCCCATTATCACAGAGACATGCTCAATATTATAGCCACCTTGTGATGCTACTTGGTAATGCACACTTTGGCATATTATACAGGCAATTAGTTAAAATTATTTTTAATCCATACTGTGCATTGAGAAGGTAATGTTTTAATTGTACTTATTTTGACTCACTTCTAAAATATACTTTCACCTAGTAATAATAAAATCCTAATACACAAAATAAAACAATTTGTTCAGTCAAATCAGAAACCCAGAACAGAGTGTTCCTGCTTCCTTGGTCAGTGCTTCTGATCAGAAGAGGCATAGAAGGCAACTCATCTTCACAAAAGAGCATGCAAGGCATTGTTTCAGAATTAATATGGAGGAAACAATACTTCTGTGTTTTAGATGAATTGTTATATGGTATTCTAGGATTAGACTCTAAACTGAGGGCAGGGACCACAGTAAGTTGATAGAAAGAAAGACTCTGGTCAGATAGTATGTTCTTATTGAGCTGAATTCTTTAACACTTGTCAGCATAGTTAGGAGGCAGTTGACATGTTCATCTAGACCACATTAACATCTGTTGGCACAGTCCCTGGGAAAATAAAAGTCAGCTTCTGGAGCTAGGTAATTATATGTGACAATGTAGCAAACATGTGACAGTTTGAGTCATTGTCTTAGAAAATCTTTTCACAGTGTTTAGCTAAAATAAATAATCTAACTATACTTGGGAGATTCTACATTTTGTAGGAAAGGTATTTCCAACTGAGATAAAATAATTCATGACTTAAATTACCAAAAAATGATCAAAGTTATATACACAAAGTATATCCCATCTGAGCCAACAAAAGGTGCAGGGCTCTATTTCCAGTGAACTATTCCTATGTTCATACACACTAACGATGTATGGTACTCCACAATTTTGTCCTCTCTGCTCATCTGTATTCCATTCCCAGAGCTGGAATGAAATATTGTTTCATGATTTTTTTATCCATTCTGCCACAGAAATTGTCCAATGGTTTCTGCTCCTGGTACCGGTAATTCTTTGGTAACAAGAAATTTCAATGCCACTGGAAAAGTGAGGGATCTAGAGTTGTAATGTCACTTGTAGAATTATTTTGCTTCCATTATATGTTTGGATTTACAAATATTAACACCAGTAGTTCACATCAAAGAATATATGTAAATAGGTGTGTTTATATGCATATTCAGTTATTTACCTTGGAATATTGCGGAGCTGACATGACTGAACAATGTTGTAATGACATATTTTACCTGACATACACTAATAAATATAGATAGAATTTTGCAAATAAAATCGGTAATGGTTGATTTGGAAATCCTTAGACATTAACTTATGGCTTCTGGAATCTTCTGTTCAAGGCAACTGGGAACTGCTTGACAAGCAGCAGGACTTGTCAACCTACAGTGGAGAAATAATGCAAACAGACAAAGACACTCATAGATTTTTACAAGTAAGAATTGTGTAAGACTAAATTCCAATAGAACACACTGGAAGTATTTTGTTATTTTCTTGAGCTGAGTAATTAAAATAAAGTAGTATATTTTCTCATGCACAAGAGAAAAACAAGTCTTTTAAAATATGAATTTGCATTGTTAACTCTAATGAATTAAGTGAAGTAAATTTTAATATTATATGCCAGTAGCCTATGGCAGCAGTAAGGGTCTACTTGAATTTAGTGTACTAAAGAACTAGGTTCATGTAAGTACATGTAATTAATCACTGCCTGTTGATTGCTGATGCATTTGGAGTCCTACTTTTAGCCAGTGGCTCTTCACTATCCTGACTTTTACCCCTGGTCCAGTCTCTCTTTCTCCCTCAGGTATCTGAAGCCCCTTATAAAACAATCATTTGAGGCTTAGTATTAATTATAATTGCTTGGTGAGTGGCTCAGGCTTATTACTGGCTAGTTCTTACACATAAATTAACCTATTTCTAATAATCTGTGTATCACCATGTGGCTTCTTGGCATTACCTTTTCTCTATTACATCTTTCTACAGTGGCGAGGCATTGGCATCTCTCCTGACCCTGCCCTTGTTCACCTATATTTCTACTTAGATTTCCCACCTATCTATATTCTGCTCTGCCATAGGCCACAATAGCTTTATTGTCAGCAGATAAAGCAACACATATTCACAATGAACAGAAGGATATCCTATATCAACTACTAGGTAAACATTTTATGAGTATAATAGTAGAATGATATAACTATTCAATTTAAGGGCTGCAGTTATTTGTGGCATCAGACTTCATCCCTGGCTTAAATAATTATTCATAATTTGTGGAATAATCAATAGTATTATTGTGAAATTATTTCAACGATACTCCATTTTAAATGCTTATCATCAAGAAAATAGATGATGACAAGTGTTGATGAGAATGTGGGAAAACAGAAACATTTTCCACTGCTGGTGTGAAGGAAAACTAGTTTGGCAAATATGGATATCAATGTGGAGATTCTTCAACACAATAAAATAGAACTTCTCTACATGCCCACACCACAGCTCTCCTGGATATACAACTCAAGTGCTCTGAGACAGTGTATCTTATAGATACTTGCACATTCATGCTTTTTGAGCACTGTTTGCAAGAACCAGGAAATGTAACCAGGTCTAGACGTCTAGTTAGCAAGTGAGGGAATAAAGAATATGTCGTAAAAATACATGATGGACTTCTATTAAACTCTTAAGAAAAATAAAATTACCATTTTAAAGAAAGTCTATTAATGATTTGATCTGCAAGTCTGTTAATCTCAGCTTAATCCCCAGAGATAATATAAAGAACAGAGAAAAAATACTACACAAGAGTGCCATCTGGTATCAATATATCTGCCATTGTCTACATGCCCATAACCCCCCTCTCTTATACACACACACACACACACACACACACACACAGAGAGAGAGAGAGAGAGAGAGAGAGAGAGAGAGAGAGAGAGAGAGAGAGAGAGAGAGAGAGAGAGAGAGATTCACTACAGTAATATTTGGTTAAAATATTTCTGCCATTAATTATTTCTGAATCTCTGACTAATTCACTTAGGTAGCAGTACTTCAGGATGTAGCTGCCCAAAGGAATAACTAATTATGACATAAAATAGCATGCATCTTTCAGTATCATTAGATGTATACTGATTGCTGAATATCCTATTTAAATACATGTTTACTAGGTAGGCAAAAATGCTGCTTAGATACATATGTGATAATTTATTTTTGATATCCTATACTATTAATGATTTTAATATTTACATTACTAAAATGTGTTGACTGAACACTAAAAATTGGGAGGATATATTCTATCCAAGTTATCAAAGGGTGACACATAAGAATCATAAATTTATATGTAGCCATGCTGAATTAATGTCATCCAAGCAAGAATGGAACACAAGCAAGATGATATCAAGAGATTATGTGAAAGTGCTAAAAAAAGTTAAATTTCTTTAATAACAAGGTCACACACTGATGAATATTTACATTAACAATGGACCACATCTACAATGGACTTCCCATTCTATATATCCAAGCAGAAAAATACTTATAAACAAGTAAAAGAGCAATATAGAAGAGGAATATAAACCAAGGAAGGAATGTAAGAACCTCCAAATAAAATTCAATAAAGGGATTTGCCACATAAAATGCTCACCCCTATAGCTATTCCCAAAATTTCCAAACACAGACTACAATGTGGTGATATGCATTTAATACTTAAATGAACATGATAAATTAAACATTCATTTAAAGTTATGAAGAAAAAAGTTAGGAAGCAAGGTACTTTTCCTGAAATGGAAGACAAGTGTGATATCTTTGCCAAGTAGTTTACAGGAAGAAGGATTTTTATCTTGTATTAGTCTTTCCATATTTCCTGACATCACGATAATATGTAACGGTTTTAAAATATTATTTATAAGTCTAGAGAGAGAGACAAGCAGTTAAAACAAGTTCATTCCAAGGATACAAATCAGGTGACTGACAACCTCCTGTAGTACCTGCTACAGGAAGACACTATAGCTTTGGACCAATTTGGAAACCAACACAAGTATGCACTTACCCGTGTGTAGGCACAGTAGCATCACCTATTTTGAAACAAAATAAAATATTTAAACAAAAATTATAATAATCTTATAATGAACTCTCCTTTAAGAGCACAGTCCTATAACCTAGATGCTACAGCATCTAAACTTTAGTTTCTAAAAACTTAACTTCAAAGTTTTCTGCATTATGAATTTGTTCATGTAACTTAAGCCTGGCATGTTGGTTATACATTCTTATACATCATTTACACTCAGATTGCTTCTCCCCAGTATTTCACCCATGTCTTACAAGAGCACAGAAACGTGTAAGCACATTGCTGCTCTATTAAATTCTGTAGATGTTTGTTTGAAAATTTGTCTCCACACTGTCAGGCTTTTGAATACTTGCTCCCTAATTGGCGGTAGTATTTCAGATGATTATAGAACTGCAGACAGTCTAGAAAAGTATTTCACTGTGGGTGTGCTTTAAGAGTTTAAATCATCACGTATTTCCATTTCCTACTCTCAGCTTCCTGTTTCAGCTGCCATGCCTGATACTTGAGGTCATACCTTTTGGTCACGATGAACTCGTACAGCTTTGGAACAAAAAGCCAAAAGAAACTTCTTTTGGTTGCCATAGGCATTGTATTTTATCACAGAGGCAGAAAAGCTGCTATTAAACGTGCATAAAGTTTTTCTTATGAATGAGATATTTGTAATTTAAGATAATTTCACAATTAAAAGGTTTAACTTATTGCTTAAATCTTAGGACTTTGATGTATATGAACTTAAGGATATTGAAAGATTGAATAGATTGTTCATCTAATCTGATTTATTTTTCTTTCCAAAATAAATAGCCTTGTGGAAGTGAAGTGAAATATGTGGCTAAGGAACTTACCACATCCTTCATAGTCATAGATTTCCTTTGGTATAAGATCTTTTATTTCTCTAAGGCTTTTGTGAAATCTAAAGTTTTTCCCAATTTAATTACACACTAGGGGTTTTACTACTATGTGAATATTCTATAGTTAACTATGGTAGGAGGAGCCTGGCCACTTGTTCTTCCCACCTGCCTGACTAGCTTAGCCTTGAAATAACCACACAGAAACTGTATTAATTAAATCACTGCTTGGCCTATTCACTCTAACTTCTTATTGGCTAACACATCTTAGTTTGACACATTTCTAGTAATATCTGTATCACCAAGAGGCTGTGCCTTACCGGGTAAAATTTCCAGTATCTGTCTTCTGCGGCTCCATGCCATCTCTCTCTGACTCTGCCTTCTTCCTCCCAGCATTGAGTCTTGTCCTCTCTGCCTACCTAAGTTCTGCCCTATCAACAGGACAAGGCAGTTTTTTATTCATTAATGGCAATCACAGCACACAGAGGGGACTCACACATCAAACTATAGAGATAATGCATCATAGGCACGAAATACTTTATTGCTTTACAAAAGCAATTTGTATATGATCAACAATACACCGATGAAACAAGTTTCAGTGTTAAGGAATCTTGATACCAATGCACCACTCACATACATAAGGGATGTATGTTAGACAGGGCTCTTGTTCATGGAAAGATCATCAGCTTATACAGATTGGTTATCTTTAGCCCCTCAGCCATATTTACTTACCTATGACCTGAAAAAGGTACTAAAATAGCAACAAAATGGTTTTCTCATCATGTCTTGTGTAGGATGGAGTCACAAGCATTCTTTAAAACTACATTAAATGGAAATATAAATTGTTTAATATAGACCAAGAAATGTATGCAATGCATTGGAAACAATACCAAACACATCATGATTGACACACCACACACACATACAATTTATCAAGACAGAATCTGGATACCTGCATGTTCTGAGATATTATAAAAAAAGTATTTTTATTCTCAAAAGTAGAAAATAAATCTCTTTATAATTCCAGTTTTATGTACTAAATGTCATAGTGACATAATTTTAAGATTCATGAAAAGGATTTAATCTGAGGAGATTACATTGATAATGAAATCCCTTTTATTCTATTTTTGTGAAGTAAATGTCATTGGAAATAAGTTCAACATAACCTTTACTTGAAGATGCAGTGATTACACTGCATAAAAATTTCCACAAAAAACAGTTGATAGCAAAGGAACTTGTGTGGCTCTGAAATGACTGATCAGTCTTTAGAAGCCTCCAAGCCCCTGGATGATATTTGTGCTTCATTTTCCATGCATCTGGTTGCTTATCCTTTCGTTTCAATAAATACCACTTTCATTTTTTTTGTGCAGCAAATCCTTTGCCAACCATTGGGAAGCAGCACTGGTGAAGCCCTGAGACCCAGTGAGCATGTCTCTTCCCTGCAGCTGCCATCAAGCCAATGCGTACAACCTTTAGCATCCCATTGACTCTCTGGCATTCCAGCCAGCCATTTCATCTGTGATGTTTTGGGTAAGTTTAGGCCAAAATAAACAAGAGAACAAATCAAAATGAATAGCTAAACGAAACAAAGCAGACACAAAAAGTATGAAATTCTCCTAAAGTATACCAGAATCTCAAAGCAACAACTTTAATTTTGTTTCCTGCATATGAGGAATATATCACATCATTGTTCATTCGAATCTGGCTGTTTTCTTTTATAATAGTGAGTTATAGCCCGCACCATTATTTCATGCATTCAGCAATATAACCATGTATGTCCCCAGTGTAAAGTATCTCCTTAAGTCATTTTGGAAGCACTGCTTTTGCTGTTCACAAAGACTTCATCATATAAAATCCTGCCCGGCATCTTGGAGTGTATAAAAATAAGACTGATACTGATTATGACATGATGGGATCAGCATACCCTTCATGATCCAAGTTGGTCTACACTGGAACTCATATTTTCATGTAGAAACACTATAATTTTGAAAGTGAATTTTGAGTTGTCTACCAACCTACAATAGTTGTACATTTTTTAGCTAAATGTGATAATTCTCTATATATACATGAATATATACACATATACACAGATATACATCCACACAGGTATATACATGCACTCACACACATGCACACATACATACATACACACACACACACACACACACAGATGTGATCAAGTCAGGCTAATAGTTGCAGTTCTTTTTGTTGTTAACATTAAAAACTATGCTTCTAGACATGTTGATACATGTAATAAAATTGTTGTTAATGATATTTGCTTGCACTATTCTCATGCAGAACACAAGTATTTAGTTCATATATATTCCTTTTTGACCATATATTTTTCTCTGTAGCCGGAGATAACCTGAAACACTTTTTTGTTGGAGCCCAGGCTGACTTATTATGTAAAGCTCCAGAGAGCTATGTATATTTGTCATCTGTAATGCAAACTAACTGAAAGCTCTGTCTCCTCTCTTCCTGCCCATCCTAATTCTTGATGGTCACAGTGTTTAAGCTCTGCAATGACATCAACTTTTCTGTAGCAGTCTAAGACATTCCCTATCAGGAAGTAAAGTGAAACCATAAAGGAAGTTAAGAAAAGAAAAAGGACATATGATGTAAAACTAAAACCTTGTTTCTGGAGGAGAAGCTTCATGTTTAGCTTTAAAAGAAAAGACTTTCTTATCAGGATGAACTAATTATAAATTGGTCACTGTAAAATAAGCGTGTTTAGTACACATGGGAGAAAAATCAGTTGATCCAGTTTGTCTGGAGCATTTGGGGGTAATATACAAGGTAAACCTGAATTGACAGGAACTGGGTGGGAAAGCACCATAAATATTATTTGACAGTTTAGACTTAATCCTACTTCAATGGGGAGTTTGTGCTAAAGTTTTATTCAGAGTATAAAAAGTCAAGTTGGTTTCTTGGTTTTACAGTAAAGAGTGATACTATGTTAGGGTGAAGAAAACATTACAAATTAAACCTGGAAACAACTGGAGAAAGAAGTGAACAAAATGGAATACTAAAACTTTGAAAAAGGCAATAAGTGTTGAAAGGTTTTAAACATGATATGGAAGCACAGCAACTCTAGCACCAGATAGTGTGTGGCCACATAGGGAAAATTCAACAGGTTCTCTGGAAAGTGCAAGATGAAGGAAGAACTTGACAGATGACTCGCCACATGTAGGCCAGACTCAAATGTATGCTGGCTGCTTGACCAGCTCTCATCCTCATTCTGAGCTTATTTTCCGTCATAAATATATTTTATCACATAAAATTTACATATAATATTTCACAAAATTTCACATAAGATGTAATTTTCACATATATAGACCTAACTGAAAGAATTTGGCATTTGGTGAAATCAAAATATTTGAGCAAAATATAATCATTCAGATAGTGAGATATTTGACAGTGAATCTGACTTTGAAATAACATGTATGGCTAACCTGCATTTAGTGTGTGTACACACACTGTTGTGGTGGGCATTTCCCCAAACTCGCATGCCATCTTCCTAAAAGGCAAGGCAGTAGAAATTTTCTGATAACCTTGCACATTTAGATTGCTGAATAAGATTAGGATAAAAAGCAATTCATGAACAAAATTCATTCTTTTCTGAGAAAAATTGTAGTCAACTCTTTTTTCATGAGGGACGTCTAAATTCTGTTGTTCCTAAAGAGAGTCAACACTTACACAGATGGTTCTTTTTCTACCTAATTATTGAGTAAATGTGGTTAACTGAGAAAATGTATTTCAAAATAGTTCGAGACCAGCCTGGTCTACAAGAGCTAGTTCCAGGACAGGCTCCAAAGCTACAGAGAAACCCTGTCTCGAAACCCCCCCCCCCAAAAAAAAATAAATAAAAAATAAATAAATAAATAAATACAAATTGTGGAGTCATATTCACAGTGAAAATATAAATCTTTTATCTAGAGAAATTCCCTCTGCAATACAGAAAGCCAGCTAATAATCTATTATATAATACATAAATGAATCACTTCCTTTTAAAATCCAACTTAAGCTCTAGAGTATACTTTATGTAACTAAGTAGGAAAGAATTGAAATGAATGCCTCTAACTTAAAACATAATGGCATGATTTTATTAGTGTGTGTAGCATACATATATAAATATATATTATACATATGTATATAAAATATAATAAAACTTGGGTATTATCTTTAATATTCAGTTACATTTTTATGTCATCTGTACTCAGAGATGCTACATTTAAAAACTATCTTTATACTTACAAGCCCCTAGCATGTTATTTCTTCTATATAATAAATATTGTAGTTAATTATTATATTTGCATGAAAACAATTTTGGGATATAATCCTCTTTAATGATAGGACGTCTTTATCATCAAGGAGGTAAGAATGTTGCCTGGATCATTTGGAATACGCAAAGCCTGCCCACTCAGGCAAATAAACCTCAGGGGCTTCTCCCATCCCTAACTACTACATTATTCCCATTTTGGAATTCCTGCCCTCTCAGTTAAAACTCTTTAAAACTTCGCAATCTTGCTGAGTGAGTGAGTTCACTACTACATGCAATTCCAACACTTGGAAAGTGTGACTGAGGAGGAATATCATGAGCTTGGTGCCAGTAGAACTGTATATTGAGTTCCAGCCTACCCTGAACTATACCATAAAATCTTATTTAAAAATATTAAAAACAGCAACCAAAAAATAACCCCTCAAGACCAAAACAAAAAAGTTAGCAATAACAATAACCTAAGCCTGTCCTTTCTTCCTTGTGTGTGACAGAGGTGTCATGACTGCTCTACAGTGTCCTCCCCAAACCTACAGAGGAGTCCCCAGTGGATGATTGCTTCCAACTCTAGGTAGGAAAAGATACTGTGGGATAAAGAATTCTGTTGCTGTATGTTTTCAAATGACATGAAAGAGGAAAAATAACTGTATTAAATGACATTTTGTTCCAAGTATTAGCCTGCTAATATTTGGAGGGCAAGGACCAAAGCCCATGCTGTAACAATCTCAGATGCCATTTCACACATTAAATCTGCTGCGTAATATTGCCTGATCCTTAGGTGAGACTATTTTACAGTTTATTAAGGACATCATTTCTAAACAGTCATTTTCTCTCCAGAGACTTTGAGAAACAAAGGCGTAAAATAAACCTTTCATAGCAAACCTAACACAATGAAAGTGCCCAGAGGATGTGTGTTTTTTTCAAGAGGAGTGGACTGCTTTAACCAATAAAGTGAAACAATTAGGAAAAACACATGTCTAACTCATTAAATGTCTGAAGTGTAAAACTGAAAACCCTGTTCAATTACTTTGAGTTATATACAGTAGTCATTGTCAATGCTAATTAAGTATGTCTACATATGCTTTACTGAGGCATCAGAAGTATTTATAATGTGGAAAAAGTTTCATGATTGAAAATTATTGATGGACACTGTCTTTGATTGTGTAGTTAACCTTTTGCCATGCACAACACATTTATAGAAGCTGGTCCTGGGAATTTCCCCAAACACAATGGTTCCTGTCCTGTTTAGTTAAAGCTAAAGCAAAGACAGATGGTAGTGTAAGCAAAGCAGGCAAAGAGGACACAGACATTCTTTCCGGTGCAATGCTCTTCTTGAGGAGATGGTGCAATTGAACCTAATCTGTGGAACCAACATTGACATAAGTATTCTATTCCAAAGCATGAACATTTTTGAGCAGTGAGTTCCTGGACATGATCATTTTAGAGTGATAATTTGAGAAGAAAAGGCAATAAGCGTCTTTATTTTTACTGGCTTTGTATGGCAGACCACATGTTTATAAGACCATGATTTTGGACAGGAATGCCACTGGGTGTGTTCGGATTGTATCATAAAAAATTAGGTGAAAATAAGGAAAAGGACACTTTAAAGGTATACTATGAAATCTTCCCTTACATGTTCCTGCCTTGCTTATTAGCTAAGAGTGAGCTAGTGTCTGAGAATCTAGCTACTCAGATGGTTAACCTTGGAGCCTAATGCGTATGATTTAAGACACTAAGCTGTGTAAGAGGATATTTTATTTTTAAGTGACTTGGAAAGTATAAGAAAAGACTTATTCTGTCATAGTCAAAAATCACATGAATGAATATTCTTTTCTTAATGTGTTAAGCTTGGCAAGAAGTGCAAGCATTACCTTTTATGACAATATGTACAAAATAGGACATAGGACAGTTATAGTAAATTTGCCTTTTTCTTATCAGATTCTGTTGGCCTTGCCTGTTTATAATGGTTGTCTTGCCTCTGTTTTATTATTTTCAAGTTTGTAAGATGGCTATTAGCAGAAGTATGACCCTTAGCTCTCTTTTTCACATCTACTGTAAAACAAAAAGTTTCTTTCATAGTCTCAAGATAGAAGCTAATTATTCATGTGTGACAAGCCATATGTGATATACGCCTACCCATAACCAGTGACATTAATCTTGGGGATATCCTCTGTTAGGTCTTGATTCAACTTATACTACCTGTACATCAATTGCAGAGAAGCATATTTTTTAGACTAATCAGAACCATATGACATCCATTTTTTTTAAAAAAAAAATAAAGAGCAAGTAGTATATAATCAATTGAAGAATAAATCTATTTCTTCACATCACAGAAAACCTGTTTAAAATGGTACAAGTAAAAGTAAACAACTTTACTAGAACTTTCATGGAGCTATACACTGTTAGTAACTACCTTTGTTGTTTATCCAATACATGTGGGGAGCATGCAGAGAAACTATCAATATGATTACTCAAACATTATAGCCTTCAACCCACATAGTTAAATAGGGAGGCCAAAAATGTGCATCACACAGCTATAGTCTAGGTACTTATGTACAGACCCATACCTTCAATTCGAGTTGCTTCCATTTGTCTGGATATACTTACTGCAAAGACTTTGGTTTGCATGTTTTTTTTTTTTTTTTTTTTTTTGACCTTTTTATTTTTTTTTATTTTTTTTTTCTCATGGTTCATTCTTCTTCACATTCAAAAATTTCCATCTCCTTCCCTCCTCCTCCCCCCTCCCTCCCCTCCTTCTCCCCCCTCCCTCCCCTCCTTCTCCCCCTTCCCTCCCCTCCCCTCCACCCACACCTCCCCTCCCTCCCTCTCAAGGCCAAGGAGCCATCAGGGCTCCCCACTCTATGCCAAGACCAAGGTCCTCCCAACTCCCCCCAGGTCCAGGAAGGCGATCGACCAAGCTGAGAAGGCTCCCACAGAGCCCGTCCATGAAGAAAAACCAGAGCCCAGAGCCATTGTCCTTTGCTTCTCAGTCAGCCCCCGTTGTTGGCCACACTCAGAGAGACGGGTTTGGTCGCATGATCCATCAGTCCCATAGTAATCCTCCTGGTTTGCATGTTTGTTCAACATTTTTCACCCTATCCTGATTAGCAGAGCCTTCACTGAATACTCAACTCACGTAAAATTCATCACTTTACTCTGTCTTCTAATGGCATGGCCTGATGAAGAATAAAGAAGTTGGATTAAGAACACTGCTAAAAAATAATGGATGTAAGAATCTCCTTTTATTTAAATTTGTTTTTTTTTGTTTGTTTTGTTTTGTTTTTAGGCATCCATTTATCTGGTTTATCACAGTTACAATAGAAACAACAAAGCTTGTATGTGAGGGGAAAATCAGAAGAGCAAGAGCCACATTATCTCAGTTAATGATGATGGTAGCCTAGTTAGTATACATTCGCCGTGCTTAAGAGTTATCATATTTGTTGGCCAGAAGTCACAGTGGCATTTCAGTAATAAACCCTTTCCTTCAGCTATCCTAAGTACTATTGCTGTAACTTATTATGGCTTGCTTTTCAAACAACACACAGACACCTGTGATGACAGTTATAGTTATGCTTGTGACAAGTCATTCACACAGACGGTAAGAGAGTGGAATGACCTTTTATAGACCATCAGGCATGGGGGAATCTGTGACTTGCTCAGATTTCCTACTCAAGTTGCAATTGAATTAAAAAGCTCACGCTTGGGAAAATTACTATTAGCTCTTCATTTCTATGCTCCAGATACCTTTAATAAGTGAAAGGAAAAGAAGAATGAATTTCTAAATACACATGGCTCTTATATGTAGGATAGAGTGCAAACCTGTATTTAAACGGGGGGGATGTTTTCCTAAGTTTTTGTCGCTATATGGAATGAGTGTTACAGTAGCCAGAGAAATATAATCAAAACTCCTTGTATCCACCCACAAGATGGCATTTTTCTTCTTGGACCCACACACCTGGAGACATCTCAGCAGAGTCTGGTTATGATATTTCCGTGTGTATAATTCTCAATGAGTACTCTCCATCTCTGCCATAGACAATAGGAGTACTCAGTATGTATTCCTGAGAGAACTGAATGAGCTGAGTTTCTGGCTAAAACACTGGCATTATCTAAATGAGTCTTTCATTTGACTATGAACATCTAGTGAGTATCAGTAAGTAATTTGCTATGTCCAATCCATGCGTTCTCTAATTTGTAAGTGCAGTTTCCATTTACAGTTGTCCTGTCATGGCTCTGATGCAATTGTCACTTCAATGATTGTCATTGAAAACTGAATCTGAAAGTCTCACCCATACAGCTATTTACGTTTTGAAGATCATTAAACTATATGGCTAATTTCTAATTGAGTATATTTTACTTTAATAAAATGGTCTCAGCCGGGCAGTGGTGGCGCATGCCTTTAATCCCAGCAGAGGCAGGCGGATCTCTGTGAGTTCAAGGCCAGCCTGGTCTACAAGAGCTAGTTCCAGGACAGGCTCTAAAAAAGCTGCAGAGAAACCCTGTCTCGAAAAACCAAAAAAAGAAAAAAGAAAAAAAAAATGGTCTCTCTGGGAATGAAAGAGAACTCTGAAATGATCAGTCCTCTAAGGTTGGTATAGCAATACGGAAAACAAACTCAGATGAGATAATGTCCAATGGGACAGAATAAGCTAAGAAAATTCATCTTCTGCCTACAGGTCAGTATGTTAATCCTTCTGCTAAAAGAATGGGAAAGGAGAAAATTTTTTACCAGCAAAGAGTTCCAATTTTGTTAATGTCCGTACCAATTCATTTAAGTTTTCTAGGTCAAAGAGACCTAACAAATTACAAATTTTAAAAGTTGAAATTGGAATTATTATATAAATTTGTCATATGAATACATATTTCTGTATGTTCTCTAAAATGATTTAAGGTTGCAATAACAAAATTGTGCTGCTCACTACTTTTTATTAGTAGTGGTTTGAGAAATATATGTATAGTATCATATCTTCCCATGTTTAGAACACTGTATATCTCCATATTTCATGTTCTCAGAAGAGAAAACCAACCGATCGTGACCTTTTCAGTTTTTTGTAATTTGATTCATTTACCATGCCAGGTCTCCCAGTTTACCATACCTGAACCTGCGATTGGCATAAACAGCCAGGCATGATAGAGAACACTGAAAAGGTCAGTACTGCCATGTACAAATTTTCAAGAGAAGGAGTGACATTTCCATGTTGATATGTGCTTTTCATGACACAGTGGCATAAGAAAAATGAGGGCAAGAATATTTTCATTTCTAGAAACAAAGGAAACAAGATTGTTATGGTGAAGAGCGATATGTGTACATATTACTCTGAATGCTAAAGGAGTATTGCTTATCATAATAAGTCAACAACAACTATGAACCTCAAGAAGAAGACAGAATCAGACAATTGTCTCAGTTTCCTTTAAAAGTTCAAAGTCTTCTGAATATTTTCTCTAGCAAAGCCTCACCTCTTGATATTCCTCAAAGAGGCACCAACTATGGGCTAGGCATACAAATGCCCAATGCTCATGGGAGACTTCAGCAACAACCACACAATGCTTATCTGAAATCTTATGGCAAAATAAGTGAGTGATATGCCTTTCTTTGACATTTTGGAAACATTGAGAAACATAAAATAATATCTCATACACAACAAAATGTTGTTGGTCAATAGCAGTGTATAAAATTTATTTTTAGATTTTGGTCTATTCACTGATGAAAATATTCTCTGTGAACATTTTTGCTTCAGGTGTTCATAGTAGTAATAGCATAGTAGACCCTGTGTTGTCAAAGAGTCACCAGAAAAATGCAGGATAAAAATGAACTTGTGTTTCTTATTTATTTCTTAATTTCTTGTGTTTCTCCTTGGGAGGGAAAGCAGGTTGAGAAGCAGTGTCACTATGAGACCCATAGAATACTCTCTTGCTTCTGTCTTCATAGTGTTAGAATTGTAGAGTAACCATGTCAAGCCTCATACGTATGTGAGCCATTAACTACACCCTCCTCTGGTTAGAAGAAAGGCTGGCAGAGAATAGTCTAAGAGAAATCACCAGTAAAGCTGCTTGTTTGCAAGGCTATGTGGTTTAGGAGCTCCTGACTTCATACAAAGGAACTGTTTCAGAAAATTAAAAAAGCAGGTAAGCAAACACAGGTTACTGAGTATTCTCCACATAGAGTAAAAATATTTCTATTGTGTGAAAGCATGTAACAATTTTATTGCATTGCCAGAGTCCCCTTTAACTATAAATAGTATGACCTTCCAGATAAAAACAATGATTATGAAATTTAAAAGTGCATTTTTAAGAAAGAAATAACAAATGTCAATGCATCTACTTATGAGAAATAGAATTTACATTTAGATATTTTATTTAAATACAGATAAATAATGTCAATTATGTTGGAGAAAACTTCTGTCAGTAAATGAAGATAGTCAAATTATCCATGGATTAAAGAATATGCATAAATTCAAGTTATCTCAAGTTTGCGGTCTCTGCTAAAATCAATTTCAAAATCTATATGAATATGTAAAGGTCCAGGGAAGAAAAAGCCCTTGAGACAGAATTAAAGTTGTATGTATGCTTCCATAGTGTGGTATGGTAAGTCAACATTGGAAAAGAATATTCTGTCTAGAGATATCTCCATGGGAAACATATTGTTAGAGAGTATTTGGATCAGAAAGCTAAATAAAAAAAGAAACATTTAAAAATAAAGGCTGGATACAATTATCATAAAAAAGCAAGATAATTTTTCATATCATAAGAAAGCATCAAATACAGATTAGGTAAAATAATACCGAAAGTTAAAACTTTGAGTAAAAAAATATTGATGAATGTCTCTCCAAAATAATAATTAAGGTCTTACACAGAATTTATACTCTAAAAATTACTAAAAATTTAGGAACCTTAAGTAAAATAAAATTATTGACTGGAGAAAGAAATATAACTAAAATGAAAAATGAACTGATGTTTTCCCATAATCGTCTCTAGCTTGTGAAAAGAGAGGTCTTCTTGAAGAGGAGTGAAGACTGCCCTTATCTGTAGCTGTGAGCACAGATGTTTAGCATGTAGTCAGGGGTTATTATGGTTAACTGATGTGGTGAATCCTATGTCCAATGGATATTTCTACAGAACATATCTGCATCTAAAGCTCGGGATTGTTTATGAAAAAGAGGTAGAAAGAGTAGAAGTGCAAGAAGATTGTCTTTGCTGGGTGATGGTGTCTCTTAGTAATATCAGAAGTTATAACCATAATGTTTTGCCTATGTGACTGCCTAAATAAAAGCTGAACAGGGATAATAATAAACCTGCCAAAGTAGACAGGGAAAGCAAAATAGATCTCAACCCTATTAAAAAAAAATTGTCAGGCAACTAGAGAGTGATAAAAATAGTCTTCCCGAGGGAATAACACACCAATTGGTTATCTAAAACTAAATAATTAGCAGGGGAAACATACTTATCATTATACAAACTAAGTGGTATATCTAGGAATATATTTATGTATACATACATATGTGTGTACATGTCACACCAATTAAAGAAAATAGAGGGCATGAATTTGAAAAAGAGCAAAAAAGGGTATATAGGAATGTTTGTAGTTGGAAAAAGAGAAGGGATAAATGCTCTAATTATGGTCTCAAAAGGAGAAAAATGAAAAAAATATCCATAAAAATGAATTGGATGATTTTTTTTTTTTGGTTTTTCGAGACAGGGTTTCTCTGCAGCATTTTTAGAACCTGTCCTGGAGCTAGCTCTTGTAGACCAGGCTGGTCTCGAACTCACAGAGATCCGCCTGCCTCTGCCTCCTGAGTGCTGGGATTGAAGGCGTGTGCTACCACCGCCCGGCTAATGGGATGAATTTTTAAACAGATAAGGTATTATATAAAGAATATTAATGATAGTGTGTGCTTATCCATCGTTCTTTTCTCCTGTAATTTCATGTGATCAAAGGAATGGTGCCTATGGTGAGGGTGGTGATCTCCTTAAATACTGATGAGTAGGGCCTAGTGGGAAACCAGTCTGTCACTACTAAATTATTATCAAGTAATCTTTTAATTTCTTTCCAAATATTAGATGAAAGTTACAGGAGGAATGAACACCACCCCTCAATAAGACACATATATATGTCTTAATTATGATTCATTGCCATGGTACACATATCCACCTGGTACGTATCTGCTATCTGTCCTTGGTCACAGATCCCTCACCAGCACTGAGGCAATGCAGTAGTGTACTCTGAGCTTTCAAAGTGTGCAATGATTTAACTTATCTTTTTAAATACATTGCCCCAATGTGACAGTGAAAATTGAAAAGTACATGACAAATTCAGTAACAAAACTTATACAATAGAAAGAAGGAAGAAAAGAGAGAGAGAGATGGAGACAGAGGGGAGAGATCAAGAGGATGTTTAGAATAGCCAATAGTACCTTCAAGGGAATTTAATTTGGATTGTGAGAACTGAGGAAATGGTTCAGTTGTTTAGAGGGCTTCTTGCTCTTCCAGAAGTACTGATTTGGTTCTAACATCCATGCCACATGGCTCACAACCACCTGTACATACCACTCTTGGAGGTCCAACATCTTCCCTTGACCTCTGCAGGCATCCACATGCGAAATCAATAAAGAAATAATGCAATAAATATTTTAATGAAGTGCTTTAGATTGTATTTTCATAGTTTATAATGTTGTAAAAAGGAAAGCAAAATGCAAGGAGATTGTATCTTCTCATATTTAATGCAACAATGAATTTAGGACCTGTCAGAAGTACACCCTAAACAACGATGAAGTTAAGCAAAAGCTTTTCCTGATTTGGGATTGAGTTTCACTCACCTTCACTCATGAAATAAGCAATAATTCATCAGTAAAATCAAACTGAATATCTTGTTACATTTGACTCTTTATACATAATCAAAACGCAGAAAAAAATAGCAAGAACTTTTATGCTGTTAAAATGTTTTATGGTCTTAAAATACATCAAAAGAAATTAGAAGCCAGGTGGTAGTGGCACATGCCTTTAATCCCAGCACTTGGGAGTCAGAGGCATGTGGATGTCTTTGAGTTTGAGGTCAGTCTGGGCTCCAAGAGTTAGTTACAGAATAGGCTTCAAAGATACAGAGAAACCCCCCAAAAAAAGAAAAGAAAAGAAAAAGACAAAAGAAAATTAGAATACCTTTTTGTTCACAAAACTAAGCTTGTGGAGAAGGCCCAGAATCCCAGAAGGACAATATTTGGCTAACCTCATGAATATTGCACTAGTGAACCCATCTTACCTTTAACCAAAATGTATGGTGCCTTTAGCTGTAGGATCTTACTACCTAGTAGTAACAATTAATGACAATAATTTATCTTGATAAGTTCCTCTGGGCTGCCGTGATCCATAATTAATAGAGGGGTAATCTGTAACAAGCACTGTGATTTTCATTTAATGACTCAAGTGTTCTAGGCATCATATTGTTGGCAATAGTGCTGTTCAAATTCTTCCTTCTTTGAAAATTATGCTTGAATTAACTTACAAACTAGTGAGATCTCATAAGCTCTCTTCATTTGTCTTTAAATTTTGTTAAACCATTCAATTACTACATTTCTGTGTCGCTAGTCTCCCACTTTCCCAGTTCTTCATCTCAGGTGTTACACACTCAAGCCAGTACCTCAGCATCACCCATTTTTAAATGGATTGGGGTGATCTTTAGTGGTACTTCTGTCTTTTAGTCATTTATACTTCTATAGGTAATTCCAATAAAACACAGAGGTTGACCTGTCTGAACATTGTTGGGATTTGTACTCCAGGTGCCATTGGTCTTTATCTGGGATTAGTAAAGATTTGTTCACATCTTTCAAGAGATATTATTGCTCAATACTTTTCCTATCCCTAAGTTTCAGGGAATATCTCATAAGGGGAGTGGAAAAAGTGTAGGAGTCGGAAGATATCAATGAGTATTTTGAAAGCATAGGTTTTGGAAATGACATGACTAGTACACATATGAACTCCCAGTAGCTATGATTATCCACATAAGATCATGACAATATCAAGAAAGTTAAAAATTCCAATATGAAATACAAGTTACTTCTGATGCCTCATCTAATGTGAGGTGATAATGTAAGTTGAAGGCTGTTGAAGGAGAGGCAGTCACTTTTAAATGGAGAGAAGTGCCCTCTGGTCAGCCTCCCATGCCCCAGGAAATGACCCCTGCCACATGAGCATATAGGCAGCAATAACTGGACTTTTGTTTGTTTTTAAAATTAAGAAGACATGAAATTGGAAGTTAGGTTTTGTTACAGGAATCAGGATGAGCTGCAAAGGATTGGTTAGCAGTAGATACAACCAAGATACATTGTACAAATATATGAAATCTTCATAAACTAAGGAAAGAGCTCTGCCTCTCTAAGTAGACTTTCCAGCTTAAGCTCTACTCAACAATTCACTCTAAATGTTGACAGAATAAAAAGACAGTTTGTACATCAGTGACCCTAAAACTTAAACCAACAAATACCTGTAACTCACAGTTTCTAAACATGCACAATATCACCCTGCTCCATCTGTTTGCTGCTGAATTTCTATATCCTGGCAGGTTGAACCACTATAGGGTGTTGTGTAGTGCTGTGTCTGAGTTTCTTAAGATGGGATATTAGCTCACAAGGCCTTTATTGCAGGTCCTGATATGATGTGGTCCTCCTAGAAGTTCTTAAACTGAGAATGGAATTCAGCAAAACAATAGCATTAATATCATCTCTTGTGTGTCACAGTTACTTCTATAAATTTCAGGGAATATAAGTTAGCATCTCAATACAACCTGGGAATAAAGGACTGGAATCAGGTCTCACATTTTGAATAGGAAAAATAAAGAATAGGTAGATATGTTATAATTTTCACAAAGTCAAGCTATTAACCCCCACTGAGGAGTTTATCTATGGACTTAAAGAATTTAAGGTCAATCATGTCTTATAGTAAAGAGCTGTTTTTCAGCAAGATCACTCAGATAGGTCAAACTTGAAATATAAAGGTCAAAACACACAACTAGTCCATAACTACTACATACTACTCTACTACCAAAGAAGCAAAATCAATATGAAGATAATAAAATACTATTACCTATAGAGTTGTTAGGATGATGCTTCATGTAAATTTAGATGCACAGGATCTTAGATTGTGTTCATGAGTGACTAGCTTTGTTTATTAGACAAATATGTTTCTAAATATTAAAGACATATATGTCATAACAATCATTGCTGCAAATACATGTGCTTCTGATGTCATTTGGGGTCTACCATTTGTGTTCAGTTTTCATGAATTCTTTAGGCTGCACAAGGAAAGAAAAGAATGTTGCTATTCTTTACAGGTTGCATTTTAGCAGCTAGGGCTGCAAGATTTTCTATATTTTTTGCACAGAATAAAATTGATTTATGATTAAGGATAAAGTGGTGTTCATCTTTTATACCCGGATATTCTGTTTCTAACAAAATACCAGTTTAAATTGTCTGGCAAGTTAGTGTAATATCACTTGCATGCACCTCAGGAAAAGCTGCATCTGGACTGAAATTGGCAGGCTTAAATTTAGGCAACTTGAAACACATTTCCCAAGGTTTAAATGAGTGGCTTTCGAGATTTGACATGTAATTTTCAGTCTATTACTTGAAATGACCCCCAATGCTTCATTCATTTGGTATTAATAATGAACCCATTTAAAGTTATTTTGTGAGCAATTTTAATTTGATGCTTGGTACTCTTTAAGAGTTATAAAAGGTCAAATATTGTTCGAATGGGAAGAGGGAAATTCACAACCAGCAATTTTTACACTTATTTCACCCCAGTGGCAAGTTTTGTGAAAATAAAAACTACAGTATTTTAATAGGAGAGTTCACTTTTGTAGATTTTAGAGAACCACATATTATTCTATTGCCTTTTATGTTACTTTTAGCATTTTCTATTGACCTTTACATATTGTGTTCACAAGAGTAAACTTGTAATCACAGATAAGAACATGGTTAACCCAGGCATGGTTGCACTCACCTTTCATTCTGGCAAAGCCAGATAATCCTCTATGAGTTGGAGATCAGACTGGAAAAGGAAAGAAGAAAGAAAGAAAGAAAGAAAGAAAGAAAGAAAGAAAGAAAGAAAGAAAGGGAGGAAGGAAGGAAAGAAAGAGTCTCCTAATACATAATACCCATTAACTGAAATAAATATTAGTTAATTTGTCTATTGATCAACAGTTATTGTGGTTTAGAAATATGCAGCAATGACATCTATTGTCCTATCAAGTTCTTAACTGATCAAAATACTAAGGAAGTAAAGTCTGCTTGTTCTTCGTAACGTTGGTAGAGAACTGTTACTCTGTATTTTAGTCTAATATTCTGAAGCTATAGTCCTGGACAATCAGGTCTTTTTAATCTGTTAATGATATTTTTGATCTACATTTTCCCCACTGGTACATTGATGTCTCAGTCTAATGTATTTAGGTCATTTAGTTTTCTTGATTTCTGTTTTGCAAAAGAGTGAATACCAATTTAAGTTAATAAAGTATTTGAAATATATCAGTTATGATGCTTATTTTTAAACAGAGAATACTATATTCTTACTGGTATTTACTAAGTTATAGTGAGAAAAATATCATTCTCATATCTATTATCTACCTGTCTATTTATCTATTTAATCTTCTTATAATATATATATATGTGTGTGTGTGTGTGTGTGTGTGTGTTTCTGTCTGTCTGTCTGTGCATGTGTGTGCACCTCACGTCTTCATATAATAAAATAAATCAACCCTACATTCACAGAAACCACATCCTCAAAGCTGCCCAATGATAAAGATACGAGAATGCCCCAAACAACACAATACTCATGAAACTGCTATCTATCTCTTTTGAGTGGTTTGTGATCAATATCTCTTTCACTTGGGTATACTCCATTAAACAGCAACAGCAACAACCAATTAACCCAGTACAGCTTTGAGTTTCTGTGGAGCAATAACTGCTGGCCAAACATTTCACCCAGGATGTTTTATGTTTCTCTTATGTTTCTTTTGACCACTAATATCTTCAGTGCTTCTCTGTGTTATAAAAATTTTCTGTGTATAATAGTCTATGCTTTCATATTTTATGGCTGAAAAATGAGTTTTTTTTCCTGCATCGTGTAAATCAGTCAACTAAAACCAATTGTAAAAATGCCAATTAATTAGAAGTTTCCTAATATTATGTTAAATATCCTAGAATCTTTTGATCAAATGTGGGTGGTTTTGTATGTTTGTTGGAACACTAACAGTACTATTAGACAGTGTTTTGCACTGTATCTCATAATATCTACACACTTAAGGTTTTTCCCCCAGGGGTGCAAATATTGTTATTTTAAAACTCAATTGGAAGAGCCTTGGAAAATGGCTCAGTAGATAAACTGCTTTTTATATACAGACTAAATTAGTAAATAAAAAAAAACTCTTGAAAATCTTATTAACATTATTATACTTTAAAAAATATTTGGCTTTAGTACTCACCATTATGTATGGTAAGATTTTAATTCTTTTGGTCACAGTTAAGGTCAAATCTTGCAGTTCATCAAATGAAGAAGAAAGATGATTTTTCAATGGAGCCCAAAGAAAGTCAGATATACATTTTGAAAACAAAATTTCTAATTTGAAGTTACGTAACTATAAATTATGATACAGTTTTTCAAATTCTCATTATTCTGAATCAAAATAAAAATAAGTACTTGTCTTCTATAATTTATTATCTGAACAAAACTAGATGTGTATAGGATGGTGTTAAAATGAAATAGTTTCTTATTAGTAACATTTAACTTTGCTAAAGCAAAAGAAAATGGTGTACATAAAGTAGCTAATGCTTTGTACCCACTTCCTACCTTTGATGATTTCTAACCGCTTGACAAAATCTGCTAAATTTTGACAAAAGCCACGGAGACGGTGGGACAGAGCTAACGGGAGATGACCAAGTCCAGTTGGAATGGGACTGATGGAACAGGGGACCAAACCGGACTCTCTGAATGTGGCTAACGGTGGAGGAGGACTGAGAAACCAAGGACAACTGTGATGGGCTTCGACTCTACAGCATGAACGGGCTCACTGTGAGCCTTATCAGTTTGGTTGCTCACCTTCCTGTACTTAGGGGGAGTGGGGAGGACCTTGAACTTAACATAGTGAAGGGAACCCTAATGGCTCTTGGGCCTAGAGAGGGAGGGAGTGGGGGGTATGGGTGGAAGGGAGGGGAGGGAAAGGGGAGGAGGAGGGGAGGAGATGGAAATTTTTAATAAAAAAAAATTTGACAAAAGAATCTTAAGGAAGAAAGTGTTTATAGTTCCTATGGGATAGAGGTCATAGGTCTTCATGACAAGAAAGGAATGACAACAGACAGCCAAAGCATTGAAATTATTTTAGTCAGTTTTGATCAATTTGACACAAACCTAGTCATTCATGGGAAGAGGGAACCCAATTAAGGAATTGCCTCTAACAGATTGACCTATGGACATTTCTGTGGGGCATTTTATTGATTAACGTTCAGTGTTAGAGTGCCCATTGCACTGTTAGGCAGTACCTCCATAGAGCAAACGACTGCAGCTGCTATAAGAAATCAGGCCAGAAAAGCCATTAGAAGCAAGTGCGTTAGCATCATTCCTCAATGGTGTTTGCTTTAGTTTCTGCCTGGAGGCTCCTACTTTGGTTTTCCATGTGAGATGTGATAAAATCTTTGCTTTCCTAAATTCGTTTTGGTCAGTGATTTGTCATCACAACAAGAACCTAAGTAACTCAGAAATTAGAACCATGAAGAGGGGGTTTTGCTGAGATGAACCTGACAAATTTTTTTGCTTTCTTTTTTGCTTTTTTAAGGTGATGTGTGTATATGGAAGGACTGTGGGATTTGGGCCTAGAAAAGGCCATTGAGTGCTCAGAGTTTAATGAGATGTTGTGGGAGGTTGGGAATGTGGGATAAGGAAAGGCAATGGAAGCTTGACTCATGTAGTTACTCATGTAGGGAAGCAAAAACTCCGTCATGACCAGTTGTTGATACTTTGAATAGAGAGGATATAGAAGGGAAACCTTTGCTTTCCTGGGGAAATTTGCTGGTTAACTGGGGCTGAAGCATCAGGTGTGATTGAGAAGATACATCATTGCATCTTACTTTTGGGAAAGTATTTCTTCAGGATAAGCTCTCACTGAGGCTGTGCTCTATGAGGAACCAGGCTGTGGGACAATGATGGGGGAAGCTCTGTTAACCAATCACCTTTAAGAAGTGGAGCCTAGTTATGGCATGGCTACCTGGAAAAGAAGATGAGTATTGGTTATGTGAGAGGCTCCTAGAGGATATTGGTAAAGATACTTCCAGTTATTCTCCTTCAAACACCTTCCATGGGAGCCCCACATTCAAGGTGATAATCCCTTTTATATTTGCCACACAAGCATATATATATATATATATATATATATATATATATATATGTATGTATGTATCAAACCAGACATCTTTACCAATGGAAAAAAATAGAAGATCCAGCTGGGCGGTGGTGGCGCACGCCTTTAATCCCAGCACTCGGGAGGCAGAGGCAGGCGGATCTCTGTGAGTTCAAGACCAGCCTGGTCTACAAGAGCTAGTTCCAGGACAGGCTCCAAAGCCACAGAGAAACCCTGTCTCGAAAAACCA
This sequence comes from Arvicola amphibius, assembly GCF_903992535.2. Taxonomy (NCBI): domain Eukaryota; kingdom Metazoa; phylum Chordata; class Mammalia; order Rodentia; family Cricetidae; genus Arvicola; species Arvicola amphibius. The sequence goes on from NC_052051.1 coordinate 90,256,247, forward strand.
AAAAAAAAAAAAAAAAAAAAAAAAAAAAAAAAAAATAGAAGATCCAAACATGATTGCTTATAACTGCTCCCTTCCTAAATTTGCACAGAAGCAAAAAAAATTCACTGAATAAAACACAGAAACTTCAACAAATAGTGCTGGTAAAACTCAGTATTCATGTGCAGAATAATAGATATGATATTATACCCATATCTATTACCCTACATAAAAAATCAATAAGTATAACTGGATCAAAGACCTCAATATAAAATCTAAAACACTAAAAAGGCTAGAAGAACACCCAGGCAGTACTCTTTTATTTCTTGATTCTCTTTTCATTTTTATCAAATACATGTTTCAGTCCTGTCTCACAAAAGCACACAGGGGACATATACTTTATAGCACCAACCCAATGTAGTCATGTGCATTTGATATCATGTCAGAGTACCTCTGATGGAGCAATTCCAGAATTGCCCCATCCTAGTTTAGTAGGGAGTGCAGTCATCCATGTGAGATAGAAGGAATGGCTACTAAACCTCGAGCTTTCTATAACTGTTCCACCTCAGGTGTTTCTCTGGATTATAACTCCATAAGTGTATCAAGAATTTGACAACACTGTTGTGATGGGAGCGGCGGGCTGCTTTCCACCACCCGGCTAGCTTTACCTGAAATAATTACACGGAAACTGTATTCATTTAAACACTGCCTGGCAGTGGTGGTGCATGCCTTTAATCCCAGCACTCTGGAGGCAGAGGCAGGCGGATCTCTGAGTTTGAGGCCAGCCTGGTCTACAAGAGCTAGTTCCAGGACAGGCTGTAGAAACTACAGGGAAACCCTGTCTTGAAAAACCAAAAATAAATAAATAAATAAATAAAATAAATAAACACTGCCTGTCCCATTAGTTTCAGCCTCTGATTGGCTAATTTTCACATCTTGCTTTACCCATTTCTATTAATGTGTGTAGCACCATGAGGTGGTAGCTTACCAGGAGAGATCTTAACCTGCATCTGTCTTGGAGAGGAGAGGCATGGTGACTTTCTGAGGTGTCTGCCTGACTGCTTTCTTTCTCCCACAATTCTGTTCTGTCTACTCCAACTACCTAATTTTCTGTCCTATTAAAGGGCCAAGGCAGTTTCTTTATTAACCAATGAAAGTAACACATAGACAGATGACCCTCCTCCATCACAACACAAAAGATTTTTTTTTAGGATTTGGTAGCTTTGATGGCATCTTTCCTCATACCTAATATTTTATTCAGTATTTACCCATATTTTCTTGCTTTTGAATGCCACTGTGCCATTTCATTTCCCATTCTCCTGCCATAAGTGTTTTCTTCTCCTTCTATTATTTTTTATTATTATTTTGTAACCTTCTGTAACTTAATTTGGGCTTCAGAACTGAAGATGTATTTATATATTTGATCTATTGTTAATCCTGTATCTTTATTGGTTATTTTAAATCATGATCTTGAAATGATCTGAAAACTCATGTAATTTCTTGATGACACTAGCAATAAACCCTTCTTAGTTCAGCACTCGTTAACTGGATCTATATCTAGATAACAGACACACAGGAAGTAAGAGGGTTGAATACTGTCTATAGGGTGTGTTTCTGGTGCAATTAATTTTATATATAAGTGAAAGACCTTCTAATCGAGTACATCATATGTGCAAATCATAGGTGATGTATGCTTCTTATTTCTGGAAATCTGTACCAGCTTCTCCATCTGTCATGGAGTTAACTGGCATGAGCAAAGCAGTGCTTTATTGGACTGTTTCAATGTTGCAGCCATGGAAACATGTTTGATTCTATACTTTATGGTAATGGGATTTCATTTGCTCTCTAGCTGGAGGTTTCAAAACTCTGAATTAGCAATACTTCACCAGTTGATGACACTAGCTACATTTATTGGACTATTCAGAATAAAATATTACTGCTGGGGCAGGTTTATTAATACAGAGCACATTACCTAAAGCTCAGGTAATTTGGGCTGTTCTTTGTCATTTTTACAGTCTACCGTTGCCGCCACTGAAATAACACATTAAGTGTGTATGTTCTTTAGCACCTGGATTACTTGAGATCCAGGGGAGGGATAGTCAAATAACTATACAGATAATAAATTATAAACAATCACAGTTCTGTTAAAGGTGTCAGGGGCATTTTTACAAGGAGTCAAGGCAGGAATAGGGATCTCTTCTTATAGATAGTACTTGCAGCTTAGCTTTATAACTCTAAGTTGGCATTATCATGTTTTAATTATGTACCAAAGAAAAGCTTGAGCAGGTTTAAACACTAAATAGTAGCCTGCTAAAACATAGTTTTATTTCTATCTATGAAATATATATTCTGATTGAAAATCAAGATAACACAAGGACATCTCTAAGACATAAAATTTAGCAAATATAAAACACAAGCATTTCTATTTTTAATTTAATTTTTTATTAAAATATATAATTTTACAAATTTTCACCTCCCCCCCCCTCCTTCCATTTCCCTTTCCCTCCTTCATATCCCCTCCCTTCCCTCTCCAGTCCAAGGAGCAGTCAGGGTTCCCTGCCCTGTGGGAAGTACAAGCTCCTCCCCCATCTATCCAGGTCTAGGAAGGTGAGCATCCAAACAGACTAGGTTCCCACAAAGCCAGTACACACAGTAGAATCAAAACCCAGTGCCATTGTCCTTGGCTTCTCAGTCAGCCCTCCTCATCAGCCACGTTCAGAGAGTCCGATTTGATCACATGCTCCATCCGTCCCAGCCCAGTTGGCCTTGGTGAGCACCCATTAGATCAGTCCCAATGTCTCGGTGAATAGACGCACCCCTCGTGGTCCTGACTTCCTTGCTCATGTTGTCCCTCCTTCTGCTCCTCATTTGGACCTTGGGAGCTCAGTCCAGTGCTCCAATGTGGGTCTCTGTCTCTATCTTCATCCAACGTCAGATGAAGATTCCCACTGATGGATCTTCTGGTAGAGCAAAATATTTAACTTCTAAACATATATACAGTTTATATTGATGCTTTAATTTTATTTTAATTAGTGGACAATGTAGTCCTCAATGACTATAACTATTTCATAATTGGGTAAAGACTTATATAGTCTAACATAGGCCCTACACTAGAAAATGTTTTTGTGTATGTCTAAAACAGACATAGACTTTAATTTTAAATTTTGTGTCTTTTATTTCTTTTCTCTGTATGCCTTACTTTTGTTAGAACTTAAATCTTCTTATACTTATGTGTTGGAAATTATTTTGTTTGAATCATACATATTCAAAGTTAATTTTATGTTATTAGTGTATATTTTTTATTATTATACTATACTAGTATTTATGGTCACTACAACTTTATGCTTTAAAATCTGTTTAGAAAGATATTAGTATAATTATTTTACCAATGTGTTGGTTAATAGTTTTTCTTTGTTTCTTATTCAAACATTTTTTCTTTCTACCTTTTCATAGCCTCATAACTGACCATGTTTCTTATATGTAACATACAGTACTTTATTTCAATCCAGGCTAACAGTTTTTGTCTTTTTATTAAAATTATAAGTTCAAGGTTGGGAGGTGCTGGCATTTGACTCTGATCCCAACACTCAAGAGGCAGAGAAAAATGAATCTCTGTGAGTTCGAGGCCAGCCTGGTCTACAGAGTGAGTTCTAGGACAGTTTCCAAAGATACTCATAAATCCTGACCTGAAAAACTGAAAAAATTATTAGCTCATTCAAGTTTCATTTTTATCATTTACCTTTTCTAAATTTTCTTCAAGTCCCAGAAACAGTATCAGAAATCACTTCTGTAAAATTAAGTTTCTTTAGTTTTTAATTTTTATGAGATAATCCTCTCACATTTATAATTTCATTATCTATTATATAGCAAGTAATAATTTAAAATATTTAAGTTATGAGGCAGCAGAGTAATAAGAATGTCCACTTTCCAGTATCTTTTAACTTCATGATACAACTATTATACAGAAACTTATAATTTTCTATCTTTATTCTACTTAATTATAAAAACACCTTAAATTTTCAAAAAAAACCTGATAGGCATTAAAGTAAGTTCACAATTTGTATCCTACCATCAACATTTTCTGGACATGATTCAATCTTTCTATTCATTTTCATTTCTCATGTATTCTTTTTTTCTCTTTCTGAGTATTAGCATCTGCGTGTGTGATACTATTGACTATATTTTAGAATGATACATAAGAATTTAGAATTAGGCACACAAAGCCATTTGTTCCAGGTTACCTACCTAATAACAGTGTCAGAGTTGCAATTTAAAAGTCCTAAGAGTCATCGTTTTCCATCAGTGAACATCATCAGTACAAGGATGTGTCATAGAAATGAGGATATTAACACTGGAATAAGCAAAGATGGTGGAGCACTGAATGAAGAAGAGCTGGCAGCTACTGAAAGAAACAGCTATAGAGTGCTGGGTGATGTTGGGAGTAGCCCAATAAGGAAGGACTGAGTCTGAGTCTTCATTGCATATTTTTATCTTTATAAAAGTAGATACATACTTTAAGATTCTATATCGTGCTTCCTATTTCTATAAAATTACTGACTGATAAAACAACAGAACTGTTTACATGAGGAGACACTATATTCAGAGAATAATTGGACCTCCCATTACATATTGGGTCTCAATACAAGTTGAAGAGCTGAATTTCTTTTGGATACCAATAACCATTACGAATGTATCTGGCATTTAAACTGCACTGAGTGTTGAAAATTAAAACAATACATTAATAAATATTTCCATAAAGCATGGGTTTAGCACGATAATAATTTCACAAAAGTGAAAATATTTGGCAGGCAAATATTGCATAAGATCAAAACATGCATATGATTATTTTGGATATATTTTATATCCATATGCACACATATATAGTTTTCATGAGTAGTTAAAAATTTCATTAGTACAAGTTACAATCTCAGTAATTAGGGACTAAGGATATTGGTGAGTGAGTAATATAGTAGGCTGAAAGTAGATGGACTAAGTTGATTCATAAAACCAATATAAAAATGTCAGCCCAGCTTGGTAACCCACACTTGTAATTTCATCACTTAGTAGGTGGAGGCAGACAAGCACTGGGGTCTGCTAGCCAAACTATACAACTTGAGAAGTTCCAGGCTAGTGTAAGATCTTGTTTCAAAACTGAGACATTTGAGGTTATTCTCCTGCTTTCATACATATCTGTCACATGTGAACATGCACAGATACACAAATCAGAAACACACAGAAAAAAGTACATATACAATTTAAAAAAGTGTAGTAGAATATAATAGTATACATAAATTTGTATATATATATACATTTGTTAAGCATATATGTAATGCATAGGCATACATTTATATAGATAATTAAGTTATAGAACCTTTAATAGATCACTATGTAAGCTAGCTTGCTGACAAGGCTGATGACATATATGTAAGCATGTTAATTTCCTGACTTCCCGGACCTGAATAACCACACAGAAACTATATTAATTACAGCACTATTTGACTGATGGTTCAGGCATATTTCTAGCTATCTCATATATCTTAAATCAATCCATTTCTATTCATCTATGTATCACTATGAGATTGAGGCCTACAGATAAGGCTCTAGCATCTTTCTCCTTTGGCAGCTACATGGTGTCTCCTGGACTATGCCTAGTTTCTCTTTATATTTCTGTGTGGATTTTCTATCTGGAGTTAGTCTGCAAAGCCATTGGCCAAAACAACTTTATTCATCAACCAATAAAATGATCACATATACAGAAGTATATTCCATATTATTTTCCCTTTTCTGTCTAATTATAAAGGAAGATTTTAACTTTAACATAGTAAAATTGCATACAACAAAACAAGTATCAAACAAGAATTACACTTATAGTATTTTGTCTATTTGTATCTGGAAAGTTTCATATCTAATTTATCTTTTATCATAACTAAGAAAAACTATAACTAAAACTATCTGTCTTCAACTCCATCAAAAATTATATCCAGGAGGATATAATATTACTTAAATAAACAGAAAGAGCACTATAAGCAACTTCTAAAACTCTAGAATTGACAGAGACATCTCAATGCCTGGACAGTCACCCAAAGTTCTTCTGTAGTGTTGTGGCATCCATCTTCAACCTACAGACCAATAGTATCTGGAAGACTTCAGGAAATTTGTAGATCTGTTCTGTCTTATACTATCAAAGTTCATCAGGTGTCTTTTTCTGTGTCCTTCAAAATGTTTGACAGTTTCTTTCGGCAGAAAGAAGCAGAAACCCTGAAGGACCGTCTTGTCCTTTGAAAAGTTCAGGAGTCACTTTTCTGTGGGACCTGCATGCCCATTTCCTACAGCATGACACCAAACAGTCCAGGAAAGAACAGTTTCTTGCCCAAATAGCAAACCTTGTCACATAGAAGTCAAATTCCATAACAAGTTTCTTCAATGCCCATCAAACTCTCTGAAGTAATTGGTGTGTCAGAAGCAGACATGTTTCATTGTTGAGAAAAGTCTAAGTTCTTAAAAAAAATTAAATGCCATATTGTATAGGTCTTGGAAGTGTTGAAGATTATCTCTCTAAAATATATCTCTGTATATCCAGAAATCCTAACTAACAAGACAAGTTTGACTATTATAAATGACTATTAATCTGTAATTTTTAATTATCTGTTACATTTTTAAATGAGCTGTATTAACATAAAACTTTAAACAAGAGTAGAAATACATATACACAGTGTAGAGAAAGTTCTATACCAATATAAAGGATTTATCTTCTTTTTTAGTGATTGACTGTGACCATTTAACCATTTATTATCAACCACATTTAAATGAAAATATTTATAAACAATCATTCTTGGAATTTGGGCATAGTTTTCTCCAAACTGATTCTTGTTGTTTGCTGGGTGAAACATTTTTAGGGTTCATGGAGACCTTTTAGGGGTTCTTGTACCATCAAACCACATTAGTCTGGAAGGAATCAACAGTTCTCATCCTCTGTGGAAACAAAAGCAGAACCTCTTTTCCAGACTAACATATCCTTAGACTCAAATTTTCAAGTCAAAATACCTTTAATATATATATATATATATATATATATATATATATATATACACATATATACATATATATATATATGTGTGTGTGTGTGTGTTTTATGACAGAAATCTGTCAGTAAATTGTTGATCTGCAATGAAAATGGTGTTTATCCAGTTTTTGTTTAAATGAGACTTTTTGCACTTCAGCTAAACAGTTTAACAGTGTCCTTCAGACATTCCACATCTTACAGATTTCCCTAGTTCTTACAGAGAACAGATGACAAATATTTTCTGCTTATTAACAGTTTTATTTGCGTTTTGTTTTCATCTTTACTACTGAGTCAGAAAAGGTTTTGTTCTTGTTTCAACTTTGATTTGTAAACCTCAGACAGTGCCTTCTATTTTATCATCAGCTGTATTTTCATTCAATGTCTCATTTTATGCAAATTTTCTAAAGTTTATTACAGTGCATTTGGTAAAACTATATAAAAGACTCCAGAGATATCCTGTTTTGCAATTCTAGTTTTTATAATAACTTTGTGGTCTGTAAATGAATGCTGGATAGATCAAAGAGGGAAAATGAGACATTTTAGATCAAAACCTTTTAATAAATATGAAAAAATAAACTTTAGTGTAAACTACTTTTTGTAAGGATTAATAACCAGAGTAATCTTAAATCACCTCAGTCCCTATGATGCAGTGAACCATCTAAGCTTTCATCTAAACCAAAGAATAGCTTATCTAACTTTGTTTGATTTTGAAGGAGACATGTAAGGTCCAATTTTCTGTAATTACACTGCCTGAAACTCCTGTAAAATTGCCCAAGCACATTTCATAATGCATGCTGATCATTGGCCCTACACTAATGCATGGAATGAGTTGCTGTGTGAAAGACAGGTGCAAGATACAGAACAGGAGCTTGGGTTACATCTGGTACTCTGTCCTACCCCACTTTTGTTCGTCTTAGAGAAAATCTTCATGATTCTAACATCTACATTTCAGTAGATTGAAGTTAGTGAAATTTTTAGAAATGTTTCGACTAGTAAACGTTCCATTTACGAATGGCATTGGGATTCGGTTCTGTGGTTTCAGACATATGGATACAAGCATACATTTGTTAATATCTGAATCATTTGTAGTCTTTAACCAAAAATCTCACAAATACTTTCAGTTTGCTACCTTGCATATTAATATAGGTCAAATTGACTGGTAGTATTTTATATAATTGTACACTTTACAGTGAGCTAATTATTAGAAAGGTCTCATTATAATTCTCTCAAAAGTTTGGGCTTGTGCTAGGTTGTTCTTATTTGTTTCAGGGTATTTATTTTCCCCCTTCTTCATTCATTAAAATGTAAATACCCCAAGGTGTGACATCAATGGGCAGTACTACTCTAGTTATAGATGGATCTTGGGGAAAATATTGTAGATCATGGGCAGAGAACAAGGTAGACTTAATTTGCTTCAGATAATGTATTAAAATGAAATTGATGAAAGATGCAAATATATAATTAGGATTCAATTATTAGTGTTTAAAGAATTGTCTCATTGCTAACAGATCAAGTCAATGACCCCAAGAAAAGAAGTATGACAATGTCTCCTTCAACAAGACTTGTGTCCTTTACTTTGAATTCAAGGTCATCTCATAAAACACATGTTATGGCTGTTGTTTTTGTTGCTCTATGTGGTATAAGTTGAAAGCTTGATGTTTTTTCTGGATTTTAGTTCCTTAGGCAAAGGCATAAGCATTTGCTATCTTCTGAGTGTCTGAAAAAGAAAAAATGTATGATGGTTAATTTCAGTTGTGAATATATTGAACTAAGAAATATAGGCACTGCTGAGACATCTGTGTGTGACTGTGTGTGTGTGTGTGTGTGTGTGTGTGTGTGTGTGTGTGCATCAGGATGTATACAAGTATGATTGACTGAGGGGTAACACCTTGCCTATGTGTAAGTGTCCATATCCAATGACTAGTGTTGGGATGAATAAACAACAATACCAAAATGAGGAGACAGTATAATTGAGCACTGGTGTGGGTTGTCTCTGCTTTTCAATGTACCAGATAGGAGCATTCGGTCCCATTTGTATCATGCTTCAGCCTAGAGTTGCTCTTATGATCAAACATTTTGTGCCATGAAAGACTGGCTATAATCTCAAAGATATGGGGAAAAACGTCTTCCTACTGAAAGATGATTCTTTTTTGATTCATGTTTATAACATGATAAATGTACATAGTATATATTGTTTTGAATGAGATTTTTCTAAAAATAATAACTAAGCAGAGTCTTATCTTCCACATTTTAATGAGATACTGGCTTTTATATAATCAATGAAGATTTTTTCAAGGTGTTGAACGTTTTCTACATTTGAAATATATAAATTTTGGCAAACATTCAATGTAAGCACTTAAAACTGTTTTTTGTAAGAATGTGCTGATGATACTAAATACTAATTATGCCACATTGAAACTCTAATTATTTATGTATTTTTTTTTTGGTTTTTCGAGACAGGGTTTCTCTGTAGCTTTTTTAGAGCCTGTCCTGGAACTAGCTCTTGTAGACCAGGCTGGCCTCGAACTCACAGAGATCCACCTGCCTCTGCCTCCCGAGTGCTGGGATTAAAGGCGTGCGCCACCACCGCCCGGCTGAAACTCTAATTATTATATGTATAAATAAATCAACAACATGATGACCACAATTAACTCATTCATTTCAAAAATAACAATAAATATCAGTTCTTGAAATTACAGAATACAATTAATGAAGTTTTAAGATGTAAGTTTAAAGCTCTAAGTTTCTACACTAAAAAACAAAGGAAAAAACAAGAAAACTGGAGAAATTTTATACTAGAAACTTAATAGCACACTTGAAAGCTCTAGAACAAAAAGGTAATCATATTCAAGAGGAATATACTGCAATAAATAATCAAACTCAGGCTGAAATCAATAAAATAGAAACAAAGAGAACAATAGAAATAATGAATGAAACAAAGAGTTGGTTCTTTGAGAAAATTAACAAAATAGACAAACTCTTAAGCAAGCTAACTAAAAGGTGTAGAGATATATCCAAATTAGCAAAATCAGTAATGGAAATCTGGTTATTTGAGAAAATCAGCAATACTGATAAACTTTTAGCTATAACTAGGAAATCCAGAGAACCATGAGAATATGTCCTAAAAAATACCTGGCAGTAGTGGTAAATGCCTTTAATCCCAGCATTTGGGAGGAAGAGGCAAGCAGATCTCTGTGAGTACAAGGTCAGTCAGGACTACAGACTGAGTTCAGGAAAGCTAGGGCTGTTACAGAGAGAAACCTTCTTTCGAAAAACAAAACAAAACAAAAAAATCTATACTCTACAAAAGTGGAAAATCTAAAAGAAACTGATCATTTCCTTTTTAGGTACCACTTACCAAAGTTAAACCAGGATAAGATAAACAATATAAATAGATCTATAACCCTTACTGAAATAGAAGCAATCTAAACAATCAAACAAAAAACAACAAACAAAATAACCCCTCTGCCCTGGAAAAAAACTCTTGGTGCCAGGCAGATTAAGCAGAGAATTTTACCAAAATTCCGAAGAAGAGTTAATGCCATTACTCTTCAAATTATCCCACAAAATAGAAACCAAAGGAATGTTGCAGAATTTGAAGGGACTTGGGATAGCATGATCGTGGTGAGCTTGGCTCTGGCAGTCCTCACCCTTCTCCTGCATTCCCTCTGTGTAGTCAGATTTTTCTTGTTAGACAAATAATGACCCAAAGAATTATTCTTAATTATGAAAGTTTGGTATTTAGTTCATGCTTATCTCAACCAGGTCTTATAACTTTAGTTAACAAATATTTTAAACTCTATGCTCTGCCATGCAACATTACATCTTTTCTACCTTGTACCTCTAGTCTCCTCCTTATACCTGGCTCTCACTTCTGCCAGGAGTGTCTTAAATGAAGGTTAGTGCAGCTGCAAGTTCCCACATAGCAAAAGTGCAGACTCTCCAAAGAATACAACTTTTCAAAATTTAAACAGTCTCAAAACAATTTCTCATCCTCTATTGATGAACACTAACATGTCAAAGGCTTTGCTTTCAAAGCCAGATACAAAGACTTTGCGATACATTTTACTTACATACAGACACAACAACTTCATTCACATACCGCTATACAAAAGTGACATTATCCTAAATGGACAAAAGCTTAAACCATCTCAGTGAATTCAGGACTGAGATAAGGATACTCACCATACTCGTTCCTTTTTAATATTGTGCTCAAAATCTAGCTTGATGAATAGGAAAGGTCAATAAAATTTAAGTGATACAAATAAAGAAGAAATCAAATCATTTCTATGTGCAAACACTTTTTTTAAAAAAATTGAGACAGGGTTTATCTGTAGGTTTGTAACCTGCCCTTGAACTCCAACTGTAGACCAGGCTGGCCTTGACCTCATAGAGATCCATCTGTCTCTGCCTACTGAGAGCTGTAATTAACGATGTGCCACCACTCCCTGACTAATCATATCATATATTATAAATTACAAAAAAACCCAGAAACTTCCATAAATGTTAATTAAATTGACAAGTGTGGCAGAATATATAATCAACTTACACAGATCAATACTATTTCTACAGATCAACATCAAACACACGGAGAAAGTGGTCATGTAGAGATTCCTGTTCACAATAGCCTCAAAAAGAAAAAAAATGGAACACCAGAAAATAAACCCAGTCAAGGAAACAATGGACCACTACAATGAAAACTTTAAACCTCTCAAAAAGCGATAGAAAATAAAAACACAAGAAGGGGAAAGTACATGTCATGGGATCATGGATTGGTAGACCTAATATTGTGAAATGACTACTCTGCCAAAAGCCATTTATAGATTCAATACAATTACCAGCAAATTCTCCATCTTATTATTCACATAAACAAAAAGCACATTCTAAAGTTCATATGGAACCTTACCAAAACAAAGAAGAAAAAGAAAAGAATAAGACAAAACCATGAATTACAATACAATGCTGTTCTAAAAGAGAATGCATGAGGCATTGTTATTCCAGAAATTACCGAAGAGTAATTTAAAAAACCCAATATAGTACTGAAAAAAACAAAACAGACAAGTAGATCAATGAAAAAAAAATGAAGAGCCAAATGTGCATACATGTAACTTTTACCAGTTCATATTCACAAAAATCCCAAAAACAAAATATGGAGAAAAAGAAACATCTTCAACAAATGGAGTTTGAAACATGAGCTGTCCACATGCATGCAGTAGAATGATATCAGAGCTCTATCTATCACCCAGCACATAAACTAACAACAGAGACTCTAAATGTCTTGCAGACTTGGTGTCTTGCAGACTCTAAGATATCACAGATGCCGCTTAGACTGTTATAACCCAGCAAAACTTTCAATTACCATGTGGAGAAAGCAAGATATTCAATGAAAAAAGTAAAACTTAAACATTATCCATCCACAAAAACCCAGCCCTACAGAAGTTACCTGAAAGAAATCTCCAAGCCTAAGAGGTTAATTAATCCATGAATACACAGGAAATAATTTCACAGCAGCAAAACCAAGAAGGAAATCTTCCCCCTCTCTGACACGCACGCGTGCGTGCTCACACACACACAAAGCAAACAAACCACATCACCACCACCAAAACAAAAATAAAAATAACAAGAATTGACAATCATTGATCATCAGTGTCTCTCAATATCAATCGACTCAATTCCCCAAGCAAAGTATGAACAGAATGAATGTGGAAACAGGAACCATCCTTCTGCTAATACATACATAAAATATACTTCATCATAAAGATAGACATTACATCAGAGTAAAGGATTAGAAAAAAAATTTTTAAGCAAATGAACCCAAGAAACAAGGTGGAATAGCCAGTTTAACATCTATTAATATTAATTAAACTTCTAATCAATATTAATCAAAAGAGTTAAAGAAGTACTTTTCATGCTCATCAAAGGAAAAATCCACCAAGGATGGTGTTTCCATTCTGAATGTTTATGCACTGAAAATAAGGGCATTCATTTTCGTAATAGAAACAATACAGAAACTTAAATCATATGCCAAGTTCACACATTAATAGTGAGGAATGTTAACATCCCATTCTCACCAATGAACTGACCTTTAGACATAAATTAAACAGATAAATAATAGATGCAAAAACACTCAATAAAATACTTGCAAACAAAATTCAAATACACATCAAAGTGATCATTCACCCTGGTAATGTTGGCTCCATCCCAGAGATGTAGAGAGTGTTCAAAACATGAAAATCTTTCAGTGTAAACAAACTGAAAAAAAAACAGACAGAATCACTTTAAAATGTTGAGAAGACCTTGACAAAAATCTAACAACGCTTCATGATAAAAGTCTTGGAGAGATCAGGGTTACAAAGGACAAACCTCAAACCCAGAGAAGCTAAGTAACAAGAAGGACTCAAAGTGGGGATGCATGGATCTCCCTGAGAAGGGGAAATAGAATAGGTATTACCGGTGGGAGCAACTTGGGGACAAGCTATGTATCTAGGGCATTGGAATGTCTGAGGAATCTTACAAGGGTGACCCTAGCTAAGGTAAGTTTCCTTTACCGGTCATCTCCTTTAACCAGATAAAAATTCCAGTGAAGCAACTGGGATACTAACCAAGCTGAAAAACTGTAGACCTCCAAGTTTTCCTGCCTACAAGATATATTGGGGGAAAAGTGGTGCAGAAATTATGGTTGTAGCCTACCAATGACTGATTCAGCTTGAGACACAAACCTCTAAATGGACACAATCCCTGAAACTGCCAGGAGGGCCAGGAAATGAGAGGCTGGATATCTCAGAGACCTAAGATAGAGCCAAATAGGACTGGAACAAATGTCAATGAAATTCCCAACGATTTTCAACTATATTAATAGGTTGGTGCCTAGTCCAGTTGCCATCAAAAAGGCTTTATTCAGCAAGTGATGGTAATAGATGCAGATATACATGACTAAACATAAGGCAGAGCTCAGGGAAGCCTGTGCAACAGGGTCATGAAGGGCTGTAAGAGCCTTAGGGTCTTGACTCCACAAGAAAACTCACTAAACCAGCTAACCCTGGGCACACGGGGCTCAATGAGACTAAACCGGCAACCTGAGAGCCTGCATAGATCTGACCTAGGCCCTCTTCATATATGTTATTGTTGGGTAGCTTGTTTTTCTTGTGGAACTCCTAACACTTGGAGTAAGGGCTATCTCTGATTCTTTTGCCTCTTTTGGGAACCTTTTCCTCACACTGCATTGTTGAGCCAAACCTTGTTACCAGAGAGGTGATTAGTCTTACTGCAACTTGACTAATGTCATGCTTGGTTGATAGCTAACACAGTGTAATGGAAGAACATACCAATGTGTTATCTATTACCAAATGATTAGCCCTGAAAAAAATATATGTACAACTAACATTATACAGACTGAGAAGGTTATATTTAGGATTATCAATGCATAAAGATATAGATGATACAAATATACATTTACAGATATAGATAAACACATGTAATAATAATGAAAATGGAGGTGATGATTTTGAAAGAGAGAAAGGAAGGGCAGATGGTAGTGTTTGGATGCAGGAAAGGAAAGGGAGGAATGCTGTAATTATATTAGACTCTCAAAATAAAATTTAAACATGTCAGAATCACTTCTCTAAGTCTCATTTAGATTGCTTCTTTATTCATATTCTCATCTCAAATAACTCATCCTCTCAAAAATATGTTTGTATTTATATTTCAAAATACATTATTTAAGTTGACAATTCACAGCAGGTTGATCGGACACTAAGGAAACAAGCTTACTTAGTTTTTGTGTAATATAATTAGTCTGTTATGGTATTATATATTTTCTGTGACAAGAAATGCCTTCTTTAAAGAGTAAATATCTCATATAGCATTTTGTAAAAGTTTTATAAAACTAAGAAAATAATTTTTTTTGATGATTCAAACTTCTTAGAACATATAATGATTGGCACTTATGGGAAAATGAATCTTTTAGCTTTACTTTCATATTAAACATGTTAATGAATCAAACACCAATTAGCAAAAATCTGGAATTTTGATTTGGCTTTATCTGACCCATAACTCAGTAAAAATCCATTAGGTTTCATATTTCTGGTTTTCAAAACTGACATTTCTATTGATAGCACTGTAATTTGGTTAAGTAATTTTCACATTTTCTTCTTTATTTTCATTTTTCTTAAACTCTTAAAATGAATCTGGTTTAAATATAGGAAAACTACATTAATTGACGTGGGCTAATCATATACTTGAAGATAGGAAAATCTGAATTTCCTTGTATCTATAATGAATATCTATGCAGAATTATGTGTAATTAATCTAGGCAGTAGATATTCTGGGTTTTGGAGAGATTATACTTTGCACAATAGAAAGAATATTGTCTCTTCACCTACACATCCTCTATTTTACATTCCGTCTAGACTATATATATTACATATGCTGTTTGAGTAAGTAAATAACATACTTGAAATCTTAATTTTATTATCTGGGACATAGAGAAGGGAGAAAGACACGGAGGGAGAGAGAGAACTTAAAAGAGAGTAATCTTCCTACAACATATTCATTACTATAGTAGTACCTTTTGCTCATTTAGACCTGCTGTAGTCAAGCTGATCTCCTGTTTCAGCCTGGATTTCAAGACATTCTCCAGTTCAAGACAAGAAAACATTAGTTCTACGTTCTTGCCGAGAGGTAAATCTGGTAAGGTCTCATTTGTGGCTGGAGACAGGGTCTCAAAGGAGTTAGGGTTGTGGTTCCTGGGAACTTGACTCAGACTCCTGGCTCAGGTGATCAGTTTTAAGGTAGCTGTGTCTGAGGTATTCTGTGCTCATCCCAATGCTGCTTAATTACCTTTATGCTGACTGTGTACCACGTTTCCCCCTCAAATAGCACTTCTTAATAAATTTGATCAGCATAAGCTCTCAACTCATGCAAGCCTGCCTGGTAGAAGCTTCCTATCTTCTTCATTTTCTCATATTCTGCCCTCCCTAGCTCCATATTTCACCATTTAGATCCCTTACAGCTGTGGGTTCTGCACAGAACACTAAACTTTGAGTTGTCTCCAATCTGGTGCAAGCCCTAAAATGCAAAGCTACCTCCTGTGTCTTAGTCAGCTTGTTTATTTGCTTATTTTTGAGTGCCAGTGTCATATGGCCGTGAGTGGCTTCATACTCTGTGTGGATGAGGATGACCTTGAACCCCTGCTGCTGTTGGATGCTTTTCTAGGTTCCAGAGTCCACTTCCCTGCTTACTCAGAGAAAGGAAGGACATAACATTTTCAGTCATACTGCCCTGACCACTTTTGTCCCCACATTCAACTAGCTCCCCAAATTTATTTCGGCGTTTCTGCCAAGCTCTGCTTATTCCTCTCTATAAAATAGCTACTAAATCAGAGATGACAATTTATGAGTAAATTTAGTAGTGCTGAATAAGCTTTTGTTTTTAGTAAGAGGATCCTTAATGGCATGCATTTTGACTTGATCCCGAACTTTAAAAATCCTGTTAAAGTTTCCTTAATGTATACACTGAGGAATGTGATTCTTGTTGATACAAGTTGTTCTTTTTTAGGAAAGGTTACAGTTTATAAATGCTGTTTCTTGGCACTTGTATACTTTCCCAGTCCTTAGTTGGCAATTGACTTTCTGGATGGGGGAGAATCTTTCATACAACTTTTCAAGCATCAATAGTACCCTTCCGAAAGGTCTAGCCATATCTAACACTGAGACATTTGGTGTCAGGTAATAAAGAATGAAAAGGAGTCATTAATAAAGAAGAGGAGGGAAGACTCCTTTTGTATATCTGCAGCTAAATCTGAAATTTAGGACAGTCAGATATGTCAGCCTTATTTTCTGAGTCCTGTCTCTCTTCACGGGCAATGAAAAGAAGGAAGCTGGGGAAGAAGGCTTCAGTAAGTAAGTCACAGTGCTCAAAGCTTGACCTGAAAGAAGTGGGGTTTTCTTGTTTCACCCAATTCAACACGTCTTGGCTGGAAAACTACATTCCAATAAAGTTTCTGAGGGACGGAGTATAATTAGGAGAAAATGACCTGAAGAAAATGACACTGCTTTTAAAACAGTCACTTGACAAATTGTTGCAAGCCACGGTGTCAGTTTAAGATGGATGTGAATGAGAAATGCTGAAATTATATGAATGGAGAATTCGTCCTCCTACCATGAACAACATTTTCTAGCACTGAACTTTGCTCTTCATCTCATTTCCTGACAAAGCGAAGAAAAGAGTTTATATGAATTAATAGCAGTCTATTGAAGAACTAGTCCATAGTTTCCTTTTAAGAGATTCTTCAATTTTAGGAAAATAAATATTCTAAAATAGGAATTTTTATATCATCCCTTGACCCCTATATGAATTTTATGCTTTAATATAGATATTGTATACATCCTTGAATCTCAATAATTTTAGTGTAGCAATTTTTGAGCATTAATATTGTCACTTTAAGGCAGTACTTTTTAAACTGAGAATAGTAATTCACATCTAAACAACAACACTTTCCTGAATATTGTAGCGCTTACCTCATATCACCAACTTAACATTTATATGGCAGAGGGAGATATGACAGGTGTTTCTCATATTAAATGTAACTTTTCCAATCCACCTTAAGTGTTAAGAAACATTCTCCATGGCAACTGAAATCCTCAAACATCTGATAATTAAAACAGGATATTTTTGCCTATAGTGACTATAAAGTGAACTGAGATGTCAGTAATTTAACTATGCCAGACGTTAAATTACTTGGAATCTTGTATCAAGTATATCACTAGGGCCTGACAGAGGTAATGCGTGCATTTATAGTATGGAGAGACAAAAGCATTTCTCTGCTAGTTATGAACAACAACACACTCACAAATAGTCTGAAAAAGTGACAAACATTAACTTTTCAGAAAAAAATATAAGGCTGGAGTCAGACTGTAGATAGAGCGGCGGGGCTGTGTTCTGCCACCTGGCTAGCTTTACCCAAAATAATTACACGGAAACTGTATTCTTTTAAACACTGCCTGGCCCATTAGTTTCAGCCTCTTATTGGCTAATTAACCCATATTTAGTAATCTGTGTAGCACCACGAGGTGGTCACTTACCAGGAGAGATCTTAACCTGCATCCATCTCGGAGAGGAGAGGCATGGCAACTCACTATGGCGACTGCCTGAAGCGTCTCCCCAACTCTGCTTCCTTTCTCCCACAATTCTGTTCTGTCTACTCCGCCTACCTAATTTTCTGTCTCTTAAAGGGCCAAAGCAGTTTCTTTATTAATAATGAAAGTAACACATAGACACTCCTCCATCATCAGACATTTTCAATTTCAGTCTTAAAAGTCAAATACTTGTTACACAATGTTACCTCCTTTCTAGAGCTTCACTGAGACCAGTGTGTGTGCAGTATGTTCAGAATGTGAAAGTTTGTTGAAAACAAAGGAATTGGGCAAAGCAAAGCTTCTTACATATTTGGCAAATCCTGATGGAAGCAAAAATGGTCATTGACAAAGCTTAGAATAGCAATTTCTAATGTCACTCCAATTTAACACTCCTTTAAGAAACAGTACTTACAGTAAACGGTAAATTCTGGAATTATCTTTACCTTGGTCACTCCAACTATTTCAACTCAATTTTAAAGCCACCAGAAGCCATTTAGGATGACAGAAGACCAACTATCAGTATTAGAGAGATGGTTCAATAATAAAGAGCACCTGGGTATCCAAGGAGGGGCAAGCTGGACTGCTCAAATTACAGGGATATTAGTTTGTTGTATCATAGCAGTAAGATCTTCTTCTCCGTTATCCTGCAAATGATCCAAGACAGAGCAGAGGAAATCCTGTAAGAGATTCAGTGTGGATTCAGAGCTAACAAGAGCACAACCAATCAGATCTTCACTTTGAGGCAACTGGCAAAAAAAATACAAAGAATTTGGAAAAGACTTATATGTCTGTTCCATTGATTTCAGGAAGGCATTCGATAGCATTTGGAGGAAAGGATGTTGGGAAATAATAAGGGTCTGCAGGTACCCAGAGAAAAATCTCAAGAATACTAGAAATGACTTATAAAGATACATTTGCATCAGTCAAAGTCTGTGGAGAATTAAGTGATTAGTTTAAGACAATCGTAGGAGTGTTTCAGGAATGCATCCTCTCTACACTATTCTTTAACACATTCTTGGAATTAATAATAGCAACAGCCCTGGAGGATGAGCAGACAGGTGTGCAGATGGGTGGTGTTTGAATCAATAGCTTGCATTTCACCCATGATACAGTGCTGCTTACTGAAAGTACAAATGAGCTGCAGGCCACGGTAAATAGAGTGGTGGAAGTCAGTGAAGACCTTGCTATGAAAGGAAACACTGAGAAGACTGAGATACAACACTTGGGAAGGGCACACAAAAATTTTATCACTGTAATAAAGAATCAGAACCTCAAGCAAACAGTCAAATTTGTCTACCAGGAAGGAAATCTCAGTTCAAAGGAGGGAACTATTTCAAACATTAAGAGGCAGACAGGGATAGTGAGGGCTGCATTCCAGACTCTAGGAAAGGTTTGGTCAGCAAGAGCCATAATGACAACAACCAAATTACAAGTATATGGGACACTTGTCTTGAGATGCCTTCTTTACAACTATGAAACCTGGACAATGAAACATTCCACAGAACAGCGGCTGAATGTGTTTGAGATTACATGTCTCAGGAGGATTCTAGCCATCACACGAAGAGATAGGCATGCAGTAATGATATTAAGAAGCATCTCCATTTAAAGAAGGAAGTAAACCACAGGATACGGCAACAATGCTTGCAATTCTTTGGCCATGTTATGGGAATGAATGATAGCAGATACCCAAAGATAGCACTGCTTGGAGGAGTACATGGGATAAGGAGAAGAGGAAGGCCCCCCCCCCCAAAAAAAAACACTGGATAGGCAGCAAAAAGGAAGAGTGTGAAACCATGGGTATAACAATAACACAAGCATCTAGGACTGCCCAGGATAGGAACAACTGGAGAACAGCCATAAATAGGCTACCCATGCATGCTTAAGCATTGCTGGGGCAGAAATGATGATAAATGGTGGGTATCTAAAGGATGACAAACGCTGTTACTCCAGCTCCAGTGGACCTGCCACTCTCTTTTGGACTCCCAGAGCACTCAAAATTATACATCCCCTCAACAGACACACATACCCATATTTCAAATTTAAAAAGAAATATTTACAATAATCCATGGTGGTCAAGGACACAAGAAGTGAATCCACAGGAACAAGTCACCTGGACTCATAAGTGCCCACACACTTTGGACTGCCAGGCAGGGAGCCTGATGGGACTAATCCAGGGGTACTATCTATGTGTAAGATAGTATAGCTTTGTTTACTTGTGAGACTCATAGCAGTGGAAGTAGGGGCTGTCTTTGATTCTTTTGCTTCCCATGAGAAACTATTCCTCATACTGGGTTGCCTTGCTCAGCCTCATACAAAGGAAGAAGCTTAGCCCTACTATAACTTGATATGCCATGCTTTGTGATATTCATGGTAGGTCTGCCAATTTCTGAACAGAAATAGAGGAGGACTGCATTGTGGATAGCTGAGAGAAGGTAGGGGAGAGAAGGGAGGGGAACTGCATTCAGGATATAAAATAAATGAATAAATTTAGCCGGGCGGTGGTGGCGCACGCCTTTAATCCCAGCACTCGGGAGGCAGAGGCAGGCGGATCTCTGTGAGTTCGAGACCAGCCTGGTCTACAAGAGCTAGTTCCAGGACAGGCTCCAAAGCCACAGAGCAACCCTGTCTCGAAAAACCAAAAAAAAAAAGAATAAATTTAATTAATAAAAATATTTATACAGTACCTACAATTAACACAAGGTTTGCAGAGAGATGTTTTTTAAGAAGAAAACTCAATAATGCTACATTGCAATGGGATCTGAAATGAAAAATAAAAAAAATATTAAAAAATTGGAAATGCTATCTCCCTGTTAACTACTGACTTTTTTGTTATAAGTTTATCACTGTTTTATCTTTTTCAAAGTAAAACTAAAAAAATGTGTGTCTTTGTGTGTCTGAGATCGGGTTTGTGTGTAAGTGCTTTCTGGAGGCAGAAAAGTTAGTTTATTGGACTGGCTTTAGCTGTAGTTACGGGAAGTTTTGAACCACTTGAAGTGTGAGAGCTGGGAATCAAATCTGGGTTTTTATCAAAAACACAACATACACTTTACCCATCTATCCATCTCCAAAATTTTGATCTCAAATTACTGAATTAGTAACATGCTATCTTTAGATATTTTGCTGACTAAATGCTTCCAATCAACATAATATGTACCTCAGACATGCATGCCATCTAGATAGACTGGTTTAGTCAATAAGGGCACTTGAAAAATTCTCAGAAAATTAGGAAACAACCTTCCTCAAGACCCAGTAATACCACTTTTGGGTATATATCCAAAGGATGCTCAATCATGATACAAAGACATGTGTTCAACTATGTTTATAGCAGTTTTTTTTTGTCAGAGCCAGAAACTGGAAACAACCTAAAGGCCCTTCAACTGAAGAATGGGATAAGAAAAATGTAGTACATTTATATAATGGAGTACTACACAGCAGAAAAAATAACGACGTCTTGAATTTTGCAGGCAAATGGATGGAGCTAGAAAACATCATTTTGTGTGAGGTAACTTAGATACAGAAAGATAATTATCACATGTACTCACTCAGAAGTGGTTTTTAACATAGAACAAAGAAAACCAGCCCACAACTACAGTCCCAGAGAATTTAGACAACAATGAGGACCCTAAGAGAGACATACATAGATCTAACCTACATGGGAAGAAAAAAAAGATCTCCTGAGTGAATTGGGAGCATGGGAACATTGGGAGAGAGTTGAAGGGGAGAGGAGAGGCAAGGAGGGGAGCAGAGAGAAATGTAGAGCTCAACAAAAATCAATAAAAAAAGAAAAGAAAGAAATATGGTATAATAGAGTTCACTCACTTTTATTGGTGGATGATAATATGTAGCGTAAAAGCATCAACTGGAGCAGAAAACCAACCAATCACTGAGTGCCCTGACTCTTAACTCACAAATCCTGGATCTGAGATCTGAGCCAGGGAAAGAAACATCTTTATCCCTGAACCCAGGACTAAAGAAATATGCCCTGACTCTAAAACCAGTGCCAAAGAAATATACTTTCTCCCTAGAATCAGAGCCACTAAAAAAAATATGCCTAGGTCCCAAGATTATAGTCAAAGCCTAAAAAGAACCAGTGGAAAAAAAAAACACAGTTCGGCTCTGAGATCACAGACATCTCTGTCCCTGACCAACTAAATTAACCAATCCCTGAGCAGGGAAAACTAACCAGTCCTTCTTATCCCTGTGAAAATTCAATCCCTAAGAAGCCCTGTATAAGCCTCTCTGCCTGTTCAGTTGGAAACTGCCTTTTAGTCCCCTGGCAGAGGCAGTCACTCTCCTAGACTCCTCCTTCCCTAATGAATTTTTCTCATTAGAGTCTTAGGCACAGAACAGAAAAACCTGTCTGGGAGCTCCCTTAGGGGACTGAGCTGAGAAAACCTTGCTGAGATGCTCCCTTAGTGGGTCTGAGAAGAACAGAAGTAGTAAAATATGAATAGATCAAGTTATAGCCAATATTCTCCACATGACTGCATCAGCTTTTGGTTTCATTGTCGTTGTTGTAAGGAAAAGTATTGCTACTCTCCATGCACAGAGAAATAAACCCAAGGAAAACTGTAAATATAGGAAAGGAGATGGTACGGTTAAAAAAAATAAAAGTAAAGAAAGCAGGGAAAAGCATAAAATAGTCCGAAACAAGGTAAATTTAGCTATTACTAAAAAAGGCAATATAGAAAACTCTACTGGAACAGACATTTGAAAACTCAGCTAAAATAAACATACTGAGTTTGATAAAGCACTTAAATTAAGAGAGTGACTAGAGAGATGGTTCAGTGTTTAAGACGACCTGTTATTGCAGAGGGTCCAGTTTTGGTTAGCAGCACCTACATAGTGGCTCACAGCCAGCTGTAGCTCCAGTTTTAGGGAATCCCTCTCCCTCTTCTGGCTTCCTAGCACACTGTACTCATATGGCACACACACCTAAAGGCAAATTCTCATTTCATAATATAAAATTAAAGATAGATTTTTAAAGATTTTTTTGTGCTTAAAAACCTAAATATCAGTGTATCTTGAAGACATGGGTGAAGCTATAATTGACTTATTTTAAGTAGGTTCATAATAAAAACAAGGAAATATTGAGAAGATATTCTAGGGAGTAATTGATAAACTTTACTACTGGATGAACAACTTTATACATAAAATTATAATAAATAGAAAATTTAAAAACTTTTCCATGGAACTTTTAATATTAACAGATTATATGTGAATAAACACATTTTAATCAATTATACAATGGCCTATTTGTAGTTCCAGTTCAATTAAGAATTAAAGCTGGCTTTGGGAGTGTGGATCGCTCCTTCTCTAAGACCAAGAACGCTTGCTTGTTCAAGGAAAATCAATCTCTGTCTCATGTCAGAAAAGTCACCTGGTACGGGTCAGAAGAAAACCCAAGAATTAGAGACTATTCTTCTGCCACTAAACTCATAGTTCTTTGATTTAATTTTGACTCTTTAAAACTTTTCTTAAGTTTTAAGTAGTACCCCTAAATTTATAAGATTATTATTAATGGTCACATAGAGTACTAATTACTTCTAGAAATAAGATTCATCTACCTTCCTGTACATGATTTGGGGCTTGAGTCTGAAGCAGGTGACTAGGGATAAAGCTTGTGTCCCTGGATACATTTAATAGATTGTGGTCCTTTAACCTCTCCAAGACCTGATGCTTATGGCATTTAAAATGTTTAAGTTTTCTAAAGTGAAACGGCAATATCTAACAGTAACCCTTGTGGTCTCCAAAAGGATGATGGGGCCCCACAGAGACAATTCCACCGGGATTGTAGTAATTCCATTAAACTGACAAATACCACCCAAAGAGCTCAGGACAGTTTTAAGATGGTCCCTTTTTCATGAACTACTGCAGCCAGGATTTCAGATAAGCTCTACACTTTTCCATCATATAGAGTATAAACAAAAAATAATACAGCTAGGTCTCCCAAAACTTGAGCTTTATTCCAATTTTTTTCAAGGTCCCTTAATATTTTCATCACACAAAGGCAACAGGAAGCTGTCTAGAAAATATGATGCCCACATGCCTGATAGATGTGGTGGGTAAGTTTTGTTTTTTCCGAGGATTATGGATGTTAGTCATCATTTAGGGGGCCTGATTGCAAGTTATGGGTAATGGTCAGGGAAAATACCAAGCAAAGTAGATTGGATTCAGAAATCTCTTTCTGAAAATGAAATAGGGAGTACAGGAATGATAGAATAAAGGGGTGAAGTATTGAATTTTCTTTTAAACTAAAAAGGCAACAATAAGTCTTAAATGTTTTATATTGCTTTGGATTTTTTTTTTTGTTTTGTTTTTTTTTGTTTTTCGAGACAGGGTTTCCCTGTAGTTTCTAGAGCCTGTCCTGGAACTAGCTCTTGTAGACCAGGCTGGCCTCGAACTCAGAGAGATCTGCCTGCCTCTGCCTCCCAAGTGCTGGGATTAAAGGCGTGCGCCACCACCGCCCAGCTTTGGATTTTTGTATATTGATAGCTGCTTAGAAATAGGGAGGCGCTTAGAAAGAGACTCAACACGTTTAGATCAAGGAAGGAGAGAGTTACTGTGGGTCTATGGCAAAGAGCCTGAAGAAGGCTATTTAAAAGAAATCCCACACTAGCTCAGAATTGAGTATATTAGAGGGTTATTTATTTAGGGGTATACTCACAGATCACAATCCTCTGCTGGAACAGAGAATTGCAACCGAATCCAGCAGCAGAAAAGAGACCTGAGGCACACTTTACATTGGCATAAATAGTATAAGGCCACACCCAAGTGGACTGGTAACTTAAAGGCTACTGGCGGTAGAAATTCCTACAGCACATAGCCTGTTTTAGATAGTGAGATTCAGGCCAGCCAGAGCTAAGCAGTTTCTGTTTCTGTCTCTGTCTCTCTCTGTCACTTTGTCTCTCTGTCTCTCTCTCTCTCTCTGCCTCCATCCCTCTTTCTCAAATGATCTGTTTTTCAATGGCTTATTGCTGGTTTTCATACATAATAAGATGGTATGTAAATGAACACAAAAATATCAAGATGATCTAGTCTTCGAGAAAACAAGCCTTACAAGGAAGCATCTTTGGGCCACAGCATAGATTCAAATGTCTCTACAGGCTTGGTGCGCAAGCTCAAGATGTATAGTAGGAATCCAACAGTAGGGGCTTTAAGAAAATACATATATTATTTGAAGAATGTCGATGCTGACTCTGTTGCAATAGAGAAATACATGTTTGAGGGTGAGTCACATTTCCCAAAAATGATGAATGAACTTTTTGCTCAGATGAACATAAGGCAGGGCCAGTGTTAGGAGAGGAATGACATGATGACTAGGAGGAGACATGTTAATGGCAGTTTGCTGGATTTATTAAATGAGTAGAGGAGGAGATATATGATCATGAAATAAAATGGGGACTCAAACATGTCTAGCTAAGAAGTGCATGTGCAAAATGAATGAGTTTTCTGGGGGTTAATTGAGAAAGAAGAAAAAAAAAACTAATGTCTAGGGATTAAGACATTTTAATTTTGTTATTACTCTAAGCAGTAGTTTTCAATCTCCCTAATGCTGCAAGCTTTTAATACATTTTCTCTGTAGTGACCCTCAACCATAAAATTATTTTTGTTGCTACTTCATAATTATAATTTTACTACTGTTATAAATAACAATGTAAATGTTTGTTATTCGGGATATCTGATATGTAGCCCCTGTAAAGTTTAGTTCCAGTCCCAAGGGGTTAAGACCCATAGGTTGAGAACTATTGTTCTAAGCTAGAGTAGCAATTTCCCATAATTATAGAGGTACAGTTCAGGAAATCCCACACTGTCCTTTTTTGGCATTAGTCAATTGTCTCTGATACAGACACAAAAGCTACAACTATCTATCATGGTTTAGTTCATTTGAATTAAAAAAGCCTTGTTATTTCTAATCATTTGTGTCTAAAAGTCACTAACATTAATCACTCTTTATAATATCTACTCCAGTTTGTCTCGTGGTAAAGTTAAGTATGCATGCATCTGTGACCTGCATGATTTTAGACACTCATAGAGGAAATTTGAAAGGCTTTTGGACTTCCTAAAATGATTAATATAGAGAATTCTTATTTTAGGGCAGTTTTAAATTTCTTTTTTAAGTTTTTGTTTTCTTGTCTTTTTGTGTTCTTTTTTTTTTCAAAAAGCCTCAGTGATAAGTATACCTGATTTCCTTCCTCACGTTATTCTTAACAAAAATAGTGACTGTTGACAAAATTCATGTACTTAAAGTTGCAAGGGTTAAATGAGAGCTGCTGCCACAGGCGTGAGAAGCTGGGAATCCACTTCAGACCCAGTGCATTTTCAAGTGTTGTGTTCTCTGAAAAGAAGAGAAGCAAAGAAAGCCCTGGACTATTCACGAAGTAAATGCCATCTGCTTCATCTGTGCAGAAAAATCACTTTCATTATGTTTCAAGTCCAAAGTCTCTTTCCTTTGTCTGCAGCATTTTTTTCCCTTACCCAGTGAAAGAATCCTCACCAATTTTATGGTTTTTTTCCCCGCTCTTCAGTCTTATAGAATTTTTCATTTTGCCTGTGGAAGGTAGCACAAGAATTACTGGTCAATTGACAATTCATTCAATTTTATAACGCCCATTTCTCTTCGCCTTTTATGACTTGAAAGAGTTTTCTGGGAGGGGGAGACAACTTCTATTCACAATCAGCATGGCTTTGTTTGAACTAAGATTTCCACCTTATAAAAATGTCTTTGTTGAAAGGTAATGAATAGCATTAGTAAGGTATTATACAGTAGCTAGAAAAGTGTTGAACTCTCGATAATTAGTAGAAAAATTGCTTTTAACTGAATGCATTTCTATTTCTACATCTGCAGTTCTCCATTTATTAGCATTGGCAAGAAAATTAATTGTGAATGTGGTGCTCACCCACCTAATCTGTACAGTTACCAGTCTACATAACAAATAATTATAAATGACATTAAAGTTACAGAGAAATGAGAGATATCCATTCTGTTGCTTAGATGTGTGTGAAGCTAATAATTGAATGGCATTTTGGAGCAGGTATGCATAAAGAAACCTAGGTGCATACATACACACAATAATGTTAACACTTTTAAATATGGCACAAAGGAACAGAGCAAACAAGACATTCAATTCCCACTTCTTTTGATCTCTTCTTCCTCCATTGACCAATCGAGAGCCTTGTATTTTGTGCCACAGAGGTAGTTCAGTAATTAAGAACACTTGGTGCTCTTGCAGAGTGCCTAGGTTTGTTTCTCAGCATCCAAATGGCAGGTCATAACAACAAACAGTAACTCAACTTTCATAGGATCTGATACCTTCTTCTCGTCTCAGTGGGTATGAGCCACACAAATGGTGCAAATATATACACACAAGCACTCACAGAAATATTTAATATAAACATGTTTTAAAAGTGTGTGAGACATTTATTACTCTAAGAGGTGCCTTTAACTTTATATTATATTAAACCTTTTTGTTTATTCACTTGTTATATTTTATTTCTTTGTGATGACACAGTCCTCCGCACATAAGGGTAGCACTCATCTTCTTTTAAGAATTTCACCTCAATATTGTCACTGTGGTGTTTTGAAGAAAAAGTTTTCTCAAATCATAACTGGTATATATTACCTTCCATAAACAAGAAGAAAATGAATTATAAATCACTCATTGAACATGGCATGAAATTACATCTTAAATACTCAACAGACAAATAAATAAGTTAACATTAAGAATAAAATTGAAATTACACAAAAAATTTTGTTTTGTTGCTATATTTCTCTTGAGTCTGTTTCTAGGTACACCTCTTTAAAATGAAATTAAATTTGTTCACTGAAATTTGGATGGACAGAGCAAGGTTTTCAAAGCAAGCACTACTTATCTACTTCTTTCCAGAGTTGTTTTGGTTATTTTTTGGAAATCAACCACACTTCTATACTATTAATTTCTATAAAATATTTTCCAATACCAGGAGGCTATAAAAAGGTAGTTTATTCATTGTATAATTTTGTATTTATTCATTTTGATGGATATTGTGTTATGAGTGTGCATGCACGTGTATGTGTATGTTCGTGTGTATATGTGTGTGTTCGTGTGCGTATGTGTGTGTTTGTGTGTGTATGTGTGTGTTTGTGTGTGTGCGCTTGTGTGTGCTTGTGTGTATGTATGTTTGTGTGTATGTTTGTGTGTATGTGTGTGCTTGTGTGTGTATGTGTGTGCTTGTGTGTATGTGTGTGTTTGTGTGTGTGTTTGTGTGTGTGTGCTTGTGTGTGTATGTGTGTTTGTGTGTGTATGTGTGTGTTTGTGTACTTTTCTTCACTAGTGAGTGTAGGGAAAGTGTGCTGTAGTCCATGAGATGAGGTCAAAAGATTATCACAGTATTGACTGGCTTGCTTCCCACCTAGTTTGTGACAAGATCCTACTGTTTCCTGACGCATACACAAGGACGTTGACCCCTTATCTCCAAAAGAATCTTCTGTCTCCACTTCTTATCTTGCTATATGAGTGCTAAGATAGTATATGTGCACACCATGAGTCCTGGTGTGACTATGTGAACCTGAACTTAGTTTCTCACTAGAAAAGAAAATGTTGCAACTACTGAGGAATCTTCCCCCTTCAGAAAAAGGTAATTGTGAAAAATCCATTTTATATATTCTCATGTTTGGCCTCACATACAAAATTTTAACTTACTATTTAACAAAGATACTTCCCCTAAAATGATATGTTTATCACAAAAGTACATATGTTAATGAAGACAATGAGTGATAATGAAGCAATAAATATATTATTTTTAGTAATATATTATATAATTTAATTAAATTTAGAACAATAATGTCAAGATTTAATCAAATGTCTGAAATGAGAGGACGTGATGGTGGTTACAAAGCAGAAGCATTTTGGACGTCAGGATAAAATAGCAGCATTATTTTTCTTATAACATCTTTGCAAATCTATAACCCTCACACATGCAGGAGTGATGTTCTTTAGTGGGCATTTTACTTCTCATGCACAGGCATTCTGTCTTTTTATACACAGTAAACAGGAAACTGATAAACATCAATTAAAATGAATATAATTTATTTTCTGTTGAAATTTTGATCAAGAATCAAAAATAAATATTAAATTTCACTTATCTAAATATTTTTTGACTTAAAGAAGAAAGAGTTACATCTTTGAAAGAAAAGATGTCAGGAGTCCAAAACTCGTCATCATTAAAATTTTCCTAAACTGCATTTTAATGAGATTAAATGCTTCTGAGTGACATAAGGAATAAATACTTGAGGCATTTCTCTGACTTGATTAAAAAATGGCAGCCAGAATGATTTTCCAATCTTATAAATTTTCAAATAAAAATTTCATGAAGTTCAATGTGGCTATGCAATAAGTTATAATTCCAGTCTTTTCTGCCTCTGTTTTCTAATATCCTGAAGGTCTCTTAATACCATCACCATTGAGTTCAGATTCCAAATTATGAATCTGAGGCACACACAAACATCTAAATTCTGTATAGGGCTATCTTGTGTTGGAGGAGGCTGCTTATTCATCCCAGCCGCCCAGAACCAAAATAATCATGCAGAAACTATGTTATTTAAATGACTGCTTGGCCCATTAGCTCTAGCTTCTTATTGGATAACTCTTATCTATTAATTTAACCCATCTCCATTAATTTGTGTATTGCCACCTGGCGATGGCTTACCGGCAAAGTTTCAGCATGTCTGACTCTGGAGGCAGATCCATAGCTTCTCTCTGACTCTACCCTTTTCCCCAGCATTCAGCCTAGCTTTCCCTGCCTACCTAAGTTCTGACTTGGTATAGGTACAAAGCAGTTTCTTTATTCATTAATGGTAATCACAGCACATAGAGGGGACTTCCATATCAATCTTGGTTAAGATTAAAGGAACTATGGAATATCAGAAAACACCTTTGTCAATCCTATTACTATACACAGATCATGGTTGTCCTAGAACACTTATGAAGGTGTCCAGTTGTTTCATACATTAATGACCTTAAGTGAGTAATCATAATACTAAATTATTCTTAGAAAATGAGGAAGGACTTATCAACCTTATGAGAAATGCAAAGTTAATTTCAGATCTGTGATAGTCAAAAGTAACTCGTGCTATACAGTATTTTTTTTTCTGAGTCAGGGTTTCTCTGTAGTTTTATAGCCTGTCCTGGAACTAGCTTTGTAGACCAGGCTGGACTCGAACTCACAGAGATCTGCCTACCTCTGCCTCCTGAGTGCTGGGATTAAAGGCATGTGTCACCACTGCCTAGTGCTATATGGTATTTTATTTTTTTGGAATGCAATTTTTTTATTATTTTTTTCTGATTTTTTTTATTAAAAATTTCCATCTCCTCCCCTCCTCCTCCCCCTTCCCTCCCCTCCCTTCTGCCCATACCCCCACTCCCTCCCTCTCCAAGCCAAAGAGTCATCAGGGTTCCCTTCACTATGTTAAGTCCAAGGTCCTCCCAATTCCCCCTAAGTCCAGGAAGGTGAGCAACCAAACTGACAAGGCTCACAGTGAGCCCGTCCATGCTGTAGAATTCAAGCTCATCGCCGTTGTCCTTGGTTTCTCAGTCCTCCTCCACCGTCAGCCACATTCAGAGAGTCCGGTTTGGTCCCCTGTTCCATCGGTCCCATTCCAACTGGACTTGGTGGTCTCCTGTTAGATCTGTCCCACCGTCTCAATGGGTGAACGCACCCCTCACGGTGCTGACTTCCTTGCTCATGATCTCTCTCCTTTTGCTCCTCATCAGGACCTTGGGAGCTCAGTCCGGTGCTCCTATGTGGGGCTCTGTCATTTTACTGCTCAATCTGTCTTCTTCTACAAAGATTTGAGCGTACCATTAATCAGACTTTTAATAATATAATGTTATTGTCTTTTAAAAATTGTCCTTTTTGTACCTTTTTTAATCCAAGGTTATTTTTTCTTGTTGAGTGGTTCTGATAGATTACAATGCTAATTGGATCATTCTCATTATAACATTAAAATAAATGAAGATTGACTCTTAAAAAAAAACAATATGAAAACTCTGTGAGGGATTCATAATAGTGCAGAATCACAGAAAAGAATCTGAAAAATTGACAGAAACCCTGACTATGTAGCAGGAGAATGAGATAGATTTGAGTTAAATTATATACCAGTTTAGCTTTCAGAGTGAGTTTCAAGTTCAATGGGAATTTGTTAATAGTGATCAATAGTCATGTCTTCTAGCAAAAGATCATATTTGCAGTAACCACCCAGCATCCATCAAATTGTGCCAACACCATCAAAGGAAAAATTCATTAGATTTATCACTGCACAAGTGTTAATGCTTTATTTTCCCTATAACCCAGCCTTGCAAACGGTTGTAGAATATAGAGACCCAGATGTTTTAAGGGTGGTGAAGTAGAATGTTCAAAATACTTTTCTTTTTCATCTTGAATTCCTTAGCTTCCTACATGATTTTACAAGAGTTGTAAAAATTAAAAGAAAATCCTTCATTTTTTTTTCCAAATTAACTGTTATCTGACAGGTTTATATTGCATATTTTATGAATGAAGAAAAACAATATTCATGTTTTAAGCTGGAAAATTATTCACCATGATATTGACAGAGGAGTAAGTTGTCCTTCTCATGATCAACCAACCAGGTAGCTTAAAGCAAATCAGAAAGATAAGTTCCCCCATGATATTGAGAGATTGAGCCTAACATGCACTACATGTACTTCCAATCTCCCTGAAGTGAAACTGTCTACGTACCTATTCAGAAATATGCTAAGGACTGGATACAATATTCTGAAGCGAAATTGAAAATTTTAGTTTAATCTTTTTTCAAAGAGTGAAAGTGTTTACTTAGCACTGTGAATTTGATTGAGAAAGGAGGGGTCTGGAGTATAGGCTTAGACATTTGGCATTAGTTAACAATGTATTGTTTAAGCATATTACTTAAACCCTACTACACTTAAAACTTCATGCTTACTGATGCAAGTTTAGGTGAATACATAACCCTTTTTATGCTCCTTTATATTAGAGTTTAAATCATAGAAACTTATTTAAGCACTCTTACTTAAGAAATATACTACTCAAAAACTATTAGTAGATTTCATTTTAATATTAATTTATTAGTTTGTAATAATCTTGTCAGATGATATGGACTTCCTGAATATTTTTAGTTATCTATAACTCTGAGTTAAATTTTATTAATTCTTATGCATTTCCAGCAGAAGAAATGTCTCCTGCAATGCTCCACATTATCTAAGGTAAAATAGCATAGGGATAAGGAAGTCTAAACTCATAGATTTTACTGGAGCAAGAATTTAAAGTGGGCAACTACAGCAAGTGAATTTTGATCATCAGAGTTTCCCTTAAAAAGACCCACACTGATGGTTGTTGATCTAGGCATTACATTAGGTGGGGTTGTTTACTTAGACTTTGGTACTATTTCTTTGGTTTTGTTTGGAGTAGAAACTCTAAGACTGCATATTCTAGGTTTTGAATGTATTCCTGATTTCATTCGATATTATAATGCTTAAATGAATATTGGGGGTATTAACTTTTTATGTTAAACATTTAGAGAAAATATTTCTGGGTAAGCTTCCACTGAGTCAATCCTAACACGATGGTGCTGAAAGAGTAATCAGGCTTTGTATCTGGGAAATTGTTCATAAGAATAATGCACACCTAAAATAAACATCAAATGGTTATCATAACACCCTGTTCTTTTGCAGCACTAACAAGCAAGTTGTGAAACTAAAAATGGAAATGATTCTACATTTGTTTAAGTGTCCTGATTAAAGTGTTGTCAGATGTGTGAAGCCTTGGTTTCTGTAAAGACCAAAATAAATAATCTTCTACCTTTCTTTCTGGACCAATCTGGACGCTCACATATGAGCATGTTAGCACTGTAGCTAAGCAATAATATAATCAAGGGCTTTGTCAATATCAGAAACCTTAGTAAGTAATTAAGTGATTGGTTTCTAGTAGACTTGCCCAGATATACCACATCTTCCTTTTGCAAACATTCTAGGCTATAGTTTGTACTCACAAGCCATTTAGTCAATTTTAAAAACAACTTCACCCAATGAAGGCATGGAAAATTAAACACACAAATGTTCCCTTTCAAAGATATATTGGTAAACTTGTAATCTCTGTTTGATATCAGTATTGAATAACACATGGGAGATAATACAGGAGATGACAAAGATTTCTGGAAGTGTATTCTTTGCTTGAGATAGATGTGTAATGCAAATTATGAACACTGAAGAGATTATGGCTCGCTTCAGAGTGTTTTGTCTTATTTCTCCTTCCCATTTGTTTATGTAAAGTGTTTTATGATTGGACCTTTGATGCTCTCCAAAAGTCTTGACTGCATTATACTGGTACGGACTGCTGTAGAACTGCTCTGCTTTCAAAGGTCAGTCTATTCTAAGCTCTGAGTGAGATGCTTTTCTGAATCATTAGTCATGTTCTGAAAGAAAACCACTCAATAAAGTGAGTCAAGAAAACTCCCCATTTTGTATTACCCATGTTTTTAAAACAAAGGATGATTGC
Source organism: Arvicola amphibius (assembly GCF_903992535.2). NCBI lineage: Eukaryota > Metazoa > Chordata > Mammalia > Rodentia > Cricetidae > Arvicola > Arvicola amphibius. Next base: position 90,289,949 of record NC_052051.1, read on the forward strand.
TTCATTGTCTCCACGGATGTTTCTCAGCAGTCTCTCTGGACACGCTCGCCTTTACACTCTCAGTTACAATGATATGTCTGTTGAAACTAGAGCTCAAAACTTATTTTTTTACATGCGAAATGTCACAATAGGGGAGTATGATTTCCTTTTGGAATGCTTGTCAAATGTGAAACCCTTGAGTAGGAGCTTGGAAATATTTAGCATCATTAGCACCGTTAGGTATTCTAAATATGTTGTCAATATCAGTCAAAAACCATTAAAAGCGGGTGTTGTTCTTATTGGCATTTGACTCTGAGGACAATCACTGTTGCAAATCACAGCTCCAAAGCCATCCAAACACTTCCTTGGTTTGTGCATCTAACTCACTTTTCTCTTAGAAATATGTCTTCCTTACAGTTACTTGTAAATTCCATAGAAAAGGACTATTTAAACAAAGATAGCCACAACTGACCAGCGGACTCCAGAATGAGGAACACAGTACAAAAGACCAAAATACTGTAGACAGTGTTTACTCAGCTTTGACATTCAGCACTTGTCATTCCCTGCGTGGTGTAGGTGTGCTGTTTTCTTTTTACTTTTGTTTTGTTTTTGTTTGGTGGTATGTGTTTCCTAATAAAATTATGTGGGCATTCTATAACATGCATAAAGTAAAACCGTAGTGTGACCTCACTCAGAGACACACAAAGACACACACAAACACACACACAAACACACACACACAAGGTTTAATAATTAAAAATTAAATAAACGGGTGAACACCATCTTACCCCTGTATGGAAAACAACTGGCAAGATGCTTAGTCTGTACTGTGTTGAAGAACTATGAGAACAAGAGTGCACACAGCCTTGCAAGGAAAACCAGACTGGAGTGACAGATATACTTGTTTATGTGGCCATACCTGCTCTACAACTGTGGGGGATTACTAAGGCATGTATCATTCCTGATAGACTTTACTGAATGCAGTGCCTGGGAAAGGGAGACTTGGGTGCTGCAGCCAGGTCAGTGAAACCCAGGAGATACAACCAATGAGAATCATGGGCTCCAGATTCACATGACAGACTCTACAAAGGCAAATCTCAGAATGATCAGTTGTGATGTTTATTTTGATATTTACCTTTGGACTAATGAGGACTTTCCCTGATACTAAAACAAGTTGCTATCTTAAGCCCTTGACCTGAGAGAACAGAAGTCAGCTGAGTTTCAGAACCCCACAACCATTACTTCCCTCCTGTACCACCTCCCTGATAGATGGAGCAGGGTCAGGGTCCATGATTACCAGCTACTTGAAGGAGGAACTTCACACACTTCATCCCAAAGCTATCCACAGGTGTCGTCCTCACTGAGCACAAACCTGAGTCCTTAGATGCTCTTTTGGACATAACATATTTGGTTGGCATAATGCTTAAAGTACACCCACTGGCCTCTTGACACAGACACAATGAACAGTCTGGTACAGGTGGGTCACATGGAGTTCCCCAAGTTAACTCCAGATGTCTTGTTGATCAACCTTTCCTATTATCTGCAGGTTCTTTGGGACATCATGTTTTGTGGAAGCTCATTTTCACTAAGTATGTATCCTGTCTAATATAGACAAGAGGAAGTGAGATGAGGTGCAGGAAGCAGAGTGCCTATGTTAAGACATGTTGGTGGGAAAATGCTTTTCCTCCTTTGTTCCCAGAGCCTGGTGCCTGAAAAGTTGCAGGCCTGCCATGAGGAATCATTCCCTACCCTCTGATGCCCCTGATGAAACCCTAAGGATGTTGGCCTAGGGAAGGTCACCCTGGACGACAATGAGCATTATACCTGCCTCTTTAGTCCCTGAATTTCTTAAAGTAAACCTGCCATTATCTGCCAAGACCACAGATCTTGTGCCTGTGGATGTGGAACTATCAGCCAGTTTCCTCACTGATCTATAATATTCCTTCTCTTATAGCTGCCTGGCCACATCCTGAATCATGACCCAGAGGATTCCTAACCCGAGGACTTGCACACTCAACACTGGTGTCGGTGATGGAAAAGGTCATCCCCGAGGTCAGGAAAGCTCAGAACTTCTACAGAGCTTCATGAGGACATCCTGTGCAGGGCAGTAAGATGGCTCAAGTGCCAGCATCCAGCTTCAGACCATGCTCCAGTTGTCATCAAGATCTGAGGATAGCAGAAACAGAAAGATCCCCTAGGAAAGCCATCCAATGTATGTTACCTTTGAATCTCCAGCGTACATTCATGCTGTGTGTATTTTGATAGTGTAAAAATGTCACCTATGCCTCTCTTTCCTCAGAGATGACCCTGGAAAACTACCTGAGCAGAGAAAGAACTTCCCACTACAGAGCCTTGGGACACACGAGTGCATGTGTGCACAGCCTCTGAACTGGAGTTTCTGAAAAGGGTAGTGTCCTTGAACCTTCTCTCAGGCCACCAATCACAATAAGATGGTGCACTTGGCGTCAGTCACTAATAAAGTTTCCTACTGGTATTGCATAGAGACAATACACAAACAACAAATACCAAAGTTCTAAAGTAGGTTTCCTGCTGAATTTACACCAATTAGCAAATAGAAGATTTATTTTCTCTAAGAAGAATTCAAACAACTCTATAAACTCTCAGAGACCCATGTTTCTCCACTCTTTTCACTGTTGTTCAGCTGACAGATCTTTTCTCATATATATTAGAAAAATGTCAATTTGCTCCCCAAGCACTAAATGTAACATCCAACTGGGTCTAATCCTAAAAGTGATGCCAGAGGACAGGAGCGACTCCTTCAGACCCTGCATTTCTGGTTCCATGCCTTCACACAAAGTCTCAGAGTTCCACAGAATTGAAGAGGAAAGAAACAGAGATGGAAACATGGATTCAAACACAAATGGCAGCAAGAGACCCACCTACATCACATCAGCTGATTTTGGCAGGAGCAACATGGGAAATCAAGGCAGAGAAAATGATCTGTCCCCAAACGTCTGCAAGTATACAAAGGTAAACAATAAGGAACCCATTAGAAAACTGAACACAAATTCAACTATCACAGATGACCCCTATGCAAACACTACAAAATTCATGTAAGAGATGCAGAAGAGATCTATATAAGTTTCAGCCTCTTAAGGGAGAAGACAGACACGGCACAGAAGATGAAGTCTGGCCACATGAGCTTTAATGACATTAGCCAAGAAAATACAAGCATGGCTGAGGGAGACTATATCGTAAGACATCTAGAGAAAGCCTGTACACGGTTGTCACAGCCCAGCAGACAACAATTATCTGTTCTAAGACAAGATGATGGTTCAGTGCTATGCAATGAATGTCCAGGCTTACAACCAGATGTGTTCTGCTCATCACTCGTACACATTTGTGACCCTCAATATTACTGCATGAAGACATGGTAAAGAAGCAGAATGAAGACTCTGCAAACCTGGGGGCTCATTTCCACCTGTGACAGTCAATTATACTCTTGACTCTCAACACCTCATCCCAGGAGAAGAGGGATGCTGAGCATAGGACAGATATAAGACTTGCTTGAACTCATGAGTCTCCATGCTGTTGCTGGAAGCCAGAGAGCCTAGCGCTGCACACTCCCCAGCACTGCTCCACTCTCAATGTTAGATGTCAAAACATGCAGACCACACCACCCTTGCTGCCTCACAATGAATACACGGAACCGGGCTGTGGTGACATCCCACATATATCCCCAAACAGCTAGGTGTCAGACCCTGATGGACATCCACAACCCCCAATCCACATATCCATTTAGCTATCAGCCCTTACCTGACACTGTTCTTACCTGTACACTCATATATTGTCATCCATATGCATTACTATGGCAGTTCAGGATGTTCCTTCCCCATCAACTCCCACACCAGTAGTAGTAAAGATCCTTCACACAAGTCCCCTCCCATCTGCTGTGCTAAACAGCATTGCTAGTAATTGCCACTGTTCGACATTGCCTGCCCTCACACCATCTCAATGCATTGGGTGGTATTAGAACCAGCTGAATACCAGCTCTCCGACTGCCCTATGTGATGTCTTCCATATGAGGCCTTTCAGGAACCCAACCATGAAGCTCTAAACATACTGTATTCAATTAGAACACCCTCCCACCCCACCTACAAGTCACTTCCTAGCGCTACTAGACAGAACCTGCACCCCCCTGTCACTTGGTCAGAGAGTGTGCCGCATAGTTCATAACTTCAAATGCATTATGAATTACAGGGTAATTTAGTTTGCAGCAGTGAATGCAGGGTGAATGGTTAGGAGTTCTTCAGGGACTGACATCAAGCAGCACATTCAGGAATCAGAATACAGAGAAGGCACATAAACAGGCTTGATATATAGCAGTGTGTGTAGGAGATATAGACCAATGGAGCCTGATACCAAGAAATTCATGTGAATTCCATTCTCTCTTGCAAAATCCACACACAATTCTAGATTTGTGTCAGCTGTAAGCTACTGCTAACCTCAATATTACATATACTAATTTGTAAATCCCTTCTGCACTCTACCATGCTTCCCAACACACACTACTCAGTATGAGCAGAGAAAGATCATTCTCCACACCTGAGACCAGTCTGCATACAACAGGATCAACCAAGCTGTGTTTCTCTTGTTCTTGGGGTCTTTTTTTCCTAAATCCTCTTCTCTGTCTTTTCTCTCTGTCTCTGTCTCTGCCTCTGCCTCTCTCTCTCTCTCTCTCTCTCTCTCTCTCTCTCTCTCTCTCTCTCTCTCTCTCTCTCTCTCTCTCTCTCTCCCCTGCTTGTGTTTGTGTGTCTAATTTGGATATTCAGGACTGGGGACCCGGCCAGCCCTTAATCTATTTGTCTGTGTGTGGATTTGGCCATAGGGGAAGTTATAACTAGCTGAATCTGGTATCAATCCATGTATATAAGGCTTTGCCTATGGAGGGGAAAATGGCAGGAACTGACAGCATGTCCATATACATCACTGGACCTACACGGACACTTTAATGTGCTACGATTCTCCTGTGCTAACATCCCTTGTTAGATAAAGAACATACTACATACAGAAACACATACAAAAGATGATATGCTATTTGACAGTTCCTGCCTTTTTTGCCTCTAAAGGCAAAGTTTCACACACACATACATGGACACAGATCAGATTAAGTTAGTTATATCCTCTGCTATATCCAAATCCAACACACACATACAAAGAGATGTCAGGACCTGCTGTGTTCCCAATTCTGAAAAGCCAAGTTACACACACAAACACATGTTGGTGGTAGAGAAAAAGAGAGGTGGGAGAGGAGAGGTGAGAGGGGAGGTGAAGGGAGAGGGGAGAGGAGAGAAGAGGTGAGAGAAGGGTATGAGAGGAGAACAGAGGACAGGGAAGGGGAGGAGAGGAGAGGGAAGGAGAGGAGAGTGGATGGAAGGGGATGAGGGAGAAGAGAGAGGAGGAGAGGAAAGGGAAGGAGAGGAGAGGAGAAGGAAGGGGATGGGAGAGAGGAGAAGGGAAGAGAGGAGAGGGAAGGAGAGGAGAGGAGAGGGAAGGGGATGAGGGAGAGGAGAGAGGAAGAGAGGAAAGAGAAGGAGAGGAGAGGAGACGGAAGAGGATAGGGAGAGAAGGAGAGGATAAGGAAGGGGAGGGGAAGAGGGGACAGGAGGAGAAGAGAGGGGAGGAAACAGAAGGGGAGGTCAGAGAGAGGAGAGTAGAGGGGAAGTGAGGGGGAGAGGGGAGGAAAGGGAAGAAAGGGAGAGGGGAGGGGAAGAGAGGGAAGGAGGGGCAGGAGAGGGGATGGAAGTAGAGAGGGGAGGAGAAGGGAGGTGAAGGGAGGTGAAGGGAGGAGAGTGGAGTATAGGAGAATAGAAGAGAGGAGAGGAGATGAGTGGAGAAGAGAGGGGAAGAGAAAGGAGAAGCAGAGAGTGGAGGAGAAGAGAGGAGAGCAGAAGAGAAGAAAGAAGAGGAAGGGAGAGGGGAAGAGAAGGTATGAGAGGATAGGGGACAAGAAGGGATGAAATGAGAAGAGAAGGGGGAGATGGAAGGAGGGGAGAAGGGAGGTAAGAAGAGGGGAGGGAAGGAGAGGGAAGGAGAAGAGTGTGGAGGGCATGGAAGGAGAAGAGAGGAGTGGGGAGGAGAAAAGTGGTGTGTAGAAGCAAGTGATGTGAATAGAGGAGAAGGAAGGAGATGGATGGAAATGCCAGGAGAGGGGAGGGGAGGAGAGGGAAGGGGAGGAAATGGGGAGATGTGAGTGGAGAAGAGGGATGGAGAGGGGAAGGTAGGGGAAGGGTTGGGGAAGAGAAGAGAAGAGGAAAGAGGACAGGAGAGGAGAGGATGGTGGATGAGAGGAGGGAAGGAGAGTTTTGAAGAGAAGAGGAGAGCGGAGTGGAGGGGAGGGGAGGAGAGGAGTGGAGTGGGAACAGAGGAAAGGAGACAAGAAGAGAGGGGTGGAGAGAAAGGAATAGGGGAGGAGAGGGGAGGAAAAAGGGGGAGGAGAGTGTAGCTGAGAAGAGAGGAGAGGAGAGGGGAGGGGAGCATAGGAGAGGGGAATAGAATAGGATAGATTAGAGGGGAGGAGTAGGGCAGAGATGTGAGGTGAGGAGAGTAGAGGGGAAGAAAGGAAAGGGGAGGAGAGGAGAGGAGATGGAGGGCAGGAGAGTAGAGGGGAGAAAAGGAGAGGAAAAGGAAGGGAAGTGTACAAAAAAGGAGAGGATAGGAGGAGAGGGGAGGAAAGAAATAGGGAGGAGAGGGAAGAAGAAGAAAGGGGAGGAGAGGGGAGGAGAGGAGATGTTTGATGGAGATGAGCAGAGGAGAGGGGAGGAGAAGAGAGGGGAGGGGAGGAGAGAGAAGATAAGGGACTAGAAAAAAGGAGAGAAGAGGGAGGAGTAGGTGGAGATATTAGTGGAAGAGAAGAGAGGAGAGGGGAGGAGAGGAGAGGTTTGATGGAGATGAGGAGAGGAGAGGCTAGGAGAAGAGAGGGAAGGGGAAGAGAAGATGGGAGTGGAGGACAGTACAGGAGAGGAGAGGAAAGGAGGAAAGGAAAGTGGAGGGGAGGAAAGCAGAGGGGAGGAGAGGGGAGGAGAGGAGGGAAACAAAAGAAATTTGGAACAAGAGAAAGAGATCTTGGTGTCAGGTCCAGTAGGTCTGCCATCACCAATATCTGCCCCCAGACACACGCTGGATCCTGATGACAGGTTCTGCTACATTTACCATTTCCTTACAACTAAAGTCTTCCACACAGGGCTAAGTTTCATGCCGTGCAAGATACGCCAACTGGTATGTCCACCACCACCCAATACATGATTTGGAAAAAGATACTTCCAGAGTCCCCTATTCTATAGACACTAACACAGTAAATACATGGGTGGTGATATGTCAGTGAGGTATTTCCTACCTAACAACAAAAGCAAACATCAACAGAGTACCTGCATCACAGAAACACACACACACACACACACACTTGCATGCATGCTCACAAACACATGCATGAAAACAGCAGTACATATCAGATTCTTCATGTTATCCCCTCACAGAAAAATCTTGCATACACATCAATCTTACATACTTTAAAATGTTCTCTCCCCCCCTCTTTCTCTCCCTCTCTCTCTCCAACACAAACACACACACACACACACACAAACACAGACACTAGCATGCATGCATGCAAATAGGCATACATGAATACACCAGTTCCTATGAAGTACTTTATGTTATCCCCTCACAGATAAATCTTACATACACATAAATCTTACATAAATTGGTAAGTGGCTGTTTCTTTAAAATATTTCCTGCCCTGCACTGAAAGTCAGCTATGGTTGAATATCAGTTCCTGATAAGTACTCTCAAAAATAACACCAAACAGAGGGTATAAATCTGTGAGAATAAACATAGGGCTAGGTGTCAGGGCCTCTTTGTTTCTCCCTGCCATACATCCAAAGCCCCGCATATAGGAACTCAATCTCTCTCTCCTCTCTCTCTCTCTCTCTCTCTCTCTCTCTCTCTGTCTCTGTCTCTCTCTCTGTCTGTCACTCTGTCTCTCTCTCTCTCTCTGTCTCTGTCTCTCTCTCTGTCTGTCACTCTGTCTCTCTCTGTCTCTCTGTCTCTGTCTCTCTCTGTCTCTGTCTCTCTCTCTGTCTGTCTCTCTGTCTCTCTCTCCTCTAAATGTGTTTGTTTAATTTGGATATTCATGACTGGGGACCCAGCCAATCCTTAATCTATTTGTCTGTGTGTGAATTTGGCTATAGGCGAGGCTATAACTAGCTGAATCTGGTATCTCTCCATATATATAAGGCTTTGCCTATGGAGGGGAAAATGGCAGGAACTGACAGCATGTCCATCCACATCACTGGACTTACACGGACATTTTAATGTGTTAAGATTCTCCTGTGCCACCATTCCTTATTAAAGAACATACTACACACAGAAACACATACAAAAGATGATATGCTATTTGACAGTTCCTGCCTTTTTGCCTCTAAAGGCAAAGCTTCACACACACATACATGGACACAGATCAGATTAAGTTAGTTATATCCTCTGCTATATCCAAATCCAACACACACACAACACACACAAAGAGACTTGCTGTGTTCCCAATTCTAAAGAGCCAAGTTATACACACAAACACTTGTTGGTGGGAGAGAGAAGGAGGGGTGGGAGAAGGGAGGGGAGGGGAGGGGAGGGGAGAGGAGGATAGGAGAGGGGAGAGTTTGGGAGAGGAAGGTAGGGAAGGAGAGGAGAGGGGAAGAGAAGGTAAGAGAGGAGAAGAGAGGGGAGAAAAAGGGAAGACAGTGGAGGAGAAGGGAATGAAGAAGAGGGGAGGAGAGGGGTGGGGAGGAGAGGAGAGAAGAGGGGAGTGGAGGAGAAGAGAGGTAAGAGGAGGAGTGGAGAGAAGTGGGGAGTAGAAGGGGAGATGTGAGTGTAGATGAGGGGAGGAGAGAAGCAGGTAGTAGAGGATAGGGCAGATGGAGAAGGAAAGGGGAGGAGAGGGGAAGAAATGGGTGGAGAGGGGAGGGGGGAGGGGAGAGTAGAGGGGAGGAGAAGTGGGAGATGTGAGTGAAGGAGTGGGTTGGAGTGGGGAGGGTAGGGGAGGAGGGGAGGGAAACAAAAGAACCTTGGACAAAAGAAAGAGATCTTAGTGTCAGGCCCTGTAGGTATGCCCTCAGCCATCATCAAGGTCCCCCAGACACACACCATATCTTGATATCTTGATGCCAGGTTCTGCTACATTTACCATTTCCTTACATCTAAAGTCTTCCACACAGGGCTAAGTGTAGTGCCATGCAATATCTGCCAAATGGTATGTGTAACATCGCCCAGTACATGATTTGGAACAAGATACTTCTCAGACTCCCCTATTCAATAGCCACTGACACAGTAGACACATGGGTGGTGATAGGTAATATGCATTATATCCTATGTAACAACTAAAGCACATCATCACGGTACATGCAACATGGACACACATGGACACACACACACACACACACACACACACACACGAAAACAGCAGTACATATCAGATTCTTCATGTTATCCCCTCACAGAAAAATCTTGCATACACATAAATCTTATATAGTTTAGAATGTGCTGTCTCTCTCTCTCTCTCTCTCTCTCTCTGTCTCTGTCTCTCTCTCTCTCTCTCTCTCTCACACACACACACACACACACAAACACAGACACTTGCATGCATACAAATACGTATACATGAATACACCAGTTCCTATCAAGTACTTCATGATATCCCCTCACAGAGAAATCTTACATACACATAAATCTTATATAAATTGGTAAGTGGCTATTCCTTCTATGTATTCCCTGCGTTACACTGAAAGTCAGCTATGGTTGAATATCAGTCTCTGAGAAATACTCTCAAAAATAAAACCAAACTGAGGGTTAAAGGTGTGAGAATAAATGCGGGGCTAGATGTCATGGCTTCTTTTTTTCTCCCTGCCATACATTCAAAGCCCCCCATAAAGAAACTCAATCGCTCTCCTCTCTCTCTCTCTCTCTCTCTCTCTCTCTTTCTCTCTCTTTCTCTTTTTCTCTCTTTTTCTCTCAGACACACACACAAAACACACAACACATACACAAAATCACACAACACATACAGAAAGAGACATGCACATCCAAAGAAAAACAGATCTCATTAACTCCTACTCTGAGGTACCAATTCTCATAAGCACAAATCACACACATAAATCAGAATCAAGACCTACTAGGTTTTCCCTGCCTGCCTTACATAGCAGTGTCTTACACACATCAGTTCTCTGATCCTGTTATCAGAATCAAGACCTACTAGGTTTTCCCTGCCTGCCTTACATAGCAGTGTCTTACACACATCAGTTCTCTGATCCTGTTATATACCCCTTTCCTATAGTCAAAGTTCAAAATTACATACAAGTCTTCATATCTGGTCCTAGGACATAACCCTTCCACCAACCAAAGTCACACATGATCACAACTAGTTGTTCCACCCTGCTCCATATCCCCATATTCATACAAGGCACATATCAGATTCTGTTATCTCTCTATTGTCTTACAAGTAAATCTCTACCTACACACACATGGTTGCATAGCAGGTCCTGCATGGTTCACCCTCCCCTACAGCCAGGTAACAGGTGCCTCTGTGCATCACTTTGCCCATAAAGAGAGCTTATCATATGGAGATGTGCTCAGGTCCAGCTAGTGTCAGGTTAGCTACAGTACAGTCCACACACATGAGCACACACACACACACACGCACACACACACGCAGAGCATGCACATAATGACATGGCGTCTGATAGTCTTCCCATACAGCAGCACATTAGATATACATACATACAAACACAGACACTCTCACACACATACAGACACAGCACACATACACACACGCAAATGGATATGTGTCAGGGTATAATAGGTGTCCCCTTCCTTACAGCTAAACGCCCACTCTCAGGCCTATGTTTCCAATCCTGCTGTTTTCCCTTTTATTATACAGATCATAGACACTGGATGAGGTCTCAGGACATGATAGGTTCTTCCTTTCATTATCTAGGTCTCAATGTACCAACATGGGTACTTGATCAGTAGTGCTCAGTACTCCAAACCCAGTGACAAAATTCTTAATAACATCACACAAACACGCACACGCATACACACATACACACACACACACACACACACACACACACTCACACAAGTCTAGGCTTTATAGGCAAAACATCACAAATACCTGCATGTCTATGTGTCTGGCTCTTCATATCGTAAAACTGTCCAAAATGTGGCTACCTGTATGCTCTACTGGGTTCAAACTCACCCACAACTCCTACCTCAGCCCACAGATTGATATGAATTTCTACATGTTTCCTCCACTCTCACCAAAGTCCCACCAAGGTATCAAGACACTGGTCTTCCTCTGTTCCCTCTCCTGTAGCCACAGCCTCTTACACAAACATGGCTGTGTTATCAACTACCACATATGTCCTCCCTACATCCAAAGCCCTACAAATGCATACATAGTTTGGTTTCACCTCCCACTAAATATCCCCACCACTATATGAAAATCTTACTTACACACATACATCAAATTTTCCACTCACCCCAGGTAGCCCTGTCTCTTCCTCTATGTTTTGTACTCGCATCTGAAGAATGGAAGCTAAGAACAGTCTATGTAAAGAACTTCCAGCATTTGTCTTTCTGGATGTGGACTCACTCACCCAATATAATCTATTGCTAATCCATGCATTTCCTAGGAAGATAGCTCACTAACAAAAACATTAATATGCTGAGCATCTGAAAGTAGGCTTGTGACTTTGCAGTTGGTGACCAGTCACAGGACTCATTTTCTTGTTGAATCATGTGGAAAACGCCAACCCACTGTGGGTGACATCACCCTTTCAAGTTGGTCTGATGTAGTATAAGTCAACTGAGCAAGACAGTAGCCAGATTTCTTTCCTTTCTGCCTCAGCTCATGCTAGAGTTCCTGCTCAAACTTCCCTAAGACAGACGTCAACCAGAACATGTAAGCCAAATAAACTCTTTCTTCCCCACATTGTTTCTGTCATCATGTCTATCAGCAATAGAAAATGTAGTAGGTCAATATCCCAAGAATGTCCTCAATCTTAGGACCTTATTGATGCCACCTCCTGAGTGCTGGAATAAAGGTATATACTACAGCAGTAACGATGTGAGTACAATTTCAAAATGACATAGATGTGATGGAGAAAGTAAATCAGTCTCTAAACAAATAGAATTCAAGAATCAGAATATTATTAAGGAAACTGATCAGAGAAAGTATTTTCAAGAAGGTGGACATGAGAGACTTTGGAAAAGGAGTGTAGAAAACAAGAAATATAAAGCTTGAAAAATAGTGGTCTAGGGGAGGAATTTGACTTTATTTTTCATATATGAAGAAGACAGGTTTTCCCTTTGCCAACAAGGCTAGGTGTCAATCCCTACTGAGAGAGGGTAAACCAGTCTCCTCCAGGGACAAGCTGTGACATAGTTCATTCATTCCCTAGACACATAGATGAATAAAACAAAGCTAAATGGACTCAATAGTTTATAAATATGTGTGTTTATGCATGTGCACAAATCCATACATATACTTGCACTAAACTCATGTAAGAATTGATATTTTAGGCAGGGATACAGGGGATAACCTGAGCACAAGGAGGAAAGGAAGCGGTAGCAGAGATTTCGATGAAGTCTCTACGTGTGTCCTTCTCAAAAAAACACATAAAGTCTTAACATCTTAAAAGAAGTGGTTGCAGGTTCAGTAGGAATACTTATGACATAGAAAAACTAGATCCAAAAATTTAAGGAATTTCTTTAAGTGATTGACTTAAAGTTTGAGAAAATACATGAATGGAATAAATTTTGGAACTTGTTACAACTAAGATACAGAGATTTTTGAATTAAAATTACCCATCACAAAAGCAGTGCAAGGAATGAGGAAAGAGCAAAAAAAATAATGGTTTTGATAGGTTATGTTTTGAATTGCTTTGATATTAGGCTATTGATGACCAGTGTTGGATAATAGGTCAGGGCAAGCTGATGATGTACTTTTCAATTTTACAAAGTAAAGGCTTTTCCATAGACCTAAGTATTGACATTCAAGAAGAAAGGGGACTCTCAGGGAAACATCAGCACACATTCAAGTGGAGGATGCTGGAATTTTAAGTGAGCCTTGCTTTTAGTTTCAGAATCCTAGTTCGTTAAAGGTAGGAATCTTTGGGTTCTATTGATGGTCTATTTATGGGTGATCACAAGTCAACAGTGCACAGATATTGCCTGATGACCCTTTCCCTCAGGAGAGACAGGAAACAGATCAAACACAAATCTCACCTTCATAAACCAAGTCTGTTATCAGGACTGAAAAGAAACCCTGGAAGGGAAGAAGTGTGGTTGTGATATGGCCTAGCTGAGATATTATTGCCAAAAAGGAACAAAGAAGCAAAGCCTTCTGCAGTAACCCTGCTCTCACAGAACCCCACATGCAGTACAAGTGAGTGCCAAAGCATTGTAGAGCAGACACAAGTCACCTGAGATACCCTGAACAAAGAGGTCATCCAGATTGCTGAGCCAATCTGATTTGTTAGTTCTGTACATGTGATGAACCAGGCCTTAGGTCAGGATGCACAGTACAAGTTAGGTGTCTAAATGACAATCGGTGTCAGCCCTGTGAGGTTGAAGGAGAGCTTTCACTTCAAGGACACCAGTTACAAAGGCAGTGTACATAGACAGTCAATGAAGACACGAATTTGGAGGAGACGTTTCTATCTACTCAACACCAGGTACAGTCTGATTGACTGCTCTCTTCCAAGACTATTTTGCTTTCATTGAACCCAAAATGCTTTCTTTGTTTTCAAAACCACTTTTGGCGTGGGGACTAGGCTACCTGCCCAAGTTCCTACTAACTGAAGAATCAAAAGCCCAAGCCTACATTCTGAACAACCTAAGGACGCTGCATCATTCTTGTCGAAACAGTCTGTGCTTGCTAGACACCCAGGCACCTGCCCAGATCCCTGTGGGCCATCCCATGGAGATTGCTGTCCTCCTATTCCATGTCCTCCTCCTCAGTGGCCTGTCTTAATGTTCTCTCAAAATTTACATTTTGAGTTTGACAAGTCACACATAATAAAGCCATCTTTATTTGCATATGTTTTCTGAAAAAATGATTAAATTTCATTATTGGACCTAAAGGTTTTTTATTCTGTATTCTTTTCATATGATTTAATTGTCAACTTTCATGTTAGAATTGTTCTTCCCTTCTTCAATAAAGAACTGAACTTTTGCATGAATAGGGCCTTCTTTATGTGTTGTTGAACTTGCTGGACAATTTCAAATACTTTCAATATGGGTTGTTATGTTTATGTCCATAAACAGCTGGTTTATAATTTCTGTTTATTTTGCATTATGTTTGTTTTGTTTTATTCATTTATTTTGCTATTTGTGTATTTGTCACAAACACCCATATGTAAGTCAGAGGAAACTTATGGTTGGAAGTCAGTGCTGTTTTTCTAAGATTTGGGATCAAGGGGGAAGCTCAAGTCATTATGTTGTGTGGCAAATCCTTGAGGATTTGTAGAACTTGTTGGAAACTGTCTCTTCACTTTTCCCTTATTGAGTAGTTGGACGAATATGAGTGCTGCCTCTCCTTAAAATCACGTAGAATCCACCCATGAATGCATTCATACCAGTCTTCTCTTTTCTTGATGTTTCTTCATTAAAAGTCTTTTACACAGTATATGTTTGATCATTTTCACCCTTTCCCAAGTCCTTGCAGAGCCTTTAACCTGCCTTGCTTTATAGTATTCTGGCTTTCTTTCTGCAAGAAAAAGTCAAAAGAAAAGTCAAAATTTGCAATACATACATTTAAGATATCCTGAAAGAATGAAAACGCACGCAAAAGTCTACTTCATTTCTTATTGGGTTAATTTTCTGAGGGCCAATAATTCCAGGTCATGGTTCCTAGCAAAAGGAGTCACTAAGATCCCTGTATGTAACCATTCGAGGAAACTGATTATTCCTTTGCCTCCAGGAAGTTGTAGATGTGTCCTTGGTTAGGAATGGAACTCCATTTCCACTTCTTTTCAATGACAGAACCACCACCTGAATTGACCTCTTGTGTGCTCCTCTGTACAGCTACTGCCTCTGTGAGCTCACGTGCTCATCAGTCCTGCTGTATCTGGAATACACAGCTTCTTATATAGCCCCTCACAAACTCATCCCAGACCATGTGCCAGGTTTTGCTTCATTTCGCATTTCCTTATAACCGAAGCATTACAAACAGAACTCGGTTTCTTGTCTTGGAAAGTCTTCCAAACTTACAGATACAACCACCCAAAGCATGGTTTGGTTTAAGGTACTTCTCAGTATCCCCTCTATAGCTACTGATACAAATACACACATAGGTGATGATAGATCATATGAGGAGTTCCCTCCCTAACAACTAAAGTATCCATAAATAAAACACCCACATTGAAATGCATGCAGGCTTGCACATAGGTATACATAAAGGCAGTAGAATTTATCAGGTTCAGTAAGTTGTCATCCCATAGACAAAGATTACACACACATAAATTGGTAGGTGTCATCCTTCTATGTATCTCCTCCCCTTCACTGAAGGTCACTTATAGCTAAGTATGATTTCCTGATGAGTATCCTTGCATGTACAACTAAACCCATGGTATAAGGCAATGAATATACACACAGGACTAGGTGTCAGAACCTCTTTGTTTCTCCCTGGTCTATAATCAAAGCCCCCCCTCTCTGTGTGTGTGTGTGTGTGTGTGTGTATGTGTCTGTCTGTCTGTCTGTCTTCTGTGTGTGTTTGTGTGTATAATTTGACTACTCAGGTTTGGAAACTCAGCAAGCCCTCTGTGTGTGTGTGTTTGTGTGTGTGTGTGTGTGTGTGTATGTGTGTCTCTGTGTGTGTGTCTGTTAATTTGTCTATTGCACAGTTTACAACTAGCAGAATCTAAACCTTACCCATGCTTGTGTGTGTCTGTGTGTGTGTTTCCAATGGAGGGGAAAAAGTCAGGAACTAACATGTACCCACACATCTCTGCACCTACATCTAAAATAGAATATAGTTTATTATTTACACACAAACACAATTTTTAGAAATGAAATGTATTTATACACAAACACACATATTCACAGACAAGTACACAGGCTCATATCGTCAGAAACAAATGTAATAATGAACATACAAGAGTAGGTTGCAGGAATTGCTAGGTAGTCCTTTCTTTATATAAAAAGCTCTTCACACATGACTAAGAGCATTATTAGATACCAATTAGACCATAATTAGATACCAAATTTTCTATTGAAACAGCCACACACACACACACACACACACACACACAAAGAGAGAGAGAGAGAGAGAGAGAGAGAGAGAGAGAGAGAGAGAGAGAGAGAGACTCACATATGACTAGGCACCATATCCAAAAGACCCACACTACTCCCACTAACTGTCAGGAATGCAAGGCATAAGCTCCTATTGTCAAAGGTCCCATGCATGGCTGTGTGTCAATTCATCCTCAGTAAGACTTTCACAAATGCAAAGGTCCACGTATAAATGCATGACTAGGTGTTACATCATATTAGGTAGACTCTCTGCTACAGAAAAGGCCACACTTACACCCATGGATGGTGTTAGGTCATTTTAGGTGCACTCAGTCTGAAAAAAAAAAAAACCAAAAAAAAACAAAAACGCCTGAAAATAAACACAAACACACACACACAGAAAATCAAGTATGTGTAATTTCGTTTACTGACTTTTTCCCATCCATGGGTAACACTCCCCACACACATACATGGGAAGGGATCACATTTAGTTATCACCTCATCTTCAGCCAAATTCACAAACAGATACACACAAATACATGTGAGAGCCTGCTGAGTTCCAAACCCAGACTCGTCTAACAACACACACAAATATGCACAAGAAGAAGATAGACACACACACACACACACACAAAAAAAAAAACCAGACAGACACACAAAGAGAGACAGAGACAGAATATGTAGCAACAAAGTGCTTGAGACCAAGAGAGAGGTTGGCGTCGGGTCCAGTAGGTGTCCCCTCACTCATAGTCAAAGGCCGCTACACACACACAAGACCATGATGCCAGGTACCACTACATTTACTATTCCTTACAACCAAAGCCTTTCAAGCAGGGCTAAGAGTCATGACTTAAAGATCTTCACAACCTTATAACCACAACCACCACATGCATAGTTTGGTACCAGGTACTGCTCAGAATCCCCTCTTCTATAGACGCTGACACACATACATGGGTGGTGATGTCATGTGAAGTCCTCCCTCCATAACAACTGGAGCACCCATAAACACACACACACACACACAATTACCTACATGCACACACACACACACACACACACACAAACACACTAGAATGTATCATGTTCTGCCTGTTACCCCTTAAGACAAACTTATATAGACATAAACTGGTAGGTAGCAAGACTTTCAATGTATTTTCCCCTTTACAATGAAAGTCACCTATGCCTAAGTATCTCTTCTTGATAAGTTACTTTGAATACACAACCAAACCTATGGTATATAGTGCTGAAAATACACACAGGGCTAGGTTCAGGGCCTCTTTGTTTCTTTCTGCCCTACATTAAAGACCCATATATATGAATTCTCACCCTCTCTCTCTCTCCTCTCGCCCTCTCCCCCTCTCTCTTTCTCTCTGTCACACACACAGTCAAAGACACATAGACACAAGTACACACATAGGTATCATCTCTTGTCACAAAAATGAAGCAAGTTAGAAGGAGAGAATTACATAAATTCTTTATGAACGACATTCTAAAAAAAACACATGAAAACCAACAGGTCTTAAAACCTCTTTTCAGATTGAGCACTAATAATGAAGAAATGTACAAAATGCATCCAGGTGTGAAGACAAGTTCACCAAGAAAATGACTCTGTTTCCTCAATGTACTAGAAAACACACAAATTATAGAATAAATTGTAGAAGTTGCTACAACTGAGAAATAGATTTTTTTTAATTAAAATGTCCCATAACAAAATGAGTGCAAAAATTAGGAAAGTCAGTTAGGAAAATAATGGTTCGATATGATCATGTTTAGTATTACTTTAATTTTAGGCTATTTATGACCAGTATCAGTATAATAAGCCAAGACTAGTTGATGATGTAACTTTTGAGTTTATAAAGAAGGTTTTTACATAGCCCAAAACACTGGATTAAAAAAGGGAGGGGGCTCTTAGAGAAAGATCTGCCTGCACTCAAGACACAGATGCTGGATTTTTAAGAGAGCCTGACTTTTCATTATAGGTTGTTATTTATTTGAATACAGGAATTCCTGGGGTACTGTTGATGTTGCATTTATGGGTGTTCAAAAGACAACAGTGTACAAATACAGCCTAATGATCCTTTCACTAAGGAAAGACAAGAAAAAGACTAAACACAAATCCCACCTTCAGAAACCAAGTCTATTTTCACAAGTGAAAGGCAAGCCTAAAAAGGAAGAAGTTTGGGAGTGATACTGACTAGCTGGGATGTCCCTACACAAAAGACACACACACACACACACACACACACACACACACAAACCAAAGCCTTCTGCTCTGATCCTGTTCTCACAGGACCCCATGGTCAAAGTGTGTTACCAAGCATTCTCGTGCACACACGAGTCACATGATTTTAACCTGACCAATGAGAGAGTCCCGATTGTCTATCCAATCTGATTGGCTCAGATCTGTTCATGTTACCAATCAGGTTACAGATCAAGATGCAGGTGCAAAGCTCGAGCAAAACTAACAGACAGTTGGTGCTAGACCTGGAAGGTTGAAGGCAGAGCTTTCACTTCGAGGGCACCAGTGACAGAGGCAATACCTACATAGAGTGTATGAACCCGCGAATTTGGAGGAGGCGCTTCTGATCTACTCAAACAACACCAGGTATAGCCTGATTGACTGCTGTCTTTCAAGGCGCTTTTGCTTTAATGGGACCCAAACTGTTCTCTTCGTTTGTCAAAACAACTTTGAAGTGGGGATTTGGCCACCAGTCCTTTTTCCTGCAGCTTGACTAATAAGGATCCCAAGGCTGGATTCTGAGCAACCTAGGACTCTGTTATCACTCCTTTGTCTAAAGAGTCTGTGCCAGCTGAGACACCCAGGTCCCTAAACCATGGACTTCCCCAGGTTGATCACAGTTCTCGTCTGTGTTCTCGGTGGCATGTTTTAGGGTCCCTCAAAATTTATATTTTGTGTCAGGCATGTCAAAAATAGCAAAGTCATCTGCATTTGCAGCTGTTTTTGGGAAATTGATTAAACTTGATTTTTGGAGCTATGGGTATTGTAAACTGTATCCTCTTCAAATGTAGATTTGTCACCTTTTCTGTTACAATTGTCTTTCTGTTCTTTAATAATGAACTGAGCTTGAGCATGAACATAGCCGTTTTCTTGTGCTGTTGAACTTGCGGGAAAATTTCAAGTACTTTTAATAAGGATTCTCATGTCTAAGTTCACAGACTGCTGGCTTGTAATTTCTTTTTATTTTATATTTAGATTATTTTCTTCTATTTACTTATTTATCTACAAGTGTATTACAGCACACACTTATGAAAGTCCAAAGAAAATTTGTGGATGGAAGTCAGGGTATTATTTCCAACATGTGGGATCAAGGGAAGAAAGCTCAGCTCACCAGGTCTTGTAGTAGGCCACTGAAGGCTATGGAGGACATGCTGGAAAGGGTCTCCATCTTGTTCCTTATTGAATACTTGGAAAAATGTTAGTGTTAATTTTTTGAAAGTCAGGTATCATCCATACATGAGAGAATTCATACAAGTCTGTTATTTTCTTGACATTTTATTATTGAAAGTCTTCTCTGTAATGTATTTTGATCATTTTCCCCTTCCCAATTTTCTTCAACACTCTCCTATCTTCCCATACCACCTTGGGTTATGGTCTTACAGTCTTTCTATTATAAAAAAGGAAAGAAAAATTTAAATAAGGAATTAAGACCTAAAAATGTCCACAGAAAAGGACAATGGGCACAAAAGTCTACCACATTTCTATTAAGTTGGTTTTGTGTTTGACAATGATTCCAACACATGTATCCTACCAAGAGGAGTGGTCAAGTTACCCAGTGAGAATCCATTGGAGGAAACTGTTCCTTCTTTGCCATCAGGAAACAAATGCTGATGTTTTCCTGTTTGGGGATGAAACCCTATTTCTACTTCTCATTTTCAATGACAACGCCCCCATCTGACTTGAACCTTTGTATGCTTGTGTGTATTGCTGCAATTTCTTTCAGTTCATGTGCTCATCAATTTCCTTGTTTTCTTGGAATCTTCTATTAAAGCTGATCGAGAGTATCTCTCTGCCTTCTCTTCTGACCACTGACGTCTGACTTCTCCCCTGAAAATTGAGGGAAGGTTTTCATGAAGCTTTCCACCTGGCATTAAGTATTACAAAACCTCACACTACTGTACATTGCTGTAAGACTCGGGGTTAGATATATCTCTCACTAGAAACGGCTTCACTGCTGTGTGCTGTTTAAGACATTGATCCCTTTGTGTAGCAGTATGTCAACAAAAATCATTTTGTTCACTGTACTGCTCTAGCAAAATCATAGTAGCAGGTTTTCCTGTAGCCTATGACCTTTCTACTCAGTTTCTTGCCCATGTGAGCAGTGGCAATAATGGTGTCCATCTCCTGGAGGGGCCTTAAATCCAATCAAAAAGTGACTGGTTACAGGCATTGTACTTATTCCAATAATGCACCAGTCCATTGTGCAAGTGGGTCACTGTTGTCCTAGGGTTTGTAGTTGGATGATGATTATTATCTTTTTTCTTCAGTGGCATGGAGAATACATTTCTGTATCATGAGTGTCAGTCAGCAGGGGTGAGTGTGTCCTACCAGTTGAAGCACCAGTCAACAATTCCATGTTTGTTGATATACATGAGTATTTTATTCAGCAAAAGTGCTTAACAATAATGTTGCATCATAGCAATAGAGATGAGCATTGTGATTTTCATGGAGCTGATTTTCTGGTATGAAAAAGAATCCAATATGTCAATGAACCCAAATGATTTTCTTGGGATTTTTTCCCAAGTATATTGAACTATCATGCTTATTACTTATCTGCATAGGATTTTACATACTAACTTTTGATTTCTGAGAGGTAACACTTGCTTAAAAATTTGTCATTTACTCCAGTTTCACAATTCATGAGAGCATAGGTTTCCAAAATACTTCCAAATGAAGGATCAGAGCACCAGGGTAGTCAGGGGCACCATGGATACCCAGCCTACAAAATCAATTGACTGGTGCTCATAGTGGCTCAAAGAGATCAGGGAGCCTGTGAGGCAGGGATCTTACCTAGATCCTGTGTGTATATGTTATTTCCCATAACCGTGATGTTACTGTGGAATTCCTAACAGTGGGAAAGATGGTCACTAACACTTCAGTCTACCTATGGTTCTTTTTCTTCCTTCTTGGTTTTTAGTTCAGCCTTGATATGATAGTATGTGTAAAGTTTTATAGAAGCATATGATTCTCTCTTTCATTGATGTTCCTGGGAGGCCTGCCCTTTCCTGAGGAGAGATAGTGGGAGGGTAAATCTGTTGGAAAAGATGGGAGAGCATGGAGCCGGTGAGAGTGTGGAAACTCAAGTCTTGGTAGAACATGAGAGCAGAATAAAAAATTCACATTACTGTGTAAAAATAGATAAAAAATAGTACTAGGAAACTTGAGGAATTGGAGTGAGAACTTGTTGACATTATTGACTCCTAAGCAGTCTTTTGGTTATATCTCTATATAGAAAATAGAAAAACCTTGGGACATTGGCTTCATTCTTATGTTATCAGGAAACATCACACTTATTACACCTGCCCTCAAAGTAACATTTTCAGATCTTAAAAAAGGAGATCATAATAATGTAAGTTGAATGATCATGTATAAAACCTTCAAAATTATTGAAAGATTAGAAACTTAAAGATTCAAAACCAGTTATAAATGTACAAATAATTTAAAACTTATGATTGATATCATAGATTTCTGAAAAAATATTTTATACTTGAGTTTACTTGAGAGCAAGTGACTAACACAGAATGGTATTCCACATTATTTGAAGAACAATTTTCCTCATGGTGTCAACAAGAGTGATATCACTATATTCACCAAATTATCTCAGAGTAAAATATACAATTTGGGAACAGGAAAAATAGGTAAATTTGATGGCATAGTCTACTAAAGTATTACATTAGAATCTTGTAATGTAAAATGTTTTTCTTAGAAATGACATTCTTTTTCCTCAGCATAGGATAGCATATTCAAATTGTGCATCATAATTCTATGTATTCTCTCTGATTTTGTTATTTCTGCAGGAATGCTGATTCTCCTTTGCTATCTGTGCTATGTACTTATACTAAGAGTTTTTCGAAAGTCTTTGTGATTTCATAATTACCATCGTTTAGGATATTGAGAACTTAGCAGTGAATAAATATTCAAAATTTCTTCTAAAGACTGATTCAGAAATGGTTCAATTTGCATAGAATTTTTAATTTATTTTATCTTCATATATGTTTACAGAATAAATAGGATATCTTCTCCATACCAAAATAAAATAACTTGTTAGTTGCCAAAAAATGCCTTCCAAATAATATTTTAGAAGTAGCCATATTTACTGTAACAAGAACAAAGCTTGACTATAGATTGAAACTGAATTTTCTCCTCTTTGATGACTTTTGTTAAGGTTGTATCTGTTTTGCTTGTTCTTTTCAATAATCAAGCATTTAGTATTGCAATGTTCAATTTATTATTGTAGTGTTCACTCTGGTCTATTTCCTTAGATTTAGTTCTCATATTCAGTACATTTTCCAGGATTTCTTTAGAGTTTGGCTTATTCTTATTTTCTGTGACCCAGAAGTTCACTGGAAGGTTGTTCACATCTGTCACACTTGTCCATGAAGAAACAATAAGCTAAAATCTTTACCTTTGACTTACTTCTCATGGTTTTTAATCTGATTTTCTCAGTTGGCATTGGCATGGAAATTATCAAGAACCTTCCTAGCAAGACCAGAGAGGAGGAGACCATGCAGCTGGCCCTGAATGCCAGCACCTATGAAGAGGAGACATTTACAGATCACTACATCATACTAAATAACCTCGGCAAAGGGGGCTTTGCTGAGGTGAAGTTAGCTTGCCATCTCCTCACAAATATGAAAGTCGCAGTTAAAATCCTTGCAAATGGTGAGGAGAGTGACGGTAACAATAGGAAAGACCTCAACATCATGAAAGAACTAGACCACCCGTATATAATAAAGCTCTTCCACGTCATCGACAGCAAAGACCACACCTATATGGTGTTGGAGTTTGCTGCTCATGGCGATCTCGTCACGTTCATTGAGGAGGGTGGCCCTCTTCAGCAGAAAGAGGCCCAACACATCTTCTGCCAGATTGTGTGTGCAGTGCACTACTGCCACGATAATGACATCGCACACAGGGACATCAAGCTAGATAACATCCTGCTTGATGGCAAAGGAAACATCAAACTGTGTGACTTTGGCCTGGCCATCAGAGTCAGCTCTGGGCAGAGGTGCAAGGGATTCTGTGGCACAGTTGAGTACTGTGTTCCAGAGCTATTCGATGACACAGAGTATGATGCAAGGGCTTTTGACATCTGGAGCATGGCAGTGGTTTTATATGCAATGTTGACAGCGAAGTTCTCATTTAAATCAAGGACCTATCCAGACATGAAGGAGGAGATGCTGAATCCCACGTACTACATTCCTTACACACTTTCTCAAAACCTTTTGCTTGTCCAACTCATTGTGCACTTGTTCACCATGAACCCTGAGCAGAGGCCCACGATATGTGACATTAGGCAGCACCAGTGGATCAAAGACGGGGAAGAATTTTGGGAACTCCCATTATCCTCAGAGTCATTCTGTAACAAACCAAATCCCAGCAGTGTGCTGGCTATGTGGGGTATGGGCTACCATCCCAAAGCTATTAGTGACTCTCTACGTGAGAAAAAATTCAATAACATCATGGCCACATACCTAATTTTAAACCATGAGTCAGCCCAGGACCACACTAAATCTGCCACTAAGTCCTTTCAGGCCTGTGTAGTTGCTTCATCACCAGGTGCTCTCACTTCCCTTCCTCCTAAGAGGAGAGTGAGTGAGCCTGCCATTCCCACCTTTGTCCTGCTGGCTGAACATCAGGGGCGTGATCAGACATGTTCAAGCAAGCAGGAGAGCAGAAGCCCGAGCATGCCTGCCACCTTGTGCTGCCTACTGGAGGAGGACATCCCTCCCCAACCAGTACCCATGTGTGCTCCTGAGCTTACTCCTCTCCAGAGCAGACATTTGGCAGTAGGTAGCATGGTTTGCAATGAGTTGTCCTCAAGGTGCCCATTCTCTGAGTGCATTTCTTCTGCAAAATATTTGTCCTGTGAGGCACACCAGGAAGTGAGTACCCTGAAGAATAGATCAGATGCTCAGAGTACACCCTCTGTAAGGAAGGAAAGGGAGATACCTGATGGTATGAGCATCATTGAAACCCTTGGAACTCATAGATCTTCCCTTCAGACAACATCCAAGAACAACTTTAAAGGGGTCCTTCCTGAAGATGTAAGTGCAGCCTCTCCCAGCAGTCTGTCCAAAGGCTGGAAGAGGGTTAAGAAGAGAATTGGGAATTGTGTGAGATTTCTGTGCTGCTGTCTACCACTCTCACAAAAAAGCCATGTTTCTCAGAAGGAGGAGGCACCACTGGAAGGGGAGAGCATTGCAGGTGCACACACACAGCTAAATGGGGTGGCCAAGGTGCACGTCAATGTTTATTAATCTATATGTCTTCCAATGTCCTTTGCGACCATCACATGATAGTTAGGGTAGGTAAATTAGGAAATCTTATTTCAAAAGAAAATCGTCAAAGCACCACCACCACCACCACCTTTAACCTGAATTGTTTAAGCTAAAATAGACTACAGTAGTTGAGAAGTAGAGGCTGTAGAGGCAGCCAGAAGTAGTGTTGGGTAAAGGAAGAAAGAATTATAGAGCACCAATGGTTTTGAGGGAAGAAAACTAAAAAGACTAGGAAAGAGTATGAGAAGAAGAGCCAACGGCGAAAAGATGATCCCGAAGGAAATGAGTCAAGACTCTGAAGTATATATTTCAAAGTTCATAAGACTGTGCCTTCCATATGTCATTACCATTTTACATATTGAGTCACTGTATAGGATGAGACATTCGGTTGGCAGTTTTCTTGGCGAGACAGAGATAGCCAAATTGGGAGCCGTGAAGATAGTCCAGTTGACAGAGTGTCCTGTACTCCAACAGAGAAGTCCAGCACAAGAGATGGTAAGCCTTCATCTACCACTGGGTTCTCCACAGAAAACCATTGTTAAAAGGAGGTATGTCCAATGGCTGACTTTCAATAGCATCCTTCTCAGAGAGCAGCTCTGTACCACAATTACCCCCCAAAGATGCCCTTGAATTAGAAGCCCCAATGGGCCCGTCTTATATGATAAACAACATCAATACTCATTCATCTGTCTTTCTCTTCAAGGTCAAGTCCAAGGGAGATGATTTTCACACTGGACAGAGGTGAATCTGCTCCTCCCTGCCCTCCCCTCCCTTTTGATGTGTTTGCACGGGGCCTGTATCCATATCCCTCTTTTCACTGGAGACACTCCCACTGCATGCTGGTTCAGTCCAGCTGTTGTTGAAGGGGCCCTTACTGTGGGGTGCTTGTCAGAACAACATTCTTCTCCTAACAGGAAAGTGACAGCAGGCAGGAAGAAATGTGTACCACTATAAAAGGAATTCTGGAATGCTGCTCCAGTTTGCAAGGCAAATATTGCTTGATTTTCCTGGAGTACAGAGGACACATGACTTAGTCTTCAGCCATGGAACTACTTTTTGGTTAGATCTCACATCAGGGGTCAGAGGGTCAGACCTAGACAGAAACTTGTGACTGTAGATTAGAAGCATTCTCCTAGGATCCCCTTTTGAAAGTTGCATTGGTGTTGTCGTGGACATGCTTCATGCAGAACCAATGATGTAATGAAGAGTGACCACTCAGAAGGGACTGAATGCCAGGGCTTATCTGTGGGTCTCTTGGCTGAAGGCAGCACCAAGACAACTAATTTTCATCCTGTTTTATTGGAGAGGTACCTGTGATGTGGTTTATCCTTGACACTGATCCACAGAAGGATAAGCATGAGGCTGCCAATGTCAACCGTTTTCAACTCTAAGGAATGTGGTCATGATACAGAACAACAAAGGTAAAAAGACAGACAACAGAGACATGTATTCAATGTGATCTTGAGATAAAGTTTGGCAAGTAGCTCATCATTTTTCTCTTTGTCCCCTAACTCTTATGGAGCAACTGTTTGTGTATAACGGGTGAACACCATCTTACCCCTGTATGGAAAACAACTGGCAAGATGCTTAGTCCATACTGTGTTGAAGAACCATAAGAACGAGAGTGCACACAGCCTTGCAAGGAAAACCAGACTGGAGTGACAGATATACTTGTTTATGTGGCAATACCTGCTCTGCAACTGTGGGGGATTACTAAGGCAAGTATCATTCGTGATAAACTTTACTGAATGCAGTGCCTGGGAAAGGGAGACTTGGGTGCTGTAGCCAGGTCAGTGAAACCCAGGACATACAATCAATGAGAATCATGGGCTCGATTCACATGACAGACTCTACAAAGGCAAATCTCAGAATGATCAGTTGTGATGTTTATTTTGATATTTACCTTTGGACTAATTAGGACTTTCCCTGATACTAAAGCAAGTTGCTATCTTAAGCACTTGGCCTGAGAGAACAGAAGTCAGCTGAGTTTCAGAGCCCCACAACCATTACTTCCCTCCTGTACCACCTCCCTGTTAGATGGAGCAGGGGCAGGGTCCATGATTACCAGCTATTTGAAGGAGGAACTTCACACACTTCATCCCAAAGCTGTCCACAGGTGTCGTCCTCACTGAGTACAAACCTGAGTCCTTAGATGCTCTTTTGGACATAACATATTTGGTTGGCATAATGCTTAAAGTACACCCACTGGCCTCTTGACACAGACACAATGAACAGTCTGGTACAGGTGGGTCACATGGAGTTCCCCAAGTTAACTCCAGATGTCTTGTTGATCAACCTTTCCTATTATCTGCAGGTTCTTTGGGACATCATGTTTTGTGGAAGCTCATTTTCACCAAGTATGTATCCTGTCTAATATAGACAAGAGGAAGTGAGATGAGGTGCAGGAAGCAGAGTGCCTATGTTAAGACATGTTGGTGGGAAAATGCTTTTCCTCCTTTGTTCCCAGAGCCTGATTTCTGAAAAGTTGCAGGCCTGCCATGAGGAATCATTCCCTGCCCTCTGATGCCCCTGATGAAACCCTAATGATGTTGGCCTAGGGAAGGTCCCCATGGATGGCAATGAGCATTATACCTGCCTCTTTAGTCCCTGAATTTCATAAAGTAAACCTGCCATTAACTATCAAGTCCACAGATCTTGTGCCTGTGGATGTGGAACTCTCAGCCACTTTCCTCACTGATCTACAATATTCCTTCTCTTGTAGCTGCCTGGCCACATCCTGAATCATGACCCAGAGGATTCCTAACCCGAGGACTTGCACACTCAACACTGGTGTCGGTGATGGAAAAGGTCATCTCCGAGGTCAGGAAAGCTCAGAAGTTCTACAGAGCTTCATGAGGACATCCTGTGCAGGGCAGTGAGAAGGCTCATGTGCCAGCATCCAGCTTCAGAACCTGCTCCAGTTGTCATCAAGATCTGAGGATAACAGAAGGATCCCCTAGGAAAGCCATCCAATGTATGTTACCTTTGAATCTCCAGCGTACATTCATGCTGTGTGTATTTTGATAGTGTAAAAATGTCACCTATGCCTCTCTTTCCTCAGAGATGACCCTGGAAAACTACCTGAGCAGAGAAAGAACTTCCCACTACAGAGCCTTGGGACACACGAGTGTATGTGTGCACAACCTCTGAACTGGAGTTCCTGAAAAGGGCAGTGTCTTTGGACCTTCTCTCTCAGGCCACCAATCACATGATGATGGTGCACTTGACATCAGTCACTTTTACTGTTTCCTACTGGTATTGGATAGAGACAATACACAAACAACAAATACCAAAGTACCAAAGTAGACTTCCTGCTGAATTTACACCAATTGGCAAATAGAACATTTCTTTTTTTATCCAAAGGGCTCTAAACTCCCAGAGACTCCTGTTTCTCTACTCTTTTCACTGTTGTTTAGCTGACAGATCTTTTCTCAGATAGTCTCGAAACATGGCAAACTGCTACCCAAGCACTAAACGTGACATCCAACTGGATCTAATCCTAAAAGTGATGGCAGAGGACAGGAGCGACTCCTCCAGATACTCCACTTCTGGTTCCAGCCCTTCACACAAAGTCTCGGAGAACCCCAGAGTTGGACAGGAAAGAAACAGAGATGGAAACATGGACTCAAACACAGATACCATCAAGAGACCCACCTACATCACATCAGTTGATTTTGCCAGGGTCACCATTGAAATCAAGGCAGAGAAAATAAACTGTCCACAAAAGTCTGCAAGTATACAAAGGCAAACAATAAGAAACCCATTAGAAAACTGGACACAAATTCAAATTCATGCTTACCCCCATGCAAACACTACAAAATTCATGTAAGATTTGCAGAAGAAATCTACATAAGTTTCAGCCTCTTAAGGAAGAAGACAGACATAGCACAGATGAATTCTGGCCACACAAGCTTTAATGACATTAGCCAAGAAACTATAAAGGCTGAAGCATGTCTGGGGGAGACTTATTGTAGGACATCTACAGAAAGCCTGGACACTGTTGTCATACCCCAACAGACAAAAAAATACCTGTTTTAAGACAAGATGACTCAGTGCTGTGCAGCTGGAAGGAGTGCACAGGCTGACAACCAGATGTGATCTGCTCACCACTTTCACAACCATGTGACCCTCAGCATTACTACATGATGGTAAAGAAGCCGAATGAAGATTCTCCAAAGCTGGGGGTTCATTCCCCCTCTGTCAGTCAACCATACTCTTGACTCTCAAACACCTCATCCCAGAAGAAGAGGGATGCTGAGCATAGCACAGATGGAAGACTTGCTTGTGCTGATGAGTCTCCATGCTTCTGTTGGAGTCCAGAGAGCCTAGAGCTGCACACTCAATGCTAGATGTCACCCATGCAGACCACACCACCCTTGCTGCCTCACAATAAATACATGGAGCCAGGCTGTGCTGACACCTACATATATCCCAAAACAGCTAGCTGTCAGACCCTGATGGACATCCACAACCCCAATCCACATATCCATTTAGATATCAGCCCTTAACTGACACTTTTCTTACCCGTACACTCATATATTGTCATCCATATACATTACTATGGCAGTTCAGGATGTTCCTTCTCCTCTTAACTCCCAGAAGTAGTAAAGATCCTACACAAATGTCCCCTCCCATCTGCTGTGCTAAACAGCCTTCCTAGTAATTGCCACTGCTTGACATTGCCTGCCTGACACCATCTAAATCCTTGGGTGGTATTAGAACCAGTTGAATACCAGCTCATGAACTGTCCTATGTGATCTCTTTCATATCAGGACTTGCAGGACCCCAACCATGAAGCCCTAAAAATATTCTATATCAAATTCAATTAGAACACCCTCCCACTGCATCTACAATTCACTTCTTAGTGCTACTACACAGAAACTGCACCCTCTTGTCACTCAGGACCCACTGATGTTTCATGGGCCATGCTGAACCATTGCCTGCTACAGCCTTGCAGTCCATGTGTGATGTAAGCAGGATGAAATATTCTGAAGAGTCTATTGCCTACTGTGTGAATGAGGAGAATTAATGTTAGGAGGTGACAAGTAGAATCTGAAAACTATCTTGAACACACAGTAGTATTCCAGAGTTGGCTGTCCATCTGAGAGTGAAATGTAGTTGTTTATATGTGGTGGATATTGGGATCCTCATAAGGATTGATGAAATGGCAGTGTATGTTGAGTGGCAGTGGTTTCCAGCATGGCCTGATACGTAGCAATTAATGTGGAATGCAGTAGAGGTGACCAGCTGCTCCAGATTTCCAGCACCCAGTGTCCAGCAGCATGAATACACCTGTGTCACCTAGCACAGTACTTGGGCAGGCAAAGGTCTGTTAGAAGACATAGAACAGCATACATGGAGCAGGCAGAAGGCAGGTGACTTCCAGCAGCACCTTATTCCTGCTGGTCTATTTAGGCTGCTAGTCATGAGGGAGGCAGAGGAGAGTCTAGCAATGCCTAACGAACAACTGTGATACCTGCCAGTATATGTGGTGCTGTAGCAGCCAGGGAAGGGATATCAAACAGGCCTGAATATGGGGGTTAATAATGTGTGTATCAGGGATTCATAGCTACAGGTTTAGAAGAATGGTGGAGAATTTTGTCAAGCATACCCCAATAATATTTTATATTTTAGATTAAGTGGCATTTGGGCCACGTCCTTGAAAGTTTGAGAGCATGTACAATACGAGGGCTGCATTTGACCAATCCAGCTGTCATGAAGTGTAGTGTGATTCTGGTTTAAGGTGTCTACCTTATAGGCCCAGGGACATGGCATTGGATATACTTAATAGAGCCTCAGGAAGAAGCATGTAAGAAAGGCCTGATATGTAGAATTGTGAGAGTATGTATGTATATGGTATGTATGGCATGAGACAGGTGGTTTTCGGGATTTGAAACTTTCATTTTATCTGCAGTGTCAGGGAGAATATGGAGTTTATCTTGGCATGGTGAACAACAATGTATATTGCGTGGCTGTGGGAAGGGACAGGTGGCATGTGTGCTGTGATGAGGGCTGACACCTCTCACACTGTGTGGGAAGGAGATGAGCTGTCACCTTGATTCTGATAATAGCACTGTGGTGGATGGTTACACTAATTTGGGGAAAACAGCAGAAACTGAACCTAGATACTTGTGTGTGCGGTGCACGTTCATCCACATTAGCACCGTACTTACATACACTGCCAGTTGAAGGACACCAAGGACACCCCTCACCTGCAATCACCATACAGTCTTCTAGGTATTGGGCCCAGCTAGTCAACTTACGTCCCTGCTGTCCCACAAGCAATGATAGGTTCTGGGCTCTATTTCACATCGCTCTACCCAGAATGTTAACTGAGATACAGTGTAAGGTATCAGGCCCTGTTGGACACTCTACCTCCTATCAAGGACACACATGTACTGCTTGATTCAAACACTATTGGGATCCTCCTGCATTGACATCCAACACCAGGTATAATCCAGCATGAGACACTATGACCATGCCACCTCAATTATACTGCCAGCTGTCAGACTTTAATGAGAAAAAGCACACACAGAGACTAAAATCCATTTCTAAGTATTGGTACATTCAAAACTTCCCACAAAACCTAACACCAACTTCTAGGTATCAAGCCTTGCTGCACAAACCCTCATGCATTCCTCACATGAATTCCGTGGTCTGGATTCTGAATATCACCAATAGAGTCCCACTTTAACAGCTACTTATCAGGGCATACAGGACAGTCCCTTGTCATTGTAATGAAATGTACTGGTAGTTATTGGGCCCCACTTGACACCCTCAGATCCCTGAAGATTCATATACACCAGTATGTCAGGCCCTCTCGAATATCACGCCCACCACCACAAACAACACTGGTAGTGTCAGGACACACTGGACACCATGTCATATCTACCTAAGCACACCTTCTGGATAGCAGACCTGCTGGGTATTCTAACACTCATGACAGTCCTACAAGACTTGTTGACTTACCTGAAATGCACACATCACCCCACAACTACCACACATGCACTGCTAGGTACCAGGCACTGATTCCCTAAATGGCTCACACACACTAACATGGCAGGCTCTCCTGGGCAGCACATCCCACACTGCCAACCTATTGCCACATGTATTATCACACCTTGATTGATAGCAGGTCATCTATATGCTAACATACACTTAGGAGATATGATGCTTGGCTTGACTCCCCATTCTTCCTCTCTCCTCTCTGACATACACTGACTGCAATTCATCAAACACATTGCACATAATACTAGCCCTGTGACCATACATCCACGACTAGATATTGGGGCCTGTTTGACCTCTTACAACACACTGACAGCTGTCAGACCATGATGGGAAATTCTCTCCCAGTAAGATCTTGCACACTTTCTAGGAGAGGAGAGGGGAAGGGAGTGGAGGAAAGAAGAGGAGAGAGGAGAAGAGTAGAGGGGAGGAAAAAGAGAGGAGAGGAGAGTGGAAGAGATGGCAAGTGGAGAGGAGGGGCAAGAAGAGAGGAGAGGTAAGCGAAGGGAAGGAGAGAGGAGGAGAGTAGAGGAGAGGGGAGGGGAGCACTGTGGAGAGGAGTGGAATAGAAAAGAGGAAAGGGAGGGGGAGGAGAGGGTAGTAGAGAGGAGGAGAGGAGAGGGAAGGAGATGAAGGGAAGGGGAGGAGAGGAGTGGGTAGGAGAGGTGAGGGTAGATGAAGAAGAAAATAGAAGAAGGTAGGAGAGGGGAGGAGATGGGAGGAGAGGAGGGAAACAAAAGAGTCTTGGAACAAGAGAAAGAGATCTTGGTGTCAGGTCCAGTAGATCTGCCTTCACCCATATCTGCCCTTCCCCCAGACACACGTCAAATCCTGATGCCAGGTTCTGCTACATTTACCATTTCCTTACAACTAAAATCTTCCACACAGGGCTAAGTGTCATGCCATGCAAGATCTGCAAAATGGCATGTGCAACACCACCCAATACATGATTTGGAACAAGATACTTCTCATAATCCCCTCTTCTATAGCCGCTAACACAGAAGACACATGGGTGGTGATAGGTAATGTGAAGTTTTTCCCTACCTAATGACTAAAGCACACATCAACACAATACATATAGCACAGATATACACACACACACACATACATACATACACAGACAGAATCTTGCATGCATTCACACACATAAATTTGTAAGTGGCTATTCCTTCTAAATATTTCCTGAACGTTCCTAAAAGCCAGCTATGGCTGAATATCAGTTCCTGATAAGTACACTCTAAAATACAACCCAACTGAGGGTACAAAGCTGCGAGAATAAACACAGGGCTAGATGTCATGGCCTCTTTGTTTCTCCCTGCCATACATCCAAAGTCCCACATATAGGAACTCAATCTCTCTCTCAATCTCTCTCTCTCTCTCTCTCTCTCTCTCTCTCTCTCTCTCTCTCTCTCTCTCTCTGTCTGTCTGTCTCTGTCTGTCTGTCTCTCTCTTTCTCAATCTCTCTCCCCTGCAAGTGTTTTTGTGTGTACTTTGAATATTCAGGACTGGGGTCACAGCTAGCCCTTACATCTATTTGTGTATGTGTAGATTTGGTTATAGGGGAGGCTATAACTAGCTGAATCTGGTATCTATCCATGTATATAAGACTTTGTCTATGGAGGGGAAAAGGCAGGAACTGACAGAATGTCCGTCCACATCACTGGACTTACACGGACATCTTAATGTGTTTATTTTATACTGTATAATATTCCTTACTAGGTAAAAGAACATACTACACACAGAAACACATACAAAAGATGATATGCTATCTGACAGTTCCTGCCTTTTTTGCCTCTAAAGGCAAAGCTTCACACACACATACATGGACACAGATCAGATTAAGTTAGTTATATCCTCTGCTACATCCAAATCCAACTCACACACAATGAGATGTCAGGACCTGCTGTGTTCCCAGTTCTGAAGAGCCAAGTTACACACACAAACACATATTGGTAGGAGAGGAGAGGTGAGGAGAGGTGAGGGGAGAAGAGAAGAGACCGAAAGAGAGGGAAGGAGAGTAGAGGAGAGGAGCAGAGAGTAGAGAAAAAGAAAGTTGAGGGGAAGAGAGAGGAGAGCAGAGGGGAGTAAAAGAGAAGGAAGGAGAGTGGAAGAGAGGATAGTGAAAAGGAGGGGAAGAGAAGAGATGAGAAGAGATTAGAGGATATGGGAGAAGAATGGTGGAAAGGAGAGGGGAGAAAAGGAGAGTGGAGTAGAGTGTAAGGGGGAGGAGTAGAGAGGAGAGGGAAGAAAGTGGAGTAGAAGGGAGGAGAGGGAAAGAGAAAGTAGGTGGAGAAGTGGGGAGTAAAGGGTAGGGAAGGAGAGGAGATAGTATAGGGAGAAGAGGGGAGGAGAGGGGGGTGGAAGAGATTGTAGGAGAGGATTGAAGAGAAGTGGGGAGTAGAAGTAGGGATATGTGAGTTGAGGGGAGTGGGGGAGAGGAAAGGAGATGGGAGGAGAGGGAAGAGGAGGAGAGGGGAGGAGAGGGAAGGAGATAGGAGGGGAGGGAAGAGGAGAGGGGAGTAGAAGGGGAAGATGTGAGTGAAGAAGAGGGGAGAAGAGGGGAGAGGAGGAGGGGGAAGAGAGGGAAAGAGATGGGAGGAGAGGAGAGGTGAGGAGAGAGGAGGAGAGGGGAGGGGA
This sequence comes from Arvicola amphibius, assembly GCF_903992535.2. Classification (NCBI taxonomy): domain Eukaryota; kingdom Metazoa; phylum Chordata; class Mammalia; order Rodentia; family Cricetidae; genus Arvicola; species Arvicola amphibius. The sequence continues at coordinate 90,324,389 of NC_052051.1, forward strand.
GGGGAAAAGAGGGGAGGAGAGGGGAGGAGAGGAGGGAAACACAAAAACCTTGAAAATTAGAGATCTTGGTGTCAGGTCCAGTAGGTATGCCCTCACCCATAGTCAAGCCCCTCCCCCCAGAAAGATGTCAGATCCTGATGCCAGGTTCTGCTACATTTACCATTTCCTAACAACTAAAGTCTTCCACACAGAGCTAAGTGTCATGTCATGCAAGATCTGCCAACTGGTATTTCCACCACCACCCAATACATGAGTTGGAACAAGATACTTCTCAGAATCCCCTCTTCTATAGCCACTGACATATTAGACACATGGGTGGTGATAGATAATGTGAGGTTTTTCCCTACCTAAAGTCTAAAGCACGCATCAACACAATACACATACCACAGACACACATGCACACACACACACATACATACTCACACATATACAAACACACACCGACAGATACTTGCATGCATGCACGCACACACACACATACAAACACACATAGACACTTGCATGCATGCATGCACACACACATGCATGAAAACACCAGTCTTTTTCAGATTCTTCATGTTATCCCATGACAGAGAAATCTTGCATATACATCAAACGTACACACCTTAGGATGCTCTCTCTCTCTCTCTCTCTCTCTCTCTCTCTCTCTCTCTCTCTCTCACATACACACACACACACAGACACACACACATAAACACAGACATGCACACACATAAACACAGACACTTGCATGCCTGCATCCAATACGCATACATGAATACATCAGTTCATATCAAGTACTTCATGTTATCCCCTCACAGAGAAATCTTACATACATGAATCATACATAAATTGGTAAGTGGCTAATCCTTCTAAGTATTTCCTGCCCTACACTGAAATAAGCTATGGCTGAATATCATTTCCTAATAAGTACCCTCAAAAATACAACCAAGCTGGGGGTATAAAGCTGTGAGAATAAAGACAGGGCTAGATGTCATGGCCTCTTTGTCTCCCTGCCACACATCCAAAGTCCCACATATAGGAACTCCCCCTCTCTCTCTCTCTCTCTCTCTCTCTCTCTCTCTCTCTCTCTCTCTCTCTCTCTCTCTCCAAACATAACACACACACCACACCCCCCTACCCCCACACACAGACAAACACAGACATACACATCCACACATTCACACAGATCTCATTATCTCCTCCTGTAAGGTACCAATTCTCATAAACACAAATCACACACATAACCTGGAACCTGGAGTCAAGACTAGCTAGGTTTTCCCTGCCTGCCTTACACACTTCAGTTCTCTGATTCTGTTAGAGACCCTCTGCTATAGTGAAAGTTCAATATATACATATAAGTCTCCGGATCTGGTCCTAGGGCATAACAATTCCATACAACCAAAGTCACACATGATGACAACTAGGTGTTTTACCTTGCTCTCTATCCTCATATTCATACAAGGCACATGTCAGTTTCTGTTATCTATCTATTGTGTTACAGGTACATCTCCACCTACACACACATGCTTACATGGCAGGTCCTGCATGGTTCACCCTCCCCTACAGCCAGGTGACAGGTGCCTCTGTGCATCACTTTGCCTATAAATAGAGCTCATCATATGGAAATGTGTTCATGTCAAGCTAGTGTCAGGTTAGCTACAGTACTATCCACATACATGAGCACATACACATACGTACACACAGAGCATGCACATATGATAAGGTGTCTGATTTTGCCAGATAGTCCTCCCACACAGCAGTACACTAGATATGCATACATATAAACACAGACACTCACACACACATACAGACACAGCACACATACACCCAGACAGATGGATATGTGTCAGGATATAATAGGTATCCCCTTCCTTACAGCTAAAGGCTCACTCTCATGCTTATGTTTCCAGTCCTGCTGGCTTCCCCTATATTATACAGATAATAGACACTGGATGCGGTCTCAGGTCATGATAGGTTCTTTCATTATCTAGGCCTCAATGTTCCAACATGGGTACTTGATCAGTATTGCTCAGTACCCCAAACCCAGTAACAAAATGCTTAATACATCACACACACATACACACACACACATACACACACACATAAACACACATACCTACACACACTACAAGTCTAAAATTTATAGGCAAAGCATCACAAATATCTACATGTCTATGTGTGTCTGGCTCTTCATATCGTAAGACTGCCCAAAATGTCGCTACTTGTAAGCTTTACTGGGTTCAAACTGAGCCACAATGCCTTCCTCAGTCTGCAGCTTGATGTGAATTTCTGTATGTTTCCTCCACTCTAACCAAAGTCCCACCAAGGTATCAAGATGCTGGTCTTCCTCTGTTTCCTCTCCTGTAGTCACAGGCTCTTACACAAACATGGCTGTGATATCAACAACCACATATATCCTCCCACACATCCAAAGCCCTACAAATACATACATAGTTTTGTTTCAGCTCCCACTAAATATCCCCACCACTATACCAAATTCTCACTTACACATATACATCAAATTATCCAGACACCCCAGGTAGCTTTTCCCCTGTCTCTTCCTCCACGTTTTATACTTGCATCTGAAGAATGGAAGCTAAGAACAGTCTATGTAAAGAACTTTCAGCATTTGTCTTTCTGCAAGTGGACTCACTCACACAATATCATCTATTCCTAATCCATGCATTTCCTAAGAAGATGGCTCACTAACAAAAAACTTTAATGTGTTGAGTATATGAAAGAAGGCTTGCAACTTTGCAGTTTGTGACCAATCACAGGACTCATTTTCTTGTTGAATCATGAGGGAAACCCCAACCCATTGTAGGTAACTTGACCCCATCAAATTAGTCTGAAGTAGTTAAGAAAACTGAGCAAGACAGTACCAGATTTCTCTGTTTTCTGCCTCAGCTCCTGCTTGAGTTCATGCCCAAACTTCCCTGAGTGACAGACGTTGATCAGAACATGTAAGCCAAATAAACTCTTCTTCCCCACATTGCTTTTGTCATGATGTCTATCAGCAATAGAATATGTAGTAGGTCAGTATCCCAAGAGAATCCTCAATCTTAGGATCTTATTGATGCCACCTCCTGAGTGCTGGGATAAAGGTATGTACTACAGTCATGGAGAAAGTAAACAATTCTCTAAACAAATACAGTTCAATAATCAGAATATTATTAAGGTACCTGATCAGAGAAAATATTTTCAAGAAGATGGACATGAGAGGTTTTAAAGAAGGAGTGTAGAAAACGAGAAATATGGCACTTGAAGAATAAAGGCCTTGGGGAGGAATTTGACTTTATTTTTCATATATGAAGAAGACAGGTTTTCTCTTGACAACAAGGCTTAGTGGGAATCCCTACTGATAGAGGATAAACCAGTTTCATACAGAGACAAGTTCTGACATAATTTATTCAGTCCCTAGACACATAGATGAATAAAACAAAGCTAAATGGACTCAATAGTTTAGAAATAAATGTGTATACATGTGTGTACAAATCCATACATAACTGTATGGAACTCATGTAAGAATTTATTTTATGCAGGGATTCATGGGAAATCTTGAGGTACATGGAGGAAAGGAAGTGGCAGCAGATATTTAGATGAAGTCTCAAAAACCACATAACATCTACCACCTTAAAAGAGCTGGTTGCAGGTTTAGCAGGAATACTTAGGACATAGAAAAAGTGCATCTAGATATTTGAGGACTTCCTCAAGTGATTGACAGTCTTTCCCAAAGTTTGAGAAACCACACAAATGGAATAAATTTTGGAACTTGCTATAACCGAGAAACAGATTTTTGGATTAAAATGACCCATCACAAAAGCAGTGCAAGGAATGAGGAAAGAGCAAACAAAATAGTGGTTTTGATAGGTTATGTTTTGAATTGCTTTGATTTTAGGATATTATGACCAGTGTTGGTATAATAGGCCATGGCAAGCTGATGATGTACTTACAATTTTACAAAGTAAAGGCTTTTACATAGACCTAATTATTGACATTCAAGAAGAAAGCGGACTCTCAGGGAAATGTCAGCACACATTCAAGTAGAGGATGCTGGAATTTTAAGTGAGTCTTGCTTTTCATTTCAAAGTCTTGGTTCTTTAAAGGTAGGAATTTGGGGGTCTTATTGATGGTCCATTTATGGGCAATCACAAGTCAACAGTACACAGATATTGCCTGATGACCCATTCATTCAGTACATACTAGAAACAGATCAAGTACAAAATCCCACCTTCATAAACCAAGACTATTATCAGGACTGAGAGGAGACCCTGGAAGGGAAGAAGTGTGGTTGTGATATGGCCTAGCTGAGATATCCCTGTCAAAAAGGAACAAAGAACAAAGCCTTCTGCAGTAACGCTGCTCTCACATGACCACACATGCAGTCCATGTGAGTGCCAAAGCATTGTAGAGCAGACACAAGTCACCTGATTTTCTCCATGTGGTATAAGTTAATTCTCAGAATACCGTCTTTATAGCCGCTGACACAAAAACACACATAGGTCACGTCAGATGTCCCATCCCTAACTTCTAAAGCACCCATAAACACACACACACACACACACACACACACACACTAGCATGCATGCATTCATGTGTATACACATACATGAAGTCACTAGTATGTTTCATGTTCAGTAAGTTGTCACCTCGTAGACAAAGCTTACACAGAAATAAATTGTTAGTTTTCAAGTTCTTCTATGTATCTCCTCCCCTTCACTGAAAGTCACTTTAAGTATTAGTTCCTGATGAGTACCTTTGAATACACAACCAAAGCCATAGTATATCGCCATGAATATATGAATATATACTCAGGACTATGTTAGAGCCTCTTTTTTTCTCCCTGTCCTACTTCCCACATATATGCATCCAATCTCTCTCTCTCTCTCTCTCTCTCTCTCTCTCTCTCTCTCTCTCTCTCTATCCCTCCTTCCCTCCCTCCTTTCCTCCCTCTCCCTCTCTCTGTCTCTGTCTCTGTCTCTGTCTCTGTCTCTCTGTCTCTGTCTGTCTGTCTCTCTCTCTCTCTCTCTGTGTGTGTGTGTGTGTGTGTGTGTGTGTGTGTGTATGCGTGTGTAAAAACTCTTGTCTGATTTTTTTATGGACCTGCTAGGGCTGGGAAATTGTTGGTTTTAAGGGTATATATGCCTGGGAACGTTTTTAATGGGCAGAGCTAAGAACAGTGTAGACAACAATGTAGAACAGGAGAACAAGGAAGAATAAGGATATAGAGAAGAATACAGAACCATGGACAAACAATTCCAGTTGTGAGTTGATTTCTTACCCCTCAGATCCTATCCCTCTGATCTTTAGGCCCCCTTTAGCTATCCATGGTATCTTTAATTGAACTCCATTAACATCTAAAAGTTCAGAATTCTGTAATTCTTCTGAGAAAATATTATTTGTTGCTTTCTTAGATTATCCCCAGAAAGATCCAGACAATATCAATACATGTAACTATAATAAGGACTATTCTAAGACAGACATGAGTATTAGAATTCATGCCATAAACTGAACCTAATGGTAAAGTCAGTATGCATAATACCTTTTCATAGTGTAGATGAGTCCTACCATTCTGAACAAAACAATTGGAGGGAAGCAAAAACAAATCTAATTGTGATCAATATTGGCCTGTTTTAAATAAATCTAACATAATATATTCCAAATAAATGTATTTGGGTATAAGTTTGAAATAGTTGAAGTAGTAAATTTTACCCTCTCTATGTACATGCTACCACAATAAAGATACTGTACCAATATAAGAACAATCTAAGTGCATATAAATTGACAACCCCAATATACAGTTATGTGAAATCATTGGCTTAGATATGAATCAGATGTTATATGTGGTTTTTGTCTTAAACCTACTAATTTGTATTTTATTCTGTATTTACTGTCTGGCTCCTGGTTTCTCATGAAACACTATATCTCTGCTCTAGGAATAAACTCTTGCTACTTACACTTCTAATAGACTGACATGATGAAAGTATTTCTTCTTAAACAAAAGCTTAAATAATGATGAGTCTGATGAGTATAAGTATTGATAACATGAATAGCCAACCAAATTTATCCAGATCAGTATTGGTTAATTTTCATGATTCTAATATTGTGTGACTATCACTTAAATATTAGAAAAATATAACTGCCATTATTTCAATGAGTAATAAAGTGTGAAAAACTCATTTCAGAGTGATATAAGTGTAGGTAAATCTGATTAATTAAAATATTTTAATCAGTGCTTATTTTGTACACTCACTAATTGATGTAAAATATATGATCTACAGACTACTAAGGCATGCTGAAGTATACTTTGTAACATAATGTGTTTGACTATCTTATGTATTATCTGATTATACATACTACCTACGTATTTTTTTAGTTAGCCCTACATATATTAATTCTGATATATAATTGATAGTTATGGTACTGTTAGATAGTTATATGAATGATATGTAGAAGATAGTTGATAAATTCATAGCTAATTCAAGGAGCTTTTCCTATAATTGTGAGGGATTGAAAGTCCAATCTGAAGGGTGGGCTAGGATGATAAAATTTCAACATATTGAAATTATATTATTTGCCATTATATTATTTAATTCAAAATGCCAGAGGCACACCAGCTTACTGAAAATCCCAGCCAGATACTTAAGCTTCAAATATGAAGCAGAATGCTTTCCCTTTGTGAAACATCATTCTTTACTCACGAGTTTCTCTAAGTGATGCCCCTCTGCATTTATACAGTATAGCTTTAAGTAACTAGTCACAAATACTGTTCATATATGACATTAACTTTATAGAAGAAGTATGTCAAAGAATTTGGTCACATAATGTACCCAAGTGGACACAAGGAATTAGCCATGTTATATTGCCTCATATAATCCTTCATTCATTTATTCTGCTGCATTTTCCAGCTTTCTTCCCTGTTTTCAATCTGAGGCATGTGGAATTCTTTCTTATGTTTAAATTCATTATTTCATCTGAAAATTGAATACCATAAATCTTGAAAAATGGAAAAGTGGTTTACAATTTATAATGACTCAACAATCTATATAAACCAGGTTTCTGAGTTTCTTTGGAAGTAGACAAGTTTGCCAGGCAAAAGTTGGGAGCATGGGGGTGGTGGCTGAGTAGGGGTAAGGGGAGTTGGGGAAAGGGAAGAGAGAAGGGGAGAATGGGGAGAGCTTGGGGGAATGGGATGGTTGGGATGGAGGAAGGGTGGAACAGGGAAGTAGATATCTTAATTAAGGGAGCCGTTTTAAGGTTGGCAAGAGACTTGATTCTAGAGGGGTTCCCAGGTGTCCAAGGAGATGTCCCCAGCTTGTTCCTTGGGCAGCTGAGGAGAGGGCTCCTGAACTGGCCTTATCTTATAGCCACACTGATGAATATCTTGCAAATAACCATAGAACCTTTATCTGGTGATGTATGGAGATAAAGACAGAGACCCATACTGGAGCACTGGACTGAGTTCCGAAGGTCCAAATGAGGAACAGAAGGAGGGAGGACAGGAGCAAGAAAGTCAGGACCACGAGGGGTGCACCCACCCACTGAGACAGTGGGGCTGTTCTAATGGGAGCTCACCAAGGCCAGCTGGACTGGGATTGATGGAGCATGTGATCAAACTGGACTCTCTGAAAGTGGCTGACAATGAGGGCTGACTGAGAAGCCAAGGACAATGGCACTGGGTTTTGATCCTACGGCATGTACTGGCTTTGTGGGAGCCTAGTCTGTTTGGATGCTTACTTTCCAAGACCTGGATGGAGGGGGGAGGACCTTGGACTTCCCACAGGCAGGGAACCCTGATTGCTCTTTGGACTGGAGAGGGAGGGGGAGGGAGATCAGGGGAGAGGGAGGGAAACAAGAGGCAGGGAGGAGGTGGAAATTTTTTAATAATAAAAAAGAAGAGCCGGTTGTGGTGGCGCACGCCGGTAGGATTTGCTGAAGGAGGTAGAGGCAGGAGGATCACGAGTTCGAGGCCAGCCTGGGCTACAAATTGCCGGGCGGTGGTGGCGCACGCCTTTAATCCCAGCACTCGGGAGGCAGAGGCAGGCGGATCTCTGAGTTCGAGGCCAGCCTGGTCTACAAGAGCTAGTTCCAGGACAGGCTCTAGAAACTACAGGGAAACCCTGTCTCGAAAAACCAAAAAAAAAAAAAAAAAAAAAAAAGAAAAGAAAAGAAAAGAGTCCAGTTTCGTCCCCTGTTCCATCAATCCCATTCCAACTGGACTTGGTGGTCTCCCGTTAGATCTGTCCCACCGTCTCAATGGGTAAACACACTCCTCACTGTCCTGACTTCCTTGCTCATGATTTCCCTCATTTTGCTCCTCATCAGGACCTTGGGAGCTCAGTCCGGTGCTCCTATGTGGGGCTCTGTCATTTTCTCCATCCAACGCCAGGTGAAGGTTCTATGGTGATATGCAAGATATTCATGAGTATGGCAATAGGATCTGGACATTTCTGGCACCCTCTCCTCAGCTGCCCAAGGAACTAGCTGGGGGCGTCTTCCTGGACACCTGGGAACCCCTCTAGAGTCAAGTCTCTGCCCACCCTAGAATGGCTCCCTAAACTCTACAGCATGGACAGGCTCACTGTGAGTCTTGTCAGTTTGGTTGCTCACCTTCCTGGACTTAGGGGGAGCTGGGAGGACCTTGGACTTAACATATTGAAGAGAACCCTGATGGCTCTTTGGCTTGGAGAGGGAGGGAGTGGGGGTATGGGTAGAAGGGAGGGGAGGGAAGGGGGAGGAGGAGGGGAGGAGATGGAAATTTTTTATAAAAAAATAGAAAAGAAAAATAATCATAAAAATAAATGTTATTTATTAGTACTAGCAATAATCTCTTTAGATTTTTCCTATACACATGTAGCTGTGTAGTAAGGAGCTATGGGCAGGCCTGCTTTTCATCCTGCCTGGATCCCACTTGGCTAGCTTTACACCTGAAATAACAACACACAAATTGTATTCAGTTAAACACTGCTTGGCCCATTAGTTCTAGCCTCTTATTGACTAATTTCCACATCTTGTTTTAACCCATATTTAGTAATCTGTGTAGCACCACGAGGGGTAGCTTACCAGGAGGGATCTTAACCTGTGTCTGTCTGGGAGAGGAGAGGCATGGTGACTGCCTGAGGCATCTGCCTCACTTCCTTCTTCCCAGCATTCTGTTCTGTATACTCCACCCACCTAAGGGCTGGTCTATCAAATGGGCCAAGGCAGTTTCTTTATTAACCAATGAAATCAACTCAAACAGAAGACCCTCCCACATCATGGCTGCATAATATGGCTCATATGCCATAATTTTACTAAAGTATTTTTACATAAATTGTATTTTGCTCTTTTTTTTGAACAGAAATATTTTCCCATGTATCTATCAACTTCTGCCTTAAAATTATCTTCTATCAAATACATCTATTATCAATCATTTACTATTTATCAGTTATTGATTAACTGTTATCTTTCAATCACCTATCATTCAGCTATTTTCCTTTCTTTCTACTCCCTATCTATGTAATATGCATAATCTATGTATCTATATATTAATTTATTTTTCTATCATCTATCAAACATCTTTCTATATATCATCTATAATCTGTCCATATACTTATCTATCCATATATCATCTATCATCTATTTAACCCTCTATTATCTATCTCTTTATCTCTCCATCTATCCCATATATAATTTACATTCTATTTATTGCTCTGTCATCTCTCTATCATCTATCTATCATCTATCTATCTATCTATCTATCTATCTATCTATCTATCTATCTATCCATCCATCCATCCATCTATCTATCTATCTATCTATCTATCTATCTATCTATCTATCTATCTATCTATCTACCTACCTATCTATCTCTGTAGCTATATATCTATCTATCTATGTATCTATCTATCTACCTACCTACCTATCTATCTCTGTAGCTATATATCTATCTATCTATGTATGTATCTATCTAAGTATCTATCTATGTATCTATGTATCTATCTATCTATCTATCTATCTATCATCTACTTATTTGTATATTGTAGTCTCCTCAAATTTGTATGTTGAAGTCACACACGCCAAAATGACTGAATTGGCAAGTGAAAAACCGGGGTCTACTGTTCTTGTGAAACAGACTTCAGAGAACTTCTTGATGCAAACATGAAAAGTAAACAAGGTGTCTAAAACCTGAAAGAATGAATGAATGTCTGCTGTTGATAAGCTACCTAGTTTGTGGTATTTTGCCATAAAAAACCAACAAATCTCTTCTGATCCAAGTCATCAAGTTACTATAAATGTTTGCAGTGTAATGAAAACTCCAAGTAAATAATATCATTGTGAAAACTATCAACTTTGATATGCATAACCATCTCAAACAAATAAATCAGTAATTACTTTTATTTAATAAACATTACAATGAAAGGTTTCTGATTACATTTTTTTACATATTTTAAGTATAAATTTGCATTTTGCTTGAACCTGTTAAAAGACAAATTAATAAAATGAGCTTCTAAAAGAAACTGTATAGTTCAGTAATAAACTATAAAAATTGCACAATATTATTGAAATGTATATTGCCTGAGTTGGGCAATAGGATCTCATTATGAGGAATTGAATCAGATTGCAGGAGACAATAGCACCTAGCCATACATAAGTTGCTTGGCCCCAACCTGTCTGTTCAGTTCTACCTCGAGAAACAATATGCCCAGGTATAAAAACAACCCATCCCGCTTCTAACATAAAAACCATAGTAACTTTCTGATAGTTATCGATATTTGTCTGGGGAATACTATATGAGCCTATCAGCCTATCAAAGAACACTCATCCTTCATCACACAGAAAGGCTGAGACCCCCACTCTTTTAATAATGAAGTCTATGCCTGTTGAGATTGGTCTGTCTGCCTCTCATTTTTTTCTTACAGTGTATAAACAAAATATATATTGGATATTTGTCAGTACAGCTTGAGAAGTGAGAATTTGAGCTAATATTTGCCAACATGCATAATTTATTGTCAAGGTGTTAATATTATTTCATATGAAGAATTATTTATTAGGGGCCAGATAAATGGCTTGGCAGATAAAGGAACTTGCTACCATATTTGAAATGAGAAATTTATATATCCTGTGACTGTGATTGTGTACTTCTCTCCATAACACACACAATGTTAGTCAACATGTCCCCAATGCACTCCTGTTCACACACAATTTAAAAAAAGGAAAAGAAGTTATATGTGTTAAATGAGAGTTCTTTACTACAAAAGCTATAATGGATATATTTCTTATATACTAAGTTTTATATAGTTTATTCAGAAAAGATATTGTATAACCATATTTGGATTATTCTATTCTGAAATTTTAATTTATACTTCATATATTACTTATTTTAAAGGATAAAACTGAACATAATTTTGTCCTTCCACAATTAAGCAGAAAATATTCATTCAATAATTAGAATTATTGTTGTAGTAAGGTGTAGCTGAAGGTTTAGGAGATTCTTGCTAGGAGTTTGAGTTGGTTCTGTATTTCAAATAACATATTTTAAATTCTTGGTTTCATTTATATGTAAAATAGAGGTCTTTCTCCTGTCTTTTGCCAATCAGTGCTTTTTCCGCTCAAGCAACCCTGTATTTACTCTCTAAGAAAATATCTATTCATCTGAAAAAAATCTTGTTCTTCCAATTTTCATTTAATTTGCATTGCTATCTTGGAGTTACTCTGAAATCTAATTTGTTTCCTCACTAAAAATCTCATTTTTCTTCATGCTACTTGAGTTCTAAGTCATGTTTCAGTGTGATGCACACACAGTAAGGTGAAAAATAATATTTCTTTTGTCTATGAACTTAAGTTTGGAAGCAAAAGTATATATCAGCAAGACTAAAGAATAAAACTAAACAGGAACGAACAAATGGAGAAACGGGGTGGGAAGACATTTCTACTTGCTGTATTAGAAAAGAAACCAAGGTTTCTGTGAATCTTGAAATGCATATCTAGTGTCAAAATTCTTTTTTTGTTTCCAGTTTATTTATTTTTTATTAAAAATTGCCATCTCCTTCCCTCCTCCTCCCCCTCCCTCCCCTCCCCTCCACCCATACCCCCACTCCTTCCCTCTCCAGGCCAAAGAGCCATCAGGGTTCTCTACACTATGTTGAGTCCATGGTCCTCCCAACTCCCTCCAGGTCCAGGAAGGTGAGCAACCAAACTGACAAGGCTCACACAGAGCCCTACTCGGTGGTAAAAAACAATGACATCTTGAATTTTGCATGCAAATGGAGGGAAATAGAAAACACCATCCTGAGCGAGGTAACCCAGGCCCAAAAAGATGAACATGGGATGTACTCACTCATAATTGGGTTCTAGCCATCAAAATTCTTCAAATACTTCTCATTTCAAATTTTCAGAGAGAACAAGCATTTTGTTATTAACACCATGCTTAAAGTGACAATATAAAATAGTCTTTTGAAATCATTTAGTAGCTTTATGTTAAAGACAAAAACCTGATATATCTCTTCTAACAAAAACATGATGTGGGGACTAATATATCAAGCTTATTATCATTCATTAACATTTAAAATCATGTAAGAGTCTTCTCTATTTTGGTTTTTATTGTTACAACACAGAGCTCCAAAATTACTCAGTTCATCACTGTCCTTCTGAGATAAATATGAGGTTCAATTGACTTTAGATAATAGATTGGCAAGTTTTTTGACTCTAGAGTGTCAGAAATTACAGTGAGGAAGAGAAGGAACAGCAAGAGGAATTTTAAAAAAAGAAAGAATGAAGGAGAAGAGAAAAGAGAGCCAAATGGAGCAATCAATAAAGCACTAGTGTACCTAGCATCATGAGAATCACTATTTTCTTTGTTTTTATTACACTGTACATTTTTCCTTGCTCTGCTCCTTTCTTCCTCTCTCCCCTTCTACTCTCTGTCATGATCCCCATACCTTCAATTTACATTTACTTAGGAGGTATTGTCTTTTTCTTCTTCCTATGTAGATCCATGTATGTCTCTCTTAGAGTTCTCTTTGTTGTTGAGGATTTTTTTTCTTTAGGTCTAAAAGTCACTTATGAGTGAGTACATATTTTATTTGTCTTCCTGGGTCTGGATTACTTCATCAATATGTTTTTTTCTAGATCTATACATTTGCCAGCAAATTTCAAGTTGTTATTATTTTTTACTGCTGAGTAGTACTCTACCGTGTAAATGAAATGTATCATATTTTCATTTTTCTTTCTATGGTTAAGGACTATCTAAGTTGTTTCCAGGTTCTGACTATTACAAATAATGCTTCTATGAACAAAATTGAACAAATGTACTTATGGTATGAGTATACATTCTTTGCGTATATGCCCAAGAGTGGTATTTCTGTGTCTTGAGGTACATTTATTCCCAATTTTCTGAGAATTCTCCACACTGATTTCCAAAGTGACTGTACAAGTTGGCACTCCCACCAGCAATGGAGAAGTGTTCCCTTTACTCCCTGTCCTCGCCAACATGACTTATTATTGGTGTTTTTGATCTTAGCCATTCTGACTGGTGTAAGATGGTAGCTTAGAGTTGTTTTGATTTGCATTTCCCTGATGGCTAAAGATGTTGAACATTTCCTTAAGTATCTTTCCATCATTTGAGATTCTTCTGTTTAGATCTATACTCCACTTTTTATTTGGGTTATTTGATATTTTGAAGTGTAGTTTCTTGAGTTCTTCATATATTTAGAGATAAATCCTCTGTCCAATGTGGGTTTGGTGAAGTTCTTTTCTCATTCGTTTCGCTGTCATTTTATCTTATTGACTGTGTCCTTTGCCTTACAGAAGCTTTCCAGTTTCAGGATGTTCCATTTATTTATTCTTTCTCTCAATGTTTGTGCTACTGCTATTATATTTAGGAAGTGATCTCCTATGCCCTTGCATTCAAGGCTATTTCCCACTTTTTCTTTGATGAGGTTCAGTATAGTTGGTTTTACATCGAGGTCCTTGATCCATTTGGGCTTGAGTTTTGTGCATGGGGATAATATGAATCTATTTCTAATCTACATGTTGACATCCAGTCATACCCACACTGTTTGTTGAAGATGCTGTCTTTTTTCCATTTTATAATTTTGGCTTCTTTGTAAAAAATCAGGTATTCATAGATGTATGAATTAATATTGGGGTTTTCCATTCAATTCCATTCGTCCATTTGTATGTTTTTTTTATGCCAGTACCAAGCTGTTTTTATTACTGTAGCTCTATAATAGACCTTGATGTCAGGGATGGTGATGCCTTCAGAAGTTCCTTTATTATACAGTACTGTTTCGGTTATGCTGGGCTTTTTGTTTTTCCATATGAAGTTGAGTATTGTTTTTTTAAGGGTTGTGAAGAATTGCGTTGGGATTTTGATGAATATTGCATTGAATCCATAGATTGATTTTGATAACATTGCTAGTTTTATTATGTTGATCCTACATATCCAAGATCATGGGAGATCTTTCCAATTTTCTGATACTTTCTTTGATTTTTGTCTTCAAAGACTTAAAGTTCTATTTAAATAGAGCTTTCACTTCTTTAGTTAGTGTTATGCCAAGATATTTTATGTTATTTTTGGCTTTTTAAAATGATGTTAAACTGGGAGGTGGTGGTGCAGGCCTTTAATCCCAGCACTCACTCGTGAGTCAGAGGCAGGTGGATGTCTGTGAGTTCAAGGCCAGCCTAGTCTACAAGAGCTAGTTCCAGGACAGGCTCTAAAACTCCAGAGAAACCCTGTCTCAAATACAAACACACACACACACACACACACACACACACCACAAGATGATGTTTTTCTGATTTCTCTCTCATCACTTTTATCATTTGTATATAGGAGGGCTACTGAATTTTTTGAGTTGATCTTGTATTCTGTCACATTACTGAAGATGTTTATCCAGAGTAAGAGTTGCCTAGTAGAATTTTGGGGGTCACTTATGTATTCTATCATATCATTAGCAAATAACAAAAGTTTGACTTCTTCCTTTCCAATTTATGTCCCCCTTGATCTCCTCTTGCTGTTTTATTGCTCTAGCTAAAATTTTGAGTACTACATAGAACAGACATGGAGAGAGAATCCAGCCTCGTCTAGTTCCTGATTTTAGTGGGATCACTTTGAGTTTCTCTCCATTTAATTTGATACTAACTGTCAGCTTGTTATATATTGCTTTTTATTATGTTTAGGTACATTCCTTGTGTCCCTGTTCTTCCCAAGACCTTTATCATGAAATGGTATTGGATTTTGTCTGAGTTTTTTTTCAGCATCTAATGAGATGAACATATTTTTCCTTTTAAGTTTATTTAAATAGCGAATTACACTGATAGATTTTTGTATGTTGAACAATCCTTGCATTTCTGCAATGAAGCTTACTTAATTATGGTTTTTATGTTTTCTTGGATTCATATTGCCAGTATTTTATTGAGTATTATTACATCAATGATCATGAGTGAGATTGGTTTATAATTCTCTTTCTTGAGTCTTTGTGTGCTTTGTTTATCAGCATAATTGTAGCCTCAGAAAAAGAGTTTGGCAATGTTCCTTCTGTTTCTATTGTGTGGAACATTTTGAGGAGTATAGATATTAGCTCTTCTTTGAAGTGCTGTTAGAATTCTGCCCTAAACCCATCCCACCTTTGTAGCAAGGAGGGTGCTTTGTTGGTTCCTACCTGCTCATTCCTGAAATAAAAACTCAGAGACTAAATTATTTAAAACACTGCTTTGCCTATTAGCGCTAACTTTTTTTGGATAGCTTTTACATTTTAATTTAACCCATTTCTAGTAATCTGTGTATCACCATGTGGCTGTGGCTTACCAGATAAAGTTCCATCTGGCTCCAGCAGGGCTACATAGCTTCTCTCTGACTCTGCCTCCTTTCTCCCAGAATTCAGTTTAGTTTTTTTCACCTTGCTCTATTCCTCTATAGCTCTGCTACAGGATCAAAGAAGTTCCCTTACTAACCAATGATATTCACAGCAAACAGGCAAGTCCCACATCACACCCTGGCTGTTTTTAAGTTGGGAGATTTTTGATGATTGCTTCTATTTCCTTAGGGTTATAGGTCTATTCTTCTTCTTCTTCTTCTGGTCTTGATTTAATTTTGGCACATGGTACCTATCCAGAAAATTTTCCATTTCCTTTAGATTTTCCAATGATGTTGAGTACAGTTTTCAAGGTATGACCTGATTATTCTCTGGATTTCTTTAATGTCTCTAATTATGCCCCACTTCTCATTTCTAATTTTGTTAATTTGAATATTTTCTCTCTGCCTTTGTTTAGTTTGAATAAGGGTTGGCCTATTTTGTTGATTTTCTCAAAGAACCAGCTCTTTGTTTCATTTATAATTTGTATCATTTTTTGGCTCCTATTTTATTGATTTTAGCTCTCAATTTTATTATTTCCTGTCATCTACCTCACCTGAGTGAATATGCTTCTTTTTGTTCTAGAGCTTTCAGGTGTGCTGTTAAGTCACTAGTATGAGATTTATTCACTTTCTTCATGTAGGCACTTAGTGCTATGAACTTTCCTCTTAGCAATGTTTTCATATTGTCCTATATGTGTATGTTGGGCATTAATTTTCATTGAATTCTAGGAAGCTTTTAATTTCTTTCTTTACTTCTTCCTTGACCCACGAGTTATTCACTTGAACATTTTCAATTTTGATAAGTTTGTAGGGTTTCTGCAATTAGTTTTGTTGTTGAATTCTAACTTTATGCCATTATGATCTGATAAGATACAGGGATTATTCTAATTTTTTGCATTTGTTGATATTTCCTTAGTTACCAAGTAGTGGTCAATTTTAGGGAAGGTTTCATGAGGTGCTAAGAAGGTATATATTTTTGTGTTTGGGAAATGTTCTATAAATGTCTTTTAAGTCCATTTGAATCATGGTATCTATTAGCTCCCTTATTTCTCTTTTAAGCTTTTGTTTGACAAACTTGCCCATTAATGAGAGTGGGGTGCTAAAATCTCCTGCTTTTAGTGTGTAGGGTTTGATGTATGATTTAACCTTTAGTAATCTTTCTTGTACATATGTGGGTACTCTTGTATTTGGGACATAAATGTTCAGAATTGAGACTTCATCTTGATGGATTTTTCCTGTGATGAATTTGAAGTGTCCTTCTACATCTCTTTTGATTGATTTTAGTTTGAAGTCTATTTTAGAATTAGGATAGCTACACCCATGTGTTTCTTAGGTCTGTTTGTTTGGAAAATCTTTTCCCAACCCTATACTCTGAGGCAATATCTGTCTTTGGGTTGAGGTGTGTTTCTTGTATACTGCAGAAGAATGGATCTTGTTTTCATATCCATTCTATTAGCCTCTGTCTTTTTATAGGTGAACTGGGTCCAATAATATTAAGAGATATTAATGATGAGTTATTATTAATTCCTCTTACGTTTTATATGTAATTTTTGTGTATTTTTCTACTTTGGGATTTGCTTCTGTGACATTATCTGTTCCCTATTTCATTGTGGGTGCAATTAGGTTCCTTGGTTTGGAGTTTTCCTTCTAGTACTTTCTGTAAGGCTTCATTTGCATATAGGTATTATTTAAATTTGGTTTTATCATGGAACATCTTGTTTTATCTGTCTATCATGATTGAACCTTTCCTGGGTATAGTAGTCTGGGCTTGCATCTGTGGTCTCTTTCTGTCTGCAGCAATCTGTCCAGGAGTTTCAGAGTTTCCACTGAGAAGTTGGGTATAATTTTGGTAGGTCTGCCTTTATATCTTCTTGACCTTTCTCTTTTGCAGCTCTCAGTATTCTTACTTTATTCTGTATGCTGTGTATTTAGATTATTATGTGTCAAGGGGACTTTTTTGGTTCAGTCTATCTGATATTCTGTAAGCTATTTGTCCTTCATAGGCATGTACTACTTTAGGTTGAGAAAGTGTTCTTCTGGAATTTTGTTGAATATATTTTTTTGCTTTTGATCTAGAGTTCTTCTTTCATCCCTATTATTCTTAGGTTTGGTCTTTCTTCAATCATGAACTAGATTTTCTGGATGTTTTATATTAAGTATTTGTTGGATTTAACATTTCATTTGACTGATGAATCAATTCCCTCTATTATATCTTCAGCTCCTGAAATTCTTTCTTCTACCTCTTATATTCTGATGGTTATACTTGCATTTGTAGTTCCTGGTCATTTACCTAGCTTTTCCATTTCCAGAATTCCCTTGATTTGTGTTTTCTTTATTGCCCCTATTCCCATTTTCAAGTTTAACTGTTTGAAATGTTTGCTTCACTTGTTTGATTGTTTTTTCTTGGCTTTCTTGGGTTTCTTTAAGAGAGTTATTAATTTTTTCTGATATTTTCTCTTTTCCTCCATTTCTTTAAGAAAATTTTTCATTTTCTCTTTAAAGGTCTCTATGATCTTCATAAAGTTATATTTAAGGTTGTTTTCTTCTGCTTCTTCTGGGTGAGGTTGTTTAGGACTTCCTGTTGTAGGACCACTAGAGTTGCCATATTGTGCTTTAGGATGTTGAATGTATTCTTGCATTGGCACCTACCCATCTCTTTCTCCAATTGGTACAGGCAGTGTCTTTGTGTCTTGGTCTAATCCTTGCAGTTGCTGTCTGTGTCTATGGAAGCTACGCGTGGTTGCTCTTTGCATTTGCTATTGTGTCTCATGGAATTTCTGAGGTCTCCAGGGATGGATGGGTTTTGGGGGTGAAGCGAGACTTGTAAAATACAGAGTCCATGCAGGGGTATTTGAACAGCCAGCCTGGAGGAGGCTTGTAGGCTGTCAGGTTAGAGTAGCTGAGGCAGGTGGCCGAGGGGCCCAGGGTTTTGCCTAGGGGTGTATGGCCTAGAGTCTGGATTATCCAGCTCAGAAGCTGGTCACTAACCACTTGTTCTGCTCTTCACAGTGCCAGTCTATGTTTCGGGGAGCCACTGAGGTCTTTGGGGATTGGGAGCAATAATATTTTAATAAACCGAACTCTGAAATTCAGAAAGAAACTAAATTTAGTAGAGATCAGAAATAATTTGTAGTTAATAATTAAAAAAAAAACTTTAGGTCATACTGTTGACCAATTCTTAAACAGCTTCAATATTTTAATAGCTATTTATATATAACTGCACAAGCATTTAATGATTAAAAATATATGTATTTATCATATACAGTAAATATATTATATATTATACATAACAACTTATTGTATATAACAGATATATAAATATATATAAATAATTGAAACAATTCTCACTTTTATCTCTATTTAATTTTTAATAAATGCACTATAGTTTAGATCAGTATGCCTGTTAATGCTCTTTGTAATAAGACATGGTCCTCAATTTGGGCCTATTGGCTGAGACATATTAATGTCTGCCTTTAGTCACTGGGAGTAAACCATTATAGAGGACATGGGGGCAATTTTCTCTACCTATTGTGTACTTGCTTTTGTTTTATCTATCAGTACTCTGTGAGGTGAATATTCCAGTAGTATGTGCTCCCACTGTGACATACTGCTTCTACTAAGGACAAAAACAATGGCTCAGTCTATCACATTGTGAACTAAAACATATAAAACAAGAATCCTAAATAAAATTTTCTTTTCTGATTGTCTAAGATATGAAGTTATAGCAATGGTAAGCTGAATCACAAAGTAGACCTGTCAGTCTTTAAGTATGTATGTGAATGAACATTCACTTTCCTTATTTTTAATGGTATTTCTATGATTTCTCCTTTTATATAAAGTCATTCCTGATATTTGTTTATGTGTATTATCTTATATAACATAGAACAGATAAAGTAATGAGATTATTCCTATTGTTTTATGGTCCTGGAAGGCATAATGCAAACTACAAGAGGAATAAAGGAATGACTATTCAACTCTGAACTCTGCAAGTTACAATAATGACTGACTTAGAAAGACACGCCCACCAGCAACATTAGTGACATGACTACTGTGGAAGTCATCATCACTTTTTGATTCTTCCTAAGTTCTTTTTCATAACATGAAACCCAAACTTGACACACTTTATTAAGGTAAGAAAAACACATAAGCCCTAGTGGAGAAGCTACTACTACCCCTATAGCAGCTACTACTATGCTGTTGAATGGACATAGTGTTAAGCCAATGCCCAGCGATCTATCACGCACTCCTAGTCCTTCCTTCTTTTGTCTGATAATCTTGTTTGCAGTAGATGCTGAGCAATACAGTCGCACACAACTGAGCAAATGCAGAGTCCAAGGCCTTGCAGAATGCTCAGTCCTAGGTGGCACTATACACGCTGCAGTCTTCCCCCACTACAAGATTTAGCGATACTTGTGGAAGAGGGAGTAGAAAAGGTGTAGGGCTCAGAGATGGTGGATAACTGCGGGGAAACATTATCTTTTGTATACAGCTTAACAGCTGCGCCTATGGATTCACTGACACTGTGACAGCATGTGAAAGGCATGGATCACTGTAATTTTTAATATGACTGCTATACTGTATGTCATGAAATATTTTCTAGAATTTTTAAAACAATATCAGGAATAAAACCTCCACATTGTACATAAAATACTTACAGACTTATATACATACATACTACTTATATGCACATTTATATGAACAACAAAATTACAAAGACAGGAGGTTTTTCAAGTACATAAATTTCAAAGTGCGTAGCTCAACAGGCTAATACAATCTATTAGCTTTGCATATAATAAATCATCAAAGGTACATATAAATTGTTAGAAAAAGCATTTCAAACTTACAAAAGGGCAGGTGATGTTAATATCAAAGATTTTTCTTACTTTTATTTGCAATGTGTTTCATTGTATATTTTTCTATTTGAATTTTCAGGAGTGTGGGAGGTATATGTGTTGATTTTATTGGTTAATGAATAAAAATCTGTCTTGGCCTGTGATAGTGCAGAATAGAGCTAGACAAACAAAACTAAACTGAATGCTGGGAGAAAGAAGGCAGAGTCAGGGAGATTCCATGTAGCCACTACCAGAGACAGAAGTCTCTTGCCCTTAAGCCACAACCATGTGGCGATACACAGATTAATAGAGATGGGTTGATTTAATATGTAAAAGTTAGATAGAAATATGCATAAACTAGTAGGCCAAGTAATGATTGAATCAATATAGTTTCTGAGTGATTATTTTGGGACTGAGCAGCCGCAAACAAACTAACAGCCTCCACTGATGGAGGAGGGTCATCTGTCTATTTGTTACTTTTATTGGTTAATAAAGAAACTGCCTTGGCCCTTTAATAGGACAGAAAATTAGGTAGGCGGAGTAGACAGAACAGAATTGTGGGAGAGAGAAAGCAGAGTCAGGCAGATGCTTCAGGCAGACGTCATAGCTCTCCTCTCCGAGATGGAGATGGACGTAGGCTAAGATCTCTTCTGGTAAGACACCCCTCCTGGTGCTACACAGATTACTAAATATGGGTTAAAGCAAGATGTGAGAATTAGCCAATAAGAGGCTGAAACTAATGGGCCAGGCAGTGTTTAAAAGAATACGATGTGCGTGTAATTATTTTGGGTAAAGCTAGCCGGGTGGCAGGAAGCGGCCCTCTGCCGTTCCATCTACAGAGTGGCACCCACCATGGTAACTAAATCCACTTAAAAACCTGAGAAGGCTTAAAAAGGAGAGAGAGAGAGAGAGAGAGAGAGAGAGAGAGAGAGAGAGAGAGAGAGAGAGAGAGTTTTACACAGCATTTTGCTGTTTGCTAGGACATGCCATAGAGAGATTTCCTGTTTCAGCAATAGCGGGGGGGGGGGGGGGGGGAGAGGGAGGGGGGAGCCAAGGTCATTTTAAAACGTGGCTTCCTGGGGCTGTGCCACCAGCATGAACTCTGACTTTAAGTCATTTCAATGGCTTTTATGGGCCTGGGTGTTTCTGTTCCCACTCGGGATCATACTCTGAGACCATGCCTGCACTCTCCACCTGGACAGACTGTGGGATCAGGCTTAGACAGGCAGGAGAGCATGGTGGATTCCTGCAACCATACAGAGAGATGTTTTCAGACTGTGCAGTGTTCTGCATTTCAGATTTGGCTGTAACTTGGATGAATATGGTTTCTCTGCTGCACACATAGTTTCAGAGTTAAAGTGCTGAGTGTGGCTCCTACCTGGCGGTCCCAGAGCTATCACAAAATGGTACATCCTCCATTTTGAAATTGGAGAGAGGTAGAGCCAACATCCAGAGCAGCTCAGAGGGACAACTGATTCAGTCACAAAAACTCCAGCTCTGCTCCACCATGCTGAACTGTGCTGGTGTCAGGCAGGAACTATCGTAATTACCATAATAAAAGCACAGTTAAAGTTTAGACTGGGCAGTAAACAGGCTGTACCGTATTACCTCTAGCTATAAGATGTAATGTGTTCAAGATAAATATTAGTAATAAGATGCTGACATGATTTCATATAGTTGTGTCAGCGTGTGGCAGATTCTAAAAATTTTGCCACAGCATATAGGCATATGGTTTAATATATGCATATTTGAAAACAGTTATTTTTAAAACTTTGTATTTTAGCACAATTATCTATGAAAGAAAATGAAGTATACTCATAATTTCTACCTATTTTTTTAAAAATTTATTTCTCTCAATACTTGAGATTGCAAAATAACTGCATGATTGTCACTTCTCCCATCCTTTTCTTCCTGCCAACACAACCTATAAGCTCCTCCTTACTCTCTTTAGAATTATGAACCCTTCTTTTCATTAATTGTTTCACACACAAAGATGTATATACACATATATTTCCAAATACATGAATACAACCTGCTTAGGCTATATGATGTTACTTGCTCATAGGTTTTCATGCTGATGATTTGGTATTAGTTTATGTATTTGTATTCTCTTCCCTGGAAAATACTGTTTTTAATTACTCTTTGTTTCAGTAATTGGCAACAGCATCGAATTCTATGTTTTTTTTTTTTTTTTTTTTTTTTTTTTTTTTTTGGTTTTTCGAGACAGGGTTTCTCTGTAGCTTTTTTAGAGCCTGTCCTGGAACTAGCTCTTGTAGACCAGGCTGGCCTCGAACTCACAGAGATCCGCCTGCCTCTGCCTCCCGAGTGCTGGGATTAAAGGCGTGCGCCACCACCGCCCGGCTCGAATTCTATGTTTTGCATTGGAAAGAAATTCTTTGAGAATTTTTATTCATGTATATAGTAGGTTCTTACCAAATCTAGTCTTTTTTTTTTCTCCTCTTATTTTCCCCAACACCTCCTTAAGTTTTGTCTCCTAACTTTACATGCTCTTTTTCTTTTTTGGAACCTAATGAGATTTTCCTGAGAACTAACATCATGAGCTCCTCCCTTAGCAATACGTGAGTTTTTGTCTAGAGTAGGGGCTTAAATTAATCAATCCAAAATACAGTCAGACCTTCTTGAAATTTATTCAACGTAAGTTTTTGTTTGTATGGTTACTTTCCTAATGCAGTGTCTTGATATGAAGGCCAGCTTGGCCTCAAAATCATGATCAAGTCTTAGTTTCCTCAAGGTTGGAATTATAGTTGAAATCTACTACAGCTATTCCATACTATATTTACTTAAGCTTTGACTGTCTCCATTATCAGTGAAAATGCCAAGATATACATAGGCTTACCAATACCTTATGTGCAGTGTTTCAATATTTAACATTTTATCCAGTAATATCTTACTTATAATTAATTGATTATGATTAATAATAATGAATATTTTATTCAGATTCAAGTTGTTTTTCCTAACTTTTTTTTTCTCATTTTTTTATTCAAGATTTCCATCTCCTCCCCCTTCCCTCCCCTCCCTTCCACCCATACCCCCACTCCACCCCTCTCCAAAGACAAAGAGCCATCAGGGTTCCCTTCACTATGTTAAGTCCAAGGTCCTCCCAGCTCCACCTAAGTCCAGGAAGGTGAGCAACCAAACTGACAAGGCTTACAGTGAGCCCATCCATGCTGTAGGGTTCATGTTCATTGCCATTGTCCTTGGTTTCTCAGTCCTCCTCCACCGTCAGCCACATTCAGAGAGTCCGGTTTGGTCCCTTGCTCCATCAGTCCCATTCCGACTGGACTTGGTGGTCTCCCGTTAGATCTGTTCCACCATCTCAATGGGTAAAAGCACTCCTCGCGGTCCTGGCTTCCTTGCTCATGATCTCCCTCCTTTTGCTCCTCATCAGGACCTTGAGAGCTCAGTCTGGTGCTCCTATGTGGGGCTCTGTCATTTTCTCCATCCAATGCCAGGTGAAGGTTCTATGGTGATATGCAAGATATTCATGAGTATGACAATAGGATCTGGACATTTCTGGCACCCTCTCCTCAGCTGCCCTAGGAACTAGCTGAGGTCGTCTTCCTGGACACCTGGGAACCCCTCTAGAGTCAAGTCTCTGCCAACCCTAGAATGGCTCCCTTAACTAAGATATATAGTTCCTTATTCCCATATCCACCCTTCCTATACCCCAACCATCCTATTCCCCCAAGCTCTTCCCATCCTCCACTTCACACTTTTCTCTCCCCATCCCCCCATCCCACCCCACCCCATGTTCCCTTTTTTTGTCCAGCAATCTTGTCTACTTCCAATAACCAGGAGGATAACTATATGTTTTTCTTTGGGTTCACCTTCTTATATAGCTTCTCTAGGATTTTTTATGAATTATAGGCTCGATGTCCTTTATTTATGGCTAGAAACCAATTATGAGTGAGTACATCCCATGTTCACCTTTTTGGGCCTGGGTTACCTCGCTCAGGATGGTTTTTTCTATTTCCATCCATTTGCATGCAAAATTCAAGATGTCATTGTTTTTTACCGCCGAGTAGTACTCTAATATGTATATATTCCACACTTTCTTCATCCATTCTTCCACTGAAGGGCATCTAGGTTGTTTGCAGGTTCTGGCTATTACAAATAATGCTGCTATAAACATAGTTGAACAAATGCCTTTGTAGTATGACTGGGCATCTCTTGGGTAAATTCCCAAGAGTGGGATTGCTGGGTCCTGGGGTAGGTTGATCCCAAATTTCCTGAGAAACCTCCACACTGCTTTCCAAAGTGGTTGCACAAGTTTGCATTCCCACCAGCAATGGATGAGTGTACCCCTTACTCCACATCCTCTCCAGCAAAGGCTATCATTGGTGTTTTTGATTTTAGCCAATCTGACAGGTGTAAGATGGTATCTCAATATTGCTTTGATTTGCATTTCCCTGATTGCTAAGAAGGTTGAGCATGCCCTTAAGTGTCTTTTGGCCATTCGTACTTCTTCTGTTGAGAATTCTCTGTTCAGTTCGGTGCCCCATTTTTTAATTGGGTTAATTAGCGTTTAAAAGTCAAGTCTCTTGAGTTCTTTATATATTTTGGAGATCAGGACTTTGTCTGTTGCGGGGTTGGTGAAGATCTTTTCCCAGTCAGTAGGCTGCCTTTTTGTCTTAGTGACAGTGTCCTTTGCTTTACAGAAGCTGCTCAGCTTCAGGAGGTCCCATTTATTCAATGTTGCCCTTAATGTCTGTGCTGCTGGGGCTATACGTAGGAAGTGGTCTCCTGTGCCCAAATGTTGTAGAGTACTTCCCACTTTCTCCTCTAACAGGTTCAGTGTGTTCAGATTGATATTGAGGTCTTTAATCCATTTGGACTTGAGTTTTGTGCATGGTGATAGACACGGATCTACTTTCATTCTTCTACAGGTTGACATCCAGTTATGCCAGCACCATTTGTTGAAGATGATTTCTTTCTTCCATTGTGAGCTTTTAGCTCCTTTATCAAAAATCAGGTGTTCATAGATTTGTGGGATAAGATCTGGGTCTTCTATTCGATTCCATTGGTCGACTTCTCTATTTTTATGCCAATACCAAGCTGTTTTCAATACTGTAGCTCTGTAATAGAGTTTGAAGTCAGGGATGGTAATGCCTCCAGAAGTTCCTTTATTGTATAAGATTGTTTTGGCTATCCTGGGTTTCTTGTTCTTCCATATAAAGGTGATTATTGTCCTCTCAAGATCTGTGAAGAATTTTGATGGGATCTTTAAGGGGATTGCATTAAATCTATAGATTGCCTTTGGTAGTATTGCCATTTTTACTATGTTGATCCTCCCAATCCAAGAGCAACGGAGATCCTTCCATTTTCTGGTGTCCTCTTCAATTTCTTTCTTCAAAGACTTAAAGTTCTTGTCAAATAGGTCTTTCACATCCTTGGTTAGAGTTACCCCAAGATATTTTATGCTATTTGTGGCTATCGTGAATGGTGACGCTTCTCTGATTTCTTTCTCTGCTTCCTTATCCTTTGTATACAGGAGGGCGACTGATTTTTTGGAGTTGATCTTGTATCCTGCCACGCTACTATAGGAGTTTATCAGCTGTAGGAGTTCTTTGGTGGAGTTTTTCGGGTCGCTTATGTACACTATCATATCATCAGCAAATAATGAAAGTTTAACTTCTTCCTTTCCAATTCGAATCCCCTTGATCCCCTTGTTTTGTCTTATTGCTATTTCTAGAACTTCAAGCACTATATTGAAGAGATAAGGAGAGAGTGGACAGCCTTGTCGCGTTCCTGAATTTAGTGGGATGGCCTTGAGTTTCTCTCCATTTAATTTGATGTTAGCTGTCGGCTTGCTGTAAATAGCCTTTATTATATTTAGAAATGACCCCTGTATCCCTAATCTCTCCAAGACCTTTATCATAAAGGGGTGCTGAATTTTGTCAAATGCTTTTTCTGCATCTAATGAGATGATCATATGGTTTTTATCCTTCAGTTTATTTATATGATGGATTACATTGATAGATTTTCGTATGTTGTACCAGCCCTGCATCTCTGGGATGAAGCCTACTTGATTGTAATGGATAATTTTTCTAATGTGTTCTTGGATTCGGTTTGCCAGTATTTTATTGAGAATTTTTGCATCGATGATCATGAGTGATATTAGCCTGTAGTTCTCTTTCTTGGTTGGGTCTTTGTGTGGTTTAGGTATCAGGGTAATTGTACCTTCATAAAAGGAATTTGGCAATGACTATTCTGTTTCTATATTATGAAATACCTTAAGGAGTATAGGTATTAGGTCTTCTTGGAAGTTCTGGTAGAATTCTGCATTGAACCCATCAGGTCCTGGGCTCTTTTTGGTAGGGAGGTTTCTGATAACAGTTTCTAATTCTTCGCGACTAACAGGACGATTTAGAGCATTTACCTGGTCCTGGTTTAACTTTGGTATATGGTACTTGTCTAAAAAATGTCCATTTCTTTTACATTTTCCAATTTTGTGGCATACAGGCTTTTGTAGTAAGATCTAATGATTCTCTGAATTTCCTCTGTGTCTGTGGTTATGTCCCCTTTTTCATTTCTGATCTTATTAATTTGTGTGTTCTCTCTCTGCCGTTTGATTAGTTTGGCTAGGGGTTTGTCAATCTTGTTGATTTTCTCCAGAACCAGCTTTTTGTTTCATTGATTCTTTGGATTGTTTTCTGTGTTTCTATTTTTTTGATTTCTGCCCTCAGTTTGATAATTTTCAGTCTTCTACTCCTCCTAGGTGAGTCTGCTTCTTTCTTTTCTAAAGATTTCAGGTGTGCTGTTAAGTCTCCAATGTGTGCTTTCTCCGTTTTTTTTTAAGTGGGCACTTAGTGCTATGAATTTCCTCTTAGCACTGCTTTCATAGTGTCCCATAAGTTTGAGTATGTTGTGTCTTTATTTTCGTTAAATTCAAGAAAGACTTTCATTTCTTTCTTTATTTCTTCCTTGACCCAGGTGTGGGTCAGTAGTTGACTGTTCAGTTTCCATGAGTTTGTAGGCTTTCCGGGGGTAGCATTGTTGTTGAATTCTAATTTTAATCCATGGTGATCCGATAAGATGCAGGTGGTTACTAATACGTTTTTGTAACTGTGGAAGTTTGCTTTGTTACCAAGTATGTGGTCAATTTTCGAAAAGGTTCCATGAGCCGCAGAGAAGAAGGTATATTCTTTCCTGTTTGGGTGGAATGTTCTATAGATGTCTGTTAAGTCCATTTGGTTCATTACCTCTATTAAGTCTCTTAATTCTCTGTTAGGTTTCTGTCGAATTGACCTGTCCATTGGTGAAAGAGGAGTGTTGAAGTCTCCCACTATCAGTGTGTTTGGTTTGATGGCTGCCTTGAGTTCTAGTAATGTTTCTTTTATATAAGTGGGTGCTTTTGTATTAGGGGCATAGATATTCAGGATTGAGACTTCATTCTGATAGATGTTTCCTGTAATGAGTATAAAGTGTCCCTTTCCATCTCTTCTGATTGATTTTAGTTTGAAGTCAACTTTGTTAGAAATTAGTATGGCCACACAGGCTTGTTTCTTAGGTCCATTTGCTTGATAAACCTTTTCCCAACCCTTTACTCTGAGTAGATGTCTGTCTTTGTGGTTGAGGTGTGTTTCTTGTAAACAGCAGAATGTTGGATCCTGTTTTCGTATCCAATCTCTTAGCCTGTGCCTTATTATAGGTGAATTGAGTCCATTGATATTAATCGATATTAATGACCAGTGGGTGTTAATTCCGGTTGTCATTTTTTATTTGGTAGTAGAGATTGTGTGTTTCCTTTCTTTGCGATGTGCTGGTGAAGGGTCGCTACATGTCTGAGTTATTTTGGGCAATGCTGGACTCCTTTGTTTGTGAATTTCCTTCTATTACTTTCTGTAAGGCTGGATTTGTGGCTATGTATTGTTTAAATTTGTTTTTATCCTGGAATATTTTGTTTTCTCCATTTATAGTGAATGAAAGCTTGGCTGGGTATAGTAATCTAGGCTTGCATCCATGGTCTCTTAGTTTCTGCAAAACATCTATCCAGGACCTTCTGGCTTTCATGGTTTTCATAGAGAAGTCAGGTGTTAGTCTGATAGGTTTACCTTTATATGTTACTGGACCTTTTTCCTTTGCAGCTCTTAATATTTTTTCTTTATTCTGTATGTTTTGGGTTTTGATTATAATATGGCGAGGGGATTTTTTTTTTTTTTTTGATCCAGTCTATTTGGTGTTCTGTAAGCTTCTTGAACCTTAATAGGAATATCTTTCTTTAGGTTTGGGAAGTTTTCTTCTATAGTTTTATTAAATATATTTTCTGGACCGTTGAGCTGTATTTCTTCTTCTTCTTCTATGCCTATTATTCTTAGGTTTGGTCTTTTTATTGTGTCCCAGATTTCCTGAATGTTTTGTGATGAGAATTTGTTGGATTTGCTATTTTCTTTGATCAGTGCATTTATTTTCTCTATGGTATCTTCAGAATCTGAGATTCTTTCTTCTATCTCTTGTATTCTGTTGGTTATGCTTGTTTCTGTAGTCTCTGTTCGTTTACATAGATTTTCCATATCCGGCTGGCCCTCGGGTTGTGTTTTCTTCCTTGCCTCCATTTCAGTTTTCAAGTTTTGCACTGTTTCCATTATCTGTTTGATTGTTTTTTCTTGGTTTCCTAGGATATTTACGGATTTACTCAACTCTTCAAACTTTTTGTTATTCTTCTCGTCCATTTCCTTAAGGGAGTTTTTCACCTCCTGTTTAAGGGACTCTATTACTTTCATAAAGTCAATTTTTTCTACTTCTTCTTGATTAGTGTGTTCAAGTCCTCCTGTTATAACTTCGTTGGGTTCTGGTGCTTTCATGTTGTTTTTCAAATTGTTGGAGGAATTCGTGCATTGGCGCCTGCCCATTTCTTCCTCTGAATAATCCCCTTT
The DNA here is from genome assembly GCF_903992535.2 of Arvicola amphibius. NCBI lineage: Eukaryota > Metazoa > Chordata > Mammalia > Rodentia > Cricetidae > Arvicola > Arvicola amphibius. The sequence continues at coordinate 90,353,938 of NC_052051.1, forward strand.
GGGTCTTCTTTTAGAAGTTCAATTCCCCCCAATGAATTCAATTAACTCACCCCAATGAATGATGGATCCTCTGGCAGACTGTCAGGTCTCCTTGCAGGCTAAACAGCTCACTGACAAAGGGCCTACCTTGTTGCAGGCAGTCTAATGAAGGAGGGGACCTCCCACTGGCCTGGGTGCACTCAATTCCAGGACCCTGGAGCACAAACAGGCTGAGCTGTGGGATTTTGTGGCCCCAAAGATGGGAGGATGAGGCGAGGTAGGGGGTTCTGGGTGCAAGCTGGGAAGGGACCTGTTTTTCCTAACTTTTTATCTAAAACATGAACATGCAATTGGTTATGTCTTTAAGACTTCCCTTGACTCTGATCATTCCTTATAATTTCTTAATTTATAATAAACTTGTTTATTTTTAATACTACTGAACAAAAATTTTTGCTTGGATACCTACAAGAATATGCCATGAATTAATGAGCCATTGCAAAAAAACCTATAGTTTCCTATATAATATTAAAGTTGCATACTTTCTATTCCACATGACTGGTAACTGTTTAACGTTAACTTTGATTTTTTTTAAGTTAATTAAGGCAAATTCCCAAATTAGTTTATTGAAAGGTTACTTTTTCACCTCCTCATAGAGTGTGTTATTAGAAAAGAAGTCACTTTGAGTATTCCACACCGAAGTAATGAAAATGAATATTCCTTCTCTTGAGGACACATTATCTTCACAACGTATGTGTAGTTCTTCTGAAGTGTTCCATCATTCATTTATTTAGTGGATAGCATTGGTGGGCATCCATTTTATAATTTGAACTTTTGTAAAGTGCTATATTTTGCTGAGTTTCCTCTTTTTCTTTCAGTTCTGGTTCCTGGGACTTTTCTCAAATGTTTCCTTTTTTACTTTATAGACTTGGTAAAATTTTCAGAAACACTCTTATTTTTCTGTTATTATGAGATGACTCAGCTTGTATATTTCCTCGCACAGTCCTCAAATCAAGCATTTCTCCAGAGAGCACTGTTTTCTTTTACTGTAGAATGCTATCAAAAGCCAATAACTGAGTATCAGAGGTGCTTCTTGCTATTTTGTTGCAGGTGCCTCTAGGTCCTCTATGCAAAGGACCTCTATATAAAGCAAAAATTATATGAAAATACATTTAATAATAAATATGAATGGAACCACAAAATTTCTAAATGCAATTATGTGCATCAGCGTTGACCTAGACATGAGTACATAGAGAAGTTGCTAATTCTTTCCCATTACCTAAGAATAATGCCAGGATCTGTAAATACTCCTTCAATGAGGTAACAGCCTATGTGTCATTTGTTTCTTTTTTTTTTTGTTTTTCAGTCTCAATTGACAGCAAGATAAAAAATGTAAACCCTTAATCTCCAAGTTCAGCAAGTATAGTCTATGATCAGATGGAGTCTTTACTTGATTTTGTCAGACTCATCAGAAATCACTGAGGTCAGCACAGACTCATCAGAAATCCTCCCACGCCTTTGCACAACTATTTCAATCGTTTAGACTGTAATTAGATTCTATTTTCACGTATTACATTCCATCCTGAGACTTCCCTGTCAAAACAGTTTTGTTAAAATATGCACACTCTCAGTTTGCTTTTGTGTTGACAGTGAAGTTTTGTCAAATGTAAAACTGTATTCCCAGTTGAAGTATACTACAAACAACTTCACAGCCCTAAAGTCTTTTTGTGTTCAGTTATTCCTACAGAATATTCTAACCCCCAAACTACTGACAGCCACTTTCCTGTGTTTTGTTTTTCACTAGATGAGCCTTGCCTTTCAATGATACCACTTTAGCAGGAGAGACTGCTGTGGCTTTATCCTTGAGGTGAGGTGGAAATTTTGACATAATTTCTTATTGTGCAAGCTGAAGGTTTTTCATGCTATTTTTTTAGGACAATTACTGTCTTTTCCTACTGTGTATTCCTGTTAAAATATTTAAAGTCAAGAATGAATGTTTGCCTTTTCCCCCAAGTGTTATTTTTTCAAATTATTGAAAGCATAGATACCCCTCACCATTGGTCAGATTGTATGTTCATCTTTCTCATTTTTTTCTTGAATGGTGAACCCCAGTCTTTTTAATCTGGAGTCATTATTTGCAGTTTATTTATTTCACCTTTAAACATAACTAGATCTGATTTTTTAAAAGACTTTATTGTGCATAGTTCCATTTACTTTTGGGAAAGAAACAGGTGCATAATTTTTGTTCCTTTTGTTATTTTAACCTGCTTACCTTATTGCTCAGTCTGGTGTTACCTCAACTTTTGTTTTTGTGATAAATGGCATTATCTCATTGAAAATATTTTGTAACATTAACCAGTGAAGACCTATAAGGATTTTTGTTTTATTTTTGTTTAAAAGACCGAGGTATACTTTAATGATGCAGTTCTCCATATATAAATTGTGATAACTTGTCATTTTTCAAGAAAATGTCATATTTAATCTAAGATAAATTTGTGTCCTAGAACTCACTTTGTAGAACAGACTGGCCTTGAACTCTAAGAAATCTGCCTTCCTCTACCTTGTGAATGCTGAGAATAAAGTTGTGTGCCACTATGGTCAGCTTACTCTTAATGTTTTTGAGAGGTGGTATCCCATAGCATTCATAAATTATTAATTTTAAATATTGCTCATTATCACATAAAAGGAAGTATTTCTGATACATGACACTGTAACATTCTGACTTTTCACATTTCCTTTTAATTTTATTTTATTATTTTTAAATTTTTAAAAATTTTTGTTTGTTTGTTTTGAGACAGGGTTTTTATATGTAACAGTCCTAGCTGTCCTGGAACTAGCTCTATAGACCAGACTGGCCTCGAACTCACAGAAATCCTTCTGCCTCTGTCTCCTGAGTGCTGAGATTAAAAATATGTGTCACCAGTGCCCGGGGTCCTTTTGATTTTATCACAATTATTATACTCATTATTACACAGTGTCCAATTATAAGAAGCATTATAAGTATGTCATATAATATAGAGATACACTGCAACTTTGCAAATAACAGGTACAGTTGCTTTCAACTTTTGTTCTGATAAGGCCTCACCATATCACAGTCTGATTCTTGTGACTTTATTTTTTAAGTTTATGGTATTTTTTTGGTGTCGCTTTTTGTTTGGTTACCTTTTCAGACTGCTGTTAATTAAGTCTGCTAATTTTTTAAATGAAATCTGCCTGTGGGTATCTTAAGCTAATAAATATAGACATTTATTGTAGGATTCTGTAATAATTGTCAAGGTGTATGACTGTGCTCCTGCATTCTGTCTGTGAGTTATGAAAAGCTCAAATTTCAAATTTCTCTTCTTTTACAGTTTTCTCTGTGTTTCTGTGAGATTTCTAGGGAATATTTCTCAGATCAAATGTACTTCTCAGCAGTTGTTAAACTAGGGCTCTGATGGGTTCCATGGAAAACAGGAAGGAGACAGGTGTTCAGAATTTTTTCTTTCTTTTTTTGAGGTTTTAATTCTTTGTGGATTTTGTACTGTGCATCCCCAGTTCCACTCATCTCTGTCTCCTTAATTCTGCCCTTACAACCTCCCCTGAAAAAAAATTAAAGTAAAATAAACCAAACCAAAACAAAACAAATAACAACAGAGCTGATCATAGAAATTGTAGTGTGTCACAGTGAGTCAAACTGTATGCCCTTTCGTCCACACATCTTTATTTGTAAATGTTCATTGCAGTTAAGTCATTGCTCTGACTGGAGGCCTCTAGCTTCTGCTGCCCTTTTGATAGTGGGCCATCTCTGAGGCTTCTCTTGAATCTTCTTTTGTTGCCTTTTGTCATGTAGAACCCGTAGCTTTGGCTCTGCAGGTTTGGTCCCTTCAAACACCCCAACCGTTCATAAGAGGCTGTTGAGGTCACCAGTTCATAACCCTTGTATGGGTGGTATCTGGGTTGCTCATCTGAGCAGCTTTCCCTAATTATCACCACCAGGGCACACTCTCCAGCACAGTCCCAGTTAGCTCATGCAAGGCAGCAAGGGGCAGGGCCGGTTCTCCTGCTCCCACGCCCTTGGTCCAGCTCACCTGTCCTCACACCACAAGGGCAGCTCTGCTCTTTTGTCCAGGTGAGTTGCTGGGCCAACTCTTGCCATTGCAGCAGTTGGGGAAGGGGCAGGACCAGCTATTCCACTCTCCTGTCCTGGAGGCTGGCTCTCCAGCCCGCTGCAGGAGGCAAAGGGTGAAGGAGAGTGCAAACTTCTCTCACCTATGCCAAGGCATGACAGGCAAGGGGGAGCAGGGTCAACTCTCCCACTCTTATTCCCCCCAGGCCTACTCAGCTGTGCCCCTGTCAACTAGGTCAGCTCTACTTTGCTGCCCTTGGAAGGTAAAAGATCTGCTTTCCCAAGTGCTGTTGTCGGTAAGCGGCAGGGCCAATTATCCCACTTTTATGACCTCAGGGCCAGCTCTCCCACCCACCATAGGCAGTAAGAGACAGGGGAGAGGGAAGGTAGTCTCCCTCACCTCCACCTTGTGACAAGAGGGTTGTAGTCAGATCAACCACAATATCATGGTGCTGGATCACAGCTCCCAGGCCAACAGGATTAGCTCTACTCTGCTGCCCCAATGAGGAGCTGAGCCTGCTATCCCAAGCGCTGCAGTCGCTGAGGGGAAAGATCGGCTCTCCCACTCTGGTGATCCTGGAACTAACTTTTCCTGTTTGCAGTAGGTGACGAGGGACAAGAGGCAAGGTGGGTCTCTCTCCCTTGCACATGCCACTTTGTGACAGACGACGGGTCTATCTCTCCCACTCTCACGCCTTCAGGGCCTGCTCAGAGGTGCTTCTGCCAATGCTCTTCTTTGCTACTCAGGAGAGGTGCATGCTTTAGTTGGTGAGGGGCAGGGCCAGTTCTTCCGAGTCATAGTGCTGAAGCCATTGAGGGGCAAAGACAACTCTGTGCAGTCCTATCCTCTCGTTTTCCATGAGAACAGGAGACATGGACATCAACACAGACCACAGCTGTGGACCTAGACAGGACCCTTGGCAGCACCAAGGCTCAGACTGCACCCTGGCCTCTATTGGCAGCTCAGGCCACTCATATCGGTATGGCCCCAGCCGAGGCTCAGTCATCAGACACTAACATGGCCCTAGGTGGTGACCTAGACCCCTAAGATCTCTATGACCCATAGTGGCAATATAGACCATGGATGGATATCAACACATCCCAGCTTCAGTTGTACCTTGAACTCAGACAAGGCTCTTTGCAGCCTTTCTTGCCTAGATATCACAGTAGCCCTGGTTGTAGGTCATTCAGATCCATATGGACCCAGCAGCTTCTGCCCCTTGAACACCGCATGGTCCAGGTGTCAGCACAGATTCCGGGTTTCCATACAGCCTTTGATGGCAATAGGAGACTCAGACATCAACACAGACCTTGGATTTGGCAGGGCTGTGGACCCAGAAATGGCTGTGGCCACAACTTGGGCTTGTTCATTGTCATAGCTCCAGGTGATAGCACATATCACTCAGGTCTGCATAGGTCCAGCAGTGGCACAGTCCACAGACACAAATGTGGCCACAAGTGGTGGCCCAGACGTCAGCACAGACTCAGGTGGTAGTCGGACCATGGACCCAGACATGTCTCCAGGGAGTAGTCCAGGCCCCGAGCATCCCGTTGTTCTTTGATGATCACAGAAGCCATGGACAGCAACACAGACCCTGACTATAGTAGGGCCACAGACATACAAATAGCACTCGGCCACAACTCAGATAATAATGACACAAAAATCCTGGGCGGCAGCATAGGACACCCAAGGCTGTATAGCATCAGCAGCAGCTTGACCCTCAAAGACCCAGATTGCCTCAAACATTGGCCCAGCTTGTGGACCTCTGCATGGACCTAGGTGACAAGAGGAACCACTGATGTCAACTTAGAACCCATTCTCGGCAGGGCCACAGACCCAGATCTGGCCCCAAGCAGCAGTTTGGCGCAGATGTCATCATGGTCCCAGGTAGAAGTTCAGGCTTCTTAGATCAAGCATGGACTCTGTATACCTCAGACACCAGTATGGTCACAGGTGATGGCCCAGACACTGGGCCCAGACACTGGGCCTCCACAGGCTCCTTGGCGGTAATCACAGCCACAGATGGACACAGCCACAGATGGACACACACGGCTACAGCAGTACTACTAACCACACTGACCTTGGCAAGCTACCTAAGCACAGACATCACCATGGCCCCATTGGCAAGCTGGCCATCTATGTCAGCCTCATCACCCCTGCCTCTTCAGCCTGGCTTCTTTTGCCAGCAAATGAATTGTCCTGTCTTTCTCTCTTTCTCTCTTTCCCATCCCCATACTATACTTTGATGGAGGACCCTCATTGGTTAATAAAGAAACTGCCTTGGCTTTTTGATAGGGCAGGATTTAGATAGGTGGAGTAGACAGAACAGAATGCTGGAAAGAAGGGAAGTTAGTTAGTCACCATGACTCTCCTCTCCAAGATGGATGCAGGCTAGAATCTTCCCGGTAAGCCATCACTATGTGGTGCTACACATATTAATAAATATGGGTTAAAGCACGATGTGAGAATTAGCTAATAAGAGGCTGAAACTAATGGGCCAGGCAGGGTTTAAATGAATACAGTTTGTGTGCTGTTACTTCGGGGCATAAGCTAGCCAGGCGGCCAGGAGCCAGGCAGGAATGCAGCGCGCTTCTCCTATCACGACAATACTTGCTCAACATAATGGTACCCAAGCTATGTCTACCCTCCAAGTTCCCACACAGGCCTACAAGTGGCAAGTGGCTAGTGGCTATATTGATAGGTGTATTGATCCTTTGCAAATTCTGGCTGTTAGGTATAATATGTTAAATTCAATTTTGCTTCTACCAATCAGTCTCTGGCCCTGGAGACTATGCCACTTGGATATGCAATAATCCCTCCTTGCCTTTGGCTGGTAGGAACTTCTTTGCATCTTACCTCTGAGAGATGTCAGCACTTCTGGAGTATATTTGAAAGTAAGGAGGCTGCACTTGTTGGTTCTTGTTAACTTCACACAAGCGTCAACATATCTGAGAAAAGGAAAGTTTAGTAGAATTGCCTTCATCTTCTGATTGATGGTTGATGGAGGGCTGCCCTGCCTACTCGTTGGAGGTGCCATGTGATCTTGAAATACATAAAAATCAAGATGAGGATGTCATGGGAAGAAAGCCAATGAGCTGCATTCCTCCCCAGTCTCTGCTTCAGTGCCTGTCTCTAGATTCCTTTCTTGATTTCTCACCCTGACTTCCCTCAATGCTGTCCTGTAGTAAAAATATTTAGTCAAAAACAAAACAAAATAAAACAAAGTAAAACAAAAACCCTTTCCTCCCTAGTTTGGTCATGCTTTGGCTAATGATGTTTATCAAATTGGTAAAGAGCAAACTATGACAGATTCAAATAAAGAAATAATCATTGTCTTTGTAAGCTACACTCTCTTATCAAGAAACACAACTTACAATGTCTTTATAAACTAATACGGTTTCAGAAATTTCTGTCCCAACATGGCAGCTTCATTATGGTTCTGAAGTTTTATCTGATATGTCAATTTTAAGATATTTCCTTAAAAATTACAGATTATCTACTTGTTCATAGTTTTGATTGTGAGTATTGTAGCTCAGTCCACAAATCTTGAGTCATTGAGTTGTTTCACATGGAAAAAAAATGTTGGGTCCAGTTTCTCCATGTGGGTAATGAGAGAAGTTGAGAAGTTGGGTATGTAAATGTGTAAGTTTGTGTGTATATGCATTTGCAGAGACATTTACTTGTATATTGTATATGTATATATACAAATATAGACATATGCTTGTGTGTATATGCTTTGTGTGTGCTTATATGTGTATGATTTTCTTTTTTCTAAAAATGTCTTCTTTCTAAATATATATTAACAGAATAATGTAATTGCAGCTCAACTATTAGGTAATAACTAGCAATTTGGAATTTTCAGAATAAATTCTATTGATTATTTTCAAAGTCAACAGTCCATCTTTTTAAACATGGTTTGCCTGCTCCAAAAAGTTAACTATTTCTATAGCATGATTTTTCTCTCAGTTTTCTCTGATGTTATCAGGAACATCCTTGCCATTGTCTTCAGTTCCACCTGTTTCTCTAACATCAAAAACTAGAGTTTGCTTTCTTTCAGTGATATCTGTTCCTGCATTTGATTCTGATTTATCAAAACTATCAGGTAACCAAATTGCCCTCTTAAATAAAACTTTCACAGGCCATTTAAGAACATTTCATAACAGTTTGAATAGTCTTTATTTTTTAATTGGTGTTTTCTGTAAGAAAACAAACCTTTTAGGTCTCACTGTGTATAGTGCCAGAAGTCACCCAGACAGATGGTTCTAGCATGTCAGTGTCCTGGTTTGGTAGCATCACTTGTCCTGTACTTCTCAGACAGGCCACCATTTTTTTTCTTAAAAAAATGTTTCTTGCTAGTTCATGAAGAAATATGGTGTTTATAGTGTAGTGTAATTTGTTATTTCGGGAGAACAACATTCAGCCAAATTCTTAGCAAGTTTACATTGCATTATTTCATTCTTAGATAAATGATGATTTATTGAGAAACAGCCTTTGAATTAGGTCTTATCTACAGTCAAATATTGTATAGGAAATGTTCCAGATTAAAATTCTAAGTACTCCAAGGGCCTAAAGTGTTTTAAGTTGCTAAAGATTTGGAGGCAGGGAAGGAAAGAGAAGTTGTAACTTAAATATCAGAAATATCTTGTATTCTTTTCTAGATCCTTAGTAATAAATTTTATCATATAATTGCCCAAAAAATTACTAAGTGAAACAAGATTAAATTAAACTAAAAAAGATTTTTGGTTATTATTCTTATAAGAAAATGAATCTATTTTAATGTTTCCTTTGTCTTTCTTGCTGCTTATTTCTTGCTTTTTTATTTTTTGCAGTACAATTTCCAAAAGCAAGCTGAGGTAATAAAGACATTTCTAAAGAACTTAGAAAGTTGCTAAATGTATGTAATTCAATTTTTTTGGGAGCAGTAATGTAGAAAATAGCTCTTATAAAGTGTCATTAAGGAAACATTAGGTTCTGATTAGTTAACAACTTTGATATTTTTCTAGATGAGAACAAATTTAGCAATTGAACATTTTATGAACTACTAGAGAATTGCAATAGTTTAGTCAGAGAAATTTTACCTAGCTTTTCTCAGGATTTAAAGTCCTTTCAGTGTTACCGACTGCATCTACAGCATCTCACCTGCCCATGCTCCCTTCACTGTCTTCATTCCGTTGGAGTTTGGTGTACCTGATCACTCATGCGTGTGTCATACATGAAAGTTAATGTTTACTGCTTATATTTATGCTTTCATAACTAAAATCAACAATTTAGTTAATTAATAAGCTAAACAATTTTGTGATTTTATGGGCTAAACTCAGAGACAGGCAGAGGCAAAATAAGCATTCTCTTGCTGAGATATACATCTATTCAAGCAGTAATTTCTTCAGAGATTTCAAATTTTGAAATGAAATTGAAAGTGTTTGAAGAATAGATATCTAAAACAATTGTTTTAGTCTCTGGTGGGTGCATGTGGACTGAACTTTTATATACTGACAATCATAATTAAATTCAGTGAACCATAACAATAAAAATCTTATCTTTCCTTTAAAATATTTTAACCAAATTTTGTAAGAAGAGAAAATATTATTTAAGAAATAGTTCAAAACTTAGCAAATACGTGCTTTGTTTCTCACAAAATTGTTTTTCTTCCTTTTCATTTGTAGAATTTGTTTTTTACTGACAAAAAAACTGTGGCATCTTATAAGCATTAGATGTCTGACCTAGCCAAATCCAGTAGCAAGTAACACTCTTATAGTCAGTGTGTTGTATTTCACTATGACTAATTAAATGAAGGGGGGAGGTTGAGATGGATTGCACTACGTGCAAACACATCATACTTTTGCCATATAAAAAATAACTGAGATATGAAGAAAGCTAATAGATTTTATATATATATATGTATATATATATATATATATGTTTTATCTTTTTATCTTACACTTTGAATTATAATTTTAAACAAGTGGAGAAAATCAGGCTACTAAATATATTTATGTGAGATAATGAAACTGCAATATATTAGTCAGATGCTATATTTCTTAGAATAATATATTTTTCTATATAGAGGGGTAGCCAATTTATTCCTTTAATTACTCAAAAAATATATTTCCCAAAGTGAAAATAAAATACTATTTTAATAATAAAAGTCTGTAGGATCAGATGATTTTTGTGATCTGTTTCTTTAGCTCATACTCTATGAGATGAGCGTATAATAAAGGACAATGTTAAAGGAATACAACAAATATCACTATTGAGTATATGCATTTATATTACATAAATGCCATACTTATTTTTACAGATATTAAGTATGGTTTTTCATCCTTACCACATTTATATTATAGATATTTTTCTTTTCCATTTATTGTCTCTCTTCTCATTTAAGGTGTCAAGTCCTTAGATGTTACAACATGAGAGTTTCACAGAAAAAAATCAAGCAAATTCTGTCTTCTGATTTTGTTCTCAAATCTTTATTTGAATGGAAAAAAAAACAAAGGTAGAAATCATATAATGCATATAAAATTAGGGGATAGGCATCAAGACACAAGTTCTGGGCATTTGCTGATCACGGATACACATGTGGAAATATGTTTTACAAGATGTGCATAAAATAAGGCCAAGATCAGTCCTACCATGTTAATATTTCAATCAGATAGGACTTTTTCTTTTACATCTTCTTAAAGAAGAGTGTTTTCAACATCATTAGTGGCAAGTGTTCCCATGTGCATTTACTGTTCCTTAAGGCATACAAAATTCTGGTTTAGCCATGAACATAAGAGAATTAAATATAAAGAAGTAACATACACACACATTAAGAAAAACCAGGGGTGTTACAGAGGCCTCTTCTCAGTGTAAGAGATAAAACACATTTTTTTTTACCTGTATAGAAGGCTAGGAGTAGATTTTGTAAATAGCCTGGTGACCTTTGTTATCGTTTTGCTACCTCACCCAAATTCCCCTAATGATTATCCCAACTCTTCCCTCACTAGACTGGTATGCACATTTAGGGGAGTTGTCACATACTTTGTGGCCTGCTGATCTCTATGCTACAGTTCAGAGACCACAATAGATTCTAGGCCGTTTAGCTATAGAACCCACCCTCATGGTTACATGTACTTTGCAAAAGAAATTTTATGTAGTCACACCTTAAAGTTTATTGTGCACTGGAATTGGACTGATTGTTGTCTAGAAATCTTTTGCCAAATTCCACCATGTTTGCACATGCTAAGAATGAAACGCCTGGCATTAGACTCCCTGAAGTCTGGTCCAGGTTGATGAAGACAATCTGGATTTGTTTTCCACTCCTTTCTCTTCATGGGTTCACATCCCTGCCTAGTACCAGCAGGGATGCTGTCATCCTAGTACCAGCAGGGATGCTGTCATCCAGAAATTCAAAATCCCCCTCTTTCCCCCTCTACAGAACCTGGGAAGTAAGCACAGGACCCAACTCTATATAGTATTTGTTACTTCAGTTTTTATCATTTTAAATAAGTTTCTCATAATTTCCAAAAGACTCAGCATTTCCTGACATAGAATTATCTGTCTTGTGTGACTACCTGAAGAACTTAGACTCTGGGATTTCTGAGACTATTTGATGATTAGTTTAAATCCTCATCAGTGACCTGGAAGAAAATGTAGTTTTATGCTTTGTTAAAATTTGGGACACCCACTAGAATATAAAAGATCATCTGAACATCAAGGTTACGAAAATTATGATGATTTCATTTGGTCAAAAACAAATATGTAGTTAATGGGTACATATACATATAGTAGTATATGTACATATAGTAATCATACAATCCTGAAAAGTGAGTGCCCAGCCAGATAGTTAGTTGAACATCACATTTCTAGGAGTGATTGCTCAGATTGTAATAAGAAAACTTTACATTTTAAATTGATAACTTCTCTTTACATTGATTTACTGACTATGAGATTCAACCTGCATCAAAAAAATCTGAGAAATATGTTCTGACCATTGAAACTAATCCTTAAATATAGAACATATCCCTTCCTCTCTTGATGCTCAGATTAACTATGATTTTACATAATGAGAAATAAGTTGCAGTGTGCTAGTTTATAGTTGTGTTATATTTATAAGTTATTTCATGTCAGGCCCTAAAGATTTGCAGTTTCTACAGTGCCCAAGTGAAGCCCATGTGTTCTAACAGTGTGATGACTTTTCATATGAGCACAATAGTACAGCACAGCATGTATGATGTCATTTCATATGGTGGGTTGGCCATTTCATGAAGGACTGATGACTTATGATGCATTGTGATAGGGAATAAGACTGTCTTACTTATACCTCTTTAATAAAAAGATCACTAAAACAACACACACACACACACAAATCAGTACAATACATACACATGCATTCACACATACACATAAAATCAGATATTATTCAGAGTTTTGTGTACAATGTATCTAATATAATCCATGTTAGAGGAAAATAGAAGTCAATGTAATTTCACTAATTCTATTCAATGCTGATGTTTCATTCTTCCTTATAAAATGATCAATTGGTATTCACTTCATTTACAAATATACTTTATTAATTTACTTAGACAATGGATATTCTATTTATTTATATATTCTCATTATATTATTGTGGTCTGAAGTACAGTTATTCCTTTTACAAGTTCTGATATAAAGAAACCAAACCTATTTTTTTCCTTAAACATTGCATAGTCAAGGACTTATGAAAGCTATCAGTTAACAAAAATTTTAAAAATGAAAAACTGATAAAAGCTACCAGGCTGGGCTTCTGCTGAATCTGCTTAGTGAAGTTCTGCGTAGTGAGGAATCAGAGCTGAGAGCCATGAAACAGCTGCTCTCCTGGACACATTCTGCATAAGAGAGGCTGCAGCATGCCACTGAATAATGAGCCCAAGAAAGTTTGAGTACTAAGGCTCAGACTTAACAGTGTGAAGAAAGGGTAAACCATAAACATGTAGCTGGTTTTAGCCAGGCAAATGTGGAGCAAAATCTTACATAAAGGATGTGCCAAACATCACCCCAAAATACCAAAAAATTATGTCCTACTTATAGATAATTTAATTCTTTCTATTAGTCCTAAATTCTCAATCAACATTGTCTTAAATTATAGAATGGCATATTATATTTAGTTTTGTAAGTTTATGCTATTTTTGTTTTGCATGTCTGTATGTGTGTGTCTCTTCTGTGTGAGTGTGTTTCTGAGTATGTGCATGTGAGTGTCTCAGCATGTGGTATGTATGTGTGTGTGTGTGTGTGTGCATATGCACTAGCCATAGAATGAATGCATACAGTAAAGAAGAGAAGATGATGGTTATCAGACGCTAAAATGAAAGGGGAGCCAGAGATGGTGAGTCACAAGTTTCATCCATCCCATGTAAAACAAATAAATCTGGATCCAATATACATTGGGTATAGCAAACAGATCTCATGACAATGATGTGAGTACTAAATATTTGATGAGTGGTGATATCTTATCCTATGACTTTTAACAAAAATTTCAAAATTAAAAAAAAAACCGAGTCCATGGATTTTATGATGATGACAGTTTCACTGATCTTACGCACATGATCAGCTTTGTGGTTTAGGGATGTACACTGTGCTCTTGACTACACGCATTTCAATACAGTAGTTTGAATATTTTATCCATTAAAATATTTGTCAGTGTAGCATAGTATTTAAAGAAAACAAACTCAAACCCCTACAACTCTGAGGTACAAGATAACAGAGCAAGACATTAGGAGAGATAAAGGACTATCCTGTCTCAGGACTTCTCAACAAATTTTGAAGTGATTCAATATTATTTGAAATTAGATGATTATATATCAAAGATATGATTACATATCAAAAATATCCAGAGCAGCCTGTAAACATAATGAGGTTTAACCTATAATGGTGGAAAAAATAGAGTACAAAAAACAGTTTATTTAAATTAATACGAACATGATATAAAGTGTCATTCTATAAATAGAAAGAAATAACAGTTTAAGCTAAACATTTATATTTTGGGTAACATGGTCATCCTTATTAAAGGGTCACACTTAGAGGCTAAGTCAGGTCCAAACTTTCACAAAGGAATCTATATTCAATATACAAATAGAGATAGGAAATATACAAATAGAGATGGGAAAAGATCTTCACCAACCCTGCAACTGACAAAGGTCTGATCTCTAAAATATATAAGGAACTCAAGAGACTAGATTTCAAAATGCTAATTGACCCATTTAAAAAATGGGGCTCTGAACAGAACAGAGAATTCTCAACAGAAGAAGTTCAAATGGCCAAAAGACACTTAAGGTCATGCTCAACCTCCTTAGTTATCAGGGAAATGCAAATCAAAACAACTTTGAGATACCATCTTACACCTGTCAGATTGGCTAAAATCCAAAACACCAATGATAGCCTTTGCTGGAGAGGATGTGGAATAAGGGGAACACTCATCCATTGCTGGTGGGGATGCACACTTGTGCAACCACTTTGGAAAGCAGTGTGGCGGTTTCTCAGGAAATTCAGGATCAACCTACCCCAGGACCCAGCAATTCCACTCTTGGGAATTTACCCAAGAGATGCCCAATCATACTACAAAAGCATTTGTTCAACTATGCAACTATGTTCATAGCAGCATTATTTGTAATAGCCAGAACCTGCAAACAACCTAGATGCCCTTCAGTGGAAGAATGGATGAAGAAACTGTGTAATATATACATATTAGAATACTACTCAGCGATAAAAAACAATGACATCTTGAATTTTGCATGCAAATGGATGGAAATAGAAAACACTATTCTGAGTGAGATAACCCAGACGCAAAAAGATGAACATGGGATGTACTCACTCATAATCGGTTTTTAGCCACAAATAAAGGACTTCGAGCCTATAATTCGTGATCCTTGAGAAGATAATAAGAAGGTGAATCCAAAGAAAAACATATAGTAATCCTCCTGGATATTGGAAGTAGACAAGATTGTTGGGCAAAACTTGGGAGCTTGGGGATGGGTTGGGATGGGGGCAAGGGGAGATGGGGAGAGAAAAGCGTGAAGGGGAGGATGGGGAGAGCTTGGGGGAATGGGATGCTTGGGATATAGGAAGGGTGGATATGGGAGCAGGGAAGCATATATCTTAATTTAAGGAGCTACCTGAGGGTTGTCAAGAGACTTGACCCTAGAGGGGTTCCCAGGTATCCAGGGAGACGTCCCCATTAGTTCCGTGGGCAGCTGAGGAGAGGGAGCCTGAAAAGGCCAGACCCTATAGCCATACTGATGAATATCTTGCATATCACCATAGAACCTTCACCTGGCGATGGATGGAGATAGAGACAGAGCCCCGCATTGGAGCACCGGACTGAGCTCTCAAGGTCCTGATGAGGAGCAGAAGGAGGGAGAACATGAGAAAGAAAGTCAGGACCCTGAGGGAACCTTCATCTGGCTATGGATGGAGATAGAGACAAAGCTACACTTTGGTGCACCGGACTGAGCTCCCAAGGCCCAAATGAGGAGCAGAAGGAGGAAGAATATGAGCAAGGAAGTCTGGACTGCGAGGGGTTCTCCAGTCCACTGAGATGGTGGGGCTGATCTATTCAGAGCTTACCAAGGAAAGCTGGACTGGGACTGGAAAAGCATGGGATAAAACCCGACTCCCTGAACATGGCGGACAATGAGGGCTGCTGAGAATCCAAGGACAATTACACTGGATTTGGATCCTACTATGCATACTGGCTTTTGGGGGGCCTGGCCTGTTTGGATGCTCACTTTCCTGGACCTGGATGGAGGGGGGAGGAACTTGGACTTCCCACAGGGCAGGGAACTGTTACTGCTCTTCGGACAAGAGAGGGAGGGGGAGTGGAGAGGGAAGGGGGGTAAATGGAGGAGGTAGAAATTTTTAATAAAAAAAGTAAAAAAAAAAAAGGAACTGCTTAGGCCTATAGAAGAGTTATAGGGGAACAGAGATAATTGGGAAGAACTAAGCAGAATGCTGAGAGAGAGGAGGTGGAGTCAGAAAGAAGCCATGGAGCCACACTGGAGCTGGTAACCTACCGCCACATGGCCATACAGAGTAATAGATATGGGTTAAATTAACATGTAAGAGGTAGCCAAGAAGAAGCTAGAGCTAATGAGCCAAGCAGTGATTTATTTAATACCATATATATATATATATGCTTAAAAATGCTTAAAAAATGCTTAAAATGCTTAAAAAAAAGAGATAGGTAAAAGTAAACAGGTTGAAAATAATGTATCATACAAAACTGAAACATCATGCCTGAAAAAAAAACTAGAATAATTATCTTGATCCAAATTCATTAGTTGCAAAATTGGCAAAGGGCAAATAAAATTAGCTAAGGCTATTATATCAATGTTAATTTCCTGCTCTTTGTAATCAAGCTATGATTATGTAAGATATTATAATTAGGAGACTGAATATAAAAGACAGTGAAATGTATATCCTATTCTTGCCAATTCTTATTAGTTTAGAATACTTTTAAAATAAAAATAGTTAAATAGATATCTAAAACACATTTTCTTAAGACTATCAGTAACTAACTAGGGCTAATTCCTTGGCACTAAACAAGTAATTGGTATGTCCTTCCCTGGAGAAAACTACCTCCCCACCCAACTTTTCTAAGTTGTTTATAGTTCTTTTCGTAGGGTTGAGGACTTGTGGCCTTTTACTATGCAGTTTGGCATATGAATTGGGGTAGTCTTTGTTCAGCTAAAATTTATGCAGCATGTAAATGAAACTTCATGTATGTAACTGTAGATATTACTAAGAGACTCAATTACACATATCCCTGATCTTCTGGTTCTTACAGTCTTTCTCCCCCTTTTTACAATGTTCCCTGTGCTTGAGGAATAGAAGGGCTTTGGAGAACTATCTATTGGGACTGAGCTCTATAGCTCTGATTTTGATTGGTTGTGGATTTCTATACTACTAGTATTCATATATATATATATGTATATATACATATATATACACACATGTGTGTAGTTATTTATTTATATATGCATATATATGGACTATGTTTTGTACTGGTTACTTCAGCCAATTTGAGAATATTGCATATATATATATATGTATTTTATATACAATTATATGCAGATTATATATAATATATTATATATACACATATATCATATATGCATATATCCTGAAATAATTATGTTAGCAAATAAAGAGGCTAAAATTTTGAGGGAAAATAAGGAGACACATATGTAAATGTTTGAAGGGAGGAAAGTGAATGGAGAATGCATTTTATTCTAAATAAAATATAAAACTCAAAAGCCAGGTGGTGGTAGTGCACCCCTTTAATCTCCCAGCACTCTCAGGAGGCAGAAGTAGACAGATCCCTGTGATTTCAAGGCTAGCCTGGTCTACTAAGTGAGTTCCTGTGAAGCCAGTACTATTGTGCAGAAAAATCCCATGTCAGAAAGCAAAAAAAAAGCAAAAAATAAAAATAAAATTAAAGAAAGAATACCTAAAAAATGAAAAAGAGAAAACTTCATTTTGAAGAATGAGCAAATATTCATATTTCTTTACAAAATCAAATAAAGAAGACAGGGATCAGACAAAGGTGATATTTGTATTCTTTCACAATGAAGAGTACTTAGAAAACCATTGTGCAAAGAAAAAAATTAATTTTGATTGGCAAGATACACAAATTCCTGACTATGACATAATGATGTTGTTTCTTTGTGCTTTGTGGTGAGGAAATATATCATAGCAGAAGCCCATATCAAAAAAAATATTGGTTCACCTTGAGGCCAGGAAATAAAGAAGAAGAAGGTGGAAAACATATTTAGTCTTTTTTAATTTATTGCAATAAATTTATTCATTTAAAATTTTAACTTACCAAATAAAAACATTAACAGCCTAGCACAAACACTGTTACAGATATTTAATCAAAAGTGCAGAAGGGGTTATACCAAAAAGCAAACAAGTAAAATTGTAAACAAACCAGATCCAGAAACAGGAAGAATATGTACAAGAAGGAAAAGAAAGAGGAGAAGGAGGAGAAAAAGAAAAAGGAGAATCAAATGGGAAAGGAGGAGGATGAGGAAGTGTTGTGTACTGGTTACTTTAGTCAACTTGATTTAAACTATAATAATCTGTGTAGATGGAACCTCAACTGAGTAATTGCCTACATCAGATAATTATTTACCTGCAAGCAAATGTATAGAGCATTTTCTTGATTAAAGACTATGTGTGAGGAATCAACTCATTGTGGGTGGTGCCTAAACTGGGCATTGTTGGTTTACATTGTACAAGAACACAGGCTGAGCAAGAGAGTAGGTAGCATTTCTACACGTTCTCTGTTTAAGCTCCTCTGAACAGGTTCTTGGTTTTGTTCATAACATAATTTTCTCCATGAATGATTATAACCAGCAAGTCAACTAAATGTTTTCCTCCCACAAGTTGATTTTAGTCAAAGTTCTATTACAACACAAAACAAAGATAGACTGTTAAAGTGTTGATGTAATAAGAGGCCCGTTGAAAGTAATCAACCAAGATTTACAATGTATAGTATATAATGAAAGCTAAGGTAAATGAAAATATTCAGTGTATTATAACTATAACTAAAATTGAAAGGGGATAAAGATTGCTGATTTGTCTTAACATCCTTTTAAGTGTTAAAATATGAAACAGTATTTTGCTTATTATAATTTAAAGTATATTACAGGTATATCACATAATCCTACAGGTCCTGCAGTTATAGAAAGATAAAATCAAACTATAAAGGATATGTTGAAAAAACAGAAAGGGATGAAAAAGACCTCCAGAAATAGATTGCATAATGCTTTATTAATCTTGAATTTTGTCTGTGCTAATGAGAAAAGAACACGGATGCAGAGAGACATTGGATAATAAAAAAACATCTTCTTAATTAAATCAGCCGGTGTATTTCAAGGATGTGTTGATCTCAGAATAGAAACCAGGACATGTACTAATTTAGGGAAGGGATTTTATTTTACTCTTGTTTCCACAGGAGAAGGAAATCTATGGATACCATGAAAATTAATCATGATTCGGTTTGAAAAGGAAAATCCTCTTGATAAAAAGAAATGTCTCATCCCCAGAGATAACAATTTTTTTTTGTTGTTGTTTTTTTCGAGACAGGGTTTCCCTGTAGTTTCTAGAGCCTGTCCTGGAACTAGCTCTTGTAGACCAGGCTGGCCTCGAACTCAGAGATCCGTCTGCCTCTGCCTCCCGAGTGCTGGGATTAAAGGCATGCACCACCACCGCCCGGCCAGAGATAACAATTTTACGGTTGTAAGGAAACCTCATAAGGTTAGAGCGGGGTTCTCTTCTTGTTTTTGCAAGAAAATACCCATCTTTGAAAAGTCAAGAAACCTTGGACATCTAGATGCCTAAAAAGGAAAAGATAGCTATCCAGAAAGAATCACCAAGAAAAAAGAGAAATCTGACTTATGATACCAATATTCTCTGCAGGTAAGATCTCACGACCTAAACATATAAATAATGGTAGCAATGAATCATTAAGAATCAAAGCTTGCTTTGGAGTTGGATGGCAGCTCTTTTTCTCTATATCCAAGAAAAATCAGAGTTTCTGTCTCATTTATGTAGCCTCCTGGACAGAAGGAATATAAAACCTAGGGACTACTGTTATGAAAACTCTGCTTTTAAAAAAGAGTTACTTCTCCACATACCTATTTTTGACTCTGCAGTACCTTTCATTGAATATATGTCTATAGAAATTCAAACTTTCCATTTTGATATGAATAATGTTTAAGTTTTACACAATGAACAATAAATTTTCCTTCAGTAATCTTTGACATTTCCAGGAAGAAGATGGGGCCCCAAAACAATGATTTCACCTAGTTGATGTGATATCATTATGCTGATAGCACCATTTTAAGACCAGTTTTGGATTAAAAATTGCTCAAGATGATTCTTACTTGGCTAACTGAGATCGTACACCTTCTTACAACGTTCAGAAAAAAGCCCTACCGACTACTCAGAGACTATCTGCAATTGTACCTACCAAACAGTTTAGTTTTTACTGGATCCCATAGAAAAATCATGACCCCATGACAGCTGGAAGTAATTCTAGAAAATGATACTTCCTTTCCCGAAAAATTTTATCCTCAGGGTTAGGGACATCTATTAGGGGTTGGTTTTAAGTGAGGTAGGGTTGGGAATGCAAATATAATAGGCTCAGGGATCTTTTTTAAAAAATGAATAGATGGAATGGGATAAAAGGCATATTAGTGTATTAATTGTGAGCTACTATTTACAATTTACATTGGTATAGATTTTTATATATTGAGAAACTATTGAAATTATATTTGTTATATTGAATATGCTCTTATTACTGTTTTCAATATATGTGCACCTCTGCAATGTTTTTGTTATATTGTATGCATTCATGTTTTTACATCTGCTTAAGATACTTTGTATATTGATGTAATTTTAGGATATATTTATCATACTGTACTATACATTTCTACCTCTGATCAAGATATTTATATATATTATTTGAATTTTGAGATCATTGTCCTTATTTGCTGTACATTTGTTTGAATATTGTTTAATTTTCTAATGTGAATCTTAGTTTTTAAGCTATATATGTATTAATAATTATAGGTCAAGAATCATCCATGTTTGACATACCTATAATTAAACTAGTCAGATTCTTTAGATGCAATAAAGATTGTATACAATAGAGATTGTATTCTGCATAGATAGGCAATCTTCAACCACTTCAAAGTAGTAGAATATGGCATTTAAATAACTTAGGTTTCTGTTGACTTGAGACATGATTTCTCCTGGTTTCACAGATCTATTCTTAAGAGAACCTTGGGCACCGAAGACACTCTACTTGGAATTTGTTTTCTTCTTGGCAAAACTGGTCTTTGGGCAATGAATTGCCCTTGCCTCAACTCCTGACCAAATGCATGGTGTCCAGAGTGTACAAGGAAGATATAAGAAAAAACAACTGCCAAACCTTGCCAAGACAGTGTAAGACAGTTTTTAAAATTTTCCTGCCTCTGAAAAGGGTCTGCCAGATACCCTAGGCTTTAGCCAGAGTTGGTTTCTCAAATAAGGAAATTGATAAGAAAAAAGAAATACAAACAAACAAACACCAAATTT
The DNA here is from genome assembly GCF_903992535.2 of Arvicola amphibius. Taxonomy (NCBI): domain Eukaryota; kingdom Metazoa; phylum Chordata; class Mammalia; order Rodentia; family Cricetidae; genus Arvicola; species Arvicola amphibius. The sequence continues at coordinate 90,375,117 of NC_052051.1, forward strand.
AAAAGTTTTTTTCTGCACAAAGATACTTATCGTAATTTTTCCTTTGTGAATATCTTGCTCATGGTACATGGCTGATTAAGCATGGTCCATTTATTTTCCATATACTTTGGTAATCTTATATGAGACTGGGATAATCAGTTTATTTTTAGTTATCTCTCACACACCTTTTTTTAACCTTATTTCATTTATGTATTGTAGTATGTTTCATCATCTCTCCCATTTCTTTATTCCCTGCTCCTAATCCCTGACATAGGAGCAGTCCTTACTCTCTTCCAAATTCATGCCCCCCGTTTTTTTTTTTAATTTTTTTTTTTTGCATTTCTTTTTTTTTTTCCTCATGGTTTATTTTTTTTTATATTTAAAAAATTTCCATCTCCTTCCCTCCTCCTCCCCCCTCCTTCCCCTCCTCCTCCCCCTTCCCACCCCTCCTTATACCCCTTCCCTCCCCTCCCCTCCACCCATACCTCCCCTCCCTCCCTCTCAAGGCCAAGGAGCCATCAGGGTTCCCCACTCTATGCTAACAAGGTCCTCCCAACTCCCCCCAGGTCCAGGAAGGTGATCGACCAAGCTGAGAAGGCTCCCACAGAGCCCGTCCATGAAGAACAATCAGAGCCCAGAGCCATTGTCCTTTGCTTCTCAGTCAGCCCCCGCTGTTGGCCACATTCAGAGAGACGGGTTTGGTCGCATGATCCATCAGTCCCATTCCAACTGGAGTTGGTGATCTCCCATTAGTTCTGTCCCACCGTCTCCATGAGTGAACGCACCCCTCTCATTCCTGACTTTCTCCCTCATGTTCTCGCTCCTTCTGCTCCTCATCAGGACCTTGGGAGCTCAGTCCAGTGCTCCAATGTGGGGCTCAGTCACCTTCCCCATCTGTTGCCAGCTGGAGGTTCCCTCACGGTCCTGACTTTCTTTCTCATGTTCTCTCTCCTTCTGCTCCTCATCAGGACCTTGGGAGCTCAGTCCGGTGCTCCAATGTGGGGCTCTGTCATTTTCTTCATCTATCGTCAGGTGGAGGTTCTATGGTGATATGCAAGAAATTCATCAGTATGGCTATAGGAACTGGCCTTTTCAGGCTCCCTCTCCTCAGCTGCCCAAGGAACTAACTGGGGGCGTCTCCCTGGAAACCTGGGAACCCCTCTAGGGTCAAGTCTCTTGACAACCCTCAGGTAGCTCCTTAAATTAAGATATATGCTTCCCTGCTCCCATATCCACCCTTCCTATATCCCAAGCACCCCATTCCTCCGAGCTCCCCCCCGTTCTCCCCTTCACACTTTTTTCTCCCCATCTTCCCTTGGCCCAGTCTCGCCCAACCCTCAAGTTCCCAATTTTGCCTGGCGATCGTGTCTACTTCCAATATCCAGGAGGATTACTATATCTTTTTTTGGGAGTTCACCTTCTTATTATCTTCTCAAGGATCCCAAATTTATAGGCTCGATGTCCTTTAATTATGGCTAGAAACCGAATATGAGTGAGTACATCCCATGTTCATCTTTATGGGTCTGGGTTACCTCACTCAGAATAGTGTTTTCTATTTCCATCCATTTGCCTGCAAAATTCAAGATGTCATTGTTTTTTACCGCTGAGTAGTATTCTAGCATGTATATATTCCACAGTTTCTTCATCCATTCTTCCACTGAAGAGCATCTAGGTTGTTTCCAGGATCTGGCTATTACAAATAATGCTGCTATGAACATAGATGAGCATATGCTTTTGTTGTATGATTGGGCATCTCTTGGGTAGATTCCCAATAGTGGAATTGCTGGGTCCTGGGGTAGGTTGATCCCGAATTTCCTGAGAAACCGCCACACTGCTTTCCAAAGTGGTTGCACAAGTTTGCATTCCCACCAGCAATGGATGAGTGTACCCCTTACCCCACAACCTCTCCAGCAAAGGTTATTATTGGTGTTTTGGATTTTAGCCAATCTGACAGGTGTAAGGTGATATCTCAAAGTTGTTTTGATTTGCATTTCCCTGATAGCTAGGGAGGTTGAGCATGACCTTAAGTGTCTTTTGGCCATTCGAACTTCTTCTGTTGAGAATTCTCTGTTCAGTCCAGCGCCCCATTTTTTAATTGGGTTAATTGGCATTTTACCGTCTAGTCTCTTGAGTTCCTTATATATTTTAGAGATCAGACCTTTGTCAGTTGCAGGGTTGGTGAAGATCTTTTCCCAGTCAGTAGGCTGCCTTTGTGTCTTAGTGACAATGTCCTTTGCTTTACAGAAGCTGCTCAACTTCAGGAGGTCCCATTTATTCAATGTTGCCCTTAATGTCTGTGCAGCTGGGGTTATGCGAAGGAAACGGTTCCCTGTGCCCATTTGTTGTAGAGTACTTCCCACTTTCTCCTCTATCAAGCTCAATGTGTTCAGATTAATATTGAGGTCTTTAATCCATTAGGACTTGAGTTTTGTGCATGGTGATAGATATGGATCTACATTCATTCTTCTACAGGTTGACATCCAGTTATGCCAGCACCATTTGTTGAAGATGCCCTCTTTCTTCCATTGTGTACTTTTGGCTCCTTTATCAAAAATCAGGTGTTCATAGGTTTGTGGTTTAAGATCCGGGTCTTCTATACGATTCCATTGGTCAACTTCTCTGTTTTTATGCCAATACCAAGCTGTTTTCAATACTGTAGCTTTGTAATAGAGTTTGAAGTCAGGGATGGTAATGCCTCCAGAAGTACCTTTATTGTATAAGATTTTTTTGGCTATCCTGGGTTTCTTGTTTTTCCATATAAAGTTGATTATTGTCCTCTCAATCTCTGTGAAGAATTTTAATGGGACCTTGATTGGGATTGCATTGAATCTATAGATTGCTTTTGGTAGAATTGCCATTTTTACTATGTTGATCCTCCCAATCCACGAGCAGGGGAGATCCTTCCATTTTCTGGTATCCTCTTCAATTTCTTTCTTCAAAGACTTAAAGTTCTTGTCAAATAAATCCTTCACTTCCTTGGTTAGAGATACTCCCAGATATCTTATGCTATTTGTGGCTATTGTGAAAGGTCATACTTCTCTGATTTCCCTCTCTGCTTCCTTATCCTTTGTGTATAGGAGGGCGACTGATTTTTTGGAGTTGATCTTGTAACCTGCCACGTTACTGAAGGAGTTTATCAGCTGTAGGAGTTCTTTGGTGGAGTTTTTGGGGTCGCTTATGTATACTATCATATCATCTGCAAATAATGAAAGTTTAACTTTTTCCTTTCCAAATTGAATCCCCTTGATTCCCTTATGTTGTCTTATTGCTATTGCTAGAACTTCAAGCACTATATTGAAGAGATAAGGAGAGAGTGGACAGCCTTGTCGTGTTCCTGAATTTAGTCTGATAGCCTTGAGTTTCTCTCCGTTTAATTTGATGTTAGCTGTCGGCTTGCTGTAAATAGCTTTTATTATATTTAGGAATGACCCTTGTATCCCTAATCTCTCCAAGACTTTTATCATAAAAGGGTGCTGAATTTTGTCAAATGCTTTTTCAGCATCTAATGAGATGACCATATGGTTTTTTTCCTTCAGTTTATTTATATGATGGATTACATTGATAGATTTTCGTATGTTGAACCAGCCCTGCATCTCTGGGATGAAGCCTACTTGATCGTAGTGGATAATTTTTCTAATGTGTTCTTGGATTCGGTTTGCCAGTATTTTATTGAGAATTTTTGCGTCAATGTTCATGAGTGAGATTGGCCTGTAGTTCTCTTTCTTGGTTGAGTCTTTGTGTGGTTTAGGTATCAGGGTAACTGTAGCTTCATAGAAGGAATTTGGCAGTGACTCTTGTGTTTCTATATTATGAAATACCTTAAGGAATATAGGTATTAGGTCTTCTTGGAAGTTCTGGTAGAATTCCGCATTGAAACCATCTGGTCCTGGGCTCTTTTTGGTAGGGAGGTTTCTGATAACAGTTTCTAATTCTTTGCGACTAACAGGACGATTTAGAGCATTTACCTGGTCCTAGTTTAACTTTGGTATATGGTATTTATCTAAAAAAACTGTCCATTTCTTTTACATTTTCCAATTTTGTGGCATACAGGCTTTTGTACTAAGATCTAATGATTCTCTGAATTTCCTCTGTGTCTGTGGTTATGTTCCCCTTTTCATTTCTGATCTTATTAATTTGCGTGTTCTCCCTCTGCCGTTTGATTAGTTTGGCTAAGGGTTTGTCAATCTTGATTTTCTCCAAGAACCAGCTTCTTGTTTCATTGATTCTTTGGATTGTTTTCTGTGTTTCTATTTTGTTGATTTCTGCCCTCAGTTTGATTATTTCCAGTCTTCTACTTCTCCTAGGTGAGTCTGCTTCTTTTTTTTCCAGAGCTTTCAGGTGTGCTGTTAAGTCACCAATGAGTGCTTTCTCCGTTTTCTTTAAGTGGGCACTTAGTGCTATGAACTTTCCTCTTAGCACTGCTTTCATTGTGTCCCATATGTTTGAATATGTTGTGTGTTTGTTTTCATTAAATTCAAGAAAGACTTTAATTTCTTTCTTTATTTCTTCCTTGACCCAGGTGTGGGTCAGTAGTTGACTGTTCAGTTTCCATGAGTTTGTGGGCTTTCTGGGGGTAGCATTGTTGTTGAATTCTAATTTTAATCCATGGTGATCTGATAAGACACAGGTGGTTACTAATATTTTTTTGTAACTGTGGAAGTTTGCTTTGTTACCAAGTATATGGTCAATTTTCGAAAAGGTTCCATGAGCCGCAGAGAAGAAGGTATATTCTTTCCTATTTGGGTGGAATGTTCTATAGATGTCTGTTAAGTCCATGTGGTTCATTACCTCCATTAAGTCTTTCAATTCTCTGTTAGGTTTCTGTCTGATTGACCTGTCCATTGGTGAGAGAGGAGTGTTGAAGTCTCCAACTATTAGTGTGTGTGGTTTGATGGCTGCCTTGAGTTCTAGAAGTGTTTCTTTTACATAAGTGGGAGCTTTTATATTAGGGGCATAGATATTCAGGATTGAGACTTCATTCTGATGGATTGTTCCTGTTATGAGTATAAAGTGTCCCTTTCCATCTCTTCTGATTGATTTTAGTTTGAAGTCAACTTTGTTGGAAATTAGTATGGCCACACCCGCTTGTTTCTTAGGGCCATTTGCTTGATAAATCTTTTCCCAACCCTTTACTCTGAGTAGGTGTCTGTCTTTGTGGTTGAGGTGTGTTTCTTGTAAACAGCAAAATGTTGGATTCTGTTTTCGTATCCAGTCTCTTAGCCTGTGCCTTTTTATAGGTGAATTGAGTCCATTGATATTAAGTGATATTAATGACCAGTGGTTGTTAACTTCAGTCATTTTTAGTAGTAGAGTTTGTGTGTTTCCCTTCTTCTAGTTGTGCTGGTGAAGGGTCGCTAGATGCCTGAGTTATTGTGGGCGTTGTTGGACTCCTTGGTTTGTGATTTTCCTTCTATTACTTTCTGCAAGGCTGGATTTGTGGCTGCGTATTGTTTAAATCTTTTTTTGCCCTGGAATATCTTGTTTTCTCCATCAATGGTGAATGCAAGCTTTGCTGGGTATAGTAGTCTAGGCTTGCATCCATGTTCCCTTAGTGTCTGTAGCACATCTATCCAAGCTTTTCTGGCTTTCATGGTTTCCATTGAGAAATCAGGTGTAATTCTGATAGGTTTCCCTTTATATGTTATTTGACCTTTTTCCTTTGCAGCTCTTAATATCTGTTCTTTATTCTGTATGTTTTGTGTTTTGATTATTATATGGCATGGGGATGCTTTCTTTTGATCCAGTCTATTTGGTGTTCTGTAGGCTTCTTGTACCTTCATAGGAACATCCTTCTTTAGGTTGGGGAAGTTTTCTTCTATAATTTTGTTGAATATGTTTTCTGGGCCTTTGAGTTGTAATTCTTCTCCTTCTTCTACCCCAATTATTCTTAGGTTTGGTCTTTTCATGGTGTCCCAGATTTCCTGAATGTTTTGTCTTAAGAATTTGTTAGATTTGTTTAGTTCTTTAATCTGTGAGTTTATTTCCTCTATAGTATCTTCAGAGTCAGAGATTCTTTCTTACATCTCTTGTATTCGGTTGGAAATACTTGTCTCTGAAGTTTCTGTTCGTTTACTCAGAGTTTCCATTTCCAGTCGTCCCTCAGATTGTGTTTTCTTCAATACCTCCATTTCATTTATCAGGTCTTGTACTGTTTCCCTTACCTGTTTGATTGCTTTTTCTTGTTTTTCTTGTTTTTCTTGGGTATCTTTGAGAGATTTATTTATTTCATCTACCTTTTTGTTTGTCATCTCCATTTCTTTATGGCAGTTTTTTACCTCCTGTTTAAGGTCCTCTATTATTTTCATAAAGTACTGTTTAATGTCGGTTTCTTCTATATCTTCTGGGGTAGGGTGTTCAATTCTTGTTGTTTCGGGATGTCTGGCTTGTGGTGATGTCATGTTGCCTTTCATGTTGTTGGAGGAGCTCCTGCATTGGCGCCTGCCCATCTCTTCCTTCAAAAGGAGCCCGGAGGCGTTTGGTGTCCTAGACCAATCTTTGCTGTGACTGAAACTGGTTGGATCTCCCCAGTGCCAGAGGAGGACCTATTCTTTGTGTCACAATCTGAAGAAGCCCACACTCCCTTGCAGGAATCCTCAGACTTGCCTGGAGGCCAGGGTCTGACCCCTCTGGGTGGATGGCCTTAGAACAGGAGCAGGACACCTGAGAACACTAGGGAAAGCTTGGGAGACACACAGGGAAGGGAGAAACCGACACAAGCCTGCAGAGGGAAGTGGGGGTAGGGGGTCTGTGCTCTCTTCCAGGGCAGGTTGCCCCCGGGTCCGCATTCACTCACCAGTTCAGATGGAATGTCAGGGCACAGGATCAGGGATTCCAGGCAGGCCAGGGTCGCAGCCCAGACAAAAGGGCCAAGGTGGGGGCAGGGCGGGATGGAATACCACACAGCGAACCTGGTAGCACAATCTGAAGGAGCCCGCACCCCTCCACAGGAATCCTCAGACCTGCCTGGAGGCCAGAGTCTGACCCCTGTGGGTGGATGGCCTTAGAACTGGAGCAGGACACCCCAAAGAATGATGGATCCTCTGGCAGACTGTCAGGTCCCCTTGCAGGCCAGGCAGCTCTCAGACAAAGGCCTACTTTGCCCCGGGCAGTCAAATGAAGGAGGGGACCTCCCACCGGCCTGGGTGCACTCAATTCCAGGTCCCAAGAGCTCAAACAGGCTGAGCTGTGGGATTTTGTGGCTCCAAAGACAGGAGGATGAGGCAGGGGGAGGGGGGGAGGATTCTGGGTGCAAGCTGGGAAGGGACAGGGAGAGAGAGGCGGTATCTGGGGAGAATAACCCCTGCAGGAAGAGCAGGAAGTGTGCTGGTGGCAGGGGGAGTTGTGGAGAGTCGCTGGTCCCTGTCCGGGCAGCTGCCACGGTTCGGGCACTCACTCCTCACTCACCCCAAAGAATGATGGATCCTCCGGCAGACTGTCAGGTCCCCTTGCAGGCCAAGCAGCTCTCAGACAAAGGCCTACCTTGCTCCGGGCAGTCAAATGAAGGAGGGGACCTCCCACCGGCCTGGGTGCACTCAATTCCAGGTCCCCAGAGCCCAAACAGGCTGAGCTGTGGGATTTTGTGGCCCCAAAGACGGGAGGATGAGGCAGGGGGAGGGGGGGAGGATTCTGGGTGCAAGCTGGGAAGGGACAGGGAGAGAGAGGCAGTATCCGGGGAGAGTAACCCCTGCAGGAAGAGCAGGAATTGTGCTGGTGGCAGGGGGAGTTGTGGAGAGTCGGTGGTCCCTCTCCGGGCAGCTGCCGCGGTTCGGGCACTCACTCCTCACTCACCCCAAAGAATGATGGATCCTCTGGCAGACTGTCAGGTTCCCTTGCAGGCCAAGCAGCTCTCAGACCCATGCCCCCCGTTTGACATATATCTTTTTTTTTTTGGTTTTATTTATTTATTTATTTTTCTCATGGTTTATTTTTTTTATATTTAAAAATTTCCATCTCCTTCCCTCCTCCTCCCCCCTCCCTCCGCTCCTCCTCCCCCTTCCCTCCCCTCCTTCTCCCACTTCCCTCCCCTTCCCTCCACCCATACCTTCCCTCCCTCCCTCTCAAGGCCAAGGAGCCATCAGGGTTCCCCACTCTATGCTAAGTCCAAGATCCTCCCAACTCCCCCCAGGTCCAGGAGGGTGATCGACCAAGCTGAAAAGGCTTCCTCAGAGCCCGTCCATGCAGAAAAATCAGAGCCCAGCGCCATTGTCCTTTGCTTCTCAGTCAGCCCCCTCTGTTGGCCACATTCAGAGAGACGGGTTTGGTCGCATGATCCATCAGTCCCATTCCAACTGGAGTTGGTGATCTCCCTTTAGTTCTGTCCCACCGTTCTCCATGAGTGAACACACCCCTCACGTTCCTGACTTTCTCCCTCATGTTCTCGCTCCTTCTGCTCCTCATCAGGACCTTGGGAGCTCAGTCCAGTGCTCCAATGTGGGGCTCAGTCACCTTCCCCATCTGTCGCCAGCTGGAGGTTCCCTCACAGTCCTGACTTTCTTTCTCATGTTCTCTCTCCTTCTGCTCCTCATCAGGACCTTGGGAGCTCAGTCCGGTGCTCCAATGTGGGGCTCTGTCATTTTCTTCATCTATCGTCAGGTGGAGGTTCTATGGTGATATGCAAGAAATTCATCAGTATGGCTATAGGAACTGGCCTTTTCAGGCTCCCTCTCCTCAGCTGCCCAAGGAACTAACTGGGGGCGTCTCCCTGGAAACCTGGGAACCCCTCTAGGGTCAAGTCTCTTGACAACCCTCAGGTAGCTCCTTAAATTAAGATATATGCTTGACAAACAGGAACATATAGTACCATGTATGAAATAAAGGTCTTGTACTTTAAGTGTATAATCTTTTTTAAAAGGATAATAAATCAGCTGGCTGATTACCTAAATTGATCAAATATGTTATCAATAAAACAGGCAAGAAATTAATGCTATAAACACAACTATCTGATCCCAGGAAAGATTGTTATTCCAAAATTTAAAAGAAAAACTTCACATAATAACAGTTGTTAAATTTGATTAAGATTATGAGGGCAATTAATAACAGCTAACTATATATTATTTTTTCTTTCTAAAATGTCATAATGTGCATTACCTTTAATATTCTATTTTTTAATTTTTGTCTGTTTGGCTTTAAGTGATAATTGGAAAACTGAATGATATTGTTAACAAACTAAATGTAGAAAATAAAGAAGTTACATGTAATTTTAAGGTCACATAAGACATAATAATAGTCATTTCCACACTTGAAATTAATTTTTATTACTTAAGAATAATTAAATTTGCTGTTAAAAGCGCAACACACATTAACTGGGGACCACCCCTAGACATGTTTAAGGATGATCATTATATTGTATTCAGTCTCACAGTCTCTACAGTTCTTAAAATTATCTTATCATAATTTTGTTAGATTATTTGGGCAATAGGAGACTTAACACTCAATCACTTTATTCAAAATAATTAGCCTTTGAATCTATAACTTTAAAGTATAGACTGAAAACATGCAAACCCCACACATCCCACACAACCTAAATAGCTCTCTGAGACACAGACTGCCACTCCACAGAGCAGACCAATAGGTGAGCGACTAGCCCCCAGCTGGACATCCCAGGCTCTAGCTTCTAGGTCCTAGGACAAAACCACAGGCCCTCCTCCCACCAACCTCACTTGCACTAGCCAGCCAGCAGGCAAGCCTCTTGAAGGCAGGCTATTGCAACACTCTACAAAGGGCCCTGTAATCTATATGTGCCACACTGTTCCCAAAACCAACCATCCCCCACAAACTCTTTGAGACACAGACTGTGACTGCACAGGGTCAAGGAAGACATTAAATATTTCCTAGAATTCAATGAAAATGAATACACAGCACATACAAACCAATGAGACACTATGAAAATTCATAGCACTAAGTGCCTACATGAAGAAAGTGGAGAAATCTTTTTAGCCACTTAACAGCACACCTGAAAGCTCTAGAAAAACAAGAATCAGGCTCCCCCAAGAGGAATACATGACAGGAAATAGTCAAATTGAGGGCTTAAATCAATAAAATTGAAAAAAGAAAACAATATAAAGAACCAATGAAACAAAGAGCTGATTCTTTGAGAAAATCAACAAGATAAATCCACCCTTATCCAAAGGAGATTGAGAGAGAGAGAGAGAGAGAGAGAGAGAGAGAGAGAGAGAGAAAGAGAGAAAATATCCAAGTTAAGAAAATCAGAAATGAAAAGAGGACATAACAGCAGACACTGAAGAAATCCAGATTCACTAGATCATACTTCAAAAACCTGTACTCCACACAAAAATCTAAAAAATGGAAAATTTAAATTTAAATTTAAATGGAAAATTTAGATGGAAAATCTAAAAAAAAAATGGACAATTTTCTGGGTAGGCCCCACATTCCAATATTAAATCAAGAACAGACATAAACAGACATAAACCCCTGAGGAAATAAAAGTATTCATCAAAAGTCTCCCAACCAAAACAATCTCAGGGCCGGATGGTTTCAGCATGGGATTCTACCAGAACTTTAAGAAGAACAATACCCATACTCTTCAAATTGTTCACAGAATAGAAGCACAAAGAACATTCCCAAACTCTTTTTATAAGGCTAAATTACCCTGATACACAAACCAAAGACTCAGCTGTGAAAGAGAATTACCGACCAGTCTCCCTCATGAAGATTGTTGCAAAAATACTCAATAAAATACTAGCAAACTGAATCCAAGAACACATCAAAAAATTATCTACCATGATCAAATTGTCTTAATTACAGAGATGTGGGGATGGTATAACATGAAAATCTATCAATGTAGTCTATCACATCAATTAACAGAAAGAAAAAAAAAACATATGATCATCTCATTAGATGCTGAAAAAGCCTTCTTCAAATCCAACACCCCTTTATAATAAAGGTCTTGGAAAGATCAAGAATACAAGAAACGTATCTAAACTAATCAAACCAATATACAGTGTTGCAAGGAGAGGGCTGCTTCTTCTTCCCAGATGCCCAGCAAGCTTAGCCCTTAATTAACCACACTGAAATTGTATTAATTAAATCACTGCTTGGCCCATTAGCTCTACCCTCTTATTGGCTAACTCTCACATCTTGATTTAAACCATTTCTATTAATCTGTATATCGCCACACAGCCGTGGCTTACCGAGGAAAAGTCCCAGCGTCTATTTCAGGCTGATACATGGTGTCTCTCTCCAACTCTGCCTTTCTCCTCCAAGCATTCTCTTTAATTTTCTCCACCTACCTAAGTTCTACCCTATCAAGAGGCCCAAAGAAGTTTAACCAATGCAAGCAACACAAAGACAGAAGAAACTTCTACACCAATACAGTAAGCTCTATAATAGAGCTATAGTAATGAAAACAGTTTGATTTTTGTCATAAAAAAGACAAGTGGATCAGTAAAGTCAAATCAAAGACCTTGATATTAATGCACAAAAGTATGAACACCTGATTTTTGACAAAGAAACTAAAATCATAAAATGAAAAAAAAGAAGACATCTTCAAAACTTGTTCTGGCATAATTGGATGTCAAATGTATAAGAAAGCAAATAGGTTCATATCTATCTCCATGAACAAAACTCAAGTCCAAATGCATCAAAGACCCCAAAATAAATCCTATCCCCATGAACAGAACTCAAGTCTAAATGCATCAAAGACCCCAACAAAAATCACAACAGCAGTAGCACAGACTACTAAATAAATGGGACCTCTTAAAACTGAGAAGCTTCTGTAAGCCAAATTAAAAAAAAAATGTCAGCCAAATGAATGGGAAAAGATCTTTACCAACTGCAAATTAGACAGAGGACTGATTTACAAAATATATAACTCAAGAAGCTAGATATCAAAATACCAAATAAATCCAATTAAAATGGTATATATATCTAAACAGAGAACTCTCAACAAAAGAATCTCAAAGGGATGAAAAACAGTTAAGGAATCACTCAATATCCTTAGCCATCAGAGAAATGCAAATCACAACAACTCTGAGATACCACCTTACAACATTAAGAATGGCTAAGATCAAAAACATTGATGACAGCTTATGCTGGAGAGAATGCAGAGTAAGGAGAACATTCCCACATTGCTGCTAGGAATGCACATTTTACAGGCACTTGGGAAATCAGTATGGTAGTTTCTCAGAAAATGTGAGAAGAGTGAGAGAAGAAGTGGAAGGGGAAGACAGCATGAGGGAACACAATGACCAATATGGGAAAAGAATAGAGATGGAAATTAAAGAAAGAGATATCTTGAATGAGGGAGCCATTGTGGGGCTAATGAGAAACCTGGTACTAGTGAAACTCTCAGGAATCCACAAGGATGACCCTGACTAACACCATAAGCAATATTGGAGTGGCTGCTTTTAATGCTGGCCTGAATTGGCCTTCCCCTGTAATCAGATTGATGACTATCTTAATTGTCATCATAGAACCTTCATCCAGAAGCTATGGAAGCAGATGCAGAGATCCACAGCTAGGCACAATGCCGAGTTCTCAGATTCCAGTCGAAGAAAGGGAGGAGTGATAATTGGAGCAGAGGTGTCAAGGCTATGATGGAGATACACACAGAGATAGCTGTCCTGAGCTAGTAAGAGGTCACAGACTCCAGACTGACAGTGGGGGAATCTACATAGGACCAAACAAAGCCCTCTGAATATGGGTAACAGTTGTTCAACTGGAACAGTCATGAGGCTACTGGCAGTGGGACCAGTACTTATCCCTAGTGCTTGAACTGCCTTTTTGTATGGAGCCCATTCTCTTTGAAAGATAGCTTCCTCCACCTATGAAGGAGAAGGGCCTTCATCCTGCCTAAAAGTGATGTGCGAGACTTTGTTGACTAACCATGGGAAGACTTACCCACTCTAAGGAATGGATGTCGAGTGGGGTGGGGTGAAGATGGGAGAGCAGGAGGAGGGGAAGTAGTAGGAACTGGGATTGGTAGGTAAAATGAGGACATATTGTTTCAAATATATAAAAAGTAAATAAAAAGAAAAAGAAAGTATGCTATCACGTGTCAGGGAGGCTACCCAACAGTTCTTAGCATACTGAAATAAGAGAATTGTTGTGGAATATTACTCTGGGCAAGGATGTGTTACATTTGTTTATGCTGCATTTGTTTAATTATGTAAAGATATGTTACATTTGCTAATGTTGTATTTTTAACGATGTAAAGACATGTTGGTTTGCCTGCCTAAGGCACCTGATTGAACTAATAGAAATTGGAATGGTGAATAGCTAGGCATTAGAGGGGTAGGCAGGGCTTATGAGAAGAGATAATATGTAGGAGGATGAATTAAGGCTCCAGAGGAGAGAACAGAGAGGAGTACGAGGGAGAAAAAGGAAGATGCCCAGGTTCAGTCAAGCAGGCAGCAGCCAGTCAGCCAGACATGGAGTAGGACTTTCAGAATGAAAGAACAGTAAAAGCCCCAAGGAAATGTGTAGATGTAAAGAAACAGGTTAATTTAAGTTAAAACAGAGAGTGTGGCAAGTATAAGATAATTCATAAATAAAAAAGAGTCTCCCCTTGTCATGATTTGCGAGCTAGTGGGTGATAAAAAAATCCTAACACATAAAATGTCTTTGAGAAGATTAATATACCTCTATAACAACTCTGAATAATTAAAATAGTTATGTAATTAAAAAATAAAACTTAAAATAATCCCCAAGTAATAATTTGTGAAAATTAGGTAGTTCCAAGTATCGATGGCTATGAAATATAAATTTAATTTTCAGTGTCTTCCTACAGATCAAACCTTTCCAGAAATGGTAACATTTTAATAAATAAAACCCTCCATCTAAATTTTTCTCTTAAATAGAATTTTTAATGAATTCATCCTTTCTGACATTAGCATGTATCATTAAATGCCACAAGATAACAGAGTTTTAATCATTCCAAATAGGTTTTTAATTATAGTTCTAATTACTTTTTTGCAGAAGGTTAAGCTTCACAAACAGTAAGAAAACTGTTTGCTTGCATTTTGTTGGCAGACTAATGTTTTGTTCTTGATTTAAACAGTAAATTTATTTGGTCAGTTTTAGCTGACTTTTTAGTAGAATTGGATAAGTTTATTTTGAAGAGAATTTGAAGCTATGCAGCACAGAACAACTCCTGCCATTGTAATTAATTACAAAGTCAGATTAGGAGATGCTTTGTATAGGAAATGAGAGATTAGTGGGTACTCATGCTAGAGTGTAAGGTAGCACCAGACACACAGGAACCCAAGCACAGGAAAGAAGGCTCCCATCTTTAGAGACCATAGAGAAATTGGTTTCTGGAGATAGCTTAATTCAAAAATAGATAGATAGATAGATAGACAGACAGACAGACAGACAGACAGACAGACAGACAGACAGATAGATAGATATAGATGGATGGATAGATAGATGATAGATAGATAGATAGATAGATAGATAGATAGATAGATAGATAGATAGATAGATAGAGAAACCGGGTGGTGGTGGCACATACCTTTAATCCCAGCACTTGGGAGACAGAGACAGGCGCATCTTTGTGAATTCAAGACCAGTCTGGTCTGCAGAGCTAGTTTCAGGACAGCTAGCACTATTACACAGAGAAACCCTCTCTCTAAGAACTAAATGATAATAATACTAATAATAATGATAATGATAATAATAATAATAAAACAAAAGCTTGCTTTAAAGTTTCTCTTTATCATCCAGATTCAATGATGAAATACCAATTTCAGATAGTTGGGAAAGAAGAGGTATCAGTGATCTTTCACAGGCCAGGACAGCACAAGCCATATTATCAGCCTGTTAGGTAAGAAGTAACCATTGTTCCAAAGGTGCCATGAAGTTTACGGATACAGTGAAGTACTCTCCAGTTAGTTAGGATGGCCGATCAAAAGGGGAACTTCATGTCTGGTGCTGAAAGCCCAGTTAAAATCCCATGGCTAAAGAAGTCTTATGCCTTGTTGGGTACTCCCCATGGCTCCGGAAGTTATGAGACTCCGAAGAGGAACATACTATATCTGTTTAAGAAAATCGAAACAGTTCCAAGCCACCTTCTTAATATTTATGCTGTTTATTTATTTTAGTATTTGTTTTCAATAATGTGTATGTGTCTATGTTTTGGGGTTGGTGTGGCATGTATCCATGAGGGAAAATGCCCAAGAAGCCCTGAGTAATACTTCTTATTCCCTGGATCTAGAAGAACAAGCTGTTGTGAACTGCCAGACATGAGTGCTGGAAATAGAACTGAGGAACAGCAACTGCTCTTAGCTGCCAAGTCATCTCTACAGCCCAATTCATGCATGCACCCATAGGGAAACACCACTTTCAGTCTTAGAGAGAAGCTTCTCTTCACAGTGAAAACTTTCAAATATACCAATGCACGGGTTGCTCAAAGTACCAAAGAGAGATGACTGTCCAGGGCTCACTTCCAAACAGTGCATTCATATCATCTCCTCTCAGACTCTGGAAACAGGAATATAGAAAAGATTGGAAGAATGTCAGAACCTGGAGATAAAAGGAGGAGCTGTGAAATTATGTCTTGAAAGTATAGCAAAGGCTATACTTTATTATTACATTATGATAAAAAGCTGTGGAAGAAGCTAGCATGGATCTTCCTAAAACTGGGACAGTATAGTCAATATTGTCAATCATAGATCAGGGAAGAATGGGTCTGTACCATTTTCTCTCTGCTGAACTCCTGGTGGATTACAGCAGAGGGGCACACATTATCTTAAGTTGCCATGGACTGATGATGGATTCACTGTGCTCCAATGAATAGCAGCAAATCCAGTGTTACACACGTAGCTCTTGTTAAACTCAGTGGAGTACAATAAAAAAAAGCAGAACATAGTAAGTATGAGAAAGGGATTTGGGATGGTGAGCAATAGTTGGGGGGATAAGAAAGGGTGGGAGTAACAATAATCAGGGTGCACTGTACAAATATATGAAATTCTCAAAGAAACAAATATAAAAAATTAAACAGAAGTTGTTTTTTTTCCAAAAACAAAAATAAATTTTCATACTTTTGATAAATTTGATTCCACTATTTATTATAAGAAAATGATTCAGGGGGCTAGATCAATGTCAGTAGTTAAGACCACTGGTTATTTTTCCAGAGGATGTGGGTTTGATTCCCAGCACTAAGTGGAGGCCTATAACCTTGTATAATTCCAGTTCTAGAATATCTGAATTCTCTTTATGGCATCCACAAACACTATACCTATATTCATAAAACACTCAAAAATATAAAATAAAATATTTTAATTAATTTTTTTTAAGTTAAGAGAAGAATAGGTTGGTTTTGGGAAATGAGATCTGGGTGAGGGTGTTCATTTATAAGAAAAAATTAAGTTATTTCTTTTGGGTAGTTGTTAACAAATTTTATCTTTATTGTCATATATATCATTTTGGTATGGATAGTTATTAGTTAAATTTAAAAAATATTATTCTGAGTTATCTTGTTTAACTCATATAATACTTTATATGTTAATTCTGAAAATGAGCCTCAGAGGGGATCATTTGTATAAATTATACATGTTCTTCTATGGTAAATTGTTAAAATAATTTGTATATTCTTAAAGAGTCCAGATGAAAATAGTCAAAAGTTTGTGGCAATCTTTCAGAATTATTTGCATTTTTCTTTGGTAGATTTGCACATTCCTTACACTCATTACAGCTTCAGAGGACACATAGAGCAGTCTCATACTGAGAATGAAATTCACCAAAAATATCATGAATCACCTAATTGGGCAACTTCTTTAAAAAATAGTATGTTTGTGTATATGTGGTCACCCTTCTTCCATTACAACAAAGCAGAAGCACCTCTTGATATAAGTGTGTGGTTTGTAATGTTAGAGACTTTGATAACTTGTATGTGCTTTGAAGCTATCCATGCTCACATTGCTGGTAATTACTAAGGATCACAACCCACATTAGGAAAAGTAGAGTATTTATAATGATATTAAATTAAAAAAACATGTTTGTATACCAGTGTGGTTATTGAATTTTTCCTAAAGAACATTTGTATGCCTATTACTATACAGAGTTGTTTCTTAGCTAATTGGTTTGGATTTTAGTACTAGTATGTCAGAATCCGAATGAAGTTTAAGAGTGGGTACCATTTCTGCCCCAGGTTTCTCATGATCTGTTCTAAAAACAATGCAACAACAACAAACAAAACAAAAATCAGATTAAAATGTAACTGTTAAGACTGACAGGGAACATAGACATATGCAGACAAAATACCCATATACATGAAATTAAAATAAATACATTTTAAATAAATGAAATAACTAGGCAATTATTTCTTCTGGAGATCAGGTACTATTGCATAAGAAAGTTATAAGGAAATGACTCAATAACATGGTTTGATACTGAGTCATTTAAGACAATACTAGTTCCTGATGACATTTAGAAAAGAGAATATCATCTAAGCAGAATTTATGTAAACAAATACTTACAGTAGAGGAAAATGAGACCAAGAAAAATGTCAAGGAAAAGAAGCACAAATGAAAGAAAGGAGAGGAGATGAGAAGAAAAAGCAGTCAGATAAAGTCAATTTGGGAGTGTATCCCTAACATAGCAGTTGCAGAGTGTGTATGAAAACACATTTCCAAATGAATTTGAGATCTAAAATTAATGATATTTATTAAATTCACTCATAATATACATATAAATAGTCCAAATGAATCATATAAGAAAAAATAATTTGGGAATACACAAAAACTTTCTCTCCCTATGGTAATAGTGTCCAAGAATTAAAAGAGTCAGAAATTATTCCTTTAAAAGCCAGAGAAAGGGGAAACATAATGCATGTACATAGTTAGGAAGATGGAAACAGAGAATAGATCAGGTTAGTAAATGACTTGAGGAATGCCTGGTGCCACCAATGCTGAACAATTAATTTAAAAAGATTTTAATATCAACTTCTTTGCAGTTCCTGTAACTAGAACAACAGTGTTCAATGCGACAGTATTCCAGAAATTAATGAGCAAATTTCAATACTCCCTAGCAATAAGCATATTTGTCTACTTGTAAGTAGTGACTATTGGAATAGTAGATGATGGTATGTGTGCTGTTGTTTTGAGATACATCCATACACACACACACACACACACACACACACACATACACACACACACACATATATATATATATATATATATATATATATATATATTCACATGTGTGGGCACGGGTGAATGTGAGCATGTACATGCATGCATGTGGATTCCTATAATTGGATTTGGGTCATAGAAGTCAATTGTAGGTGTATGATTTGTTCAGAGTATGGAATGGTAGAGGGTTCATGAACCATTTCACCAAAATGAACTACAAGCAGCTAATGACTTCTAAGGCTTAAGAGTAGTTTTCTCTAGTGCTCTGGTAACTGCTAGGCTGACCACACTCCCATGAATCACTCCACATCTGAAAATATATTGTAAGCACAAATTGGAGTCACTCGGTTATTAAATTTAAATATGTAGCTGAACGGTAAGGTGCTTGAGGCAGAACTAAGAGGAGTTAAAAAAAGGAGTTGGCAATGAATAAATTCAAAATGAATTTTATGTTTTCAAAAACTAATAATAATATTTAAGTGATGTATTTAAAAGGAAATATATATTATTTTGCTGTAACTTATTGCTTTGTAGAATATTTCAGAGACTACCTGATAAAATAATTTATCTCTTGTCAAAAAGACAGTAAAAAGCAAGAAAACCAAAACAGAACAGAAAGGAACAAAACAAAAATCAAAACCTCTGATCTACTGTCCGTTGGGATTCTTGTGAATGTTTACAGTGTGTTGCTGAATTTCAGACTGGGCTGTGATATTTTGTTTGGAAGATATTGGAATGTTCAAGGGAAAAAAATGTTTCTGTGAAAATAGAAACGGAAGTCCGCAACTTTGCAGAGAGAAAAGCTGCGAAGATATGAAGTGATAGGAGCAAGATGTGCTGGCCTGCTGCTTATTACCCGGGACAGAAAACCAGGTGTGCACTCACAGCTTTAGCACCAAACACAGGGTCAGCAAAGGAAATGAAAATGATCTGTTTGGGTTGTTTAATACCTGGCATTGTTAGAGGTAGAAAGCTTATTTATGTCACTAGTATACTTGGTGGTGTGCAGACAGCAAATCCACTGCAACACTGTAGATAGAATTCATTATTTTTCTTGTCCTTTATTCTTCCTGGTATCTAGGGAATGTTTACTTCCTAATGATACAAATGCTGCTTAGATATATAGAAATATTTAGGAAAGTGCAAAAGCAATAGTTATATGTAAGTTGTTACCAAAATAGTGTACATTATAACAGTTTAGCATGTGTACTTTATTTTCTCATAAAATTAATATAAAAATTAAAATATTGAAACAAATAATACAATTTTTCCTTCTTGTAGTTTAAGAATAGAAAAAAAAATGTTTTCTTTCACGAGGCTTCATTTGTGCATTTGACTCCCTGAAGACTTGGAAGAAGGCAATAAAGAGGATAAAGGCTTACCTATGTTCACACTTACATTTTTAGATTATTATCATAAATAATTCTTTCACCCTTTATAACACATTGATATTTTGTCCTTAAAATGAGTAGAGTATATCACCTTGATTAATTCTCTTTTCCATCAGATAAAAATGTGTGTGGTTGTCTCCATCATTTCCAATAAATATTATTTTCCTTTAGTGTGTGGGGGTGAGGGGGATTTTATATATGTGTACTATATGTTTATGTATATATGCAGTTGCCTTTGCTTTTCAGGGGCCAGGGAATGTTAAAGTTTCCTTCTTGAATCACTGTCCAGCTTGTACCTTTCAGGAAAGGTCTCTCTGTCTCCACTGTAGCACTCATAATCCTCCTGTGCCAGCACCCTGGATATGAGCAAGCAACAGCATGCCTCAATTAAATTGTTCACTGCTCTAAGAAAAGTTTGTGTTTGCATATAATCCCACGTAAATGTTGCATAAATATTTTGTTCTTTTTATTGGCTATAAAATATTTTAATTATAAATCGGAATGGTATTATAAATTAGCCCTTGCATTGATTAAATAATCAATTACTTTTGATAGGTTGGCAATTTCTATTATGTTAATGCTACCTACCTATGGGCATGGGAAATCTTTCCATTTTCTGATATCTTCTTTACATCCTTTTTTCAAAAAAATTGAAGTTTTTATCTTTCCCTTGCTTGGTTAGTTTTAATGAAAGATAGCTCATATTATTGGAGGTGTTGCAAAGGGTGTTGTTTCCCTGATTTTCTTCTCACTCCATGTGTCATTTGTTTAGAGTAGGTATACTGACTTTGTTGACTTACTCTTTTATCCAGCCACTTTGCCCAGAGGTTTTTATCAGCTGTAGGAGTTCCTGTGGAAGTTTTAGGGTCACTTGTGTATAATAAATGTACTTTGAGTTCTTCCTTTCTAGATTGTATCCCTTTGATCCCTTTTAGTTTCCTTATCTTTCTAATACCTCAAGTATTATAGTGAATAAACACAGTGAGGATGGACAACCTTTCCTGTTCTTGATTTTAGTGGAATATCTTTTGAGGTTTTCTCCTTTATTTTGATGTTGGCTATAGTTTGCTTTATATCACCTTCCTTGTGTTTAGGTATGTTTCTTATATCACTTATTCTCCAGCACTTTTATCATATTTTCTCGAAGGCGTTTTCAGCATTTAATGAGATGATCATGTGGTTTCCTTCTTTCAGTTTATTTATATGAAGAATTACATCACTCCTTTTTGTATGTTGAACCATCCTTGCATCTCTGCATGAACTCTCTTTGATCATGGATGATTTGTTTTTTTTCGAGGCAGGGTTTCTCTGTAGCTTTGGAGCCTGTCCTGGAACTAGCTCTTGTAGACCAGGCTGGCCTCGAACTCACAGAGATCAGCCTACCTCTGCCTCCCGAGTGCTGGGATTAAAGGCATGTGCCACCACCGCCCGGCCATGGATGATTTTTTAAATGTGATTTTGGATTTGGTTTGGAAGCATTATAATGAATATGTTTGCATCTGTGTTCATATGGGAAACTGTAGGCCTCTTTCTATATTGAGTCTTTGTAATATTGCTGCCAGGATAGCTGTAGTTTGATCAAATGTATTGGGCAATGCTTCTTCTGTTTCAATACTATGCAATAATTTGAGGAGTATTGGTGTTAACTCTTCCTTCAAAGTCTGGTAAAATTCTTCATTAAAGCAATCTAAAATTTTCTTTTGGAAGGGGTGTTAGGAGTCCTTTAATGATTGTTCCTATTTCCTTAGGGGTTATAGGTCTATTCAAATTGTCTATCTAATCTTAATTTAAATTTGTAAGTGGTATCTATCAAGAAAATATCCATTTCTTTTAGCTTTTCCAATTTATTAATACATCTTTATTATTCTCTGGATTTTATTGTTTTCTCGTGTTATCTTCCTCTTTTTGTTTTGGATTTGGATAATACTCTCTGCTCTTTGTTAGTTTGGATAAGTGTTTTCTATATTTTCAACTTTCTTAAAATCCAATTCTTTATTCAATTCAAAAATCAATGTTTTATTTGATTCTTTGTATTTGTCTTAGTTAGGGTATCTATTACTACAAAAAAAGCATCATGATTAAAGGCAAGTAAGGGCAGAAATGATTTATTTGGCTTACATATCCTGTTCATCATTGAAAAAATCAGGGCAGGATCTCAAATATGGCAGGGTAAGAAATTCTGAGGCAAGAGCTCAAGCAGAAGCCATGGAGGTGTTGTTTCCCATTGGTTGCTCGGCCTGCTTTCTTATAGAACTACCACCAGCCAAGAAATGGGTTAACCAGGGGTGGGCAGGCCCTTCTTCAACAATCACTAATTAAGAAAATTCCATCCAACTGAATGTTATGGGGGCATTTTCTCAATTACGAATCCCTCCATTCAGATAACTCTACTTTGTGAGTCATGTTGATATAAGACTAGTTCACACAGTATTGTTTTCTTTATTTTTATTTGATTGATTTCAGCTCTCAGTTTGATTATTTATTTCCATCTCTTAGGTTTGCTTCTTTGTGTTCTAGAACTTTTAGATGTTCTGCAAAATTGATGGTATAAGATCACTATTTCTTTTTTTTTTTTTTTTTTTTTTTTTTTTTTTTTTTTTTTTGGTTTTTTTCGAGACAGGGTTTCCCTGTAGTTTCTAGAGCCTGTCCTGGAGCTAGCTCTTGTAGACCAGGCTGGCCTCGAACTCAGAGATCCGCCTGCCTCTGCCTCCCGAGTGCTGGGATTAAAGGCGTGCGCCACCACCGCCCGGCCGATCACTATTTCTTTATGCATTTAGTGCTGTGAACTTTCTTTTTAACTCCACATTGTGTCACATATATTTTGGTATATTGTGTATTCATTTTAATTGACTTCTAGGATGCCTTTAATTATTTATTTCTGTTTTGATTAATTTTGATTCATTAAAGAATAGGTTGATTGATGTTGGATTCCCCTTTGTATGCTATGAATACCATTGGTTAATAAAGAAGCAGCTTTGGGCCTGTTGCAGCATAGAATAGGACAGGGCAGGGATTCCAAGAAGATAGAGGAGGAGAAAGTAGGTGGAGTCAGGGAGAATCCAAGTAACCACCTCAGGAGAGAGACGCCAGAGACCAGATGGAAACTTACCGGGAGGCCACACCATGTGGCGATACAGACATTAACAGAAATGGGTCAATATAAGATATAAGAGCTAGCCAATAAGAAGCATGAGCTAATAGGCCAAGCAGAGCTGTAATAATATAGTTTCTGTGTAATTATTTCAGGTCAGGGCAGCCAGGAGTAAATGAGAAATCTCCACCAACAGTTGGTTTCCATGAGTGTGCAAGCTTTCTGTTGTTTCTGTTGTTGTTGGTGTCTGATAGATTATTAATTATTGATGGTCTGATGGAATGCAGGGGTTTATTTCAAATTACTTGTATCTGTTGAGAATTGCTTTGTGTCTGAGTTCATAGTCAATTTTGGAGAAGATTTGATGAGTTGCTGAGGAGAAAATATATTCTTTTATGTTTAGGTGAAATGTTCTGTAGATATCTGTTAGCCATAAAGCATGTTTGCTCCAGTATTTGTGTTTAGTTTTTGTCTGAATATATATATATATATATATATATATGCATTTGTGTGCACTGCGTTTATGTGTGTTTGTGTGTGTGTGTGTGTGTGTGTGTGTGTGTGTGTATGAGTGTGCATCTTTACCTCTTTGAACTCATTTCCATTTCTATGTAGATGTGATTAGTGCTGATCATTTTGGATTAGATAAACTATCATAAAGGGAATCCTGAGGAAAACTGATTCTTGCTTTGTCACTTGGTACCCATTTGATAACCTATAACTCAGAGAGGGGACTTGAGAATTCTCCTCATGTATGTTGTCCTGACAACTCATGTGATTGTTATGCAGATCTCAATTAGGCAGCCATGTTGTTGAGAGTCCATGAGTATAGCTTCCCTGTCATTCTAGGAATCTCTATCCAGCATCAGAGGTCCTTCTCCTCTGCCCTCAAAAATATTTCTACTTTGTCATCCATGGTGTTTCATTAGTCTTATCAATAGGTGATGCCATAATCAATTATCCCCTACATTGGAAACAGTTGTATATTTCATCAGTTGCCTCCCAAGTCTTGAGGAACAACTCCAGTGGAATAAAATTAATTTTTTTAAATTTAACTTCCTTATTGATTTTTGAGAGTTTTACTCCATGCACCCCAATTCTGCTCACCTCACAATTAACTATATACTTCCCCACCTCTGCTTTGCCCCCCACAAAAGAAAACAAAACAAAGTAAGCAAGCAAATAAAACAAGAACAAAATAAACTAACACACACACATATACACAACACAACAACCACAACATGAACAAAAACACCTCTTTGCTTCTCCTTCTTTCCTGTCTCTTCAACAACTTCTGGCATTTGTTCTGGTGGTATTGGGAACCCTGTGTGTCATACAATATATCCTTTTGTCCTATCAGCTTTATTAGCATATGTTAATTGCAATGAATCACTGGTTTGGTTGAAGGCTTAATTATTTTAAATGAATAACTCAGGAACTCTGGGCATGACCTGATTTTATTATAACAGTTTTATCTTCCTTCATCTAAAATATTATTATCACTTCCTCAAAAAAGCTTGATATCTATCTTAGAAATGCTGTCATTTTTCTCTTGTCCCCAAAACATATTGTCCTTAATGTAATTTTAAACACTAAATCCTTATTTTCTACATTCTTCTAAATATATGATGTACAGAGACAATAGATATACATGAATGTATATAAGTAAATTTATAAAATGTGATTAAGTTTGTCATGTAGCACAAATCTCAATGACAGGACATGTTACATATTTACTGAGAACTTGTTTTGTTTTCATATGCTAATTTGAGAGGGTAATTATAAAACAACAAGTAATAAAAATGTAAAAAAAAACCAAAAAAAGTTCAATATGCATTAAACATAAGGGTGTATTTGCTTCTTTTCTCATTGCTATGAGGAAACACCTGTAGAATTTATTTAAAGAAGGAAGGTTTTGTGCTTAAAGTTAGAGGTCATCATCCCCTTATAACAAGGAGGTAATGGTAGAAAAGGAGGCATCAGGATTAAGAGTATGAGGCTGGCAATTGTCTCTGAAGAAAGTGGAGCTTGGTGATAAAAGTTAAGTTCACCCCTGCTGAGTCTCAACAGTCTAAAATTCCATAACCTCCTTCCCAAACAGTACCTGTAGCTGGGGATGAATCAGGAAAACACAGGGGCATATGAAGGATCTTATGTATCCAAATTACAATAATTGTAAGATAAATTGTTATATAAATTATATGCATAGTAATATAATTGTTATATAAATTATATGCATAGTAATATCATTTAAATATACTTATTAGATGAAATTTGTGAAATACCCAAGTTGTCTAGGAATTCAGTCAGCATGCCAGTAGCCTGTGAGTGATTCTGACTTGTAAGTCAAGGAAACACTGCGAATGTGGAATAAAAGTTATTTGCTAGCTTTTCAACATCTCATCTATAATTTACAACAAATTATTTCATGTGTAGAACTTCATTCTCACCTTGTTTTCCTTCTTCCAACTAACCACAGATCCTCTGCTCACACTCCCACTCTTCCCAATTTCATGTCCTATTTTTTAAAGCCATAAATTCATGATTGTAGGGCCACACCATTATGTGTAGTTGAGCCAACAAAGTCCATATCATTAAATAAAAGTGAATCTCTCTTTTCTAGACACCATCAACTTTCATATTTCCATCCCTTGCTAGGGTTTGATGAGATTCTCAGTTTTCCATGCCTTAATTTTAAGTAGCTCCATGCTGTTCTGAACTTGTGTAGCCCATCCCCCACTTCTGCAAAATCATGAATATAGGGGCCCTATCATATACACATGGCATTATTAGTTTGTTAAGGTTCTCTCTGATTTCTAGCTCTTATGACCTTTCTGTTCCTTTCTTCACAACTATCCCTGTGTCACACAGGAAGAGTTCGCATGATAGACTTTCCATTTATGACTGAGCATTACACAGTGTCTGCTTTGGTCAATGGGGAGTTTAGATTTTACTTTTGTATTTATTTTTTAAGATTGCATTTTGATTACAACATTTTCCCTTCTCTTTCCTCCATTCAAAAAATGAATGAATGAAAATTAAATTTATGTTCTGGCAACGATAAAACATGAATTGGTAGCCCATATATGGCAGTTCTGTTGAACTTGTCTATATTGGGTTTCATGGTCTAAGTTGATGAGAATGACTGACCAGGTCTCTTTTTCAAGAGGGTACCAGAGATCATTACATATGACTGTTGAGCCACCATGTGGTTGCTGGGAATTGAACTTAGGACTCTTAACTGCTGAGACATCTCTCCAGATCAGAGAGATGCTGGTTGTAGTAACACATGCCAGTAGGATTTGCTGAAGGAGGTAGGGGCAAGAGGATCATGCTTGCTCCACCTTTTAACTCCTCCTGCATTTTCATCTCTGTTTTCCTTCGAATTTATAGTCTCTTTTCCATCAATAATTATTTCATTTATATGTACATTTGTATTTTTATTTGTGTATTTTATTAAATATAATTTACTAACTCCATATAATGTATAGGGATATTTCATTTATATTTATATTTATATAAGTAAAGCTTGTGTGAAGACCAGAGCAAAAACCAGCCACACTAGTCAGCATACAGGCCAGGCAGTGTTGGTACACCTTTAATGCCAATGGACACACTAGTTAGCCATAGAGGCCAGGCACTGGTGGCGCACACCTTTATTCTCAGCACTAGAGAGAAATATACATTGAAATGAAACAAGAACTCTCTTTTAGTCTGAAGATTTCATAAAGGTAAGAGCGCTCTAGTGGCATAGCTTCTTTGCTTTTCTGATCTTCAGGTTGAACCCCAATATCTTTCTCTGGGTTTTTATTATTTGTGCTACAATAATATCTTTTTAGTGTATGTTTTTCATGTTGGCTATCTGGAAAACCAATTAGTGAGCTTCCCCTGGCAAAGGGGAATGGAATGCTCTCCTACTCCAGGCTTTACTCAGTTGCCTACAGTTCTTTGTGTAAAATTGAGGAGTCATGTGCTTTTCATCATTCTTTATTGCATGTTCATGGGTATCCTCATTATTCAAATCATATTTAGTGATTCATGTTGTTGAGGCTTTACAATTAGAACTTTTGATTCTTCTGGAAGAAATAATTTCATAGCAAAATTCTGATTCTCTGGCTCCTGAAATCTTTCTACCCACTCTTCTAAAATGTTCTATGAGTCGTAGGTATAAAAGTATTTTATGGATATTGCGAATGGGACCCTCAACTCTGTATATTCATTGATTGTGATTTTCTGCAGTCGTCCCTGTCTAAGAGCCATTTAATCAATGAGGGTTGAAGTTTACATTTATTAATGGTTATAAAGGAATAGGTTTATGGATAGTTGTTAAGGATTGTGCTGTTTAGCAAGTTAGAGGCTGTAGATTTTCCTCCAATCATGACTTCACTAGCACTGATTAGTTATCTAATTTTTCAGTAGAGATCATGGTATTGTATTTGTTGAGCTGGCCTTAATTCCAATTAAACAGCAGTTAGTGTCTGCCAAGGTTGTGTGTACCACTGCTAAACACATTCCTCTTGTTTACCCTGATGTGGATAGTAAGTTTCTATTGTTGAAGAGACCATGAAATTTAGAAATAGGGATAAGAGACCTCTGAGCTGTAACTGACCTGAATGCCTCCTCCCTGAGAACTAGGTTTCATAGTACCAGTAGGTGCCAACAAATTTCCAAAGAGGGTGGTAACCAGAAGTCTTACTTAGCTGTGATACCTATAACTACATCAAAGAGTTTTGATTATAACCACTGTCCATGCCACAAAAATTTTCTCTGATGTGGGCTGAAAGCTGCACTAATCTATGGACAAAGATATATGAATTCAGAAAGTAGTTAGGTATTTTGCTCACTTATCAAAATAATAGTTTTAGTTTAACTTCTGGTGCCTATAAGTTCTTTAACGTTGGATACTTAGTCAGGTGTGTGTTTGTTCCCTAATACGGAGGGAACTTTTAATGCAATCATGAAGAGGTTGGTTAACCCCACAATATTCAAGAAACTATTGCATACACTGTTCTATCGTGCCACTTCATAATTCAGTTATATATTTAATTAACAGCTTGGAAAAACTGGGAAAGCATTCTGAAGGGTTTTATATCCCACCAACTGTTACATATCCCTAGACTAAGCAGACTACGTTGCAGGGAGAAAACTCCCTGTCCATAGCAACTTGAATTTTTACAGTCCTTTGAACAAAAGCTCTGTTGTTTTAACAGTAACATTTCTACACGTTTCTGGACAGCAACCAAGAGCAAGAACACTGCTAATATCTTTTATAATTGCTGAACACCCTGATCAACAATTTTGTGATAGTAGATATATCACATACCTGGAAATGGACTTTTCCTTTGGTAACCTATGGCTTCTCAAAGGAGTAGCATCGCCTGAATAAGGCAGCTACAATTAAACTGAAAATACACAAAACTTATACAGATATTTCAAGCATCAAATGCATTACTACCTTCCCGCTTTACCTCTTGTCTTTCTGACTCTCACATCCCCCTCCCCTACTTAAAATTCTAATCCCATTATATATGTCATTTTCATTATTCAGATTTATATGAGGATTAATAATAAATAGTAGGATGTATGCAGGTATATAATCAGGCCCTAACTATTTTCATTGAAATCATAATGCTTTAAAATGATATAAAAATTTAGCCTTCATAATATCACCATTTACCTGCAGCTTGCAGTATTTTTCTATTTTCTTCCGGATGTCAAATACTTTCTGCACAAATTTTGTGTCAAACTTTGCCTTAAGAAATGATCTTGAGTTTATTACTAGCAATGTCTCAAGAGGTATTAAAAGTTCAAAGTGAAATTAATTTTAATTTAACATGGATTAACACTGATTCAAGGGCTAATATTGAAATTGCTTAGAGAAAGTGCAGTCATATTAAAGATCCCTTGGAAGATCATTCAGGCTTCACTTGAAAACAATTTTTTATGAATGTAAGTAAAATATGATGTCAAAATGTCTCAATATTCAATGGATACAGATAAAAACATCTATGCAGTAATTTATTTGTTTTTAATATCACTTAACACTGATGAGAAGTGAACTATGTTTTGGATTTCATTCAATTTTAGTGAATAGTTGATACATGTAAGGAAATATACTAGATGGCATACACAAGTTACACAATGCACTCTAAACGTAAAATTCTTAAAGAGCTAAAGCACTAATAGACTGCTGCCTTAACTAGAATTTCTATTGCTGTGAAGAGACACCATGACCATGGCAACTCTTATAAAGGAAAGCACTTAATTGGGGCTGTCTTAAAGTTCAGAGGTTTAATCTATTATCTTCAAGGCAGGAGCACGGCACCATGCAGGCAGACATGTTACTAGAGAGGTACCTGAGAATTTTACATCTAGATTCACAAGTAGAAGGAAAGGAGCACCACTGGTTCTAGCCTGAGCTTCTGAAACTTCAAAGCATGCCCCTGGTGAAATATTGCCTTCAATAGGCCACGTCTCCAAATAATGCCATTCCCTATGAACTTATAGGGACCATTTGCTTTCAAACTGCTACAACATCTATGTTTGGGGACATATAGTCACACCTTTATGGTATAAGAATGTAACAGAAGTTCTTAATAAAGAAAGTTATAACCAGATATGAAAGAGACAATATTTTTTAAAATTTCCTTCCTTTTATGTAACATCAAGTCCTTGTCTAGAAAAGATCAACACAATTAAAATATCTGATCATCCATTCTCTACCCACTCCTCTCTATCCTTCCACATTCCAGGCTTCCTATGCACAATGTTGTATAAGGCAGTTGTATATGAATGTGTGGTAAATATGGAATCCAAAGTGACTAGAAGCCGTGAGCAGAGGCTTAGTGTCCAAAGGACACCCAGGGACCTTCTCTCCCTTTCCAAGATGCTCTACATGCTGACACACTGGTAAGACAGGAAGCAAGTGGCCTCATGATCAGTACACCTAGAGGTAGTACTTTTGAAGATTAGACTGGAAGCAGATGAACCCACAAATGGCTAGTCATAAAACAGCATTACACATTAAAGGGATGCCTGCCATGATTTCTTAGTTTATATAGGTAAATTTATAAAGTTTATTGTCTAAATATAATGTGTCTTACTATTTCACATCATCAAATCTTAAGATTTTTAAGGTTTGAGTGTGAAATATCTTTGCAGCCTGACATGTGTATCATGGTCCCCAAGTGACAGACATACGTTGAGAAAGTGTAAAGTCTTTAGGACATTGGACCATGTTGGAGAAAGTAGGTGAGTCGGAACATATAGAATTAGTATTTAGGTCTTTTGTGTAATGTTTTCTGCTTCCTGCCTGCTACTGTTCTTGCCGCCATGAACCTTTTAGATATAACTTTCTTACTATGGCGGGCTAAAATCATGAGCCAAAGAAAAGTTTCTTAAAACATTTCTGGAAATAGCTGGTAAGAAGAACTAGAAAAATAGCTAATATTTTCGTTTTACTTCCCTCCCACCCTTTTTTGTTTTTGCTTTTGAGACAGGATTTCTTTCTGTAGCCCTGACTGTCCTGGAACTCCCTCTGTAAACCAGGATGGCTTCCTACACACAGAGATTTGCCTGCCTCTGATTTGGAGCATTTGATTAAAGGTGGAGGCCCCCACACCTGGCTAACAAATAAAGCTCTTAACCTTTTAAAACAGATAGTGATCTACCTACACAAAGGGCAAATTAATGCTAAATTCTCATGTTTAAAACAGGAAAGTTACCGCCACCCTACCCCCACCCCCAAGATCCCAATTTTTGCCTGGCAATCTAGTCTACTGGTAAGAAGTGATGGGGAAATGTAGAGAGAAAAGTGAGGAGGGGAGGATGGGGAGACCCTGGGGGAATGGGATGATTGTGATGGAGGAAGGGTAGATAGGGGAGCAGGGAAGTTTATATCTTAATTAAGGGAGCCATTTTAGGGTTAGCAAGAGACTTGACTCTAGAGGGGTTCCCAGGTATTCATGGAGATGTCCCCAGCTAGTTCCTAGGAAAGCTGAGGAGAAGGAGCCTGAAATGGCCCTTTCCTATAGCTATACTGATGAATATTTTGCATATCACCATACAAGCTTCATCTGGCGATGGATGGAGATAGAGACAGAGACCCACATTGGAGCGCAGGACTGAGCTCCCAAGGCACAAATGAGGAGCTGAAGGAGGGAGAACATGAGCAAGGAAGGCAGGAGTCAGGACCGCGAGGAGGGTGCCCACCCACTGAGACGGTGGGGCTGGTCTAATGGAAGCTCACCAAGGCCAGCGCTACCTGGACTGAAAAAGCATGGGATCAAACCGGACTCTCTGAATGTAACGAGGGCTGACTGAAAAGACAAGCACACTGGTGCTGGGTTTTGATCCTACTGCATGTACTGTCTTTGGGGGGGCCTAGTCTGTTTAGATGCGCACCTTCCTGGACCTGGATGGAAGGGGGAGGACCTTGGACTTCCCATAGGGAAGGGAACCCTGACTGCTTGTTGGACTGGAGAAGGAGGGGGAGGAGAGTGGAGGAAGGAGAAGGGAAATGGGAAGTGGGGAGGAGGCAGAAATTTTTAATAATAAATAAATAAATAAATAAATAAATAAAATAAATCAGGAAACTGATCTTAGTTATGAGAGTCTTTCTCCTTACTTTAGTAGTCTGGAAATTATTAATCATAAAGGCTTCTCTTACATGAAATCAGAAATAGTGCCAGACATATGAAATTTTATCTTTTGTAACTTTATCTAAGCATCCTTTCAGTTTATTTACTTTGTGATTTTTTTAATGACTTCATATTTTGTTTTGTGGCTAGGCTTATACCTGTTGATGTATTCTCATATTCCTCCCACTTTTCTTATTATGTCCCACTCAACTTGATCCCTCTCTAAAAATAAATTTGAAAAATATCTAATCTATAGACTCTCCTTAAATCACCTAACATTTTCACCTTACTCCTGAAACACAGCTGTTATTACCCCTCTGCTCCATGTTGTGCTTCTCTTTTAAAATTGGACTGGTGAGAACATGCCTGAGGCAATAAAAGACAGTTATTTCTCTGATGTTCTTCTCACAAGAACGCTTTCAGAAACTCCATTCACAAAAGCGTGATCTCCTAATATTTTACTGCCATGACAGCTGTTGTGAAACTGTTACTGATGTCATTTGATAAGTCTCCTTAACTTCTGCGTGTGTGAGAAAAATACTGATCAAGTCATTAAAGATAGGAAGGTGTGACTAGAATATATGTTTCAAACATTATGACCAGAAGGTCAGGAATTAACCAACACGTCTAAAATGCCTGTAGAAATGAGATGACTGTAATATTCAGATCTGTATAAACTGTGGTAGCCTCTTCTCTTACCACACTCAGACTCTAATTATCTGGACTACCTTGACCATTCACCCTGATAACCCATTTTTCTGCATTGATGTTGAAAAGATGGCTGTCCACTCAGAAGTTTTAAATGAAAAGCAGACATGCAGGGCTATCTATATGAGATTTAAAGACAATATGTTATATACTCAAAACTACCTGAGCTTAAGAGAAATTGTATAAGTTAATAAAATTTACTAAATATCTCCAAAGTACAAACTACTCTAGTAGCAATTAAAGGTGATCTATACCTCCTAAAGAAAATTTTGAATAACTAAACCATATAATATATGAAAATATATCATAGTGTGATGTGGGATTCCCGTCCGTATGCTGTGAATACCATTGGTTAATAAAGTAACTGTCTTGGCCTGTTATAGGGCAAAAGAGTAGAGCTAGGTGGGGAAAACTAAACTGAATGCAAGGAAAAGGACAGCAGAGTTTGGAGAAGCCATGTATCCCCACCAGAGACGAACGCCAGAAGCCACAGCCTTGTGGTGATACACAGGTCAATGGAGATGGGCTAATTTAAGATATGGGTTAGCCAGAAATATGCTTAAGCTATTGGCAAATAAATTTCAAATAATATGGCTTCTATGTGATTATTTCGGGAGTTTGGGGAGCTGGGAAATGAACAATCAGTCTCCTACAGCAATAGTCCTCAGTACATGTTCATTTAACAAAAACATATGTGCAATTTATATTAGCCAGACACTGTTTTTTTGTGTTATCTATCTGCATAAGATACTATTTTCATTTTGTATAAAGAAGGATTGAGGGCTATCAGTGTCTCTAAGTTCACACAGCAAGTGACTGAGGACACAGTGATACAAGAACTGGCTGCCGGACTCGAGAATCTATTATCTTGACCCCTTTTTTCACAGTAAAATTACATTCATGTTTAATCCTTTGAATACCCATCCTCTTCAGAAAGGACCAGGGTAGGTACTAATACATCTTCAGTACTTAAAAAAATGAGATGATAGTACTAAAACTTTTATTATTATTTTTCCAGGAACCTCTATAATGAAGTAGTAGTAGCAATAATAATAATAATAATAATAATACATCCCAACTGCAGTGTCCCCTACCTCCTTACCTGGCACTTGCTCCCTACCATCTCCCCACTCTTTCCCGCCATCCAAATCTTTTCCTTTCTTTTCAAAAATGGAAAGGCTTCTCATCATGGATATCAACCAAACATTTTGCAGTAACCAAACAAGTTGCAGTAAGACTAGGTACCTCCCCTCATATTAAGGCTGAATGAGGCAATCCAGTATGAGCAGAAGGGTCCCCCAAACCAGCAAAAGAGTCAGACATAGTACCTATCCTGCTATTATGAGTCACAAAAGAAGATCAAACAACACAACTGTAACATATATAAGGACTAAGGACTAAGTCAGTCAATTCAGTCTCTGTGAGCATCTGTGAGCTGTGATTAGTGAATTCTGTGGTTTTTTTTTTATTGTGTACTTGAGCACTCTGGCTCCCACAATTCTTCATTCCCCTCTCCACAGGATATCCTGAACTCTGCCAGATATTTAGCTGGGTCTCTCTGCATCTGTTTCTATCAGTTGCTGGATGAAGATGTTCTGATGACAATAGGACTAGGCACCAATTTACAGTCATCTAGCAGAATATCATTAAGAATAATTTCAGTGATTTTTGTTTTTCTTTTTTTTTTCTTTTCGTTAGGTAGTCATGCTTGGTTCTATCCAAGATCTCTGGGCTATCCAGCATCTGGATCCTGGATACTGAGGAATGTCAAGGATAGCTTCTCTCATGGTATGGGTCCCAAGCTGGACCAGTCATTGTTATGCCAATCCCACAATTCTGTGCCACTTTTGCCAGCACATCTTGTTGGTAGGACAAATTGTAGGTCAAGAGTTATATGGATGGATTGGTGTCCCAATCCCTACCCTGGAAATTTTGCCTGGATACAGTAAGTGGCCAGTTTAGGCTCTATATCTCCTATTGCTAGGTATCTTGGCTGGAGTCACCCTGACAGATTCTTGGGAGTTTCCTTTGCACTAGGTTTCTATACCATCCCTGAGATACCCCCAAATTGTTGTCTCTCTTAGTACTTTCTCCCGCCTTCCTCAACATCACCTGATTCTTCCTGTTCCTATTCCCCTGCCCCCTTCCACCTGGGATGCCCTTCTTTCCCAGGAAGATTTACACCTCCCCCTTTTAGCTAAAATAATTCTTCAGCCCTAGTGTTTTCTAGAATGTATATTTCCTTTCCCCTCTCTAGAATAGCCCAGGCCGTTTAATCATTTTCTAAATGGCAGTACGGCTTTATGTTCATCCGGAACTGAAAGTGACTTCAGTTTGACATTTGGTACCTACAAAGCACCTGTGTTGTTTCCAAGCAACCACAACCGACCTTGGGAATAGAGATGAGGTCAAATCCCATTATTCTTTCTTTGAGGGGAGTTCAGTGGTTCACCGAACTTACACGTCTAGGAAGTCTAAAGGTTTTACTTGCATTTTTGAGTATACCACACTACTCTGAAATGAAAGCTGTTTAAGTTTTTTAATGGTTTTTTCTTCCTGCACAATGGGGAAAAGGCAACAAGAAGAATGTGATACTGAATGGTTAATGAGTATTTGATGATGACAGCTAGGAGATGGGGACATGCAGGTCTTATAATTTGTATAAAATGATGTTTGTATAAATACAAAGTGAATATTGTTAGCCTTACTTTATTCATTATAGATCACACTTAAATTGAATATCTTGGCATTATTTGCAGGATGGCCAAAACTAGTCTCAGTTTCAGTTATTATCAGAAATATTTGGTTTCAAAAATACATAGTTATTTGATAATTTATACACACCCACATGGGGTGGGAACAAAATAGTATACAACCCATGGTTTCACATATATAATTATTATCTCTAGAGTTAATAAATTTGTTGATTGATATATTTGAAAATTAATTTACTCAATAAACATGTTTCTTGCAAGTCTACTTTCACTATCTCTTGGGAAACTGTGATATAATAGCCATCAGGCTATAAGAAGGGTTTATCATAATGAACAATAAATCCTCTGTGGAATGTCACTGGTTCTGTGAGAACTCACTAGAGAATGATGCTTAAAAAATGTGTTTACTCAATATTACTGGCTTTTATTTGATAAAATTGCATACATTGTAGGAGCTTGTTTTTCAGAACGAAACATAATTAAATTCTTTGCACAATGAATTTGTGCAAAGTACTGGCATCACGTCCATCAGGCACAAATGCATCCAACACTGTCACCATGTCCATCAAGTACAAATGCATCCAGTACTGGCATCACGTCCATCAAGTACAAATGCATCCAACACTATCATCACGTCCATCAGGGACAAATGCATCCAACACTGTCATCACGTCCATCAGGCACAAATGCATCCAACACTGTCACCATGTCCATCAAGTACAAATGCATCCAACACTATCATCACGTCCATCAGGGACAAATGCATCCAGCACTGTCACCATGTCCATCAGGTACAAATGCATTTACTGTACTGTAGAAGCAGTGTTAATCCTTTGGGGACCTTATAATTCTATTCTTAGAATCTCTATGAAGTAAATGCCAAAGCACACATTGAAGGTCAGAACACAAAATCACAAGTAAACCAATTTCCTTAAAATACGCAAGGTTGCAAGTAGGAATTCCAAGTGACATCAGTCTAATTTGAAGCACAGGCCCTACCCACAGTTTTATATTAACCTGTCCTTCATCATAAATTTCACTAATAATTAGTTTGTGAGCTTTCTAGCTGTAT
Organism: Arvicola amphibius; assembly: GCF_903992535.2. Lineage (NCBI taxonomy): Eukaryota > Metazoa > Chordata > Mammalia > Rodentia > Cricetidae > Arvicola > Arvicola amphibius. The sequence goes on from NC_052051.1 coordinate 90,410,803, forward strand.
ATACCTGACACTTACTTTGTCTTCTACCAAAATCAAACATTAACATTTTATTAAGCTGAATTTTGTTAATTTCTCTCTCTATTCCTGTTTGTATAAACCAATGTGCATACATATATATCTCATGATAAAGCTATATGGACACAGGACAGAAAATAAATGGAAATGATAAATAGGAAAGGTGGCTGGGTAGTTGACTGTGGAATGGCATTATAGAAAAACCACAGCTTAATAAGAAAACAAAACACTAATTAGAAATCAAGTCAATATCCTATCCCAAAATGTCCTTAATGCAGTTTAACTAAAAGGCAATATAACTAAATAAAATGATTTAACTTTTCAAATGAGTTCTAAGCTGATCATATTGTAAAATACCAAAAATACTTCATTTTTTAAAATTAGATATCTCCTATCTATCACATGATGGTTTTTAAACAGAAACATAATTTTCATTTCAATCATCTAGTTTTAATTTACTTCAAATATGTGAAGGAAAGAAGGTTTCCAAGTGTAAGGGTTTTTTTTTTTTTTTGCACTTAATTATAGCTTAATAAGATAAATTGTTAACAAACTCTTACCGAAAAAATAATCCAGTAGTAAAAAAAAACGTTTATTAAGAGAACCGATGAAAATGTACTTCTACATAAGACACTGGCAACATTTACTAAGTGCTAAAAATGTTGCTCAAAAAACAATATCTCACATTAAATGTGCACTATTTTTAACAAAACCTTCATGACCTCTGCTTAGCATTATATAAGGAGGTTTTTGGAAGGTAATTAATAATGACACCTTGTTTTTACAAAAATATATTTCACTTGTAGGCATCATAAGATGTGACATATTTAAACAAAATGCATAGCTCAAAGGTATAAATTGCATCTAATTGGGAACAAGAGGGCCATTAACCTTTGAGATTAAATTTTGCTTACAGATGAAAAGAAAGGGCTGAAGATTATTGAACATAGGAATGGAGGACTCCTGGGACTAAAACAGGGCCAATGTGAATCTTAAACCCTATACATCAAGTCGTTGTAAATTCTGCATAAGCTTAAATGATATTATCTTTAATAGTCACGTGTTCATATCATCACATTTTTAAATTCTAATTAAAGCTCCATATTGCCCAGCCATTCTGAATCCACTGTATCATTTGGCAAATAGGTAATTTACTGAAAAAGAAAAATCACTGGAAGAATTAGGCACATGAGAAGATATAGTATTTGATATTCCAAAGAAAAGTGAAGAGGGCAGGAAGAGAAAAAGGGAGAGGGAGACAGAGAAGAAGGGGAGAGTGAGTTAGAGAGAGAGGCAAAAGAGAGTGAGTGATTGAGATACAAAGAGAGACACACAGAGACAGATACGGTGAAGAATTTTATTCTTACCTTTCAGAAAAATTAGAAAATTTGAAAGTATTATTTGATGCTAGTACAATAATCAATTGTGAGCATTCAGGTAACTATTGTGGTCTCAAAATGAGAGTAATTCTTAAAGAAGTATAGCAATAGGAAAAATTAAATAATAGCCTACTAATAATTACCTGGCATATGTGTATGTACATGAGCATCTTGCATAGATATATTCTTGAGTCTGAATGAGAACTTCTCTCCAGTGATGAGTCTGGTGGAGAGCTAGAGAGTGACACGGGGATGTGCTACAGACACTGCAGCTCCTGGAGGGCTGCCTCAGTCTCCGTTAGTTCACATGAGCTTTCCTCATGTTCATTTAGAAGGTATTGTGTCCCCGGTGTCCTCCATTTCCTTTGGCTCTTACACTAATTTCCATTATGAACACACATGCAAAAATATTCAATAAAATGCTTGCAAACCAAACCCAGGCAATAGGTAATAGACTTCAAATAGACTTCATCCTAGAGGTGCAGTGATGGTTCAATATACAAAAATTTGCAAATTTAACACACTATCTAAAGAAACTGAAAAACAAAATTTCCATGATCATATTTTAGACTCAAAAAGGTCTTTCACAATATCTAACATGCCTTCATTGTAAAAGTTCTGGAGAGATTAGGGCTACAAAGAATGCACCTAAACATCATTAAGGCAATTTACAGCAAGCCCATAACCAATATCAACATACATGGCTAGAAATCAGTAAAACCCCTTTCACTACCTTTCCAAATAATATAAAAGGCCTTGGAGTAACTCCTATGATGATTTCTGTTTTAGTTTATTGAGGGTTCTTCATAACATTTCCTACAGTATGTACTATTGTTTTCAAGTAGTGTACAAGTGTTATTTTGTATTAACATGGATAGATTGCTTTTGCTTGTGTGTTTGTTTGAAATAAGTATGCTCTTGCACACTAAAGATTTGTCATTCACATTGATTTAATAAAATGCTGATTGAACAGTAGTCAATCAGGAAGTCTAGGCATGGCAACCAGACTAGGAGAATTCTGGGAAAAGGAAAGGCAGAAACATAGTCATCAGCCAGATGCAGAGGAAGCAAGATGAGAATGCCTCACTGAGAAAAGGAACCAAGCCACATGGCTAAGCATAGACAAAAACTGTGGGTTAACTTAAGTTGTAAGAACTAGTTAAGAACTAGTGTGAGCAACAGGCCAAACAGTTGATGATTAATATTAACCTCTGTGTGTTTATTTGTTACTAAATGGCTGTGGGACTGGATGGGACAGAAATTTCAATTTACACCTTACAAATTTAGTGAGATGGAATACTAACCCTGAAGAATTCAATCATTGGAATATTCTCTAATATTCTCTCTTTCCTTGACTGAGCTTCACATACTGTTTATTTCCAAATATTCCATTTTTTTTCATGTTGAAAGGTGTACCTATTTCTGTCATTAAGAACATAAATTGATCACAAATTTTAAAAACCTAGAAAAACTCTGAGGCATAGCCAAACAGAAGTGGATTTTTTTTTTGCCTAAGAAGAAGAAGCTATTTTGCATTATGGTAGAAAACTTAAAGGTCTGACATTGGGATCCCACTCTGGGATCAAAGTCCACTTCTTCATTGACTCTATCTTGTTTGGCAAGCTTAGGTCTCTACACTCTTCTCTCCACAATTTCTATTACCTAAATATCTTTTTCATGGTAAATCTCTTTGTTTCTCTTTGTAAAGTCCTCTGTATCTCCAAAGCTTACAAATGTCACTGGCTGTTTTTGCAGCTTATAAACATTTCTTGCACATTGATAGCTTCCCTTATACTAATGTATGTCTCTCCTTACTATACTGGTTTACAACAGTAGCTCTTCTTGACAACTTGGCTTTGTAGACACAAATTTATAAATAAGTGCACATATGAATTTGCTGGTGAAACTGCCTTTTGTAAAAGAATCTGGATGATCTTATTTTTTAATTTTCAACAGCATGAAGACATTTAGAGGACCTTTCCCACGTGTACTACTCTTTCCCAGCTCATGCCTTAAAGAAGGCAACAACTCTGAAGTTATTTAATTTATACTCCATTATGCAAATTTACCTTTAGCTTCAAGTCTTCCTGTTGGTGAATGTTCCAGAATTCTATTCAAGACAACACACATTTAATTTTTCAAGACAACCTGTATTTAGGGACAGCATATATTAGTAGAAATTAATACTTTGCATAGAAAAAAATCAATAGTAATTTCCAAACTTTCCTTGGTAGGAAGGATGTATACATATGTGTGTGTGTGTGCATATACACATTTTTATATATCAATTAATATTCTTTAAGAATTTAAAAATGGCTAAGTTGTCTACTGTATTGCCATCAAGTATACTTGATGACTATAATTTTGTCTGTAGTTATACTAAAAACTCCTTTACTGTCTTTATTAACTCATACCCTATCACTGTCTAGGGACCTTCAATTTAAATTTAATGACTATTTTACACTGTTCAGTGTTTGAGTTATGATATACCGGTGTAGGCCCTTTGCTCATTATTCCTCTAACCCACAGGAGAGTAGCAGCTTCCTGCTTTTGCTAACACCTACCTGATATTAGTGTTTTTCTTTTGAGTTCTCTTACATCTCTTTTCCCTTTTGAAATTTTGACATATATCTAATTACTATCAACAGTGTTTGCAGAGTGTCATATCTGACATTGGAGCAAAACAACTGAAAAAAATCCAACAACTACTTTGAAAAGTGTATAAAGTAAAGTGAATATTAAGGGAACAAAATTCTATGTGCAACAAAAGCAAAAATCTTTAAAGTATATATTATAAATTAAAATTAACAACTATGGATATTTCATACTTAAAATAAACATATGAAAAAAATGGAATAAAATTTGATGACAATCTCAAACTGTGAGTCATGATCCTTTGGGGATCAAATGTCATTTTCAGATAGGTTGCCGTAGACTACCAGAAAACAGATATTTATATCTGTTATATTCATAACAGTAGGAAACTTACAGTTATGAAGTAACAATGGAAATAATTTTATAGTTGTGGATCCTCACAACATGAGGAACTGCATTGAAGAATTGCAGCATTGGGAAGGTTGAGAACCACTATTTTAGACACTGTAATCCAAGGCAAGGATACTACAGACCAGGTAAGACAGTGTATTAAGCAGAATTTCATCTCTAAGCAGTAAATAAGAGGTTCATTCCAGGTTTCATAGTACTGAGAAGATGATGAAGATGATGCAGAGAGAAACCCAAAATTGTAAGATAATAGCTATATGTGGTGGAATTAGAGGCAGATATGAGATTCACCTATAAACTAAGTAATCAGGTATTTTGTAAGACAAAGTTTAAAGCATTTGAAAATAAACCTTTACACAAGTCAGTGTGATGGCCTAGAATGAGAGTTTTGTAAGTAAGTTTCTTGGATTAAAAGTATTTTCTCAAAATACCAGGAAGAAACAGGAAAATCCTGAGAATCATTGGCCAACCAGCCTATCATAGCACTGAGCTCTAGATAATGCAAGACCCCTCACTCAAAGGGGATAAACGTTCCATTCATGCACTCACATGTATACATTAGTCCTTCACACACACACATGTGCACACACACACACACACACACACACACATGCACACACACCTGCACACAGACTGCACAACCACCATAGGAAAGAACATGTCAATGTGGAGAACAGATAAAGAACAATAACAGAAAATGATGTACTAATATTCTCTAATATGTGAGTAATTATTTACAGTTTATAAAATATTATACCAATGCTTATTTTTTTCACAGAAACCCTGATGAGTTTACAGGCATATGGCAATATTGTTTATTTACTGGTGAGAAAAGAAAGTGAAAGAATAAGGGAAAGAATATGGAAAACCATAGACAAAGAAACAGGATAACTTAAGGTCAGAGAGTGAAAGGATTCCCCCTAAAGCTGTGGTTATTCTACTTAGATCTGGAGCTGCAGAGATTGCTAAAGCATGAACATTAGCAAGAAAGGATCAACTTTAATTATAATAAAGAAATACACTAATATTTGGAACCTAACTTAAGAAATAAAGGCAGGACTATTAGAATAATAATAGCTATTTGATATGTTTTAAAATGGTATTTTTGAAGATGTGTGGTCAGTACGCATTGAGATTTTCCACTTTCCTTATAGCTGACATAAAAGGTTAAAGTCCACAGAGTAGAACATGCATATGGATAACACTTTGTGTGTTATTTTGCAGCTGTGCTACTGGAATCACTCCACAGCTGTACTCAGGTCAATACGTATAACACTTGGGGTGGCCCAGTGGAACTCTGAAAGAAAAATGGATTGTTCTGATCATTCAGCACAGCTACAAAAGAGAAAAGTCCAGCTACATACTTTACTCTCAACTACTGGCTTCCACCAGGACTGTCTTTGTCCACACTGGAAATGACAGTTGAGACTGCATAGCCCCTGAAATAATGAGTAATCTAAAGAGCTGATAGAGATGACTTTATGGACAAATACTATCAGTATGGCATCTCTTCCAAATGCAACTATTATATAACAAGAAAAGAATACATTTTGTTAGAAAGTAATGATGAAAACAAAATGTGAATACTCTGTTTGTCTTAATGAAATGTTTTCTGGTATGTTATACCACTGCATTAAAATGTAACATATAGTATTGTGAAGTTGTTATCTTGAATAAGGTACTGCTTCAGTAATTGTTAGATTTCCTACTCCTTCTTAGAGATGTTGGTGATCATTTATATTTGAAATATATCACTGAACTTTTTTTAAAGCTTATAATGAAATGAATGAAAGTCAAGATAAATTTGGAACAAAATAAGAGTGTTCAAAAATGAAGCTGTGATTATTAACACTGCATGCTTTCAAACTGTTCAAAATTTATTAAATTTTGTAATTAATCCTATATTTCCAGAGAAAAATGTGAATAAAATTGTAGTGAATTCTCAAGTATTTAAGTTTTAGGCATATTTCCAGGCTTCATTGAGATGAATAGTTCAGAGTGTGGAATAACCTATATCTTTACTAATGATTGTTTTAAAGATGTTGGCTGGGAAAATCATTTTAATTTATTTTGTAGAAGAACTGCTGTCAAATTTACAATTGAGCTTGTATTGTTAAATTCCATGGAAATGTAAATTTTCAACAGTATTTGTTGTATAAATGTTTATATTTAATATATAAGAATTTTAATTTATAAGAAGCTTATAAATATATGCAGTAAAAGACTCGATAGTTTATTAAGTATTATTGTATTTTATTCACTATACCAAATTGTCTAGTCCATAACTAATAGTTGTAAAAGTGTATATTTGTTTATTTGTTTCAAGGGTGTTGGAATATATATGCATATGTATGGTTTAATAAATATCACATTCTACATGTAAATTTATGTAATTGCCATTTAATTTAATATATTACTTTTTAATGAGTAGGTTTGACAGGAACCTGGTCTTTAAGAATGATATTATAAGGGGCTTAATTTAAATGAATGTTATCTGGGTAAGTATAAGCATTCATGTAGAAAGTAAATAAAACACAGATTGCAATGATATTGAAAAATTCCACTCTTAATTTTTAGGATATATGAAACTGTGTGATGATGTCTATATTTCTTCCTCTTGAATCAGGGTGGGCATGAGACTGCTTAGACCAGCAGGGTAAAATAAAAATGATTATATGATGTCTGAATCTGAGTCATAAAAGTCCATATAGCATCCCTTGGATACTCATGTTATAACCACTGAGACCCTTTGTAAAACTGTTGATATAGATAGATGACTTGTATATCACCATACATTGCCAGGTCCCACGGGTACATTGCCCTAAGTGTTTGCAATTTTCTATTCTCTTAAATGGCTAAGCAACTAAAATTTCAGCTAATCACATCTCAGCAAAAGTCTATCATTTGATTTCACTTAAGTAAATAAAAGATTTAAAAATTTATAGATCCTAAGATCAGTTTCAGTATCATGAGTAGTTATTATTTCAGTCTCCTATCATGACTTATAGTTGTGTATCTCAGTGATTGAATAAGAAGGTATGTTCCCATGAGAAGTGGCAACAGTTGGATGATCATCAAATCGGTGTAGACTGTTAGCAATTGTTTTGTTATGTAGAGGTCATTAAATGGTGATAACTTCTAACATAAAGGAAGAAGAAAATATTGACTGATAGAATCATTGGGTCCAATTAAAGCAAAATGCCACTGAACATCTTGTGTTAAGTGAGATTTTGAAATGTCCCTTGAGCACTGCACATAGACATATATGTGCAAAACAATATATAAGGGTATAAGAAAATAATACTAATTATTTTTAAATACTTTAAATATATTAAAAATAAAACATGGTATAAGGCTTTTTATAAATTCAAGTACATTTTCTGCTTTCTCTCTCCATATCCCAAGCCTCACACTATAAAATTTCATAAGCTGGTATACTAGACACTCTACAACACATAACCATTGATCCATTTTTCCAGTCCCAAAAGTAAAGTTGAAAAGCATTGTCTGGTTATGAAATTATGTCATAAACATACTTATTAGTATTACAAATACATTTTCTGTACATAAGGGTCTATGTTTTTTCTTGTATTTCAGGATAACATAGAGCCCATTATCTTCCAAAATACTTAATAGATAATTGCCTGGAGAGATCCTCAGACTAGCAACATTGAGTTAGAGATAACAGCAAAAATAAAGATGAACAGTTGAGCATAAAAAGAACCCTTCACATGGCATAAATGGATTTTGTAATAATTGCCAAATACAATTACATTATCTTGTGTCAGTATTTATAGCAATGCTTTGAAATAGCATATAGCATAATAGTCAATGAATTTTGAAGAGACACTGAGGGGTTTATTATTGCTACTACATCAATAGGAAATAAATATTATGACTATTGGCTTCAGCCAAGACATGCAGTTCTTTTTCTCTTTCAAATATTGAGTACTTCAGTTGTAATACCCGTGATACAGGCCAGTTGTTAGCCCAATTCATGATGCTAGAAGGCTAAAACTTTTCTGAAACTAGTAGAAACATTTATATAGTCCAAGGAAAAAATTAAATTTATATATTTATTTATTTGACTTACTTGCAGTTGTCATGCCCATTAAATTCATGAAGTCCTACGTGTTGAGTACAAATTTTACCATTCAGTTGTAATTCATATCTCAAAATGATTAAAATATAATAGTCAAATAGATAGAGTTTTAATAAACCTTTAATGAAGATACGAGCTTCTGGAGATATCTTGTTTGTACAAATAAAGTTTGCCTGAAGATCAGAGGGCAGAGCTAACCGATAGCCAACCACAGAGTTCTGGAGGTCTGTATAGAAAGACAGGAAGTGATATGGCTGGGAAAAGAGAAGTGATAAGGTGGGAGGAAACAGGAGCTCAGTCTCCTTTTGGAAGGAAAGTTGAGAGATGAGGTGGCAGTGGTTTGGCTCCTTCATCTCTCTGATCTTTAAGCATTTTCCCCTAAATCTGACTCTGGAATTTTATTAAGACCAATTATAACTTGTGCTCCATATAGGTATTGTACTTATTGTATATAGTTTTTCTTATATTAGTTATATCCTTCTGTTTTATTTTAGACAAAAAGGGGAAATATAGTTGTATTTTATTTGTGTTTTAATAAATAAAACTTGCCTGAATGTCAGAATGCAGACCTAAGCCGCTTGAGGCCAGGGAGTGGTAGCACACACCTTTAATCCCAAAACTCAAGGCCACCCTGAACCACAGGAGATTGAATCTGCCTAAAAGAGAAATAGAATTCACACAAAGGTGATCTCAGCACTTAGAAATCACACACCTCTAATCCTTGCACTAGGAGCATGGAGACTTGTATACAGGCAGGAGGGAATAAGAACTCATTGCAGCCTGAGGTTTGGTGGAGAGCATAGCAGTGTGCAGTCACGCTGAGGGCAGGATCACCCCTTTGTTTGTCTCAGTCTTGGTAGAGGTAAAAACTCTTTTGTGGCTTGGCTGCTTTGCTCTTCTGATCCTAGCTTGAACCCCAGTATCTGTCTCTGGGTTTTTATTATTTGTTCTACATCTGGGTCTATTTAGAAATAAGGTTGCACATATTAGGGGGAGCTGGGAGGACCTTGGACTTAACATAGTGAAGGGAACCCTGATGGCTCTTTGACTTGGAGAGGGAGGGAGTGGGGGTATGGGTGGAAGGGAGGGGAGGGAAGGGGGAGGAGATGGAAATTTTTTATACAAAAAATAATAAAGAATTAAAACAAAACAAAACAAAACAAAAAAAAACATTTTTTTTCTTGTGTAGATGTAGAGCTAAAGCCCTTGCTCATGCTCAACTGGTACTTTATTCAAAACTTACATTCAAGCTTTCTTTTAAGACAACCCTTTCTCTCTTAGAGCATGATGCAGACAGAAGCGCGCCTGTGTTTAACAATGCTGGCAAGGATCACATGCTCTCTAAGAAATACAGAATTTTTCTAATGAATGGAGGTATAAAAACACAAGCAAATGCTTAAAAATATGTATGCTCCAATAATACCCAGGACAGAGTAAAAATATAAAATAATTTAAAGTAATATTTTAAATACTTAAATAGAAAGTAGTTGGGTTTTTTGGTAATCATCATTCTAATGCACATTAATAACTGTATCTTTTAAAAGGAAAGTGATGTTTGAGAAGTTACCATTTATCCTTACTTAGTGTAGTATAGATGAATTGGGAGTTAACTTAAAAGGAGTATCATTAGCCAGACCGTGGTGGCACTTGTCTTTAATCCCAGCACTCATAAGGCAGAGGCAAGAGGATCTCTGTGAGTTTGATGCCAGCCTGGTCTACAGAGCGAGTTTTAGGACAGCTAGAACTGTTACACAGAATCTTGTCTCAAAAAAAAAAAAAGAAAGAAAAAGAAAGGAAGGAAGGAAGGGTGAGAAAGAAAAAGAAAGAAAGAAAGAAAGAAAGAAAGAAAGAAAGAAAGAAAGAAAGAAAGAAAGAAAGAAAGAAAGAAAAAGAAACTCTTTTAGGATTCTTCTTTTTGACATTATCTTCTTGGCGGTGTGATCTTTTAATTCCCTACTCTCACTCTAAAGAGCCTTCTGTCACTTACAGAACGAGCGAAGTAGAGTACATGTTTGGTGGGGAAAGATCAACACTCTGAGACCAGAAAATGAAAAAGAACTCTTGCTTCTGTGCCATTTTGAGTGATTTATTTCACTCAGCAGGCCTCTCTTATTGGCCTGGGAGTTTACTTTGTCCAGTGAGCCAGAAAGGGCTGGCTGCAAAAGGTCGGTGAAAGAGCCAAGCTCACACTGCTCCTAAAACAGCAGCTATCAAATCAATAACCGTTCAGCCTCTGGCGATGTCGGCCTCCATTGGGCTCCACCTGAGAATTTTCACAAATAAAAGGTGGGAAGACAAGGAACAACAAGATATTTGGCTCAAGGATGGGAAATAAAATGTTGAATAATGAGTAAAAATTGTGTCAAAATTCAGAAGGACACAAATAAATACTATTTTCCAAGTAATTGGGTGATTGCCATCACCTGACACCTCCTAAAGCCATCACAATGGATATATAGGTATAAAAGTGTTCACTTTCTACAGATGATGAAATTAATGTAGCTATATTTGTAAATTGCTAGAAATCATCAAATTATTATATTAAAATAAAAAATGTTTTTTCCAAGGTAAAGTTCAGAGTACAACCAGCTACTTAAGTCTATAAATTAATTATTTCATTTCAATTCACAACTAATTTGAACACCAAGATAATTGGGGCAATAATCTTATAATTGTTAGATATTTTAGAACTCTTTAATTTTATTGGAATTAATTAGTAGTAATTATTTTGTTTCATGATGTCTGGAAATCATTTAAGCCTATTTTGATGGTTTGTGATTTCTGACTTAATGCGTAAACCATGTTTTCAACTTTAGAAAATCTAATTTTCATTGGGTAGGGAAAGAGGGCAGCTATCCTGGGGTGATTATGCTAGCTTTGGAAAATTAACATTAAAAATAAATCTCCTTGTAACTTAGCTTTCTGAGTAGCATCTGTCATTGACTTCTTCCTGAAGAGCAGATTTCATTCTGTAAAACATGCTGAGACCCACCATGCAGGTACCTTTCCATGACTCTATTAGCTGTTGCTGTTTTGATGTACTGCTCCACTATTTATTTACCTATTAAAATTCATATCAATAAAAAGAATTCTTAATTCTCCCAGGGAAAGTTCCATTTTGTCTTCTCTATTTTATGGAGAGGCAATAACCCTGACAGAACAGGACGAAGCAGAACATTGGGCTTCCTCCGAGGCAAAGTGGCTGTTGGGCCTTAGAGGATGCATCTTAACTAATTCATGTCAATTTAGTAAGAGGCCAGAGCCACAAGAATGTCAGAGTATGAGATGTGCCTTGAGTAGACAAAGTGATATCCAATAATGAAAGAGTTCATTTGTCTCCTTCAGTGTGGAGGCACTGGAGATGAAATGGGAAGACTGAAAGGGAGAACAAAGGAAATCTATGCCAATTAACTTGTCCTGACTAAAGCAAAGCTTGGCTTTCAGTTTGAATAGAGAAACTTATTACATATGGTTTCTTATGAATAATTCTAATTGAATGTTTTAATTCTTACATCTCAGGAAATATAGGAAAACCAATATACATTATATATCTTAATGAGATTAGTATATATTTCCCCATTCATAATATACCTTATTTTGGTGCACAGTTGCTTCTTCTCTTTAGAAAATAACTGGTCTAAACTTTTCAGGTGAAGAGTAAAGTTTCCAAATATCATTCCATCTCTCATCCATATAACTTTAGGAATTACTTTAGAATTAAAAGGACTACTGAGCCTTGGAAATTCATCTTGCTACAAAAAGAATTCAAGCAAAAGATCAGTTTTCCAGACAAAAACTCAGACCTAATATACACATTATAGGAGGACAGACATACACAGCTCAGACTGGAAAAAAAAAAAAAAAACAGTTAAATTGCTGATGTCAAGAGGTTTGTGTCATAAGGCTTATCCATCTGAGGAGGCATCTTGGGTCACTTTCATGTCTGATCATACAGTAAAAAATGAAGATTAAGAGGATATCTATAAGTGGAGGTGGGAACGGCCTTGAGATGCTGTTTGCTCTGTGAAACTCACTTGTTCCTTTCTCTGTATAAAATGAAAGTGAATTAAGTAATATATGTGGATATGCTGTATTATAGAGACACCAAATTAAGGTGGCAATCTTATTCTGGTGAAACTAAAATTATTTATCAAATAATTATCCCACATTTTGTGTAATTTAGAAATTTTGGTGTTTTTAAATATTTCTTTGCTTAAATTATGTATTTTACTCAAATTGTTGACCCAAAACTTTGGGTTTTTTAAACTTATTTTCCAACTACTGCAAGATTCCCACGGTCCCCCTTGACAACAACAACCGAATAATAAAAATGTTAATCACCATAACAGCATAAATACATGACAAACATGTGACAGTCATCCCTGTATATTGTGCTCATTACTAATTTGCTGATTGTTTCAAGCAAGTCAGGGACATTTCATTATGAAAAGAAGAGGAGTCTCACAAGCCTCACCCCTTTCAGGGGGATTACTGATTGCCATATAGCTGCTGTGGAGCACCATATCCTTTCATTCAGTGGTCTACCCACTGATAAATTACTTTGCTTCAGTAAATAACTTCTTACCCATCAAGGCCCTGTAAGAAACATGCTGGGAAGAAAATTTTCACAGGTTGAGGGGAGAAAGGGGGAAAATGGGAATTGAAAAAGAATAAAATTCATTATGGAAATATATGAAAGTGTCAAAAATATTTGCATTTGCAACAAAAGAAGGCAAAAATTAAGGGAATGGTGTAAGTGACACATGATTGGTTTTCACTGATTTTAATTAAAATATAAGATATACAATAAACAATCCCTACTGTTTTATTGGTAAGGTTCTCATATTAGAATTCAGGCCAGGGCTTATTTTATAACCAAAGCTGAATAAACTTAGCAGTTTAGGCTGCCAAATAAAAAATCTATAACTCCACAAGATTAGTGTCAGGCCTAGGGCTTTCATTTACTTGCACCGCAAAAAACTTAAGTCCCACGTTGAAGTTCTCTTTTTCCACATGACGGGTTCAATCAAATCCTGGGATGAAGTCTCCAGGTACTGAAATGGTGCTTTTACTTTCACTTAAAGTTAATAGAATTAGTGGTATGCACAGCAGAGGTGATGATGGTGATGATGATGATAACTCCATTGAAATTCTTGGTATTAAATGTTCCAAAATATCAGCAAATTTATACAAATAAATATCTATTATCTGAACACTAGAGTTTTTATGTTTGCTTAGGAAAGTTTAATTATATTTTAAATGAAGTAACTAAGGAAATTAATACTAAATATTTATGTCTGTCTTAATAAAAATCTTCTCTAAATATTAATCCTATATGAGAATGGTAGGTAAGCTTTTGCTTCAGAAAGGCAAGTATTTAAAGTTCTATAGGCTAGGCAACCCCTCCTTTCTTCGTCCCTTCTTCAGGGCCATAAAATCCCCCAGCTCATCCAGTTTGGGTGCTGGGATGGGACAGTGAGCGCAACCAGGTGGGAGTTCCTTTGTTTCAAGAGTCTGCCTGCAGCAAGGTAAGACTTTTGTCTGTGAGGTCCATGGCCAGATAGGGGCCCTGATTCTGTACCAGAAGGTCCATCAGAGGGATGAGTGAGTTCATGACCAGTGGCAGAAGCTTGGGAGATGGAGCAAAGACATTCTGCAACCCCCTATACTTCCTGGTCATTCTGCAGGGGCTTCTCTCTCTGGCTACTGCCACTCTCTTCCCATCCCATCCCAGCTTGCACCAAGGCAACCCTTTCCTTCTTCCTCCCTTCTTCAGGGCCATAAGATCCCCCAGCTCAGCTGGTTTGGGCTCTGGGACAGGGTGGTGAGTGCAACCGGGTGGGAGTTCCTTTGCTTCAATAGCCTGCCTGCAGCAAGGTAGGCCTTTTGTCTTTGAGGTCCCTGGCCAGCAAGGGGACCTGATCCTGTACCAGAAGATCCATCAGAGAGCATTTGGAGGAAGAGATGGGCAGGCACCAATGCAAGAATTCCTCCAACAATGTGAAAAACAACATGAAAACACCAGAACCCAGTGAACTTAAAACAGAAGGACTTGAACACCCTAATCCAGAAGAAGTAGAAATAACTGGCTTTATGAAAGTGATAAAGTCCCTTAAACGTGAAGTGAAAAGCTCCCTTAAAGAAATGGGTGAGAAGATTAACAAAAAATATGTAGAACTGAGTAAATCCATAAATGATACCCTAGGAAACCAAGAAAAAACAATCAAACAGATACTGGAAACAGTTCAAGATTTGAAAACTGAAATGGAGGCAATGAAGAAAACACAAACTGAGGGCCGGCTGGATATGGAAAACTAGGTAAATGAACAGAGACTACAGAAACAAGCATAACTAACAGACTATAAGAGATAGAAGAAAGAATCTCAGATTCTGAAGATACCATAGAGAAAATAAATGCACTGATCAAAGAAAACAGCAAATCCAACAAATTCTCATCACAAAACATTCAGAAAATCTGGGACACAATAAAAAGACCAAACTAAGATTAATAAGGGTAGAAGAAGGAGAATTACCGCTCAAAGGCTCAGAAAATATATTCAATAAAATTATAGAAGAAAACTTTCCCAACCAAAAGAAAGATATTCCTATGAAGGTTCAAGAAGCATACAGAACAACAAATAGACTGGATCAAAAGCAAACAAACAAACAAACATCCCCTCGCCATATAATAATCAAAACACAAAACATACAGAATAAAGAAAGAATATTAAGAGTTGCAAAGGAAAAAGGTCAAGAAACTTATAAAGGTAAACCTACCAGACTTATAGCTGATTTCTCTATGGAAACATTGAAAGCCAGAAGGTCCTGGATAGATGTACTGCAGAAACTAAGAGACCATGGATGTAAGCCCAGACTACTATACCCATCCAAGCTTTCATGCACTATCAATGGAGAAAACAAAATATTCCAGGATAAAAACAAATTTAAACAATACGTAGCCAGAAATCCAAGCTTACAGAAAGTAATAGAAGAAAAATCACAAGCCAAGAAGTCCAACAATGCCCCCAATAACTCAGACATCTAGCGACCCTTCACCAGCACATCGCAAAGAAAGGAAACACACAATCTCTACTACGAAAAAAAAATGACAACTGGAGTTAACACCCACTGGTCATTAATATCACTTAATATCAATGGACTCAATTCACCTATAAAAAGGCACAGGCTAAGAGATTGGATACGAAAACAGGATCCAACATTCTGCTGTTTACAAGAAACACACCTCAACCACAAAGACAGACATCTACTCAGAGTAAAGGGTTGGGAAAAGGTTTATCAAGCTAATGGACCTAAGAAACAAGCCGGTGTGGCAATACTGATTTCTAACAAAGTTGACTTCAAACTAAAATCAATCAGAGGAGATGGAGAGGGACATTTTATACTCTTAAGAGGAACAATTCATCAGGATGAAGTCTTAATCCTGAATATCTACTCCCCTAATATAAAAGCACCCACTTATGTAAAAGAAACATTACTAGAACTCAAGGCAGCCGTCAAAGCACACACACTAGTAGTAGGAGACTTCAACACTCCTCTCTCACCAATGGACAGGTCAAATAGACAGAAACCTAACAAAGAAATAAGAGAATTAATGGAGGTAATGAATCAAATGGACTTAACATTCATCTATAGAACATTCCACCAAAATAGGAAAGAATATACTTTTTTCTCTGCAGCTCAGGGAACCTTTATGAAAACTGACCACATACTCGGTAACAAAGCAAACTTCACAGATACAAAAAAAGTTAGTAACCTGTGTCTTAACGGATCACCATGGAATTAAGTTAGAATTGAATAATAATTATACCCCCAGAAAGCCTACAAATTCTTGGAAGCTGAACAGTCAACTACTGAACTACCCCTGGGTCAGGGAAGAAATAAAGAAAGAAATTAAAGTCTTCCTTGAATTCAACGAAAATAAAGACACAACATACCCAAACCTAAGGGACACTATGAAAGCAGTGCTAAGAGGAAAGGTCATAGCTCTAAGTGCTGACATTTAAAAAAATGGAGAAAGCTCACATTAAAGACTTAACAGCACAGCTAAAAGTTCTAGAAAAAAAGAAGCAGACTCACCCAGGAGGAGTAGAATATTGAAAATAATCAAACTGAAGGCTGAAATCAACAAAATAAAAACACAGAAAACAATCCTAAGGATCAATGAAACAAAGAGCTGGTTCTTTGAGAAAGTCAACAAGATTGACAAAACTTTATCCAAACTAATCAAAAGGCAGAGAGAGAACATGCAAATTAACAAGATAAGAAATGAAAATGGGGACATAACAACAGACACGGAGGAAATTCAGAGAATCATTAGGTTTTACTACTAAAGGTTATATACCACAAAGTTGGAAAATGTAAAAGAAATGAACTTGCTTTTAGATAAGTACCATTTACCAAAATTAAATCAAGACCAGGTGAACAATTTAAATAGACCTGTAAGTTGTAAGGAAATAGAAGCTGTCATAAATAAACATCCCAACCAAAAAAAAAGCTCTGAACCTGCTGGTTTTATTGCAGAATTTTATCCGAACTTCCAAGAAGAGCTGATACCTACACTCCTTAATATGTTTCACATAATAGAATCAGAAGAGTCATTGCCAAACTCTTTTTACGAAGCTACAGTCATGCTGATTCTGAAACCACACAAAGATCCATCCAAGAAAGAGAATTACAGGCCAATCTCACTCATGAACATTGACGCAAAAATTCTCAATAAAATTCTGGCAAACAGAATCCAAGAACACATTAAAAAAATTATCCATTACGATAAAGTAGGCTTCATCCCAGAGATGCAGGGCTGGTTGTGGGTGGGGTGGGATGGGGGATGGGGGGATGAGGAGAGAAAAGTGTTAGGTGGAGGATGGGAAGAGCTTGGGGGAATAGGATGGTTGGGATATAGGAAGGATGGATATGGGAACAAGGAATTATATATCTTAATTAAGGGAGCCATTCTAGGGTTGGCAGAGACTTGACTCTAGAGGGGTTCCCAGGTGTCCAGGAAGACGCCCCCAGCTAGTTCCTTGGGCAGCTGAGGAGAGGGTGCCAGAAATGTCCAGATCCTATTGCCATACTCATGAATATCTTGCATATCACCATAGAACCTTCACCTGACATTGGATGGAGAAAATGACAGAGCCCCACATAGAAGCACCGGATTGAGCTCCCAAGGTCCTGATGAGGAGCAAAAGGAGGGAGATCATGAGCAAGGAAGTCAGGACCGTGAGGAGTGCGTTTACCCATTGAGACGGTGGGACAGATTTAACTGGAGACCACCAAGTCCAGTTGGAATGGGACTGATGGAGCAGGGGACCAAACCGGACTCTCTGAATGTGGCTGATGGTGGAGGAGGACTGAGAAACCAAGGACAACGGCAATGAGCATGAACTCTACAGCATGGACGGGCTCACTATGAGCCTTGTCAGTTTGGTTGCTCACCTCTAGGACTTAGGGGGAGTTGGGAGGACCTTGGACTTAACATAGTGAAGGGAACCTTGATGGCTGTTTGGCTTGGAGAGGGGCGGAGTTGGGGTATGGGTGGAAAGGAGGGGAGGGGAGGACATGGAAATTTTTAATAAGAAAATGAGAAAAAAAATCTATCAATGTAATCCATCATATAAATAAACTGAAAGAAAAAACCATATGATCATTTTATTAGATGCAAAAAAAAGCATTTGACAAAATTCAACACCCCTTTATGATACAGGTTTTGGAGAGTCTAGGGATACAAGGATCATACCTAAATATAATAAAAGCAATATATAGCAAGCCAATAGCTAATATCAAATTAAATAGAGAGAAACTCAAAGCCATTCCACTAAATTCAGGGACAAGACAAGGTTGTCCACTTTCTCCATATCTCTTCAACATAGTTCTTGAAGTTCTATCAATAGCAGTAAGACAACATCAGGAGATCAAGGGGATTCAAATTGGAAAGGAAGAAGTCAAACTTTTGTTATTTGCAGATGATACGATAGTGTACATTAGTGACCCCCAAACCTCTATCAAAGAACTCCTACAGCTAATAAATAATTTCAGTGAAGTGGCAGGTTAAAAGATCAACTCAAATAAATCAGTAGCCCTCCTATACCCAAAGGATAGATAGCAGAGAGGGAATTCAGAGAAACTTCACATTTTATGATAATGACAAATAGCATAAAATATCTTGGGGTAACTCTAACCAAGGAAGTGAAAACCTATTTGACAAGAACTTTAAGGCATTGAAGAAAGAAATTGAAGAGGACACCAGAAAATGAAAGAACTCCCACACTCTTGGATGGGTAGGATCAACATAGTAAAAATGGCAATTCTACCAAAGGCAATCTAAAAATTCAACACAATCCCCATTAAAATCCCAATGAAATTCTTCACAGAGTGTGAGAGAACAATAATCAACTTTATATGGAAAAACAAAAAAAACCCAGGGTAGCCAAAACAATCTTATACAATAATTAGAACTTCTAGAGGCATTACCATCCCTGACTTCAAACTTTATTACAGAGCTATAGTAATGAAAACAGCTTGGTACTGGCATAAAAACAGAGAAGTTGACCAAGGGAATCAAACAGAAGACCCGGATATTAACCCACAAACCTCTGAACACCTGATTTTTGACAAATGAGCTAAAAGTATACGTATGTATATGTAAGAGAGTGAGCATCTTCAACAAATGGTGCTGGCATAACTGGATGTCAACCTGTAGAAGAATGAAAATAGATCCATATCTATCACCGTGCACAAATTTCAAGTCCAAATGGATTAAAGATCTCAATATCAATTTGAACACACTGAGCCTGATAGAAGAGACAGTGGGAAATAGTGTACTACATGTGGGCACAGGAGACCACTTCCTATGTAGAACCCCATTAGCACAGACAATAAGGGCAATATTGAATAAATGGGACCTTCTAAAACTTAGAAGCTTCTGTAAAGCAAAGGGCACCGTCATTAAGACAAAAAGGCAACCTACTGATTGGGAGAAGATCTTCACCAACCCCACATCAGACAAAGGTCTGATCTCTAAAATATATGAAGAGCTCAAGAAACTCGACTTTAAAATGCTAATTAACCCAATTAAAAATGGGTACTGATCTGAACAGAGAATTCTCAACTGAAGAAGTTCAAATGGCCAAAAGACACTTCAGGTCATGCTCAACCTCCTTAGCGATCAGGGAAATGCAAATCAAAACAACTTTGAGATACCATCTTACTCCTGTCAGAATGGCTAAAATAAAAAATACCTATGATAGCCCTTGCTGGAGAGGATGTGGAATAAGGGGAACACTCATCCATTGCTGGTGGGATTGCAAACTTGTGCAAATACTTTGGAAATCAGTGTGGTGGTTTCTCAGGAAATTCGGGATCAACCTACCCCAGGATCCAACAATACCACTCCTGGGAATATACCCAAGAGATGCCCTATCATACTACAAAAGCATTTGTTCAACTATGTTCATAGCAGCATTATTTGTAATAGCCAGATCCTGGAAACAACCTAGATGCCCCTCAGTGGAATAATGGATAAAGAAAGTGTGGAACATGTACACATTAGAATATCACTCAGTGGTAAAAAAACAATAACATCTTGAATTTTGCATGCAAATGGATGGAAATAGAAAACACCATTCTGAGTGAGGTAATCCAGACCCAAAAAATGAAAATGGTATGTACTCACTCATTAGTGGATTCTAGCCTTAAATAAAGGACATTGAGCCTATAATTCATGATCCTAGAGAAGCCAAATAGGAAGGTGAACCCCCACAAAAAAACATGTAGTTATCCTCCTGGATATTGGAAGTAGACCATATTTCCAGGCAAAAATGGTGAGCTTGGGGGTGGGGGTGAGTTGGGGTAAAAGGAGATGGGGAGAGAGAAGTGAGAAGAGGTGGAAGCGGAGAGCTTGGTGGAATGGGACAGTTGGGATGGAGAAAGAGTGGATATGGGAGCAGGGAAGTATATATATCTTAATTAAGGGAGACATTTTAGAGTTGACAAGAGACTTGACTCTAGAGGGGTTCCCAGGTGTCCAAGGAGATGTCTCCAGCTTGTTCTTTGAGCAGCTGAGGAGTGGGTGCCTGAACTGGCCCTACCCTATAGCCACAATGATGAATATCTTGCAAATAACCATAGAACGTTCATCTGGCAATGGATGGAGATAGAGACAGAGACCCATACTGGAGCACTGGACTGAGCTCCCAAGGTCCAAATGAGGAGCAGAAGGAGAGAGAACAGGAGCAAGGAAGTCAGGGCCTAAAGGGGTGTGCCCATCCACAGAGACAATGGGACTCATCTAATGGGAGCTCACGAAGGACAAATGGACTGTGTCTGATGGAGCATGTGATCAAACAGGACTCCCTGAACGTGGCTGACAATGAGGGCTGACTGAGAAGCCAAGGACAATGGCATTGGTTTTGATTCTACTGCATGTACTGGCTCTGTGGGAACTTAGTCTGTTTGGATCCTCACCTTCCTATACCTGGATGCAGGGGGGGAGGACATTGGACTTCCCCACAGGGCAGGGAACCCTGACTGCTCTTTGGACTGGAGAGGGAGGGGGAAGGCAAATGGGGGGAGAGAGAGGGAAATGGGAGGAGGGAAGGAGGTGAAAATTTGTAATAATAGTAATAATAATAATAATAATAATAATAATAATAATAATAATAAATTTCTATAGGCAATGACAAGAAACAAAGTTTAAATACATGAGATTTCTCTTCCTATAATTTAACTGAAAAGATTATAAGATTGAACAAGGCTTTCCTTATAAATAAAATTGAGCAAGGCCTTCCTTATAGAGACTGAGAGATTCTTAATCTTAATATTTAAGAGGTGTTCAGTTCTGTTGCCTATAGCATTTAGATAAAAATGCTCAAAATACTAGCATTTCTCTAACAATTAGGAAAAGGTTTTAGTTTTATATTAATGTGTTGGGATATGATTGGGTAGAAGATTTCTAATGTTGGAAAATGAATATGACAGAAGTAATTTAAAATAAAAATATCATATAGTAAAATAATAATTTAAAGTGCCCTCACAAAATTTATATCCAAAGTCTCCTAAGAAATTAATTTTAAAAAGGGATTTGAAAACACAAATGTAAATATAAGTCATTTATCAGTTAATAAAACTAAAGTGTGGAATTTCTGGTTTATATACTTTTTTTTTCTCATGGTTTATTTTTTTTATATTTAAAAATTTCCATCTCCTTCCCTCCTCCTCCCCCCTCCCTCCCCTCCTTCTCCCCCTTCCCTCCCCTCCTTCTCCCCCTTCCCTCCCCTCCCCTCCACCCATACCTCCCCTCCCTCCCTCTCAAGGCCAAGGAGCCATCAGGGTTCCCCACTCTATGCTAAGACCAAGGTCCTCCCAACTCCCCCCAGGTCCAGGAAGGTGATCGACCAAGCTGAGAAGTCTCCCACAGAGCCCATCCATGCAGTAGAATCAGAGCCCAGAGCCATTGTCCTTTGCTTCTCAGTCAGCCCCCGCTGTTGGCCACATTCAGAGAGACGGGTTTGGTTGCCTGATCCATCAGTCCCATTCCAACTGGAGTTGGTGATCTCCCATTAGTTCTGTCCCACCATCTCCATGAGTGAACGCACCCCTCTCGTTCCTGACTTTCTCCCTCATGTTCTCGCTCCTTCTGCTCCTCATCGGGACCTTGGGAGCTCAGTCCAGTGCTCCAATGTGGGGCTCAGTCACCTTCCCCATCTGTCGCCAGCTGGAGGTTCCCTCACGGTCCTGACTTTCTTTCTCATGTTCTCTCTCCTTCTGCTCCTCATCAGGACCTTGGGAGCTCAGTCCGGTGCTCCAATGTGGGGCTCTGTCATTTTCTTCATCTATCGTCAGGTGGAACCTCCACCTGATGGTTTATATACTTTGAAATTTTAAACTATTTGTGTGAGTTAGTTTCAGTTAGTTTGCAGAACATGTGATTTAGATGTTTTGTTTCAGTTGGCCTTATATAAATTTTTGCTTGACTCTCATGTCTACATTAATTATAAATATATATGGCTTTCATAAATTTATATATTTCATACATATTAATTGTACTGTACAAAGTAGTATAAATGTTATTTAGTTTAGCTTTACTTTTATTTTGGCAAACAAGTAAATCAATATCTAAGCCTAAATTTTTATTAAATTTATGTTTTATAGAAGTGGGCAGTCAGTGGTTTAGCTGTACATTTTAGTTCACTGTGCTGGCAGAATACATTATAATTCACTTTTCTCAAGGATGTCACAGTCTTATATTCAAATCCCACCCACATGCTTGTTCAGATCTCTGAGGATTTTAATATCAATAAATCTACTAAAAGCTAAAGCTGTTTTACAAGTCATTCAGTCAGTCAGTCAGTCTCATGTTGTCTGGGTTATGTGGTCTTTGAACATATTGTCCACCAAAGTAATTTATTCTTTTGGACCTTGCACATTGTCTGTGATGTGTATCCAAAAAAAGCAGTAGAAAAAAGAGAGTTTTCATGTTTCCACAATACTAAGAACTCTCAGAAGACCACCATATCATTATAGAAACATATTTTTTTGCAACTTGCTCACTTCTTTGAAAATGTGGCAGTAGTCAAAACAGAGAAGTCGAATCAATATATGAAGAATATTTGTCTTATGTGTGTATCACTGTGCTTGTTTGTAAGTATGAATGTTTAAGTAACCCTCTTCTTTGAATTTTCCACCTTAGAGTAGGAATTATCAAAAATATCTTAAGAATTATAGCTCAGATAGAAACCAAAAAGGAAATATAGTGAAATTATAGTGACATTTTGAGAGATGAAAAAATAAAATACTTAAGGCTCAGGATGTCTCTGTGGTAAATGACTTACATACCATGTTCAAGTTCTGTAAGACACCTGCACTGTCAATCCATCACCACCATCACCACTGTCATTGTCCCCCTCAGCAGCATCTCCATTCCTACCACCACCATTCTCATTATCAACACCTCTAATGTCCCCACCACTATTAATACTGTCGTCCTCCTCCTTGTCATCATCATCCTTGTCATCATCTCTACCATCTCCAACAACATGTTCATCACCACCTCTATAGTCATCACCACCTCCATCTTCCTAGGTAGAATTTCTTTCCTAATATTCCAGTACTTTGTAAATGTTAACATAAATTCCACTGCATAACTTAATGTTATATTTATAAATATCTGCTCAGAATACAAACATAAATCACACATCAGTAATACAAACCGAAAACATAGGAGCAATCTGAAGGAATTTACTAAAAAAGTTCAGTTACCTTCAGCCATTTGATAGGTCTTGAAATTTATAAACAAAATGATAAATTGAAATAGTTTTTTAGCTGAAACACCTTCATTTGCATAAAGCATCTATTTTACTGGACTTCTATTGACTAATTGGCAAAGATTCAGTGGGCAACTCCTGAGATCATGAGAGAAACAGATTGTGCTCTCAGTTGTCAAAAGCAGAAACCCTGACTGAGAGGTTTTCAACAGCGCATGATCATCCACACTTCAGAGGACACCATATCTGAGGGTGCCAATAAAACATAAACAAAGCAATGGCAAATCTTAAGAAGAGGGTTTTCAACTTGAAAGAAAAATGTTTTTTGTTGTTGTTGTTAGTTTATTTGTTGTTCTTTTATTGTTTTTCTGAAAGGAAATATTTTTCTCTCTAAACAGAAAAAATAAATTTAAGCACAAGTAAATTTCTGTAACTTTCCAAGCTGAATGCAGTAGAATTGGATTTATCAGTTATCAAGGAAGAATCAGATCTAACTAAAAATACTGATGGACACTAAATTCTAGGGTGGGAAGATATAATATTCAGAAATAAACTATAGATTTCTACCAACCAATTTATTTTTAATAGTGCTATATATCTATAATATTTCTCCTTATAATCAGATTATGGCTCACATTTACCTGCAGGTTTTTAAATACTAAGTTATCAACTGGTCAAAGTGCCTTCACTTTCCTGAGTTATTAGGAATATATGAGAAGAAATGGGATATATAAAAATATGTTAATATATCAATAAAGCCTATTGAACTCTTTTATAAAAGCCTTACTTTTGGACAATGAGACGTCTCAGGGGTAATGGTGCTTTTGCCAATCCCAGTGATCTCCAGTTCCTGCACAGTGTATTGTAGTGATGAGGCGAGCAGTCCTGCTTTTTGTCCCACCTGGCTCCCGCATGGCTAGCTTAGTCATGGAAATAATAACATGGAAACTGTATCCATTTAAACACTGCCTGGCCCATTAGCTCTAGCCTTTTACTGGCTAACTCTCACATCTTGATTAACCCATTTCTATTAATGTGTGTAGCACCACGAGGTGGTGGCTTACCGGGAAAATTCTAAGTTCATCTTGGGCCGGAGGTTCATGGTGACTGCCTGACTCTGCTTTCTTTCTCCCAGCATTCTGTTTTGTCTTTCCCACCTACCTATGTTCTGACATATCAGGCCAATCAGTTTTCTTTATTAATTAATCAATGAAACAACAGATAGATAGAAGACCCTCCTATATCAGTGTATAGAAAATATTGACTATGACAGCAATCCTCTAACATTCATACCTCCCAATAGTGTGTGTTCATTCTCTTTTCCCTCTCTCTCTGTATGTTTGTATGCTCATCCCTCCTCCTTTTTTTCATGTCTCTCTGTATATATGTATGTGTTTTTTGGTCTCTCATGCATAGTCACACATACAAATATACAGATGAATATAATGATATTTTAACACCCTTACTTATATATTGTAAACATTAAAATTTGGGAAAGGTTTACAAATGGATACAATAGATAGTGATTATTGAGTTATAGGAATAAATGGAAATTGGATTGTTTTAGATATTCTCGTGCCATAGATACATTGTACAAATGAAGTTTTCACATGATGGTAAACACAGGAAGAAAGAACCATAAAACATACTAAGTAACAAAAACAGTAGCCAGCATGGGAAGTATATTTCTGTAATATTTATTATTATGCATCATTGAATATTTCTTGCTTATTGTTTTATTCAAAATGAAACCAAATTCAAAGTCATAGAATATTTCTCTTCTAGTGATTGGAAACTTGCCCTAGGTCATGCATGATAATCCTTCCTCTTTCTTTCTGCATTTTTTCTGTACTTATGTTACAACATTAAGAGTTATAAATGACTGATCATGGCCTCAGACATTTTCAAATCTTATTGCCTTATAATTTCATAGATGCTTCCTCACCTAGACATTGGCTTACTGAAGAAGCTGTAAACATTCACATATGCATACATGTGCAAAGGTTGGTAATGTTCCCAATGGCACAAATGGTCCAAAATTGCATTGTAGTAGTGCTTATTTTATGACACCAAACTTTTTCAGAATCCATGTTTCTCTCTCTCCCTCTCTCTCTCTCTCTCTCTCTCTCTCTCCCCACTGTGGGTTCTAGGCTTTCCATGAACCCCTTTCTTAAGATGTTGCCAAACAAGACAGCTGGTTGATACAGGTGCAGATGTAACAATAATTTCATCAGAATATTGGCATCCGAATTGGCCTCTTCAGGATGTAAATGTTCAATTTTGTGGGATTGGAACTTAATCTGAGGTAAAGCAGACTAAAAGGTGGATTGAATGTATAAGGTCAGAAGGACAGAGAGGAATATTAAAACTGTATGTAGCTAACATAGCAATAAATTTGTGGGAACGTGATCTGTTACAACAATGGAATACTCAAATTAACTTTCCCCGACATTAGAAAGACACCATGAATTAAAACATGTTTTTTTAGGAAAACATAAGATATTATAAAGAATAGTCACCAACCATTGTACAAGAACAGGGCACAACAACTGCTGATATTTAAAAGACATCAATAGCCCTACCTTTAAAATGGTTGGCAGACAAACCTGTATGCTTTGCACAATGCACTTTAACAATAGAGAAACTGCAGGCTTTGGAACAGCTGGTACAGGAACACCTAGATGTTCAGTATATTGAAAAATAAACCAGCTCTTGGAATTCTCCTGTATTTGTTGTTAAAATAAAATCTGGCGCATCAAAACTGGTAACAAATCTAAGAGCTGTTAATAAGGTGATTCAAGCAGTAGTCTCTCTACAGTCTGGCATTCCTTTGCCTTCTCAATTGCCTAAAAGATAGTCTCTTATAATTATTTATTTGAAAGATTGTTTCTTTACTATACCTTTACAAACAGAAGAGAAAAAGTTGCCTTTACAGTGCCTACTTATAATAATTCTCAGCCTTCTGAGATATCAATGGAAGGTTCTCCCACAGGCAATCATGGATATCTTCACCCTGTGCTAATATTTTGTAAGTCAGCCATTGAGAATGATACATAAGCAATTTTCTAAATCTATAGTTTACCATTAAATAGATGGCATTTGCTGTCTGATTCAAAAGTAGATACTTTAGAAAGAATATTTTAAAAAGTAAAGAAAATTTTGTCTCTTCAGGATTACAAATTGCTCCTGAAAAAAAAAAACACAAAATGGAGACTCTACTAATTATTTAGGTTATAAAATAGGTTTCCTAAAAATTAGACCCTAAAATTTACAAATGAGTACAGATCGATTGCAGACTCTTAATGACTTCCAAAGAATTCTAGAAAATATTTCTTATCTACAGCCTATTGGGATAAGTCCTGTTAGCTTGGTTAATTTAAAGAAAACCTTAAATAGTAACTAGGACTTAAATAGTCTCAAGCAATTATCAGCAGAAGCTGAGAGAGAATTGGCCTTGATTGAAGAGATATTACAGAAGGTACCTGGGGTGATGTAAACCTGAATCTTAACTGCATTCTGGTTAAATTACCCTCCAAACACTCCCCTAGAGAAATTTTAATGCAGAGGGCAGATATTATTTCAGGATGGATATTTTTTTTACAACACTAACCAAGTAAAAAACTAGAATCTTATATGGAAAAGCTCTTAATTCTAAAAGAAAATTGAGACTTCATCAATTAGCAGCAATAGATCTGGCAGATTTTAATTTTAACAATGATGAAATTGACAAATTATGGGAAGAAAGTGAACCCTGGCAAAGAGCTTGTAGTAATTTTTGGAAGAAATTACCAACAACTGTCTCAAAAGCAAGAGAATTCAACTTATAAAGAAAACTAACTGGATCTTCCTCACGTCATATGGCAAATACCAATGACTGGAGCCCTTACATTCTATACTGATGCAAGTAAATCAGGAAAGGCAGGCTATGAATCACAAATTTAAGTAAAGATGATCAAAGCCCTTATGATTCTATCTAAAAATCAGTATTATGTGCTATTCTCATGGTACTAAGGGGTTTTAAAGAACCTCTAAATAATGTTACCAGTATGCAATATGCAGAAAGAGTTGTTTTGCAATTAAAACTGCTGAATTTATGCCAAGAGAATACAGAATTGACTTTTTTATTTATTCAGTTACAATAAACAATAAGGATTAGGAATCATTCCATATACATAACATATACAAGTAATGCAGAAATCAATCAGTTACTGAAGGGAAATTGCTGAAGGCGTCAGAATTTCAGAAAAAAAATTATGTCAATAGCAAAGGCTTAAAAATAGATTTTTCACCGGGTGGTAACAAGCCAAGGAAATTATAAGAAAATGTCCTACTTCTTCTTTATAAAACCAAACACCACTTCCTGCAAAAAGTAACCCAAAGGGTATGCAAAGGAATGAAATCTTGCAGATGGATGAGTTCCATTTTGTAGAATTTGGGAAATGAAAATATGTACATCACACCATTGATAACTTTTCAGGTTTTCAATGAACAAATGTTTTGAGTTCAGAAAAGACTGATTTGGTAATCACAGGTTTGCTAAAAGTTATGGCAATCATGGTATACCTGGACAAATAAAGCTAGATAATATTTCAGCGTATATCTCTAAGATATGAAACAGTGTTCCTTAATATGATGTAAAGTGTTTGCAGGTAAACCATACAATCCTACAGAGCAGGCAGTTATAGAAAAAAATAAAACCAAACTCTAAAGGATGTGTTAAATAAACAGAAAGGGATGATAAATACCACCAGAAATAGACTGTATAATGCTTTATTAACTTTGAGTTTTCTAGATGCTAATGAGAAAGGAAGAACAGCTGTGAAGAGATATTGCTCAGAAGGAAATAAATCAGCTGATATACTTTGAAAATAGACTGACGTCAGAATAGAAAGTGGGACATGTGTTATGTTCAGGAAGGGGTTTTCCTTTCTGTCCAAAGGAGAAGAAAAATTATGGGTACTATCAAAATTGATAAAGATTTGATTTGAACAAGAGATACCTCTTAATTAGAAGTGATGATAGTTCATCAAACATCATGGCCGTTAAATCTAAACTAACCTATAAAACAAAAGTTCTTTATTTGAACAGATATAACTTTGAAAAGAGAATCTTCCCAAAATTAGGGTTGGGAAAGGAATTTGTTTCTGTTTTTTTTTTTCCCCCCCAGTAACATAAAGGTATTCAACTAAGGAATCTGAAGACCTCTGGGCAAATGATACATCTGGGAAAAAAAGGACAAATTATTCAGAAAAAAAATTGTGAAGTAAGAGTAAATTGGTCTATTGGTATATATCACATTTTCAACAAGATAAAATTTTATGTTAGTTGATGGCGTAAATCACAAACAATCCCACACCAGTTTGGAATTATGATTAATAGAATGGTTATTTATTTAAAGGGGAAAAAAGTTACAGATCACCGTCCCAAACAACAGCCCTCTGTGCAATCAGGAAGGGAGCCTAGTCGTAAGAAGTGGAGCCGGAAGCCAGAGAGCAAGTAGAGGGAAGTGGCCGCATTTTTAAAAATAGAGACCATGCCCCAATGGGCTGGTATCTCAGCAGCTATTGGCTGAAGGAGCAGAAGGAGCTCCCGCAACACTTCCCCCTTTTGTTTAAGTAAGAGAGTTCTAAACCTACTATGAAATTATATACAATAAGCACAAATATCCTATTCCAACTAGCTTAAGTCTTGTTTAATAAATAACTTGGCCAAGTCATGAGAGGAAAGTAACTACATTTATATAGTCTTCAACCCCATCGAAGATCTGAGAAGGAAAATAATGTTACCTGAGTAATTAGGAAGTGCATTCAAATGTCTAAAACATGCAACAAATCACAGAGACAGCTAGCTACCTGGACAATCACCCAAAGTCACGTTTGCAGTGTTGAAGCAACCAACTTTGGCTAAGGCCTAACTTAACTGACATACCATTTTCAAAGGCAAGAAACTATTCAGAAATATCTTACCCTGTCTTGGCAGGATATGACAGTCCTGTTTTATCCATTTATGGATGCTCTGTATCTGTCAGTGGTTGAGGAATGGGCATTTCTTTGCCCAAAAGCCAGTTTTGCCAAGAAGAAAGGCTCCATGTGGAGTGTCTTTGGTGCTCAACATTCTCTCGAGAATAGATTGGTGTTGCCAGGAGCAATTGTGTCTCACTACCAAATTATTTGTCTACCATGGAACTCTGAGTTAAATTAAAGGCCATTTTCTACAGCTCTTTGAAGAGGTTGAAGATTATCTATCTATTCTGAGTATAATCTCTATTTATCTAACGAACCTGATTAGTCTAATTATAAATGACAAACATAGATGACTACTGATCTATATGTCAATACCTATCTAACTTAAAGACTAAGACAATAAACAACTGTGCAATAAATGAGGACAATATGACCTCCAAATATCCAAATATAAACAATGTACAAATATACAATGCAATATGGTAAGTACATACTATATATATATATATATATATCAATACAATATATATCAATACATAAATGTTTTAAACAGAGGTAGAAACATGCATGCATACAATAGTCAATATAATTTAACTTTGTATCAATATACAAGAATTGATACCAAATTATTTGTCTAAAAACAGTAACTCACAATTACAAATCTATTATCCCATCATCTAATTATCTCTTTTTTTTTCAAAAAGATCCCCAAGCTTATAAAATTCCTCCCCCAACCCCCAAACCCTCCACCATATACTAATTATAATCAACCCTTAAATAATGTCCCTAAACCCAAGGACAAACTTTACTGGGAGAGGGGACATCGTCCTCTAGAATTACTTCCAGCTGTCATGGGGGCAATGTCTTTCTGGGGGATCCTGTGAAAGTAAAATGATGGTTAAATTCCAAGATCAATATCTTTTAAAATTGCAAATAGTCTCTGAGTATTTTGTGTAGATCTGGCCAGAATGTTGTACAAGATGTGCATCATTTCAGATAACCAAGTTGGAACTGTCTTGTGCAGCTGGTACCCAAAACAGGTCTTGTACTCTTAACACCAATCTACTTCAAGAGGAAGATGGGCATCGAAGAAGCTCCTTATGGAGTTTGATAGCCATATGGGCAAGAAACTGCTCTTGCCTGGACTGTTGCATAAACTGGACATAAAGAACCCACAGAGAGAGGACTGCTGAACTTGCCCAAAGGTGAGATGTTCCTTCTGGGTTCCTGATTCATTAAAGAATCTGCGAGACGTTCTGCAGGACGCAGCAGAAAGTGACTGAACTGTCTTTGGAATTTCCTGCTTCATGGAAATGTCTGCTGAATACTTATGGGCCTGTAGGCTGAAGATGGATGCCCCAAAGGTACAGAGGAACTTTGGGTGACTGTCCAGGCAGCGAGTTGTCTCTGTCATTTCTAGAGTTTGAAAGTTGCATATGACTTGTTTACTTAGGTAATATTATATCCTTCTGGAGTCTATGATGGAGTTGAAGAATAAATAGATAGTTATAGCTTTCCTTAGTTATGATAAAAAATAAAATAGATCTAAATATTGTAACTGTAATCCTTGCTTGATAACTGTTTTGTTATATATAATTTTGCTATGTTAAAGTTGAAGCCTTTCTTTTTTGTTTAAACAGAAGAAGGGGAAATGATGGAGGAGATTTATCTGTCTATGTTACTTTCATTGGTTAATTAATAAAGAAAACTGCCTTGGCCCTTTTTTTTTTTTTTTTGGTTTTTCGAGACAGGGTTTCTCTGTGGCTTTGGAGCCTGTCCTGGAACTAGCTCTTGTAGACCAGGCTGGTCTCGAACTCACAGAGATTCGCCTGCCTCTGCCTCCTGAGTGCTGGGACTAAAGTCCTGACTTTCTTTCTCATGTTCTCTCTCCTTCTGCTTCTCATCAGGACCTTGGGAGCTCAGTCCGGTGCTCCAATGTGGGGCTCTGTCATTTTCTTCCCAATCAAGGTCCCATTAAAATTCTTCACAGAGATTGAGAGGACAATAATCAACTTTATATGGAAAAACAAGAAACCCAGGATAGCCAAAAAAGTCTTATACAATAAAGGTACTTCTGGAGGCATTACCATCCCTGACTTCAAACTCTATTACAGAGCTACAGTATTAAAAACAGCTTGGTATTGGCATAAAAACAGAGAAGTTGACCAATGGAATCGTATAGAAGACCTGGATCTTAAACGACAAACCTACGAACACCTGATTTTTGATAAAGCAGCCAAAAGTTTACAATGGAAGAAAGAGGGCATCTTCAACAAATGGTGCTGGCATAACTGGATGTCAACCTGTAGAAGAATGAAAGTAGATCCATATCTATCACCATGCACAAAATTCAAATCCAAGTGGATTAAAGACCTCAATATTAATCTGAACACATTGAGCTTGATAGAGGAGAAAGTGGGAAGTACTCTACAACAAATGGGCACAGGGAACCATTTCCTACTCATAACCCCAGCTGCACAGACATTAAGGGCAACATTGAATAAATGGGACCTCCTGAAGCTGAGTAGCTTCTGTAAAGCAAAGGACATTGTCACTAAGACACAAAGGCAGCCTACTGACTGGGAAAAGATCTTCACCAACCCTGCAACTGACAAAGGTCTGATCTCTAAAATATATAAGGAACTCAAGAGACTAGACGGTAAAATGCCAATTAACCCAATTAAAAAATGCGGCGCTGAACTGAACAGAGAATTCTCAACAGAAGAAGTTCAAATGGCCAAAAGACACTTAAGGTCATGCTCAACCTCCCTAGCTATCAGGGAAATGCAAATCAAAACAACTTTGAGATATCATCTTATACCTGTCAGATTGGCTAAAATCCAAAACACCAATAATAACCTTTGCTGGAGAGGTTGTGGGGTAAGGGGTACACTCATCCATTGCTGGTGGGAATGCAAACTTGTGCAACCACTTTGGAAAGCAGTGTGGCGGTTTCTCAGGAAATTCGGGATCAACCTACCCCAGGACCCAGCAATTCCACTATTGGGAATCTACCCAAGAGATGCCCAATCATACTACAAAAGCATTTGCTCATCTATGTTCATAGCAGCATTATTTGTAATAGCCAGATCCTGGAAACAACCTAGATGCCCTTCAGTGGAAGAATGGATCTTTTTCTTTTTTTATTAAACTATGTAAATCAATAGTGGCCTTCACCATGCTGTTGGCCATCAGTGGCTAAAATTCTCCTGCCCTGCATTTATTTGTCCAGGATTTCTCAATGTTCTTTTGTTCTAGGTAGGACACTGTTTCTATATTGTGTCATGTGGAAGACTTGCCCAGCATGTGAGTTTTGCAATTATGCAAACCATATTTTGTATGTAATTTTGACTCTATGGCTATATCTCTTTTCTTGTTCTGACTCCAAGTGCCTCTAAAGAACTGAGCAAGATTCAGCCAGAATTTCTATCAGGACTGCACTGATCTCTAATATTTTGTAGAAACCAGTTCACTAAACAAAGAAAGTAGTTGGAAAGCCTGTTTATGAATTGGGGAAGAAAGATTGAAAGTATATTAAATATACTCAATGAATATAAGTAATTTGAGATTGATCTGTATGTTGGAAAAATCAATAATGAATTTATTGAAAGCATAATCCACATGTGTTGATTTTCTTCTTTACTAATTTTTAAATTTTTCTGCGCATTGTTCCAAATCTCTCATGGAAAATGAAAGATTGATGCTTGCATTGATAACAGTGTTTGGCATTTGTATAATATCAGAAGGAACAGCAAGATATCAGAAGTAAAGTTGTAAACTTATGGTTTCTTAATTATAGAAAGATCAAGTAATAAGTAAGGGCAAATAGAAAAGACTGTACAGTATAAGCTTAGGCCTGAAATTATAAGATCAATCTAATTGATGAAGGAAATATTTTTTTTTTTTTTTGGTTTTTCGAGACAGGGTTTCTCTGCAGCTTTTTTAGAGCCTGTCCTGGAACTAGCTCTTGTAGACCAGGCTGGCCTTGAATTCACAGAGATCCACCTGCCTCTGCCTCC
The DNA here is from genome assembly GCF_903992535.2 of Arvicola amphibius. Lineage (NCBI taxonomy): Eukaryota > Metazoa > Chordata > Mammalia > Rodentia > Cricetidae > Arvicola > Arvicola amphibius. The sequence goes on from NC_052051.1 coordinate 90,444,568, forward strand.
CCAGTGCTGGGATTAAAGGCGTGCTCCACCACTGCCCGGCTGGAAATTAATTTTAAAAACCCATCATTCCTTCCTAATAAAAAAACTTTGAAAAGGCTAGGAGTGCATTAAACCTATGTTAACAGTAATGATTATTTATACCAACCAATAACTAATATAATGCCCATGAAGAAAATTCCTTTAACTTAGTAACAAAATAAGGATGGTCTGTATTTTCATTTATATTTACTGTAATTCTTGAAATCTTAGCTATATTTATAAAATATGAAAAATAAATTAAAAAGATACAGATAGGAAATGAAGTCTAAGTATCCACTAGAGAGATCATACCTTTATAATATCGTCAGACTGAAGTTGAGAATTGTCCTTTTAAGTTCTGTAAAAATCATGTTGAGATTTTGATGGGTTTTATTGCATTGACTCTACAGATTGCTTTTGATATGACGACCATTTTTCCTATGTTAATGCTATTGATCCATGAGCATGGAAGACCTTTTTTTGATTTTTCGAGACAGGGTTTCTCTGTGGCTTTGGAGCCTGTCCTGGAACTAGCTCTTGTAGACCAGGCTGTCCTCGAACTCACAGAGATCCGCCTGCCTCTGCCTCCCGAGTGCTGGGATTAAAGGCATGTGCCACCACTGCCCGGCTATGGAAGACCGTTTTATCTTCAGATAACTCCTTTGATTTTTTTTTTAAAATCCTTAACAAATTTATTAACAAGTCATTGATTTGGTTGGCTCGAGTTACCACAGAATATTTTATATTATATTATTTGATATCATTGTGAAAGTTATTTCCTTAATTGCTTTCTTGGTCCAAGTCTCAACTTCACATGGAAAACAAATAAGAACAACCATCTTCCCTCAAAAAGTTATAGCTGTAATATTTGTGAACCATAAAAGGATTACTGGAGGTCTCAGAATTCCCAATTGCAAATTGAACTACAGGACTATAGTCATAAAAAACTTACGGTATTGTCATAAAAACAGACATGTTGATCAATGGCATCAAAGACCCAGACAAAAATCATCACACCTGTGGTTTTTGTTCTTTTTTTAAGCCAAAAATATGCATTAGAAAAATTACAGGACCTCTATCAAATACATTTGGTTAAACAGTATGTCTGCAAGTAAAAGAATGTAAGCAGATAAACAATTATCACCCTATACAAAACTAAGTGGCACAAAGAGCTTGACATAAAACTGTAAACACTGACTTTGATAGAAAAGAAAGTGGCAAGTAGGTTTGAATGTTTTGACATGGAAGACAACTTTCTGAAGAGAACACCAATCACAGCATAAAGATTAACAATTAATAAATGGTAACTCATGAAAATGAAAAACTTTGTAAGCCAAAGGACACTGATAATTGAATAAAAAGGGAACCTATAGGATGGGAAAAGGTTTTTACCAACTACATATACAATAGATAACAAATACACAAGATATATAAAGATACCATAAAACTAAATATAAAAACATATAATCCAATAAAAATATGGTACATATCTAAACAGAGACTTCTACATAGCAGAGACTCAAATAGTTGATGAACAAGAAATGTTCAGATCTGTCTTATTTTGGGTTCTATCATTGTGAACAGAAACCCTGACCATGGCAAATCTTACAAAGGAAAACATTTAACTGGGGCTGGCTTACAGTTTTAGAGGCTTATCTTCATGGTGGCATACTGGAAGACAGGGTGCTGAAGAAAAAGCTGAGTGTTCTACATCTTGTTCTGCAGGCAACAGATGCAACTGTGTGCTGCACTGATGGTAAACTGAACATAAGAGACCTCAAAGCCCACCTCCCATAGTGACATTCTTCCTCCAACTAATTCACATTACTCCAGTAATGCCACTTCTCCTAATAGTACCACTCCTTTTGGGGGGCAATTTTCTTTAAAACTGTTACAATATCCTTATCCAATGCAGAAATTGAAATCAAAATTACTCAGAGACTCCATTTTAAACTTGCCAGAATGGCTAAGTTAAGAACCACAAATAACATCTTATGTCATTACTGGTGAAAGTGCAAATTTGTACCACCACTATGGAAATCAATATATTAGAGCTATTTGCTTGGTATTCTTATGGGAATCCTAACGATGAGAATGATTAGACTCTGACTTCTTTTGCTTCTCTTAAGACTCTTTTTCCTCCTACTGAGTTGCTTTGTACTACTTGGACATGATAGTTTCTTTTCTTTTATTATATTTTATTTTGTCATCTTTATTTGTTGCCTCTTGGAAGCCTGTTCTTTTTTAAAGAGACATAGAAAGGGTATGGATCAGGAGGAGAGGGAGAGTGAGAAGGTAATGGGAAGAGTGGGGGGAACAATAATCAGGATATATTTAACGATAAAAGAATCCATTTTTAATAAAAGAAATTAAAAGAACAAAGAAAAGCTGAGCCTCATTTATGTAACAACTACCTATTTACACACAGACTTTCTCTATGTGATGTTTCATCCTTGACATTGCTTCATCTTTGGCTGATTTTGTCTCTAATTCCTCAGCATTCCATTAAGTTTTGCCTCCCGGGTAATAGGAATGACACATTCCTTGACTTAAAATAGGTATGTGAATAACTGAGTAACAAAACACCTTCCTTTATGGCCTAAATATTTCACTGTGAAGAAAGAATATAACTATTTTTAATGAGTTGAATTATTTGGTTGGATGAATGAGCAGAAAATAAAATATATGTATTTGAAAATGTTTCCATTACTATACATACTTAAAGTCTTCATATATCTCTCCCTAAAATTTTAGATTATATATATAGTTTAGCAATAGGTCTGTTGGTCACATCTTAGTCACATCTTAATTGGACAGAGGAACCCTTCAAATTACTTTCATACCTTCTCTGTTTTATATAAAATAGATAGTTCTTAAGTCCTCCATTTTCTCCTAGGGTGAACTTAAAACATGTTATCTATCTTTGGCATCTGTCTCAAGTAATTTTGTTCCTATTGTATGTCTTTCTGTTTCATTTTCTGGTAACAAATACCTAGAGTTTTTCTTTTGTCTGTTTTGAGGCAGAGTTCTCTGTATAACAGTCCTAGTTGTCCTGGAACTAGTTCTTGTAGACCAAAGTGACCTGGAACTCACAGAGATCAGTCTGCCTCTGAGTGCTAGCATTAAAGGTGTGTGTCATCAACACCCAGCCAAATGCCATTTTTTTCTATTCTCTTTAGTCCAGATTTTCTATAGTTTTAAAAAAGATATATGTCATGGAATACTCTCTTTGTACACTGGGAATATATGTCAGTATGACTGGCTTAATAAAAAACTGAACAGCTAAGAGGTAGGCAGGATTTCCAGGCTCAGATGACACTTGGACAAAAAAAGAGGTGGAGATATTAGCAGACACAAAGTAAGCAGGATGGAAACTAGAGAGATGAGATAATAAAGTCACAAGAGACATAAGTAACTTAAGAGATATGGGTTAATTTAAGTTATACTAGCTAGTTAGAAACAAGCCTAAGTTATTGGCCAAGCTTTCATAATTAATTGATGGGGGAGCTAACCAATCCCCTTGTTTGAGGGGCGTGCCCCCTCTTGGGCCCCAAATACCTTTAAAACATCCATGTACATTTGTTTTCGCTCTCTTTGGTTTCCTGCACTCCTGGTGTTCGTGGGATCCTTGGTCGTGTAAGTTTTCCCTCAATTATTAAAACCTTTTAAATAGACCTGGTCTGGTTATTTATTAATCAACCTCACCCCCTACATTTTGATGCCCAATGTGGGGCTTTTTTTAACCCGCCTTAGAGCCTCTGGTGGCCACCTGAATCAATGACCATCGGGGCTCCCTTTGCCAAAGGAGTTGACCCCCACTACTGCACGGGTCTTGCCAGCTCACCAAGGCCTTGTCCCTGCTCTGGCCTCACCTGCCCACCATAGTAGTTACCCACCAGAGACAAGCAGTTACTGCCTGCATCCCAGCGTTCGAGCTTATGTCTCTGTGTTTGTTTTATAAGCTGATGATCCAAAGTAAACTCCATACAATTACATGTATTCTAAGAAACTCCTGGACTTTGGTACCTTTCATATCACTAGAAATTGAGTATTGAATTTAACACAAACAACAGCAAAAAAATTTCACTAGATGTCTATAGATTGAATTGTTTCCTTTACAACATGGCTATCTTTCTAATAAAGCTCAAAAGCCTTGTTATATAATAGCTTTAACAATACATAAATTATTATTTTAAGCTGTGGAGTTATGTCTTATCCTTTTCAATGTTTTTTCTAGCCTTGAGGAATACAAAGAACTCTTTTCAAATCCTCCGTACTTCCACTGCAGTATATTTTTCATGATCTTTTGAATTATTAATAGATCAAATCTGCATAAGAACCAGTTTCACTTCACTTTTTACTTTTTCTTGTTAATCAAATTTCAATTGGAATTTATTTTAGATACGAGTTAAATTCCATCTCACTTGACACTGACTTATATAGAGTTCTGTATATTCCCTAGTAAGGCTATCAGAATTCTAATAACTTTTTTCAGACAGGGTAAAAACAAAGAAAGACAAACCAAAGGAACTTATTACACAGTAATAATAGTCCCACTATTACACAGGACTATCTAAAGACCAAGTGGCGTGCACACTATGCCACCCTTGTGTATTGGTGGAAAACATATTAGTGGTGTATTGACTATGGAGTGACTTAAATCTGGAAAGGTCTTCAGTCCTGAGCAGTCCAATGAGAGAAACATGCACACAAACTCACCCTATTTGGGAATCATAGCAAAATGTTTATACTTAAATGAAATGCAGAATAGCATTCCTTTTCATGAAGTTTCCTAAACAAGCCAGCTTCAGGCAAGAGACACATAACACAGTTTCCCATGCTATTGTAGCAACGGAGTGTTTGTGAGTGTGAGAGTGAGGGCAGTTGGGTACTGGACATTTCGTTTTGAATGCCTGGAAGCACATTTAGCAATGTGTCCCTGTGTCATTTTTCATCTGCTTCGTTTATTTTGTTGTTGTTGTAGTTTTTTTCTTGGCCTCTGAAAAAAACATAAATATTAGGTATTTCAAATTTTACTAAATTGTTTCATTGACACTTGAAATTCAAACCATTACTTTCTCATACAGCTTTCTTTGTGTAAACTGTATTTCGTATTGTGAACAAATCATTTTGAGTTGGAATATTCCTTAAATATACCTTTTTTAAAATTATCTTCTTTATGCACAGAGTTTTAAAACCTCAATCTAAACTAAACACACAGAAAAAACTTAGGCAAATGAAACTAAAGCTAATAAGAAAATTAAAATAAAATGTCTGTTGATAGAAAAGACCTATTTACTTTTCTTTTCTAGGACATTCACTTACAGAATAATAAATCTATATTGATAAGGGGTTATCCAGCACACTGGTGAAAAGATCAAATGGGCCCTCAAGAAGATGGGTATCATTCCATGCTCTGGACCCATACTTCTACAAGAAAATGAAACAGTAATAGTATTTGTTATTTCTTTGATTTATACTTTATTTCTTTCTTTGAAAGGCTTAGATATTTAACTATTGTGAGCTATGTTGGGTAGTTTTATGCCAACCTGAGACAAGCTAATGTCTTATGAGAGGATGAAACATCAATTAAGAAAATGTTTCTTGCCGGGCGGTGGTGGCGCACGCCTTTAATCCCAGCACTCGGGAGGCAGAGGCAGACGGATCTCTGTGAGTTCGAGACCAGCCTGGTCTACAAGAGCTAGCTCCAGGACAGGCTCCAAAGCCACAGAGAAACCCTGTCTCGAAAAACCAAAAAAAAAAAAAAAAAAAAAAAAAGAAAATGTTTCTTTTTTTTTCTTTTTTTTTCCTTCTCATGGTTTATTATTTTTTTTATATTTAAATATTTCCATCTCCTTCCCTCCTCCTCCCCCTCCCTCTGCTCCTCCTCCCCCTTCCCTCCCCTCCTTCTCCCCCTTCCCTCCCCTTCCCTCCACCCATACCTCCCCTCCCTCCCTCTCAAGGCCAAGGAGCCATCAGGGTTCCCCACTCTATGCTAAGTCCAAGGTCCTCCCAACTCCCCCCAGGTCCAGGAAGGTGATCGACCAAGCTGAGAAGGCTCCCACAGAGCCCATCCATGAAGAACACTCAGAGCCCAGAGCCATTGTCCTTTGCTTCTCAGTCAGCCCCCGCTGTTGGCCACATTCAGAGAGACGGGTTTGGTCGCATGATCCATCAGTCCCATTCCAACTGGAGTTGGTGATCTCCCTTTAGTTCTGTCCCACCATCTCCATGAGTGAACGCACCCCTCACGTTCCTGATTTTCTCCCTCATGTTCTCGCTCCTTCTGCTCCTCATCAGGACCTTGGGAGCTCAGTCCAGTGCTCCAATGTGGGGCTCAGTCACCTTCCCCATCTGTCGCCAGCTGGAGGTTCCCTCACGGTCCTGACTTTCTTTCTCATGTTCTCCCTCCTTCTGCTCCTCATCAGGACCTTGGGAGCTCAGTCCGGTGCTCCAATGTGGGGCTCTAAAGAAAATGTGAAGGCAGCAGATATGAGAGTTGATTCATCAAAATCCATGACTTTCTTTCTCTCTAGAATTGACTCCGTTTGCAATGCTTTGTCTGTTAACTTTCTGGTTCTTTTCCCTTCTTAGTCTATAAAGTTAAAACAACCTTAGTAATAGCTCAATTCAGGAGATACATATTACATTTTATCAAATTTGAGCATCATATTATTGACCTCTAAAAGGTTTTTTGTTTTTTGTTTTTGTTCATTTTTTTGCATCAAAGTTTCCGTGAATGAATACTTGCCTATGATACACAGACCTGTGAAGAATTAAAGCAGTATGTATCGATAAAAAAAAAAAAAAAAAAGAAAATGTTTCCATAAGACTGCACTACAGGAAAGCAAGTAGGGAAACAATTTAATTAGTGATTCACAGGGGAGAGTCAGTCCATTCTGAGTGGTGCAGTTCCTAGGGTGGTGATCCTGGTTTGATAAGAAAGCAGGTTCAAATCTTGGCAGCCATAGCACATGCATTTAATACCAGCATTTAAGAGTCAGAGAAAGGCAGAAGAGGGGGGATGAATCTCTGTAAGTTCAAGGCCAGTCTGGTCTACAAGAGCTAGTTCCAGGACAAGTTTCAAAGCTACAGATAAACCCTAATTTGAAAAACAAAAACAAAAACAAAATAAAACAAACAAAAAAAAAACTCAGAAAAAAACAGAAAGCAGGTTGAGCAATCTATGGGACGCAAGTCATTAACCAGCACCTCTAAGGCCTCTATGTCAGCTCTTGCCTTGAGATCCCTACCCTGACTTCCTTCTTGGATGAACTATAGTATGGAGGTGTAAGCCAAATAAAACCCTTCCTCTTCAACACAGTTTTAGATCATGCTGTTTCACTGAAGCAATAGAAACCCTAACAAAAACAGGAATAGATATTTGCTAAGCAAAATCATTAAAATTTACTTTAATAATATAATGCAAGTTAGCAAAGGAATATGTATCATGATACACAGTTGATGGTTTTCTGAATGTGCAGGAATACATGGGAAAAACTGCTTTTTCTGGAAACATAATGATGATTTCAGCATAGCACTGTTTTCTTCCCTTTCAGCAAAAAATTATGGATATAGATGAAATTTAGACAATTATAAATCCTTTCTTTGGTACTGAAGAAGGTTCAATGAACCCTCTTTTATATGTCCCTGGTGTAACTTTCATAAATTTAATATTTTCAAAGAGAGCATAGTTTGCTAACATTGAAAGCAATTTGATGCACTCTGATCTTCGCTTGGACAATTGAATCCATATAGTTTTATTTGCAAAATTCATCTTGCTCTTGACCCTCTCAGAGCTAAGAATATTTTCAATTTTTCTAAATTTTATTTAGCAAGGGATCAAGTAGTTCTCTGAATGTTGAAATGAAGCCCAGGGCCCTACACTCTGGCACTTCACACAAACAAGCCAAACTCACACAGAACAAACACACAGACTCTTCAGAGTTTAGAAGGTGAACTGATGTCTGCCTTCAGAAACAACTGAGGGGTCTGAGTTGCTGTGAGAGTCTTCATGTTTTACTGTAATGTTTGACATCAGACCAGCACCACAAAGATCTTCATCTTGTATGTTTTTCTCACCAATTAAGAGTTATTTATCTTATTTTGACATTTTGTTTACTTTTTTCTTCTTTTTTGCCCCCCCCCCCTAGTTTAATGTTTAGCTCTTTTGAAAATTTTATTCTAGGAAAATGAAACATCTATACTTCATAAAATTTTGCCATAGAATTTTATATTTACGATTAATATCCCATAAAACCCAGATATGGTCAAATAGTCTATGGTAAATAAAAGTATAAATATTTACCTCTCACAAACACATTAAAAGATTGAATAATACACACTTGTCCCAAAAATGTTTGTAGATAAATAAATTAAAGAAATAAAATTAAAATACCTATAACCTAAGATGGATTTAATGTTTTCAAGGAATTTACTTCAAGCTTTAGCTGAATCCGTTTCTTCTATTTTCCTTATACTTTCTGTTTCCAAATTCCTTTTTCTGAAAACTATTAGTAAATACATTAAAAATATTAAAAACAGTGAAAATTTAATCCTGATTATGATCTTAAATCAAATAAAGATGGATAAATGGATTAAAAGGATATAATACCTGATAACCTTACCTCACTAGGATGCCAGGTGACAGGGACATAAACTTACATGTATTTCACCTAGTAACTGGCCTGTCATTTATGATTTTTTGTTTTGTTTTCATCTATAATAAAGTTAAAATTTAAAATAAATCATTAAAAAATCTCAATTGATTATTTAAAATATAATTTCCCTTTTGAACATTATATACCATGACCTTTGTTTGATGTCTCAAGGAAACATTATTTTATGTTTACCTAAAATTATATATAACAAATAATATATAACAATGATAAAATACATTATATCTGATAATAGTGTATGTTTATATATGTGTATAGATATGCATATATTTGTATCTATATGCATATACATATATACTCGAGATTTAAATACTTCCCACAAAAAACATAGTAATAATTATAGTAAGCCTTCTTGTTAAATAGTTGGTCAGGGCAGTCCCAATAATTCTCAAACAAAGTATATTATTAGTAAAGTATTTGATTAACTGTCATGGATTGAGCTTGGGCCTCTATTGATAGTCATATTGCCTACTGATAACACAGGATTTGGAAGATGTGAGCTGGATCTCACGTGAAAGCCTCTTTCCTGCAGTCTAGTTTCAACACTCCAGAAAATATTATGAAAGTTGGCAAGGGAAAGAAAAAGTTAAGCAGTCTTACTGTGCTGGGATACTTATGAATTATGACATTTACTAAACTGTCAAGATATACACAAAGGTACAATAACAGCAACTCATATACCAGTGGTAACCAATAGCTATTTAGTTTGACTGGAGGCCCACTCAACAGGGACTGAAAATGTATCCAGCTTCCTCTGATTGCTAAGATCATGAATCTTAGAAGAGAATATTAAACCATCACTTAGTCATAGGCCCACTAAAGAATTTTTGTTATGTGCAATATTAAAAGCTTACAGATTAACCACTGTAGGTTTACACTTTGTTAACAAGGCAGCTATTTTCCCGAGGAATAAACAAATGAATGGCAGAGACAAGGATCACCAACATAAAAATTGACTTTTATTATTTATCCGGTTTTAACCACAAACAAAACAAAGCAAGCAAGCATCTCAGAACATATATTGTTCTATTGTCTGAATGATATTTTAACATCTTACAAAGAATAGAGCTGACTATCTTGGATGTACATATTATTGAATGATTAGTTCTTTTAATTCCTGACCAGTCTTGACTAGAAGAAAAGGATATTGTTTCAAAGACATGTAGACAAAAGCTTCCTATACACTGAAGGCAAACATGAGTGAGAGACATTTGAAAGCTGAGAAGCCATATTCTTTTCTGAGTCCCTTAGTATATGTCAGTTTACCACTCTACCTCACTGAATGTGGATTAGAGCAGTAATATACAGTATTTGGGGTAACGTAAACAACATGACTAGTTCTTGAGTTCTCTTTGCTTATCACCTACAACTAAGTTGCTCAGCTCCAATTTATTTCTTTATTAACAAATAAAATAATATACTACAGAAGTATTTAGTTTATAATTCAAACTGCTGTGTACAGAATAAAAACAGTTCAAGGAGAAATAACTAGTGTAGGAGAATTGTCTGTATTCTGTCAATCATGTTTTAAATAAACACTGATTGGCCAGGCAGGAAGTATAGGTGGGAAAACCAGACAGGAAGTAGAAATGATGCAATGAGAACAGGAGAATTCTGGGAAGGAGGAAGTTGATTTCCCCAGTCCTGCACAGATCACTGAGGAAGCAGGATGTGATCTGCCAGCTGAAAAAAGGTACCCAGCCATATGGCAAACATAGATCAGAACAATGAGGTAATATAAGCTACAAGAGCTAATAAGTATCCTGAGCTAATGTGCTAATCAGCTTTATAATTTGTAGAGATCTCTCCATGATTTTCTTTGGGGCTTGCTGGCTGTGTGGGTACCAGGTGGGACAGAAAACCCAACAAATAACAAATGCACACAGAGAAAGAGGGAGGTAAATAATTAATTTATCAAAATATGTTACTACCTATGGGAAATTCATTTTATTCTTGTAATTTTCCCAATAATGGAAATTCATTATATACATAAGAGTTTTCTATTACATCATTATTTAACAAAGTAAATTTGGATGAGATTGTAATGACCATGTGTTGCAATATATTTGATCACAGTGTGTAGAGATATGTAACTGTTATTGGTTTAATAAAAAACTAAATGGTCAATAGATATGAAGAGGGTATAAATGGGACTTCCAGACAAAGAGAACTCTAGGAAGAAGAAAGGGAGAGTTGCCAGCTGGATGCAGAGGAAACAGGACATGCAGGAGGAAAGGCAAACACCATGAGCCACAAGACAAGATGGAGATGAATAAAACTGTGTTATTTTAAGTTCTAAGAGCTAATTAAAAACAAGCCTAAGTTAAAGCTCAGCTTTTATAATTAATAATAAGTATCCATGTCATTATTTGGGGATGGCAGGAGAAAGGAAAGTCAGACTATAACCCTGTTGTGAAAAGGAGCTGTAGCAGTTTTAAAATAACAACAGACATATTGCTAAAGATAGTCTGTATGTCAAAGAAATTTTAACAATTACAAATTGTTCACTAAGCCAAAATATAAAAATTTACTTCAACAATATAATACCAATTAGAAAACCCACATTTCTCTTTATAAAACTTTCGTGCACTTAATGGTTTTCTGATGGTACAATCATACCAGTTGAAAGTTACATTTCATGGGATCTCTTTATTTTAAAACAACAAAAGAAAAATATATGCTGGGAAGCAAGAAACAAAGTCAGGGTGGATAATAGTCTCTTTAGGACTGGGCAGACAAACCCTAGAGACTAGAGACTACAGAACTGAGATCTTGTCGTTCAAAATGCAGCCTTTAGTTTTCAAATTTAAAACTAGCTAAAATGAATCAAGTATTGCCATTTCATCTTTGTCTCTGGAAAAGGTTCCCCCACTAGAGAAAGTGATTTTTTTCTAATATCACTCAACGTAGCACTGCATTATTGATAAATTATATGTAGAACGCATTATATTATATGTAAACATTGAAAGACTAATTTAACTACTATGAAAATGTGTAATTGTTTGTATACCATTTCTCAAGGAAACGTTTTCTACTATTTGTATGGATTAAGGTTGGTCCACAAAAATGTATCTTAAATGTGTTCATCCAGTAAACATAGTTTTTAATTTTCTACCTAAAATTTTGAATGTCATATATTTTTACAGAATACTAATACCTTTGTTTTTTACTGACTCAATATTTGACATTTAACATATTATTTCTACTGACCACTAAGTAAGTAAACATTTTCCAAGTTCATATTCCATAGGGCTTTAGGCAAGATGTTGTTGCAACAAAGCAATCTCTCATGACAGCTAAATAAAACCAATGCATCTAGAAAAATTAACGCAAGCAGCGAAGAGCTAGAAGATGCCCCTAAAACAAAATTAGACTCTCTCAATTCAGTATAATTTTAGTATTAGAAATGAATTGCTGGTGAGAAGTTCCATCTATTCCCATGACAACATCTGTTTCCTCAGTCTCTAGTCTCACTTCCTATTCCATCTCTGTGAGGGGTAACCATTTGCTCAACAATGAAAGATGATTATTCCTCCTTTGTGTGCTATAATTATGGTATTATGTATGCATAATAGTGTTTTGAAAAATAGCAGAATATTATCATAAACTTTCTAGGAAGTTCTCTTGTGTTTTCTTTATATGTTTATTTACTAGTTTTCTTACTTTTATATGTAAAGTTCATCCCAGCTCTTCCCTACCACAGGAATCAAGACACCATGCAGCGTGAATGTATTTGCTTTATTCATATACATTTTATAGAATTGACTGTTCAGACACATGTTTACTTACTATTTTGCCTCTTTGTGCTTCATAGTCCCTGATCACAAAGATTTTCACAGAAACATATTCCAGAGAGCCAGTGTAGAATGCCAATTGAAAGGAAAAAAGATACAAAAAATCAAAATATAGAAAATTGTGCTGGTATTGTGGTACATTTAACAGCACTTGTTGCTCTATTGAAGGACAGGAGTACAATTCCTAGCAACAATGCTATGTGGATATCCCACACTTTTGACTTCTGGGGGCATCTTCACCCACATGCATAACCACACACAGACATCCGCACATACATATAATTAAAACAATAATACATTAAATATTTAAATAGATAAAATGAATTATATGTATATCTTCATATATGTATATTTATTTATGTATATATGATCATGATTCTAAAATTTAAAAAATTCCACGAATTACTGTCTGTTGTTAGTAAGGTTTTTTCCTAATAATATGACTAGAACTGCAACTGCAATCTTAGTTTGAATCCCTGCAGGTCCTGGCCCTAATATCCATTGGAAGAATTCACACAAAACAGAGACAAGCTGTGTTTGTTGCAGTGTGAAACAGGGAACATAATGGTCTAATGGTTCTTTTCCTTATCTAGAGTTTGTTGGTTTATTTAAATTATGTGTATTTGGCTGGGCGGTGGTGGCGCACGCCTTTAATCCCAGCACTCGGGAGGCAGAGGCAGGCGGATCTCTGTGAGTTCGAGGCCAGCCTGGTCTACAAGAGCTAGGTCCAGGACAGGCTCTAAAAAAAGCTGCAGAGAAACCCTGTCTTGAAAAACCAAAAAAAAAAAAAAAAAAAAAAAAAAAAATTATGTGTATTTGTATGTGAGTGCATGTGAGCAGGATATGTGCTTATGAACACAGGTGACCTTGTTGTCGGGAAAACTATATCTGATCTTTTAAGATGGAGTTACAGATGGTTGTAAACTGTCTGATGTGGGCACTGGTAACTGAACTAGAGTTGCCGGCAAAAACAGCACTTATAACTACTGAGGCATTACTTCAACCCCTTAATCTACATGCTGGGCAACTTCATATTATATCTCCACTGTCTAGAGCTTTGCCTGGGGGATTTGGTTTTGTCTGGGTAGTTGTTAGGCCTGTTTTGATTATCTCTTAGAAGGGTGAAAATGGCCATCTTTGTTTTTTTCTCTTTGTTTGTTTGTTTGTTTTGTTTTGTTTTTACTACTTGATGACTAGTGATCTTATAAAGGTTAGAATCTTAAGACAGTTTAGATAGTTATTATTATTGGCTTCCCAGTAAGTTGAAAGTAGCAGGTTGTATTCATCATCTGGCCTGAGATATAATACATTTTCCAATGAGCAACTAGACTCTCATAGACTAGTTCTTAGTTTTATTACTTTTTTATTATTGGAAGGTCCAACTCTAATGCACTTTCAGAGAACCATGACCCTACCTAACAGAAACTCAAATGAGAGAAGCTCTTTGCTATTCATGAACTGGTAGATTTGAAATTTAAAATACCTGCTTAAAGGAGAAGCAATGGAGTTCATGATATTTTAGAGGGAAAATGCAATGTCTAACAGAAATTCGAAAAGTCATAAACAATGAAAGTATGAGACAGAAACCCTTAACTGAAAACTATATTTACCAAATGTTAAGATGTGATAGAAGAATTCAGTGCCATTCAGCAGGTAAGAAAGATGTAGTACACTCAAATAGGAGGCAGCAATAATTAGGTAACTTATGAGACTGTTTCTGTGAATATATTCCTTACCTTTTCTTGAATCTCCTAACTTCTTTTTTCTTTTTTGGCAGTTCTCTGACTTTATTTGTCATTCAGCAGATTAGTTCTTATCTACATTAACTGTCTGTTCAAAGAAAAGAGGAGAAATCAAGTGTTTATGATATTATTACTATAAGTAATTATATATTAATTCATTTGAAACTTGTCAACTTTATTTTTGTAATATGAATAAAATTTTAAATATTAAAACTTATAAATAAAAATCATCACATATTGAGATTAAACCCAAATCTATGCATCTCGTTGAATGTCTATGCAGTTGGAGAACCACTGAAAACCTCTGGGCATTCATATTAGGTTTCATATTTTGCTACCAAATATACATAATATACTTAACAAGCACACACAAAGACAAATCCATGACCTGATTAAAACTGAAAAATAAGCCGGGCGGTGGTGGTGCACACCTTTAATCCCAGCACTCGGGAGGCAGAGGCAGGCGGATCTCTGAGTTCGAGGCCAGCCTGGTCTACAAGAGCTAGCTCCAGGACAGGCTCTAGAAACTACAGGGAAACCCTGTCTCGAAAAACCAAAAAAAAAAAAAAAATGAAAAATAATTAATTTATACTTATTTTATAGCTCATCTTTCTATTTTATGCATTATCCTTTCTCATCTGAATCTAAAGGAAAACTGGCAGTGATTTTTATTTCTGAGTTTTGTGACCTCACTAAATACATTTCTAAATTCATCCATTTTTCTGTAATTTTTATTGCATTTCCTTTACTGCTGAATAATATTCAATTTTTTTTATGTATCAGATTTTCATGATGCATTCATGTATTGATGAACAGCTAGGCTCTTTATTTTTCCTTGCAGTAGTTATTTCTAGATTTATTACATTGTTTAGACTTCATTATTAGCAACATATCTTGAAATATAAGTGATCAATCTTCAGCCTCTTAAATTAAGGAAAATATTAATATGTTGGTGTCCACAAAGATACATAGTAATGACATCTGGTATTTATAAGGCTGAATCATCAGATGATCAGCTAATCTGATGGAGGGAATTCATAGGTAAGGTTTATGAAAATATTGCCTATAATGCTTTCTGTCCTTGTCTGTAATTCTTTTGTGTGCCGCCCTGACCCCCACCAGAAAAACAGTCATGGAATTTGTCCCACAGCCTTGACAGCGTTTTTCTCACTTTTGGGGCACTGTTGTTCTTATAAATTGACAGAATGGCTTCCTCCTTTACTGTGTACTTCTCGTGAACAAAATATGCCTTTAAAGTTTGGCCTTTGTTCCACAGAATGGTGAGACACTTAGAAGCCTGTTTTCCATCATTAGTTAGCAGACAAGGCAATTAAGGTCAAATTAATTGACTAGCTAGATGGGTGTCTCTGAACATGGATTGCAAACTAGACTTTTCACAGATTATACACAAAGACAGAGTTGCAGATGGCTGGCTTGTTAAATCAAGGCCTTTCAGACACAGAGGGACATGAATCACTTGCCAGTTTCTCTAACCAGGCCCTGCTTAAAACAGAGACCAGTGGCCACTCCCTACTAAATTCCTTAGCAATTAACAATCTGCACAAACTTCTAACCTCAGTGTATGGTACAAAATTCAAGGCTCAGCTAATTAACTGTTTATGTTTATGTGCTAAAATTAATACGGATAATAAGAATAACAATTAATCAATAATCACATCCACAGAAGATGGTCTGGTCTCACAGCCTTGAATAATAAAGTTGCAAGCTCCCTTTCTCAGCGAGCTGTTTGGCCTGCAAGGGGACCTGAGAGTCTGCCAGAGGATCCATCATTCATTGGGTGAGGAGTGAGTGCCTGAACCATGGCTGCAGCCCGGAGAGGGACCACAAACATTCCCCAACTCCCCCCACCACCCACACATTTCCTGCTCTTCCTGCAGGGGTTATTCTCCCCAGATACTGCCTCTCTGTTCCTGTCCCTTCCCAGCTTACAACCAGAACCCCTCCCCCCCCCCCCCCCCCCCCCCCGCCTCATCCTCCCGTCTTTGGGGCCACAAAATCCCACAGCTCAGCCTGTTTGGGCACCGGGGACCTGGAATTGATTGCACCCAGGCCAGTGGGAGGTCCCCTCCTTCATTAGCCTGCCTGCAGCAAGATATGCCCTTTGTCAGTGAGCTGCTTGGCCTGCAAGGAGACCTGACAGTCTGCCAGAGGATCCATCATTCATTGGGGTGAGTGAATTTAATTCATTGGGGTGAATTGAACTTCTAAAAGAAGACTCAAAGGGGATTATTTAGAGGAAGAAATGGGCAGGCGCCAATGCAAGAATTCCTCCAACAATTTGAAAAACAACATGAAAGCACCAGAACCCAACGAAGTTATAACAGGAGGACTTGAACACACTAATCAAGAAGAAGTAGAAAAAACTGACTTTATGAAAGTAATAGAGTCCCTTAAACAGGAGGTGAAAAACTCCCTTAAGGAAATGGACGAGAAGAATAACAAAAAGTTTGAAGAATTGAATAAATCCGTAAATGATATCCTAGGAAACCAAGAAAAAACAATCAAACAGATAATGGAAATGGTGCAAGACTTGAAAACTGAAATGGAGGCAAGGAAGAAAACACAACCCGAGGGCCAGCTGGATATGGAAAATCTATGTAAACTAACAGAGACTACAGAAACAAGCATAACCAACAGAATAAAAGAGATAGAAGAAAGAATCTCAGATTCTGAAGATACCATAGAGAAAATAAACAAACAGATCAAAGAAAACAGCAAATCCAACAAATTCTCATCACAAAACATTCAGGAAATCTGGGACACAATAAAAAGACCAAACCTAAGAATAATAGGCGTAGAAGAAGGAGAAGAAATACAGCTCAATGGTCAAGAAAATATATTTAATAAAATTATAGAAGAAAACTTCCCAAACCTAAAGAAAGATATTCCTATTAAGGTTCAAGAAGCATACAGAACACCAAATAGATGGATCAAAAAAAAAAAAAATCCCCTCGCCATATTATAATCAAAGCACAAAACATACAGAATAAAGAAAGAATATTAAGAGCTGCAAAGGAAAAAGGTCAAGTAACATATAAAGGTAAACCTATCAGACTAACACCTGACTTCTCTATGGAAACCATGAAAGCCAGAAGGTCCTGGATAGATGTTTTGCAGAAACTAAGAGACCATGGATGCAAGCCCAGATTACTATACCCAGCCAAGCTTTCATTCACTATAAATGGAGAAAACAAAATATTCCAGGATAAAAACAAATTTAAACAATACATAGCCACAAATCCAGCCTTACAGAAAGTAATAGAAGGAAATTCACAAACAAAGGAGTCCAGCATTGCCCAAAATAACTCAGACATGTAGCGACCCTTCACCAGCACATCGCAAAGAAAGGAAACACACAATCTCTACTACGAAAAAAAAATGACAACCGGAGTTAACACCCACTGGTCATTAATATCACTTAATATCAATGGACTCAATTCACCTATAAAAAGGCACAGGCTAAGAGATTGGATACGAAAACAGGATCCAACATTCTGCTGTTTACAAGAAACACACCTCAACCACAAAGACAGACATCTACTCAGAGTAAAGGGTTGGGAAAAGGTTTATCAAGCTAATGGACCTAAGAAACAAGCCGGTGTGGCCATACTGATTTCTAACAAAGTTGACTTCAAACTAAAATCAATCAGAAGAGATGGACAGGGACACTTTATACTCATTACAGGAAACATCTATCAGAATGAAGTCTCACTCCTGAATATCTATGCCCCTAATACAAAAGCACCCACTTATATAAAAAAAACATTACTAGAACTCAAGGCAGCCATCAAACCAAACACACTGATAGTGGGAGACTTCAACACTCCTCTTTCACCAATGGACAGGTCAATTCGACAGAAACCTAACAGAGAATTAAGAGACTTAATAGAGGTAATGAACCAAATGGACTTAACAGACATCTATAGAACATTCCACCCAAACAGCAATGAATATACCTTCTTCTCTGCGGCTCATGGAACCTTTTCGAAAATTGACCACATACTTGGTAACAAAGCAAACTTCCACAGTTACAAAAACATATTAGTAACCACCTGCATCTTATCGGATCACCATGGATTAAAATTAGAATTCAACAACAATGCTACCCCCAGAAAGCCTACAAACTCATGGAAACTGAACAGTCAACTACTGACCCACACCTGGGTCAAGGAAGAAATAAAGAAAGAAATGAAAGTCTTTCTTGAATTTAATGAAAATAAAGACACAACATACTCAAACCTATGGGACACTATGAAAGCAGTGCTAAGAGGAAAATTCATAGCACTAAGTGACCACCTAAAAAAAAACGGAGAAAGCACACATTGGAGACTTAACAGCACACCTGAAAGCTTCAGAAAAGAAAGAAGCAGACTCACCTAGGAGGAGTAGAAGACTGGAAATTATCAAACTGAGGGCAGAAATCAACAAAATAGAAACACAGAAAACAATCCAAAGAATCAATGAAACAAAAAGCTGGTTCTTGGAGAAAATCAACAAGATTGACAAACCCCTAGCCAAACTAATCAAACGGCAGAGAGAGAACACACAAATTAATAAGATCAGAAATGAAAAAGGGGACATAACCACAGACACAGAGGAAATTCAGAGAATCATTAGATCTTACTACAAAAGCCTGTATGCCACAAAGTTGAAAAATGTAAAAGAAATGGACACTTTTTTAGATAAGTACCATATACCAAAGTTAAACCACGACCAGGTAAATGCTCTAAATAGTCCTGTTAGTCGCGAAGAATTAGAAACTGTTATCAGAAACCTCCCTACCAAAAAGAGCCCAGGACCTGATGGGTTCAATGCAGAATTCTACCAGAACTTCCAAGAAGACCTAATACCTATACTCCTTAAGGTATTTCATAATATAGAAACAGAACAGTCATTGCCAAATTCCTTTTATGAAGCTACAATTACCTTGATACCTAAACCACACAAAGACTCAACCAAGAAAGAGAATTACAGGCCAATCTCACTTATGAACATCGATGCAAAAATTCTCAATAAAATACTGGCAAACCGAATCCAAGAACCCATTAGAAAAATTATCCACTATGATCAAGTAGGCTTCATCCCAGAGATGCAGGGCTGGTTCAACATATAAAAATCTATCAATGTAATCCATCATATAAATAAACTGAAGGATAAAAACCACATGATCATCTCATTAGATGCAGAAAAAAGCATTTGACAAAATTCAGCACCCCTTTATGATAAAGGTCTTGGAGAGATTAGAGATACAGGGGTCATTCCTAAATATAATAAAGGCAATTTACAGCAAGCCGACAGCTAACATCAAATTAAATGGAGAGAAACTGAAGGCCATCCCACTAAATTCAGGAACGCGACAAGGCTGTCCACTCTCTCCTTATCTCTTCAATATAGTACTTGAAGTTCTAGCAATAGCAATAAGACAAAACAAGGGGATCAAAGGGATTCGAATTGGAAAGGAAGAAGTTAAACTTTCATTATTTGCTGATGATATGATAGTGTACATAAGCTACCCGAAAAACTCCACCAGAGAACTCCTACAGCTGATAAACTCCTTTAGTAGCATGGCAGGATACAAGATCAACTCCAAAAAATCAGTCGCCCTCCTATATACAAAGGATAAGGAAGCAGGGAAAGAAATCAGAGAAGCGTCACCATTCACGATAGCCACAAATAGCATAAAATATCTTGGGGTAACTCTAACCAAGGATATGAAAGACCTATTTGACAAGAACTTTAATTCTTTGAAGAAAGAAATTGAAGAGGACACCAGAAAATGGAAGGATCTCCCTTGCTCTTGGATTGGGAGGTTCAACATAGTAAAAATGGCAATACTACCAAAGGCAATCTATAGATTTAATGCAATCCCCTTAACGATCCCATCAAAATTCTTCACAGATCTTGAGAGGACAATAATCAACTTTATATGGAAGAACAAGAAACCCAGGATAGCCAAAGCAATCTTATACAATAAAGGAACTTCTGGAGGCATTACCATCCCTGACTTCAAACTCTATTACAGAGCTACAGTATTGAAAACAGCTTGGTATTGGCATAAAAATAGAGAAGTCGACCAATGGAATCGAATAGAAGACCCAGATCTTAACCCACAAACCTATGAACACCTGATTTTTGATAAAGGAGCTAAAAGCACACAATGGAAGAAAGAGGGCATCTTCAACAAATGGTGCGGGCATAACTGGATGTCAACCTGTAGAAGAATGAAAGTAGATCCGTGTCTATCACCATGCACAAAACTCAAGTCCAAATGGATTAAAGACCTCAATATCAATCTGAACACATTGAACCTGTTAGAGGAGAAAGTGGGAAGTACTCTACAACATTTGGGCACAGGAGCCTGCTTCCTATGTATAGCCCCAGCAGCACAGACATTAAGCGCAACATTGAATAAATGGGACCTCCTGAAGCTGAGCAGCTTCTGTAAAGCAAAGGACACTGTCACTAAGACAAAAAGGCAGCCTACTGACTGGGAAAAGATCTTCACCAACCCCGCAACAGACAAAGGCCTGATCTCCAAAATATATAAGGAACTCAAGAGACTAGACCTTAAAATGCCAATTAACCTAATTAAAAAATGGGGCACTGAACTGAACAGAGAATTCTCAAAAGAAGAAGTTCGAATGGCCAAAAGACACTTAAGGGCATGCTCAACCTCCTTAGCAATCAGGGAAATGCAAGTCAAAACAACGCTGAGATACCATCTTACACCTGTCAGAATGGCTAAAATCAAAAACACCAATGATAGCCTTTGCTGGAGAGGATGTGGAGTAAGGGGTACACTCATCCATTGCTGGTGGGAATGCAAACTTGTGCAACCGCTTTGGAAAGCAGTGTGGAGGTTTCTCAGGAAATTTGGGATCAACCTACCCCAGGACCCAGCAATCCCACTCTTGGGAATTTACCCAAGAGATGCCCAATCATATTACAAAAGCATTTGTTCAACTATGTTTATAGCAGCATTATTTGTAATAGCCAGAACCTGGAAACAACCTAGATGCCCTGCAGTGGAAGAATGGATGAAGAAAGTGTGAAATATATACATATTAGAGTACTACTCGGCGGTAAAAAACAATGACATCTTGAATTTTGCATGCAAATGGAGGGAAATAGAAAACACCATCTTGAGTGAGGTAACCCAGGCCCAAAAAGATGAACATGGGATGTACTCACTCATAATTGGTTTCTAGCCATAAATAAAGGACATCGAGCCTATAATTCGTAAAAAATCCTAGAGAAGCTACATAATAAGGTGAACCCAAAGAAAAACATATAGTTATCCTCCTGGATATTGGAAGTAGACAAGATTGCCGGACAAAAAATGGGAACATGGGGTGGGGTGGGATGGGGGGATGGGGCGATGGGGCGAGAAAAGTGTGAAGTGGAGGATGGGAAGAGCTTGGGGGAATAGGATGGTTGGGATATAGGAAGGGTGGATATGGGAACAAGGAATTATATATCTTAGTTAAGGGAGCCATTCTAGGGTTGGCAGAGACTTGACTCTAGAGGGGTTCCCAGGTGTCCAGGAAGACGCCCCCAGCTAGTTCCTTGGGCAGCTGAGGAGAGGGTGCCAGAAATGTCCAGATCCTTTTGTCATGCTCATGAATATCTTGCATATCACCATAGAACCTTCACCTGGCATTGGATGGAGAAAATGACAGAGCCCCACATAGGAGCACCAGAATGAGCTCTCAAGGTCCTGATGAGGAGCAAAAGGAGGGAGATCATGAGCAAGGACGCCAGGACCGCGAGGAGTGCTTTTACCCATTGAGACGGTGGGACTGATCTAACGGGAGACCACCAAGTCCAGTCGGAATGGGACTGATGGAACATGGGACAAAACCGGACTCTCTGAATGTGGCTGACCGTGGAGAAGGACTGAGAAACCAAGGACAACGGCAATGAGCATGAACTCTACAGCATGGAAGGGCTCACTGTGAGCCTTGTCAGTTTGGCTGCTCACCTTCCTGGACTTAGGGGGAGCTGGGAGGACCTTGGACTTAACATAGTGAAGGGAACCCTGATGGCTCTTTGTCTTTGGAGAGGGGTGGAGTGGGGGTATGGGTGGAAGGGAGGGGAGGGAAGGGGAAGGAGGAGAGGAGGAGATGGAAATCTTGAATAAAAAAATGAGATAAATAAAAAAAAAAAAGAATGACCTGTGTTTCTGTCAGTGAGTCTTTGTGTGTTTCAGTTTCTAGCACCTTGCCCAGTTCACGAACTGTATGGATGGGCATAGAGCGCAGACTGGTGTCGTGTGCTACAAACGGTACCTTAAGCATTAGCCCTTACTCCTTCTTCACATTTATGTCAACAAACATCTTGGCCAGCCATGGGGACAGAAGCCTGTAATGTAAATACAGGGGACTAGAGAGATCAGGGCCAAGATCAAGGCAGGTAACACTTACAAATGAGATTCGGGCCAACTCCAAGATGATGTGGAACCAAAATAATGTCAATTCTGCCATTGCAGAGAAGAGGGGGGGTGAATAAAAATATAATAGAATGAGGAAATTTGACAAAAGTGTACCTGCCATAAATCTTAAATTAGTGTTATTTGTGTGAGAATAGAGCCAACGAGTTTTAGACTTGAGTAAAATGCAAAATTTATACTAAATACTGTTTAAATTCTCAAGCTCATGTAAAAGTTTTCTGACAAATAGAATTAAAAAGTGAAATTCCAAACGCCATGCACTCCTTTTAAAAACATGATATAAATCGATAATTTTTTTAAAGCAAATAGCCCACAAAATATTTTTTCCTTTGCTTAAGCAAAACTTACTTCCATATGGTGTTTAGCATATAAACTAGAGAAGAGATTGATAAATCCTTCTTTGTTCTATTATTTTTCTGCTGCTGAGATAAATACCCTGATATTAGTCCACCAAACGGCAAATGTAGGTTACAATTTCAGGGTAAAGTTCAGCATGATAAGCAAATCAAGGTAGAAACTTCAAAGAGCTAGCCACAACACATCAACAGGGAAGAGCAAAAAGAAATAGATGAATGTCTGCACATACTCTTGCAAAACTAAAAGATCTAGAACACTCATAAATGGGTAATATATAAGCAGCATAAAGCCACTTTGGAAGACACTGAATACTCTTTATAAGCACGACAAAAATTACAGGCTCATTTGTTGCTATTTACACAAAAATCACAAAGTAAATGGGTCTTTATTTGGAATTTCTGAATATCAGAAGCCATCAACTGTCTGAGAAATCCCTCGTAAACAACCTCTTGCAAATTCATACTTCTGAATGTTGTTTATAATAATGAGGCTTACGTCAACTAGAAAGATATTAAGGAAAAAAATACATTGGTAACCAAAATATGTGTAATATACCAAATGTACATTCTGCATCAGGCTTTTAAGTAAGAATGATTCCTAGATTTGAGGCAAGACCAGGGAAGGGAATGACCTGCTACTTGTCTGAAGAATACGTATGAGTCATATTTACTCAGTATACCTCAACATTTCAGGTGCTACATGGTTCCTTTTATTTGTTAAAACTATTATTTACTAAGCATAAAAACAACACAAAATCAGTTTATTCGTTTCTAAATCTCATTGAAAAACTGCTTAAAACTTAGAAACAGTATGTAACAGAAGCGTAAAAGCAAGTCTGGAGAATCGTCAGTAATAAACAAAGATGGACATTATAGTTTTGTGATAAAGTGCACAATCAAGACTAAAATAAAATAAACCAAGAAGTAATAATATATACATAATGAGAACTGCCAAAACTAAAAATTCACATAGAAAGTAGAAATGGGCTAGATCATGACTGTGGCAAAGGATGGGAATGATCTCACTTAGTTATTGATAAAACCATGATTATTGGTAAAACAAGTGAACAGATAGTTCAAGAAAATGCACCATCCTGATCAAATTGTCATTCTATTGAACAAGAGGAAGATCCACATTGTTTGTAATAGTCCATAACTAGTCATAGAAATAAATGAGATATACTAAAATATCAGTTATAGAAATAAATGATATATACTGAATATCTAGTTATGTCAATTCCACTCTGCCCCTCTGCTTTTCCTCACTGAAGCATGTGCATGCAAGCATGTTTACATGTGTGTGTATGTGTGTTATGTGTGTGTGTGCGTGCGTGTGTGTTTGAGTTGATGTTTTGTATTTTCTTCCACCATATTCCACCCTACTTATCTTTCAATACAGGAAATCTCACTTGCCCTGGAGCTACCTATTATAATCTGGCAAGAAAGAACCAGAAATTTCTTACTATGGATATAATCAATTTAGGTAACTTCATTCTGTCACATCTTAAATAGTTTTAATGTTTGTTTGAAT
This sequence comes from Arvicola amphibius, assembly GCF_903992535.2. Classification (NCBI taxonomy): domain Eukaryota; kingdom Metazoa; phylum Chordata; class Mammalia; order Rodentia; family Cricetidae; genus Arvicola; species Arvicola amphibius. Next base: position 90,469,157 of record NC_052051.1, read on the forward strand.
CGAGTGAATCTTTACAAATAAAATTTCAACTACTACTTCTCTGGCTCACTATTTTTAAAACATTTCTCCTTGCCTCGTCTTATCCATGCTTCCTTTTGAGCAGGGGCTTAGTTCCTTCCGTGTTTGTGAAGTGGCATGATCAGTCAAGGATTTGTACATTTCATAAGATAAAGGCATAAAATCTCTCTAGTTCATACTACAGAGCGAAACTAGGTTCTTCTTAAGCTGAATTGGCCTTGGGCAAATCTAACTTATTGCAATTCCAGGACTTCTAGCATTCCTTCCCTGTTCTCACACCTTATTTGACCTATAAACAGTTATGTTTACAGCTATTTTCCTAAGCAGATAGTATTGGGGTTATTAGTGGGGAATTTAATCAGGTAAATTAGCTCACCATGGCTGTGTGGAATCACTGCTACTGCAGCCTTGAGTTATCAACCACAAAGTTCTAAAATTTTGAAACTGTAGGTGATTATGGGACACTGTTTGCCCAATTGAATGCTTTATAGAGAAATAGTCCCTTGAAGCAATCTGCTGTTTGTCATTAAATTTTTATGGAGTTTTTATAGCTTTTGGCCTACATGGATGCTACAAATATCCAGTAAGAGTCCACACAGGTTTAAGCATATCCTCTGGGGGGAAAAAACAACAAATGAAGTATGTGTTATAGCAAAAGTCAAAGCCCAAACTGTTTTTTATGGAGTCCTTATGGTAGACTTTTAAGAAAGCAAAACCTTCAGAATTTTATCCTGTGCAGTAGGACACGGCAGTGAGCTGTTTCTTCGTACTCATTAGGAATCAGTACTTGGTCTTCTGTATAGTGTCCCAAATGGTACTCAGGGATAATGGTGTTTATGTTTACATAGAAAGAGAAAACAAGAAAAATCCTTGTCAACAGATGCTATTAGAAGACCATTTTGAGGCATCTATGATGGAGCACAGAAGAGGAATACACCATTCGGATGCTCATAAGCATCCATTAAGTTCATTACAGGTATCATACTTTCTGTATTTTGTACAACCTAGGTATTTATTACTATAAATATCATTTCATTATCTATAACAATTCAGCTTCTGTGGGAAACATTTGTTCACCTTATTCTGTGCAGTGTGTGGGTACCACACAGAAATCGTATATTAACTTAGAAGCATTTCCTTTTAGACCTCTTTCATTTCCAAAGCTGTATTCCTGAGCTTCTTTTTCAGCAGTACCGAGGATGGAGAACAGGATAAGTGCTCTGCCACTGAACTCTACCTCCAACCCACCATGCCCTCTCGTCTATAAAGTTATATGTTCCAATGTTTAATATATTTCCAATATTTTGGTTGTCTTTAGCAGTTGAGCCATCTCTCCTATGGACAAATATCATGATCAGCCTAGATACAGGAGGAGGGCTTGGTCCTGCTTAAATTGATATGACAGACCTTGCTGATTCCCCATGGGAGGCCTCACCCTCTAGGAGGAACTGATGGGGAATGGGGTGGTGGAAGGGGCAAGAGGTGGGGAGGGAAAGGGAATTAGGATTGATATGAAAATTTAAAAAAAAAAGATGGTTTAAATGTATATTTCCAACAGATACTTCACCTGCAAAGACACACAAATACTTGGATAAAAAACAATCCTTAATTTTAAATGTAAAATAGATTGAAGAAGCATGTATAGGCCCAATAGATTATGCTTTGTATGGCCACTTATGAACATCGGGTATACAGAGGAGTGAGCTCATGTGTGCACTAAATTTTAAGAGAACAGTGCATTTTAATTCCTAGGTATGTCAAGGATTATGTCTGGAAATTCAATATTTTCAGAATTTTCTTCAGTTTTCCCACCAACTCACCATGTTTTACACAGACATTATATACCTTGCTCAGGGTGCCTTTCCTCCCCTCTTTCCTTCCTCCCTTTCTTTCTACTCCCTCACCTTCTTTTTTCCCATCGGAATGTCTTCCTATTCTTTCAGTTTGTGCATATACAGAAATGATATATTATACAGAAATGGTTCATTGATTAGTCTACCTTATTTTGACCATTACATTTTTTTTCACTGAAAGTGATCTTTGAAGAAGATATTTTCCACATTTCTACACTAAATTTATAGCTATCAGTTCTATGTATCCTCCATAATAGTATAACATGGTGCTCAGAAGTCATTCCTTGTGGCTCATTAAAAATGACACTTTTGATACACACACTATAATTTCCTAAATATAATTATGGAACATCTCATTGCAGCCTTACTTGGTGAACTAACTCCACAATTTTTTGAGTTAAATATTTAATAGTTGAATTTTCCTATTTTTCTGGCCTTTGATACGGAATTCTGTAAAATACATAATCTCCTGCCACTTGTCTACCAGGAATCTCACTCAGACAGTATATAATTGAATTTTAAAGTGTCATCCTGGGGCAGTAGTTTTTCTGCCCTTGAAGTATGTTGTGTGGAACAAAAATCAATACAGCTACAATCTATGAAATTGATACCAGTTCCTTTTGCTGATATTCCAGTCAGTGTTTCTGGTAATTTCATTACTTTAGTGCATCCTCTCGGGTCCATGCAGTTGACTGCCAAAACTGCAAGATTAGGGAAGATTTTAGCACTTGGCTCCAAGAAAGCTCAAATTTCTAAACCGATCTTACTTGTGACTCTCTAAAAGTAGCAGTTAAGTCATGTCTTTCCAGCCCGAGACTCTAAGGAATTACAGATAAATAAGTGTATGGAAAAGTGTAAAAAGTCAAAAGCAAGCAGAACTCTACAAGGCTACAAGCTGCATGGATACAGAACACAGCACACCTTCAAAGCAGTCTGTGTATTATCTCACATATATCACATATCAAAAGAAAAGTGAAGGGCAGCATTCTGAGAGTCACACAACCTTCAAAGAGGAGCCTCTAGAGGAAGTGGGAAAAGAGTGTTTCAAGCAATATCTACCTCTGAGATTGCACCTCTTGCAAAGATGGAGATAAATGACAAATTCTTTCAGAATACCATTCTTAGCTTCTTGTGGAAGACACATGCTTTATACACAGGGTGGCAATAAATGTATTTTGTGGGGAAGATTGGTTAAAACTTTTGGGTTAAAAATGCTTTTCTTCACTTTATTTAGAAATATATGCTTCTGTAAAATTATTCCTTAAAGTAACATAATTCATGAATCTTGTTTCATAAAAATAACTTGCAATTTCATAAGTAATTATTTTTACTAGTATTCATTGATATATCTCAGGTACTTCTTTAGATTTTACACATAGTGTTCAGGTAATATTTCTTAAAGGTTGAATTCTAATCCCAATAAAATTTTATTCCTACTTACTAAGGTATGCAGCATCCGATATTGATAGAAATTACTTCTAAAAATGATAATGTACTTACTATTCAAAATATGTATTGTGTTTTAATTTTATAAATTAAGTTTATGTAAATTTATCTATTTAGTATCACGTGACTGTGGAGTTATATAGTTGAGTCTCAGCACAGGGGAATCTACTGTTAATGGATCAGGAAACAAATGGATATTAAATTTTCTCCTCAGAAAAAAATCAACACCTGCTGATAATTAAGGAACCTGCTCTAAGTGGGATCCTGTTCATCCCGTAAACTCATTTTCTCTGAACTTTCAAAGTCAGGAAACATACAGAACAAAGTAAAGTCTGTACGGCTTAATGAATTTTTTTGTATAAGACTTGGCAGACTTTACTGGAAAAATAAATAAAGCAATACTGTGAGTATTTAAGTAAATGGCAGGAAGTTTTCTAAAAATGAATCAATTAATGCTGAGATCAAATCATTTCATATTTTAAAATTAATAAATTTTCCAGTAACTTGAGACCTTCATCTTCATAGTAAAAGGGATTTCTGGTGTGGTTATGTATCTGTCTCCCTTAGCAAGGTATTACTGATCGTAAATAAAATGAATGTTGGGGTCTGCACTATTCCATAATAAAAGTCACCTGATTCTTCTAGAGTGAAAAGAGATTAATCCTTCACCTGAAACAACAGCAAAAATGTGGGAACTTTTAAGAAGTAATTACTTTTGGGACATGAAGTATGAGGCCATCACATTTAGTTCTGAAGAATCCAACTGAATAGGAAATATAACTGTGTTCTGCATAAATAGAGATGAATCCTAAAATATATGCCTCTTCAAAGGGTTTCTATCTTTGGTACATTTTGGAGGAAGCCAGGTAAATATTGTTAGGCAGGCATGTTATGTTTATAGAACTGAGTGGAAATGAAGAAATTTCTCAAAATACATTTGAAATCTTTTTCTGTATACTATTGTACAACACGCATGCTGGAGCTGATGAATGCCAGTAGACGACAGCAGATATCCAGGAACTGAAGTTACAGATGCTGGTGAGTGGCGATGTGGATGCTGGGAATGGAACTGATGGAACTGAGTAGCTGTAAACACTCTTCCTTAATTTTGCTATGCTATTTTATTTGTGGGATTATAGTATAATTATATCACTCCTCCCTTCCCTCTACCCTTTCCAAACCATCCTGCATGTGTTTCTATGCTTTCTTCCAAATATTTATTTTCATGAATTGTGGCTATATGCATGTATAATATAATTACATGACCATTTTGTATTGGATAACCAGTTTGTCTGCTATTCACCTGGGAAAAACACTTCTTTCATCCCAGCATTCCTTAGATACCTGTAGTGCTTTGTGAGGGATTGATGCCTTGAAGACTTTCTCCCGTCTGCTTTGTCAGGTCAATTGTTCATATTATTGGGTTCATGTTTCAGAAGTCTTGTTGGTTAGAACTTACGACACAGAATCACAATAAATTCATTAATTATTTAGCACTTAAACTCTTCCTTCCCATTCTTCCTCAATGTTCCCTTAGACTTAGGAGCAGGAGGTGTTTTGTAAGTCTATCCATTGGGAATATGCTCCATAACTGTTCATCTTGACTAGTTATGGTTTCCTATAATGGTTCCTATCTATTGCAAAGAGAAGTTGCCTTAGTGAGGAGTAGGGGCTACACTTATGTGGGTTTAAAAGCAAAAATATTTAGAATGTATTTAGAGGTTATGCTGATTTAGTAAAAAGTTCTTAAAGGTTATCCTTCAAGATCCAGAATATTACTAGCTCTCGGTGGTTAGTGAGGTTTCAAAAACCATACATGATTTCCCCCTTTTTTTGAGCACGTTTAATTCCATTTTGAGAACAGTTGATTGCCACAAAGATATGTGGGTTAGTACTACATCATTAGAGTCATCTTGCCAGAATGGTTTTTGTTAATAGTTGATGTCATAACTAGATAGAATTTGTTTTTTGCTTCTGCCCTTTGGAAGTTTGCATAGCACCTTCTGATACCATGAAAGTTAGCACTCAGGGAAGAAGCTTTCATTCAACTCAGGAAAGAGACTTAACTTCTTTCTACCTCCAGGGGCAATCAAGAGAGATTTTGTAAAGCAAAGGACACAGTCAACAAGACAAAATGACAGCCTACAGAATGGGAAAAGATCTTCACTAACCCCACATCAGATGGAGGTCTGATCGCCATAATATACAAAGAACTCAAGAAATTGGTAATCCAAAGAACAAATAATCCATTTCAAAAAAGGAGTAGAGACCTAAACAGAGAACTCTCAAGAGAGGAATCTAAAATGGCTGAAAGACACTTAAGGAAATGTTCAACATCCTTAGTAATCAGAGAAATGCAAATCAAAACAACTCAGAGATACCATCTTAAACCTTTAAGAATGGCCAAAATCAAAAACACTGATGAAAACTTATGCTGGAGAGATTGTGGGGTAAAGGGAACACTTCTGCATTGCTGGTGGAAATGCAAGCTGGTACAACCCATTTGGATGTCAGTGTGGTGATTTCTCAGAAATTAGGAAACATCCTTACACAAGACCTAGTAATACCATTTTTGGATCTATATCCAAAGGATGTTCAATCGTCCCACAAGGAAATGTACTCAATTATGTTCATAGCTTCATTGTTTGTCAGAACCGGGAAACAACATAAATGCCCCTTAACTGAGGAATGGATAAGAAAATTGTGATACATTTACACAATGGAGTACTACATAATACACACACACACACACACACACACACACACACACACACACACGCACACACACACACACACACACACACACGTTGAATTTTGCAGGAAAATGGATAGAGCTAGAAAACATCATTTTGAATGAGGTAACCCAGACCCAAAAAGACAAATATCACATGTACTCACTCATAAGTGGTTTTTAAACATAAAGCAAAGAAAACCAGCCCACAAATCACAATACTGGAGAACTTAGACAGCAATGAGGACCCAAGGGGAGTAGAAAAAGACAAGATCTCCTGAGTAAATTGGGAGCATGGGGACCTTGTGGGAGAGTTGAAGGGGAGGAGGAAAGAGGAAGGGGAGAAGAGAAAAATGTAGAGCTCAATAAAAATCAATGAAAAAAATTTTTAAAGAGCAATATCAACTTTTGCCTGGCAGGGGGAGAGAAAAAAGGAAAGGGAAAGACTGGAGAGAGCTTGGGAAAGTGGGAGGGTGGAGATGGAGGAAGGGCAGATATAGGAACAGGGAAGAAGATATCTACATTAAGGGAGCCATTTTAGGGTTGGCAAGAGACTTGGCTCTAGATCGCATCCCAGGTGTCCTTGGGGATGTCCCCAGCTAGGTCCTTGGGCAGCAGAGGAGAGGGTGCCTGAACTGGCCTTGCCCCACAATTACACTGATGATTATCTCGATTGTCACCATAGAGTCTTTGTCCAGCAACAGATGGAGATAGAGACAAAGTCCCTCATCAGAGCTATAGACTGAGCCCCCAAGGTCCAATTGAAGAGCAGAAGGAGGGAGAAGGTGAGCAAGGAAGTCTGGACTGCGAGGGGTTGGTCCACCCACTGAGACAGTGTGCCTGCTCTAATGGGAGCTCACCAAATCCAGCTGGACCGGGACTAAATGAACATGTGATCAAACCAGACTCTCTGAATGTGGCCAAAAATGGGGGCTGACTGAGAAACCATTGATAAAGGCACTGGGACTTGTTTCTACTGCATGTACTGTCTTTTTGGGACCCTAGTTTATTTGGATACAAAGTTTCCTAGGCCTGGTTGTGGGGGAGGGGCTTGGACTTCCCACAGGGCAGAGTTCCCTGCCCTCTCTTAAGGAGGTAGGGAGATGGAGGTGGGTGAGTGGGGGGTGCAGGGAGCCTGAGGGGAATGCCAGGAGTGGAGGAAGGGTAAATGTTTTAATGGAAAAATAAATTTAAAAAAAAAGAGCAATATCAATTAAAAGAAGGATTCTCGTGCATGGTGTTGGGTTTTTTTGTTAGGTGGTTGTTTGTTCTTGGTGGAGGCATTGTTAGACAAGATAAGAAACTTTAAACTATATACATACTTATACAGAGAAATTTATGAAGTATAGGTTTTATGAAATTTAACAGCATGACTCTTCTTGGCTTTCAGACACTCTTACTGACATCTTACTGTCCACTCTCCTTCTGCATTCACCTCCCTTCTGATTCCTAGTTAAGGGCTTCCTTTTCCATTTTCTCAATCAGATCACCTATACTCTGCTGTCCTAACTCCTGAACTATCTCTCTAGCTGCACACAACACATTTTTGCATATCTCAGAGTATCTTCAGATCAAGTTCCACTAAAAAATTCAGAGACAAAGAAGAGAGATGAATAGGGAAAAAAACTTCATGGGGCAACACTTTCGGGATCTGAGAGTGACTCTCCTGGTATCTGTAACTGGATATTAAATGGTTATTATATTATCAACTGGGTTACATTGTTAAAGCTTAGTGGGAAGAAGTGTAGAGAAACATCAGGAAGAATGCAAATATCATTTCAAAGGCTCACTTGAACCTTTACTTTAAATGCTTCTCTTGAGCATGCAAGAGACTTTTTGACTTACCCAGAACTGAACAGAGGACTCAGAATTTCCCAGAAACAGCATGGAAGATGATTATTCACATAAATTCATAGTTCCACCTAGGAAAATAATGAAGGAGAAACAATGTCAGGCATATAAAAAAAGAGATATAGACATGATGTGAAAACATAATTAACCACAGAGATCTATAATGATGCAAGTGTTAATAAAATAACATTGTAAGCACAGCCATTTCAAGCATGTATGAGGAGTAAAAAACTTAGGGAAGATATTAAGCATACAGAATACTTACAAAAATTTATGTGCTAGAAAATGAAAAACAAGGAATATAATGTAAACTACACTGTACAATAAATAAATTAATAGTAGGCTCAATATTGCAGGGGGAGTGAAAATGACTACTGGAATAAAAATGTTTTAAAAAGCAAGTAAAAATTAACTATAAGATAAAGAAAATATTTAGTGAAAATTATCTCCAGTAGTCAGGAATCTAAGACAGAATTGTGACAATGAGTTTGATTTCTGTCTGGATAGCATAGTAAGTCCTTGTTTCAAAAAATAAAACAAAAATAAGCAAATAAATTAGGTTAACACATATAATAAACATGTATTTACCTATTCAGTATTTTATTTAATTGGACAAAAGTAATAAAGTTAAATGTGATAGCAATATGTTAAAGGATATAAAAATGTACATACAACTAAATTGTATTTACCAGTAGTATAGATAATGAGATCTGGTAGTTGGAAATACTCAATGATAGACATCATACACTATGAGGGAAATAGTATGAAGTTTCTGAAAGGTACACTGTAATGAGTTATGGATAGATTCTGATCCACCATTGATGCTACAAAATAAAGTTATACTAACCCAGTCTGCCTTAAGGTTCCTCTCAGTGTTAGTGAGATTTCACACTAGCGGTCCCCAACCTTTTTATCCATCAGTCATTTAGCTTAGAAAGCTGGTGATCATAATTTCTACTCCAGTCACTTGAGAGATAATTCTTCTCCCAGGAAAACCGGACTTCATATAAATTAAATCTTGGGATTTTTGTGGTATAATAACTAAAGATAAATTAACTTTTTTTTTCTTTTTTTTTTCTTTTTTTTTCATGGTTTATTTTTTTTTATATTTAAAAATTTCCATCTCCTTCCCTCCTCCTCCCCCCTCCCTCCCCTCCTCCTCCCCCTTCCCTCCTCTCCTTCTCCCCCTTCCCTCCCCTCCTCTCCACCCATACCTCCCCTCCCTCCCTCTCAAGGCCAAGGAGCCATCAGGGTTCCCCATTCTATGCTAAGACCAGGGTCCTCCCAACTCCCCCCTGGTCCAGGAAGGTGATCGACCAAGCTGAGAAGGCTCCCACAGAGCCCGTCCATGCAGAAGAATCAGAGCCCAGAGCCATTGTCCTTCGCTTTTCAGTCAGCCCCCGCTGTTGGCCACATTCAGAGAGATGGGTTTGGTCGCATGATCCATCAGTCCCATTCCAACCGGAGTTGGTGATCTCCCATTAGTTCTGTCCCACCGTCTCCATGAGTGAACGCACCCCTCTCGTTCCTGACTTTCTCCCTCATGTTCTCGCTCCTTCTGCTCCTCATCAGGACCTTGGGAACTCAGTCCAGTGCTCCAATGTGGGGCTCAGTCACCTTCCCCATCTGTCGCCAGCTGGAGGTTCCCTCACGGTCAGAAGAAGTTCGAATGGCCAAAAGACACTTAAGGTCATGCTCAACCTCCCTAGCTATCAGGGAAATGCAAATCAAAACAACTTTGAGATATCATCTTACACCTGTCAGACTGGCTAAAATCCAAAACACCAATAATAACCTTTGCTGGAGAGGTTGTGGGGTAAGGGGTACACTCATCCATTGCTGGTGGGAATGCACACTTGTGCAACCACTTTGGAAAGCAGTGTGGCGGTTTCTCAGGAAATTCGGGATCAACCTACCCCAGAACCCAGCAATTCCACTATTGGGAATCTACCCAAGAGATGCCCAATCATACAACAAAAGCATATGCTCATCTATGTTCATAGCAGCATTATTTGTAATAGCCAGATCCTGGAAAAAACCTAGATGCCCTTCAGTGGAAGAATGGATGAAGAAACTGTGGAATATATACATGCTAGAATATTACTCAGCGGTAAAAAACAATGACATCTTGAATTTTGCAGGCAAATGGATGGAAATAGAAAACACTATTCTGAGTGAGGTAACCCAGACCCAAAAAGATGAACATGGGATGTACTCACTCATAATCGGTTTCTAGCCATAATTAAAGGACATCGAGCCTATAAATTTGGGATCCTTGAGAAGATAATAAGAAGTTGAACTCCCAAAAAAAGATATAGTAATCCTCCTGGATATTGGAAGTAGACACGATCGCCAGGCAAAATTGGGAACTTGAGGGTTGGGCAAGACTGGGCCAAGGGAAGATGGGGAGAGAAAAGTGTGAAGGGAAGAACGGGGGGAGCTCGGAGGAATGGGGTGCTTGGGATATAGGAAGGGTGGATATGGGAGCAGGGAAGCATATATCCTAATTTAAAGAGCTACCTGAGGGTTGTCAAGAGACTTGACCCTAGAGGGGTTCCCAGGTTTCCAGGGAGATGCCCCCAGTTAGTTCCTTGGGCAGCTGAGGAGAGGGAGCCTGAAAAGGCCAGTTCCTATAGCCATACTGATGAATTTCTTGCATATCACCATAGAACCTCCACCTGACGATAGATGAAGAAAATGACAGAGCCCCACATTGGAACACCGGACTGAGCTCCCAAGGTCCTGATGAGGAGCAGAAGGAGAGAGAACATGAGAAATAAATTAACTTTTAACTTAGCATTGATTGCTCTTCCAAAGGATCTGGGTTCAATTCCCAGCACCCACATGGCAGCTCACAACTCTCTGTAACTCCTGTTCCAGGGAATCCAACACCCTTATTCAGACATAGATGCAGATAAAACAAAAACCAATGCATACAAACCACAAATAATTAAGATTAAAAAAATAGTATGAGTAAGTGAAAGCAATGGTTGTTTGAAGATATTAATAACTGTCATATAAGTTAAATAGCACCTAAGCTACTTACATTAATAATTTTAATATTAATAAATTTGTGTGGAAATTACTTCTTCCTAGGAGTTGCTTTTATGGGTTAATGAATAAAGAGGCTGCTTTTGCCCAATGGCTTAACAGACCATGGCCAGGCTGGAAGAGAGAGTAGGCAGAGTCAGCAAAATGTCATTTAGCCGCCAGATGGGAAAAATACAAGTTGTAAGCTGGAAACTTGCCGGTAGGCCATGAGCATTGTGGTAAAATATAAAATAATGGAAATGGGTTAATTCTATATGTAAGCCTTAGCTAGCAATACACTTCAGTGACTGGCCAAACAGTGATTTAAATAATATAGTTTCTGAGTGGTTATTTCTAGTCTGGGTAGCTGGAAATGGACAAGCAGTCTCCTACAACAATAAATCATAGTTTAAATTTTTTAACTTGTGATTGTATATTTCACTGTTATTTTTTATCTGTAAGTTGGTTGATAAAATAATATTAAAATATTTTTATTTACATTTGAACTAAAAAGCCAAACTATTATATTTTGTTTCAAATCATTTTTAATTTAAAATTACAATATAATTTTATTTCTGTTTCTAAACAAATCCACAAAAGTCAATTCAGGAAGAGATCAGTAATGTAAATGGACCCAATACAAATAAGGAGGTTGCAACTGTAATTAAAAGTCTTCTGAATAAAATAATCCCATGTCTAGATGGATTGACAGCAGAATTCTACTAGTTTTCAAAAAACTGTAACCAGTACTTATGAAATTATTACAAAATAAGAAAAAGAAAAGGAGCACTTTTAGATTCATTTTACAAAACTATTATAGCTAGAATATTAAATTAGATAAAAATACAGAACAAACAGAAAATAAAAGTCAGTGTCTCTGATGAATCATAGGCAATAATTCTCAATAAAATTTTTGCAAACTCAGTGCAGGAATTGTATTATTTTTCCCCTCTGGTTAAAAGAAATATCATGAGGAAAGGATGTGTTTTATGTTATACCTCCAAATGATAGTCCATCATTTAACAGATTTAAGACAGAAATATGTAGACAAGAAGTAAAGAAGAGACCATGTTGGAATGCTGATTACTACCTCCTTTTATGACTTGCTCAGATGGTTTCATAAACAAATCAGTGTCATATTACTAGGAGTAGTTTTGACCATATTGGGCTGGATTCTTTCTTGTCAATCTATAATCTAGAAAACTGTGACCCACAGTCCTGTCCAGAGGCCAATATGATGAAGGCAATTCCTCAGTGGAGACTGCCTACCATTCATGACTTTAGTGTGTCAAGATGATAGTCGATAGTCATATACCAAAAAGATCATTCACTGTCATCCAGGTGGCTTTATTTCATAGGTGCAGAGATGGTTCCACATACATAAGACAACAAAGGTAATAAATCATATAAATGTACATAAAGACAAAATCATATTCATTTCAATAAATTAGGTAAATGTCTTCAGCATAAACCGACATGCCATGTAATATTAGTCTTAGAGAGGAGAGGACTGAAGAAATGCATATTTAGCACAGGCTAAATATGATGAGCCTACAGCCAACAAAGTAGAAAATTTAGAGGCAATCCCATTAAAATCAGAATCAAAAGCATATACTTAACACATTTCTTTCAATATAATATTTAAAACTCTAGGCAGAGCAGTGCTAAGAGAAGGGAATGAAATTAAAAGGACACAAAAAGGCAAATAAGAAGTCAAATTATCCATAATTTTTGTATGGTATGATATTACACATAAGAATTACCACAGTTTCTACAAGGAAATACTCTTGTATATTTTAAAATATTTACAGTAACTTTTAGTGGTTCAAAAGGTAGGTCAAGACAGGTGATCAGTTCAGAGCATCTTTATTATTAGTTTATCCCCTGTTCTATATCTTTTAGATTTAATGAGGTCAGTGCACATAATAGGGATATACTGAGAAAAGTGGCATTAGTTGCCCAAGTCATTGTCAAACATTTATCAAACTAGTATTAGGACATCTGCTGACTTACCTCAGCATTTCACCTGAATTTACTATGCTAATGAAGTGGATCACAGTGGACATAGGTTGATGATTTCCCTATTCTATATATGTTTCATTCATAGTTAAATTTGAGATCTCCACCGTTAATGATTCCTTAAGAAGGCTTGCAGATTATTTAAGTAGCGAGATAATCATTATCCCAACAATGGTTCCTCTCTTACTAATCCTGTGGGATCCCACCTCTCCTCCTGTTTAGGCAAACTTTGTGAAGTGCCCTGATCTCCTCTAATTATAGAGTTAGATAAAACAGAGAGAGAAATTTGTCTAATACTCTACACCCTTCTATGATGCTGTAGTTTTTTTTTTTGTAAAATAGTGGTAGAATCTATTGGTTTATTGGCATTAAACGTCTATAAATTATTTAAATTATACTCAAGAATTCTAATAATTATTGAAATTATAGCAAGTAGAAATTCAGAAATCTATGAGTTAGATGTTCACATGCTATTGGTATATTGTGTCTGTCACACACTGTCTACCTTCGGAGAAAAGACACAATTAATTCAACTCTGTCCTCGTTTCTTATCTTGTAGAATGCACACTCCATACATGATGGGTATATCAACTCCATACATGATGGGTATATCAACTCCATACATGATGGGTATATCAACTCTTTCCATACCTGTTTTTTCATTATAATTAGTAAAAATGTAGAAAACTATGCCAAGAAACTCTGTAACATAGAAAGTGACCCTACATATTACATAATTTAAAAAAATGTTTGTTTATCTTAGTCTTCTTTGTTTGAAGCACTGCATGCACTTTCTATTCAGAGTAAAATAATATGGATCAAAGGATAACCTCAGTCATGCTGGAAGCTCTCAAATAATTCCCTTATCCTGTGAGTACCTAATACATAAGAGTCAACTAACAATTAGAAATACTATTAGCAGATGTCTTCCAGAATAAAAACATGATCCAAATAAATAGTGAAATTCTCAGAAACAAATGAAAACTTATTAAAAATAAAGGTCACTAGTAATAACATTACTAAATATATTAATGACCTCTAAATTACCCAAAATCCTTTCTAGAGAACATATGAACATTTCCGTAAATGTTTTTACCCTTATAGTTTGCAGATCATTAAATGGCAGAGTTAAGATAATCTTGAGCTTTCATTTTTCATTGTTTTGTTTTGCTTAATTAGTAATATTGCAAAGGAATCTGTTCCCTGGGTTTTATTACTTTATTTCATATTTAGTAATGTTTTGGGAGATGAGCTAAGTGTATGAAAATCTTAATAGCATTAATACTATGAGGAAATATTTTCTATTTTAAAAGTTCTACTTTCTAAAGATTTTAGAAAAAAACACTATAAAGTTTATATCTATGGAAAACATAGTAGGTATCAGTAGGAGAAAAATGATACTTTCTAAAACTTTGCTTTGAAAAAGCCAATTAGTGTTGAGGAATGAAATATCTCTGATTATCAATGGGATGCCTTTATTTCCTAATTTATATGTACTTGTTCATTTGACAATATTCAGAGAAATATACAAAGATTTAATAAAGAGGAGAAGTATGAAAACTTTGGTGAATAATTAGTGCCATCCAAAATGCACAAAGTGATGAAACTTGAAGCTGGTCTGTGGTGGCTCATGCCTTTAATCCCAGCACTCAGGAGGCAGATGCAGGTTGGGTCACTAAGTTGGGTCAAGTCTGGTCTACGGAGTATACAAAGTGAGTTCCAGGTATCTAGGGCTACACAGAGAAACCCTGTCTCAAAAAGAAGCAACAACAGCAATAATGAAGAAACTTTACTTCACCCAAACAAATGCACAGCACAAAGTTGCATTCCCTTGTATGCTCTCCTTTTCTTCCTCAGAGGGAGCCCAAACAGATGTTTTTAGCATTCCTGGCACAGCTCATCTTTCCAAAGTTCATTTGTTTTCTCTCTTTCTCTTACAAAATGCATTTATTTTTATTTTATATGCATTGGTGTTTTCCTGCAAGTATGTCTGTGTGTCAGATCTTGCAGTTATAGACAGTGTTAGGTTGCATGTGCTTGCTGGATTTGAATCCAGGGCCTCTGGAAGAGCAGTTACTGCCCTTCACCACTGAGCTGGGTCTCCAGTTCTCCCACAATTCTTTTTTATTAAATTTTAAATTAGATTTTATTGAGCTATACATTTTTTCTCTGCACTCCTCCCTTCCTCTCCCTTCCCCTTCAATCCCCTCCCATGGTCACCATACTCCCAATTTACTCAGGAGATTTTGTCTTTTTCTACTTCCCATGTAGATCAGATCCATGTATGTTTGCTTAGGGTCCTCGTTGTTCCAAACACATTTGTACTTGTTTGGAGAAAATAATTTGTCTTGTAGATTGGTTTGTGTTCCTCTTCAGCATGATTCTCTCATGACTCATCTTTGTTTCTCTCGTGATATTCTCTAAACTTGCATATGACTATAGCTTGAAAACATCTTATCTCATTTTGAACTAATTACTTACTTGAAGGCAAAGTTATGACACTTTATTGGCTTTACTACCAGGAATTCTATGGTAAAGGCTAACAGAAGAAATCATTTTGCTTTTCGTTTTTCTGTGAAACCATAAACAACCTCTTTCAACACTTCAGTATTTCTGTCATTGTGTTCAAAAAGTTTTCTGAGAATATTGGCTACTTTGCGGGTTTACCATGCTTGCTGGCTCTGCTGTGGTGGCTCTGTTTTGTCAGGTGTTCTCGTTTCTCAGAGCACTCAAGTAGAATGGAGGGAACTGTTCAACAGCATGTCTATAAATAAACAATATATGATGGACTCATTCTGAAATATCGCTGCCTTCATTAGCAGTTCTGTTCCAGTGCTAAATATATTGATAAAATTTTGTTACAAACTTATTTGCAAGTAGTGGGCTTAACCCTTTAAATGATAATAGGATTCTGTAATTCTTTGGTAAGTTTTGTTATACTACATAGCTCCATTCAGTTTTTCTTAAAATTATAACTTGATACAGACAAGAAAGATACAAAAAATGAGTTAGTCCACTGACCACCAGCACATACAGAAAAAGGAAACAGATATTAGTAACATGTACTTTAAGGCATTTCCCTCAAGTTTCAATGTCAAAATTGTATCATAAAGCACCTGCCACTTCGACTACATAAAATATTGGGGCAGTGACACTGAAAATAGATTCTAGGGCTTGACGTGTAGCTAAGATAGGTGAGTTCTTGCCTAGCTAGCATCTAGGAAGCTCTGGGTTGGAACATCAAAAGGGCATAAGAACTGTGTTTAATATATCCTTGAAATAGTAATACTTATGCAGTAGAGTCAGGAGGATTAAAAGTTCAAGGTCTTTTTGAGGGAAGCAATAAGAGAATAATAAATAAAAATAAAATAAACAACAAAGCATCAATGACAACAAAATCAGATTCTTAAGGAATACTACCATTCATTACACAGAATCATTGCCTTGTATACAAAGGCTCTGGACTGATCTCCAGAATCATGCACAAAAGCAAAAAATAAAACAATACAAACAAAGAAATAAACAAAACTGAAGTAAATAATATTTGAGGTATTTTTGCAAATGTGTTAAATAACATTATATGTGTAAATTATGTAGTAGACTACATCAAATTACCACTTATAGATACTGAAATAATTTGTTACCAAATTTACAACAATGTATATGAAATGATTGCCATAATTGCAATATTTTATCTTAACAATTTTAAGGTTAGAATCAACCAATAAAGGTTTATTTGTTATTTGTTATTTGTTAGATCCAGGCATGTAGACAATAAAGTTCTACCTGAAAAGTAGCAGTGGGCAAATTCTTTATGAATTAGTATGAACAAATTCCTAGGGCATATGGTTCTATGAAAAGTTCGAACTAGAAAATATACATAGTATCCACTTTTTTGTGTCCGTGTAAATGCAATGACACGTATTAAAGTAATAAGAAATTATATACACATATATATAAATATATAGATAAAATTTGCTTATATTTACACATCTTTTATATTCTCAGAAAGTTTGGAATACGTCAGGTTTGTTTATGTACTGTGTGTTCTGTATGTTAGCTATATGGACATGGACACACATGTTGTTGTTGGGTTTTTATCCCAAATCTATTATAAGAAAAGCATCATGCACATACACATTCATAAAAGTCTACATATACCACATAGATATAGTCAATAGTATTAGTCACAGCTGAACTTCAAACCCCAGTTTCTCTAAAGAAAGTTCTGAATATTTGAATAATAATTGACAAGAAATTGCTATCAGGTAGAGTTAAAAAGGTGAAATGGAGGTATCAGTCACAAACAATCCCACACCAGTTTGGAATTATGATTAATAGAATGGTCATTAATTTAAAGGGAGAAAACTTACAGATCACCGTCCCACACAACAACCCTCTGAGCAATCAGAAAGGGAGACTAGTCGCCCAAAGCAGAGCTGGAAGCCAGAGAGCAAGCGAGGGCAGTGGCGGCTTTTTTTTTTTCTCATGGTTTATTTTTTTTATATTTAAAAATTTCCATCTCCTTCCCTCCTCCTCCCCCCTCCCACCCCTCCTCCTCCCCCTTCCCTCCCCTCCTTCTCCCCCCTCACTCCCCTCCCCTCCACCCATACCTCCCCTCCCTCCCGCTCAAGGCCAAGGAGCCATCAGGGTTCCCCACTCTATGCTAAGACCAAGGTCCTCCCAACTGCCCCCAGGTCCAGGAAGGTGATCGACCAAGCTGAGAAGGCTCCCACAGAGCCCGTCCATGCAGAAGAATCAGAGCCCAGAGCCATTGTCCTTCGCTTCTCAGTCAGCCCCCGCTGTTGGCCACATTCAGAGAGACGGGTTTGGTCGCATGATCCATCAATCCCATTCCAACCGGAGTTGGTGATCTCCCATTAGTTCTGTCCCACCGTCTCCATGAGTGAACGCACCCCTCTCGTTCCTGACTTTCTCCCTCATGTTCTCGCTCCTTCTGCTCCTCATCAGGACCTTGGGAGCTCAGTCCAGTGCTCCAATGTGGGGCTCAGTCACCTTCCCCATCTGTCGCCAGCTGGAGGTTCCCTCACGGTCCTGACTTTCTTTCTCATGTTCTCTCTCCTTCTGCTCCTCATCAGGACCTTGGGAGCTCAGTCCGGTGCTCCAATGTGGGGCTCTGTCATTTTCTTCATCTATCGTCAGGTGGAGGTTCTATGGTGATATGCAAGAAATTCATCAGTATGGCTATAGGAACTGGCCTTTTCAGGCTCCCTCTCCTCAGCTGCCCAAGGAACTAACTGGGGGCGTCTCCCTGGAAACCTGGGAACCCCTCTAGGGTCAAGTCTCTTGACAACCCTCAGGTAGCTCCTTAAATTAAGATATATGCTTCCCTGCTCCCATATCCACCCTTCCTATATCCCAAGCATCCCATTCCTCCGAGCTCCCCCCGTTCTCCCCTTCACACTTTTCTCTCCCCATCTTCCCTTGGCCCAGTCTTGCCCAACCCTCAAGTTCCCAATTTTGCCTGGCGATCGTGTCTACTTCCAATATCTAGGAGGATTACTATATCTTTTTTTGGAAGTTCACCTTCTTATTATCTTCTCAAGGATCCCAAATTTATAGGCTCGATGTCCTTTAATTATGGCTAGAAACCGATTATGAGTGAGTACATCCCATGTTCATCTTTTTGGGTCTGGGTTACCTCACTCAGAATAGTGTTTTCTATTTCCATCCATTTGCCTGCAAAATTCAAGATGTCATTGTTTTTTACCGCTGAGTAGTATTCTAGCATGTATATATTCCACAGTTTCTTCATTCTTCCACTGAAGGGCATCTAGGTTTTTTCCAGGATCTGGCTATTACAAATAATGCTGCTATGAACATAGATGAGCATATGCTTTTGTTGTATGATTGGTCATCTCTTGGGTAGATTCCCAATAGTGGAATTGCTGGGTCCTGGGGTAGGTTGATCCCGAATTTCCTGAGAAACCGCCACACTGCTTTCCAAAGTGGTTGCACAAGTTTGCATTCCCACCAGCAATGGATGAGTGTACCCCTTACCCCACAACCTCTCCAGCAAAGGTTATTATTGATGTTTTAGATTTTAGCCAATCTGACAGGTGTAAGATGATATCTCAAAGTTGTTTTGATTTGCATTTCCCTGATAGCTAGGGAGGTTGAGCATGACCTTAAGTGTCTTTTGGCCATTTGAACTTCTTCTGTTGAGAATTCTCTGTTCAGTTCAGCGCCCCATTTTGATGATATTATAGTATACAAAAGCGACCCCAAAAACTCCACCAAAGAACTCCTACAGCTGATAAACTCCTTCAGTAACGTGGCAGGTTACAAGATCAACTCCAAAAAATCAGTCGCCCTCCTATACACAAAGGATAAGGAAGCAGAGAGGGAAATCAGAGAAGTATCACCTTTCACAATAGCCACAAATAGCATAAGATATCTGGGAGTATCTCTAACCAAGGAAGTGAAGGATTAATTTGACAAGAACTTTAAGTCTTTGAAGAAAGAAATTGAAGACGATACCAGAAAATGGAAGGATCTCCCCTGCTCGTGGATTGGGAGGATCAACATAGTAAAAATGGCAATTCTACCAAAAGCAATCTATAGATTCAATGCAATCCCAATCAAGGTCCCATTAAAATTCTTCACAGAGATTGAGAGGACAATAATCAACTTTATATGGAAAAACAAGAAACCCAGGATAGCCAAAAAAATCTTATACAATAAAGGTTCTTCTGGAGGCATTACCATCCCTGACTTCAAACTCTATTACAAAGCTACAGTATTGAAAACAGCTTGGTATTGGCATAAAAACAGAGAAGTTGACCAATGGAATCGTATAGAAGACCCGGATCTTAAACCACAAACCTATGAACACCTGATTTTTGATAAAGGAGCCAAAAGTACACAATGGAAGAAAGAGGGCATCTTCAACAAATGGTGCTGGCATAACTGGATGTCAACCTGTAGAAGAATGAAAGTAGATCCATATCTATCACCATGCACAAAACTCAAGTCCAAATGGATTAAAGACCTCAATATTAATTTGAACACATTGAGCTTGATAGAGGAGAAAGTGGGAAGTACTCTACAACAAATGGGCACAGGGAACCGTTTCCTACACATAACCCCAGCTGCACAGACTTTAAGGGCAACATTGAATAAATGGGACCTCCTGAAGTTGAGCAGCTTCTGTAAAGCAAAGGACATTGTCACTAAGACACAAAGGCAGCCTACTGACTGGGAAAAGATCTTCACCAACCCTGCAACTGACAAAGGTCTGATCTCTAAAATATATAAGGAACTCAAGAGACTAGACAGTGGCAGCTTTTTTAAAGAGAGAGAGAGAGAGAGAGAGACCTTGCCCCTAATGGGCTGGTATCTCAGCAGCTATTGCCTGAAGGAACAGAAGGAGCTCCCACAACACTGAAATAAGAAATAAATGTTTATCATGTCTTTATGAACTTTACATTTGCTAACATTTTTGAACAACTGATACAAAAATATTGATTATTTTTAATTTCAGAAGGGTGTCACTGTGCTTTCTCCTTAATGATTAATGTTCAAGGCCCTGTTGGGACAGAACATGGTGGATTATTTTGGTAGCTCACTATCTAATAAAATTAAGGTGGCATTGTCATATTACATACATATAGCACACTAACATCTAGAAAGTTTTTGGTCTCAGCAAAGCATTTTTATCAGAAATCATGTTATTAGTCTTCACTGGATTACTTTGCCCAACTTAATTGACCACAGTCATTCATCTTGCCATAGCCAGATCTTTCCGGGTGCAAGATTTACCGTAAGATGACTGCTAATTGATAAAAAAAGAAAATGAGGCAGTCATAGTGAGGTAATACTTTGAGTCTCCAAATTTATATTGTGTATTACCTTATCTCCTCTGGGATTTGCCTAGTCCTGCCTTACTAGAGGAGATGGTTCCTAGTCACATTGAAACTCAATAAGCATGGCTGGCTGGTATCCATGGGAGGCTGCCCTTTTCTGAAGAGAAACAGAGAAAGAAGAGTGGATGGGGGAAACAGAAGGTGGCATGGAGAGACATGGAACAGCAAAGAGAGGAAAAAAACTGTTGGGGATGTAAAAATACAAAAACAACAAAAAGATGAATTTAGAAAGTATTAATTTTTAAATTGCTGAGTACATTTAAGTGTATTTAACATAAAATGTAAAATTATAAGCATCTGAAGAGCAGAATCTACTAATGACTTGATTAGCACGTTGTAAGACTGTCAGACTCCACACATTAAAGTATAATGATACACAGCTTTTAGTTTTTATTGTAAAACAAAGCATAATTTTGTCCCTGGTGAATGTTCCTTTCCACATCCACCCATCATTGTCACCATAGATAAGTTTACCATATCTTCAGATTTACATAAGCTGATCTCCTAGTGCACATTTTAAATTTTGTATTTTCCCATTGGCATAATTGTTTTATGGTTACCTATTATGTAGCTTATACCAATAGTTCATTATTTATATTTTTCTTTATTCAGTACTCCATTTTGCTTGGACACGTATGTATGTTTGTATGTGTTTGTGTGCGTATGTGTGTGTTTGTGTGTGCATGTATGTAAGACTGTACATACATGTGTATTGACTATACTTTGGGAATATAATATTATAAATATAAATGTTAGATTCTTTTACTTGGTGTACAGTCCGTGGGTTTCTATTTCATTAATTATCTGTGGATATGGCTAGTGTTTTTGATGAAAATTTAGAAACATACTAACATACAGTCAGAATGTTACCTGATCAGAAGCAAGAATCAGATTGATGTATCTATTAAAGCACGCAATGCCAAAAGATAACAGACAACTATTAGAAGCCAGGATAGAGTTACAGGATAGTCTCCTTCACATACCAGCTTCTGATTGCCCAGATCTATGACAACACTAAGATACTCCAGGACCCAGAACTTAAACTCTGTATCAGTTACTTAAATTGGAGGTGGAGTTAAATTTGAAAACATGAAGTGTTTCTTGATTTTAAAATGACCAAAGTTTATTTCATAATCAATTATGCAATCAAGATGAGATATTTGCATTCTACATCAAAAGGTTCTGCTCTTACTAAAACATAGTAACTTAATTGTTGTAAACAAAGGCTTTTAGTAATTTTCTAAAATCATCCTTTAGCTCACAAATGTCTAATTAGTATATCTTTGGTTTGAATTGTATTGAATTAAATTGGATTGTGTTAGAGTGTATGTTTTTTTTTAAAAAAATGTTTGGTTATTGACTTCTATTTTACAAAAGATCAATCAATGAAGTTTGAATTGAGGTTGGGGCAGAGTTCACCAACAGTTCTGAAAGGAACATAAACTTACTTCCGCCATTTGGCAAAGATACTTAAGTGAGACAATGTTTTCAGCAGTGATGATTATAAAACCAAACTGGCAATAAATGTTGAAAGGGTTGAGAAAGCTCCATGGACTACACTGCCAAATACTCATGCATGGTTTAATTCTTAATTACTAATAAAGTGCACCCATCTCATTGGTAAGCAGATTTGCTTTCAACTCTAGTAAATTATTAAATTATATGGGTAAGCATATTTTGATTTGTAGATCTATTGTTCACACCTATATATCTAGAGTATAAGAATTTCTCAGATAAAAAGTATTCACAGTACAAAATTTTTCTGATGCCCTTCCTACTCTAGGCTACTGAGTTGAACAACTGGCTAAAATACCCAGTGAGTACTTCCAACCTACCTTGTCTAATTTCATTATCATGCCTCACTCAAGATGGTGGTTGGAATGAGAAAGGCCCTATAGGCTCATATATTTGAATGTTTGGAGAACAAGGAGCTGCACTAATTGAAAGGATTAAAAGGATTAGGAGGTATGGCCTAGATGGAGGAAGTGAGCCATTGAGGTTTCAAAGGATCATGCCAAGCCCAGAGTCTTTCTCTCTCAGCCTGTAGATTAGTAGCTCTTACTTTCTGTTTTAGCACCATGACTGCCTACTGCCATGCTCCCCACCATGATGATAATGGCTTAAACCTCTGAAACGATAAGCAATCCCTCAATTAGATGTTTTCTTTTGTAAGAATTGCCACGGTCATATTATCAGCAACAGAACAGTGACCAAGTCAGTTGGATTTCATTAAGAAAATTCTTAATACTATACAATCCTTCTATCTTTTAAAGAGATCATTTTGAGTTTCAAATGTCCATATATTTAACATGCCATTTTAGTTTTTCTGAGCTGGATAGCATAACATTCTACAGCCCAATGTCTTCCAAAGAAGCATGATTCACTACCCAATAACACATAGAAAATAGAATTTCTAAAATGTTCATAACCTGGTAGGAGATCACTAGCCATTTGATAAACTCATAACTCCACCATAGATTGGCCATTGTCTAATCCCCATCAAGTAATGCTGTCCTGTAATTCAGTAGTCATCTGTATACCCATACCTGCTGAGTGGCTTTTTTGTGTTGTATGTGGTTAAAGGAGTAAGGCTTTAAATGTATCTTGTGACGACAACAAAAAAAATTGGTTTTTATTGAGCTCTACATTTCTCTCTACTCTCCTCTCTGTCTCTCCCCTCCCCTGTCAACCCACCCCCAAGGTCCACATGCTCCCAATTTACTTAGGAGATCTTGTATTTTCATACTTCCTATGTAGAGCTATGTAAGTTTCTCTTAGTGTCCTCATTGTTGTCGAAGTTCTCTGGGATTGTAGTTTGTAGGCTGGTTTTCTTTGCTTTATGTTTAAAAACCACCTATGAGCCGGGCGGTGGTGGCGCACGCCTTTAATCCCAGCACTCGGGAGGCAGAGGCAGGCGGATCTCTGTGAGTTCGAGACCAGCCTGGTCTACAAGAGCTAGTTCCAGGACAGGCTCCAAAGCCACAGAGAAACCCTGTCTCGAAAAACCAAAAAAAAAAAAAAAAAAAAAACCACCTATGAGTGAGTACATGTGATAATTGCCTTTCTGAGTCTGGGTTACATCAATTGAAATAATGTTTTCAAGCTCCATCCATTTTCCTGCAAATTTCAAGATGTCATTATTTTTTTCTGCTGTGTAGTACTCCATTGTATAAATGTACCACATTTTCCTTATCCATTCTTTGCTCTAGAGGCATTTAAGTTGTTTCCAGTTTCTGGCTATGACAAACAAAGCTGTTATGAACATAGCTGAGCACATGTCCTTGTGGGACGATTGAGTATCCTTTGGATATATACCCCAAAGTGGTATTATTGGGTCTTGAGAAAGGTGGTTTCCTAATTTTCAGAGAAATCACCACACTGACATCCAAAGGAGCTGTACCAGCTTGTATTCCCACTAGAAATGCAGAAGTGAGAACAAAAATTTGTTACAGTTCATTCAACTTTACACTTTTTATTAATTACTTTCTTTTATCTTTTTCTATTGGCACTATTAGAATTAAATCTTATTTATAACAGAATTAAATGTTTCATAATTACCCAAAATATATTAATGTGTGTCTTGATACTTCCTATAAGAAATGCTTATATTTCTATCTCTGGTTTCTGGTCAACAACATACTATTTTGTAAACAACTAAATTTTTATAACCTTATTTTACCCCCTCTGTATTTTTCTAAATATTAGGAAATCTTTTTTTTTTTGTTTTTTTGAGACAGGGTTAATTCTGCAGCTTTGGGGTCTGGCCTGGAACTAGCTCTTGTAGAACAGGCTGGCCTTGAACATACAGAGATTTGACTGCCTCTGCCTCCCGAGTGCTGGGATTAAAGGTGTGTGCCACCACTGCCCGACTCCATAGTATGCAATCTTATTATATATAACTGATTAGAAAATATCTTAGGTTTAATAACATTAATAAATAAATGATTTACTTGCATGAAGGAGCCCTGCAAAGGAGAAATTAAGGTTATCTCATATAAATAGAATAGGGTCATTTCTAGAGACAGAAATTGAAATTATTGTTGATTTTTTTCCTCCCTTTTGATCTACATTCAGTTTTCTTACATTAAACCAATACATAAATGATATTTATACATAATTTCTTCTAGATCTTTTGTTTTGATAATTTTTTGTTCATGGCACCCAATATAAGATAACATTTTTAGAGAAAATGGAATAATTAATTGTATTAAATACAAATCTATATAAGCAGATAACACATGTTCAAATTATATAACTAAAGAAGAATTGAAATCTGAAATATACCAGAGACTGAATATTTGGCATTAGAAAACTAATTGAACAAAACATTCAAATCAATTTTCAAAAGAGAGAAAGAGAGCTCATATGTGGAATAAATATTTCTCAAAAGACTTACAATGGATAACAGGTTATCTGAGAAGATATTAGGCATCATCTGTCATGGGGTATAGTGGAAAACAAAAAAAAAATCCTCAGTGAGGCACAGTATTGTATTGATTAAAATAGGTATGACTCCAAAATAGTGGATCTTTATATGTTGTTTAGAACTTCTGAGTTGATACTTTCCATCCTGAAGTGGGATTAGTTAAAGTCAGGATGTTATATAAGGGAGCCTCATTAAGAGTAAGGAAGTAAGCCAGGCGGAGGTGGCGCATGCCTTTAATCCCAGCACCCAGGAGGCAGAGGCAGGCGGATCTCTGAGTTCAAGGCCAGCCTGGTCTACAAGAGCTAGTTTCAGGACAGGCTCTAGAAACTACAGGGAAACCCTGTCTCGAAAACCCCAAAAAAGACTAAAGAAATAAACACCACAAAACCTTCAGAAAGATAATTTTCTTGAGGATGCTTTCTCTATAAGATTATATAAGTAATGAGACTTCCGAAAGACAGTCTCAGAGAAATGGTGCTGCCTAAAAGAAAATCAGACCATCCATGTTTCATGGAAGACAGACTAACCAAGATCCCTGAAAAACAGAGACCAGTCATGCTGCCTGGAGGAGGCCCAGACCAACTGAGCAGACCAGAAGAGAAACCCTTTGACTTTTTGTACTGCCTATCTTTCAGTGAACTCCAGGCTGATACTTTGTGATCAGTCACACATGTTGGGTATTGACAATGCATTTATCTTTGCTTCTTGCCTTGCTCTGAGGCTGATGCTTCACCCATTGTTTTGTGAGTAACTACAATAAAATCACTGGTTCAATAGATAGGTTTTTGATGGTATCTATAACTTGTTCTCTAGTGTCTTTTTTAGGTTTCTATTGCTGTGAAGAGATACTGTAACTATGGCAACTCCTATAAAGGAAATCATTTAAATGGGGGATGACTTCCAGTATAGAGCTTTACTCTGTTATTGCTATAGTGGAAAGAATATTAGAGTTGCAGGCAGATATGGTGCTGGCGCAGGTCCTACATAGGATTCTTGGGCAGCAATGAAGAATGAACTGCTGAACCTTAGTTGAGCTTCTGAAACCTTAAAGTCCACCCTCAAGTGAGACACATGTCCTAACAAAGCTGTTCTTACTCCAACAAGACCACACCTCCCAGTAGCACCCTACCTATGAGGCTATGGGGGGAGTCATTTTTATTCAATCACCCATATTCTACTTCCTGGTTTAGATATGATTATAGCCATATCATAATAAAACACTGCATTCATTCCAACTTCAAAACTCACATAGTGTATAAATGTCTCAGCACTGTTCAAAAGTCCACAATTCAAAGTCTGTTCTGAGAGACTATGAATGCCAATCTCTTAACTCTAATCCCCTGTAAAATCAAAACTAAAAATCAGATCATATACTTTTAACAAACTGTGACACAAGATATAGATTCCACAATGGAGGAAATGGGGAGTAGTGTGGAAATACTGGACCAAAACAAGACTGAAAACAGAATGGGTACACGCCAAATTCTGCATCTTCATGTCTGAATTCAGAGCACTATTTATATCTCCAATTACTTTCAGCTTTGTTGACTGCAACACACTTCTTTCTCTTGAGTTGGTTCCACTCTCTCTTAGCAAAGCTCTTTGACAGGTGTCCCACAGCTCTGGCATCTATAACATCTTAGTGTCTCCACAAGGCTGTTAGGGGCCATGAGAGTTGCAGCAAATGAAAACTAGTATTCAAAAGCCAAGCGACCAGATGAGTGATCCTCTGATGTGAAAGAATCCAATCTATGTAAGGCCTTGGGACCACGAACTCTGGAAACAGTTGCTCTCATCTGTAATTTCATATAAGAAAAAGCAGCTATGGTGTCTCCTCAGTACCCACACTGTAGTGTTTAATCTCATACAATGTGTATATGTAATCTCATATTTGCATCTATCATATTGGCACATATATCCATGAGTGGTCAGGAAGATGACTTCTCTTTAATCTGTATAATTTAATATATAGAAAATATACTATAATATGCTTTATAACTAGGTCTATTATCACATACGGACTCTACATACTGGAAAGCCTGCTTTGTTCTATTACTTAAACATAATAAACAACAATTTCTCCCAAGTATAAGACAAGCTGCGTACAACCAGGTCATTTTTACCTCAAACCAAGTTCAAACTAGACTAAATGTTTCTGTAAATGGATCATAAGTTAAAAACTTTACAGATATGCACAAGGACAAAGTCACAGGTGTTCAACCAATGTTATTAACATAAAATATCCTAAATTACTATGCAAATTTCTCAAACTAAGCTTAGATAATAACACAGGCCAGCAGCCCTTCCCTACTAAATTTCTTAGCAGTTATCACTCTACACAAACTTCTAATCTCAGTTTACAATATAAAACTCAAATTTCAGCTAACTATTTATTGTTTAGACCCCAATTAACAATTAATCAATTAACCAAGTCCAAAGAAAATTAGTGCTATGCAAGGCTACTGCACGTACAATTTCACAATTAACCAGAGCTGGTCAAACCTTGTAGCCAAAGTTACAAGATTTCCCCCTTTTTATGTTCTGAGGTTACAAATAGAATAAAGGAGTATTTTTTAGGATTGAGACATTTTCTTGCCACTGCCCAGACAGGTGCAAGCACTATGTCCTTACTTATGTGTTGCCATTGTAAATGCTTAGCTCTGCATCTTTTACCCAAGGAATGTGTTATGACCAATGAGATGTAACTCTTGTAAATTTTTTCTTATGGCCTCAAGCCTCCTATAAAAATATGTTTAAATTAGGTGAACATAGAAGCAGAGAAGAATTTGAACAGAAAATTGAAACAAAGGAGAAACTAAAAGAATTAGAACTTAGAAGAAAATTAGAGGATGGAAAAATAAATAACAGTGCCTGAACATGTGTTAGAATTTATTCCATGCACCTCAGATAGAGAAACTTAAAAAAACTTGAGTTTTATTTCACTATGTTGTGAACTGTCCTGGTGTCTTGAGAGCTGGAGTCTCACGGCTCCTCATATCCAGTAATTCCTACTTCACCTTCACAGCTTCATTCAAGGCTTCTCTAGGCCTCCCTTCAGGAACACCCCTGACACCTGCATGGCCTCAGCGACTTTCCTTAGGTGCAGAGAGATTTCATAATTCCTTTCTTGTATCCTTGGCTCTAAAGCTAGAGAACCACATGGATAAACATACGAACTTCATATTAGCTTTCTGGTTTAGATTATTTTATTCACTGCCTAAACATGACTGTCCTAGCACTCCCTCTGTAGACCAGGCTGGACTTATATTCAGAGATCCACCAGCCTCTGCCTTCAGAGTGCTGCGATTAAGAATATGCATCATCATGTATAGTCATAAGCTTTTCTTTCATTCCTTTTCATTTTTAAAAATTCTCCTTCACAAATTGGAAGATTAGCTGGGTGGGGTCTTTCTCTGAGCTCTTCATCACTCCCTTTATTTCACTGAGCATCAGTTTTTTGCTTTAATCTCCTTACATTTTCTGGTGTTACTTTTCCCTTTCAAAGGTACATATTGTAATTTTCCTTGTACAGCTTACTCCTTTTCATCATGGATCTACATAAAACTGACAGCTAATAGCCACACAACACAGTTAATACCAGGTTGTGGTTGTGTGCTAATGTTCTGCTAAGGCTATTAAGTCACAACTCTTCAATTTAGCTTCAGGCAGATATTTTGGACAAGGGCAGAAATCAGCAATATTCTTCACCAAAATAGCAAAATAATGATCACTAGGCCACATATTAATAGTCTCTTCTGAAACCCTTTGAGTTGTCCCCCACCCCACAACACACACAGTTAAAATCACCCTCAACACTACTGTCTCCCATGTTCCTAGAAACTGGCCCATTAAGGCCCTCTTAAACTGTCCATTCACATTGCTAGTCAAAAATCCCATATTGCTTTAAACAAAAGTGTGTTCCAATCTATTACAATAACCCAGTTCCTAGTATCAACTTCTGTGTTAGTGTTTCTATTGATAAGAAGAAATACTATGACCTTGGCAACTTTTACAACAGTTCAGAGAGTTAGTCCATTGTCATCATGGCCGGAAACTTGGTGGCATACAGGCAGACATGGTGATAGAGAGAGGCTAAGAGTTATAAACCTGGATCCTAAGGCCACAGAAGAGAACAGTGAGTCACTGGGTCTATGTTAAGCTTCTAAAACCTTACAGTCTGCTCCTGGTAAGATATATCCTTTAACAAGGTCATACCTACTACAGTAAGGACAGACTTTCTAATTGTACCATTCTCTACAACCCTAAGTGTGAAGACAGACGCTAAAAAGAAATCCCGCACTAACTCAGAATTGAGTATAATAAAGTGTAGACTCACAGATTATAGACCTCTGCTCAAAAGAGGAAAAGGAACCAAATCCAGCAGCCCGAAGAGAGAGGGAATGCATGCTTTTCATGGGCATTTATAATATAAGAGGCCATGCCGAAGTGGGCTGGTAACTTAAAGACTACTGGCTGCAGGATTTCCTACAGCATTTGTGGAACATTTTTATTCAAACCACCACATGTAGTTAATTTTCTACCTGGAGATTATAGAACTTTGCTTGATTTCACATGAATAGGATCAAAGAAGAGTAAAATGGAAATAAGGAAAATTCTGGTATAATACAGGTGGGACGTAAATTGATAAGCTCATTATATACTGCAGTGCAAAGTTTCCTCTAAAATAGACACGCCATATAATTCATTAGTCTCTCTCTATCTCTCTGTCTGTCTCATACATATAGTGTATCTATATGAGTAAAGTATATGGATAGTACTTATATAAATGGAGAGGGGTGGAGTGGCGGTATGGGTGGAAGGGAGGGGAGGAAAGGGGGAGGAGGAGGGACGGAGATGGAAATCTTGAATAAAAAAAATGAGAAAAATAAAAAAAAGAAAAAAAAAGTATATGGATAGTACTTATATAAATGTATATAAATTAACAAGAAATGCATTTATGAATATATACATTGTAAAAGAACTAGTAAAAATGCATCTTCATCCTCATGGTTATTTTAGCATTATTACTCATATCAAAGTTATGAAAATTTTTTTAGTAATTAATAGGCTAATTCTGGAAAAAATAAACAAGATATATGCTTACAAAGCCATGCTGTCATTATGACATTGGTATTTATATTACTGTAAATATATGGTTCATTAGCATAGGTGTATATTTATTGACAATATGATACTATTTGATTATTATCTCTCCTTTACATTTTTGATTTATAGGTCACCTATTTAATTTAATTAATTATTCATAGTTTATTATATTTTTAGTTAGTAATGAAAAAATAAATAAATAATGTTTGAATAGCTAAATTTTTTCCCTAGAGAATGTAGAATTTTGCTTGTCTCCACAGCAAAAGTGTAAAACAATAATAAAATGGAAATAAGTAAAATTCAGAGATGAAGAAACATGAAGTTACCATATAACCCTGATGTTCTAAGGACTTTGCAAGCAATTTGTGGAAATTTGTTTTGTTACTGATGTTTTTGCATTATGATTATTAACAATTTGCTTGTTTTCATTTTTGTTTTAGTATTTTGTGTATGGGTTATTCATTTTTGCTTACTTTCTTTTTGTTTGTTTTTTTATAACAGAAAATTTAAAATAATCTAATGTTTGTTAGATGGAAAAAATGGGGAATCATCTGATAGGAACTGGGAGAGAAAGAGACCTTGCTTAATATTCATTGCATGAAAATAATTTTATGAATACATTTATTTTATAAATAAATAAAATAAATGCATGAATAAAAATACAATTACTTTCAAAAGAGTTAACTTTGAAACACTGAAATTTTTTTACAGATAAAAAATTTAATTAAAAATAATTTTATGGGAAGGAAGCCCATGTAAAGTAGGAACAAAGAAAATCATAAATGCATAAGCCATAAGAATCACTTTGAAAAGCCAAAACTTCTACAAGGACAATAGGAAGGAGGACCCAAGGCTTCCCATGAATTAGCATGATCTGGCCAACTCAAAATACTTAAAGGACAGTGAAACTATAAGTAGTCTAACTCTGGTGCGGGATAATTGTCTGTATTCTATCAATCATGTTTTAAATAAACGCTGATTGGCCAGGCAGGAAGTATAGGTGGGTCAACAAGACAGGAAGTAGAGGCAGGGCAATGAGAACAGGAGAATGCTAGGAAGGAGAAAGACCATTCCTTCCCACTCCTGCCCAGACTTCGAAGAAGCAGGATATGATCTGCCCCACTGTGAAAGGTACTGAGCCACATGGCTAACATAGATCAGAATAATGGGTTAATATAAGTGATAAGAGCCAAGAAGTAACCTGAGCTAATGGGCCAATCAGTTTATAACTTATGTAGATCTGTGTGTGATTTTCTTTGGGACTTGCCAGCTGTGGGGTACTGGGTGGAACAGAAACCCCAACAAGCTGGCCCTCATGTTACATAACTCCATAAGATTAATTAAAAGTGTGTATGGAATGGGCTCTATTAAAATTGGGTGACAGATAAAATTTGAGATAAATTTGGAAAATAAAGAATCACAAAATTTAAAATAAAGTTAGCTGGAATACTGTGTACATTTGTAATTTGCACATCTTCACACTGAAGTGTGGATGGCTTCCCATGTAGTTACAAAATAATTTTAGTGCAAACTAAAACATCCTTTTTCACACCACTGAAAAAATGAAAATATTATTATTTCATATTTTTTCTCTGATGTAAAAATCAAATCCATTAGGCAGAAAAAAAGCACACAGGCAAAATCATTAACTTGCTTTAAAAAGTTGCAATAACCAGACTAGAATAGAAATAAAAATAAAATAAAATATGACAAAATGAGTTTAGAGGAAGCCAAATTTAACCTAATATTACACAATTAATAACCTTTGCAGTAACAAACTAAATGGGAAAAAATATCTTTTTAATGATACAATTAAGAGTATCCAATCTTTACCTCTCATTGTAATCCAAAAGAAAGACAAACAGAAAAACAAACAAGAAAAAGAAATAAACCTTATTAATTACATGAATGAAATTATTAATGGTAATAATCTGTAAGAAACCTGACTATTTTCAGTCTACCAGTTATGATCAATACTGATAAAGAAATAATTCATCCGCTAGAAAATAAAATATTGAAAAATAAGAAAGGAGATATTAGGTGAATAAAAATAACAGAAAGTATCAGTTTTTGTGATATATTGTGTTTTTTAAAATAATATAATTGCCATCAACTACAAATTTGAGATTCAAGTCTTCAGTATTTCATAAACGTTCTACCATTTTAATGTTAGGGAGCAGATTTTCATTTGGATGTTGCTATTGCATTTTACTAATGATATATTGATGGATATCTCTCGACTACTTGAGTATTTTCTTTGTTCAAATTCTTCCTCAAAAAACTAAAAGTTGCTTCTTCCTAATTTGACAGTCTTTTGCTGCACTTGCATAACTGAATTATGAACAATAAGAACTGCAATGATGTAGTGAGAAGCGGCGGGGCTGCGTCCCACCACCCGCCGCCGGCTAGCTTTACCCAAAATAATTACACGGAAACTGTATTCTTTTAAAACACTGCCTGGCCCATAGTTTCAGCCTCTTATTGGCTAATTCTCACATCTTCCTTTAACCCATATTTAGCAATCTGGGTAGCACCACGAGGTGTGGCTTACCAGGAGAGATCTTAACCTGCGTCCATCTCGGAGAGGAGAAGCATGGAGGCTCACCACGCGACTGCCTGAAGCGTCTCTCCAACTCTCCTTCCTTGTTCCCACAATTCTGTTCTGTCTACTCCGCCTACCTAATTTTCTGATCTCTTAAAGGGCCAAGGCAGTTTTCTTTATTAGTAATGAAAGTAACACATAGACACTCCTCCATCACAATGAGTTCTTTGTACCATGCATCTGTCCTTCCATTGTTTTGTAACAATATTTCTTTTAATCAACTTGCAGTATGTTGGTTTATGCAAGAATATGGTTAGACAACATCAGAAAACTTTTCTCTCAGTTTTTCTCCAATTGACTTTCAATTTTACACTTATATTTTTAGTTACTTACTATTACAATGACAGAATTAGATTACCTTCTGGGGATTTTAAATTCTCTTTGAGTATTTTGTATATGGACTTTTACAATTTTTTCTAGAAAATTGATAGCTCTTTTTTATTTTGTCTTCCTTTCTGTACTTAGTATTTATTTATTATTTATTGGTTTTTTTCAAAACAGGGTTTCTCTATATGTAGTACTGGCTGTCAGGAACTTTCTCTGTAGACAGGATAGCTCAAACACAGAAATCCTCCTGCCTCTGTCTCCCGAGTGCTGGGAGTAAGGAGTGTGTCATGACTGTTCAGCTAACATTTTCCATACAATGTATTTTAATCATATTTTCTCTTTCCCAGCTCTTCCCAGATCTTTGTACATCTCTACTAACCAAGAGTTACGGCCTTTTATTGACTTTCAAAACATATACAAAACAAAACATTGTAAAAATAAAAGTAAAATGCATAATTATGAGACAAGAGCAAAACCAAACCAAACCAAAATAAAATATTGTGAAAAACAAATATAGTGTGTATCTGCTTATAAGTGGATATAAGTTGTTATGCAAATGGCAATTGAGTTACAGTCTAGAGAACCAGAGAGTTTAGGTACAAAGGAGAGCTTTAGGGGAGATCCATGGATCTCTCTGGGAAAGGGAATCTAAGAGAATCTCCAGATGGAAGGGACAGGAGCAGGAGGTATCAGGTGCAGGAGGAGAGGCAGTACTAGGAAAGACAAGGAATTTGGGATATTTGTTAGATGTTATAGACAACTAGTGCAGTGGGAATGTCCTGGACGGTAGAGAGGTACAAAAGTCTGGGACGAGCTGAGGAAGAGATAATATGATTAGAATGCATTGTATGATAAATGTTAGCTGAACAGTCATGTAATCTCAACACTTGGGAGACAGAGGCAGGAGGATCTCTCTTTGAGGAGATCTTAGTGAGGAGCCCTAGTAATGGGAGACATGGAGTCTCAACTGGCCATCTCTTGCAGTGGCAATACCTTCTAGTGGTAGGACTGGGTTACATTCAGTTGAGCTGTTGGTGGAGGATGTCCATAGAGATCCCCAAACAACCAAGGCTGATGTGAGG
Organism: Arvicola amphibius; assembly: GCF_903992535.2. NCBI lineage: Eukaryota > Metazoa > Chordata > Mammalia > Rodentia > Cricetidae > Arvicola > Arvicola amphibius. The sequence continues at coordinate 90,503,534 of NC_052051.1, forward strand.
ACAGAGGGATCCCTTTCCTGAGAACAGCACCCACACAGCTCTCTTGTTTTAGTTTAACTATGTAAAAAGATGTGTTTATTTGTGTTTCAGAATAATTATTTAACTACATAATGAAATGTTACAATTGTTTATCTTGTATTTGTTTAACTATGTAAAGATGTGCTGTTGTTTTATCTTGCCTGCCTAAGGTACCTGATTATTCTAATAACAAGCTGAATGGCCAATAGCTAGGCAGAGGAGAGATATGCAGCTGTGGTGGGCAGAAAAAAAGGGGAGCCAGCCAGCCAGCCAGAGTCAGTCATCTGGGACAGAGTCAGACAGACTCAGACAGCTGTGACCCAGGCAAACAGCCATGGAAACAGAATGGATAATATGTAGATGAGGTAAATAAACCTCAGGGCAGTACATAGATTGACAAGTGGGTTAACTTAAGTTAAACAAGAACAGGAAAGAAAAGCTAACTAAACAAGCCTAAGTAATCTAAGGGTGAGTATTCACAATTAACAATTAGTCTCTCTACTGGTCTAAAAACATCAATTAAATGATTCCTAAAGGCACACTCTAGATACTCATGGACCGGTACCTTGTCCATTTGTCATCAGAACCTTCCTCTGGCAGCAGATGGGAGTAGGAAATTGTACACATATTATACACAGAGACAGTTGAAATTGGAGATCTACAATAGCTCTTCTCCATGTGCTTAATGTCTCTAAGTTTGGGGAGTTTTTTTGGGGGGGGTCTCATTGCTGTGGGAGAGTGGAAGGGTGTCTCTCTCTCTCCCTCTCTCTCTCTCTCTCTCTCTCTTGGGACTCTCAGTGGGAAGGGGTCTCTCTGTTTTTCTCTCTCTCTTTCTCTCTCTCTGTCTGTCTGTCTCAGGACTCTTTCTCTTATTGTGTTGCTTTGTCCAGCCTTGATATGACAGCTTCTGACTTGTCCTGTTGTATCTCATTTTGCTGTGTTTGGAAGTTTTCTCTTGGGGGAATGCTCTTTTCTGAAGAGGAAGCTGAGTGGGAGTGTATCTGAGGGTGAGGGGAGGTCAGCGCAGCTATGAGGAGTGGAGAAAGAGGAAAAAAAGAAAATGTGATATAAATTAACTACATCTTCACCTCAGAAAAATGCCATTTTTTCAAAAATTATCTTTAATGTGATTCTTATGTTATTTTTATACTTGTAACTGTGGGTGAAAACATTGTTCTTGTAAGAAAATAATTTTAAAAATATCCCTCAAGAAACTTACTTTTTTTATGTTGGTCAAGTACTCCCAAGTATGAGCTCTTGCCATGGAATGTAGTTGGTTTACTCATTGACACTACATTGGAGAATACTGAGTTTTCCCTGTGCAAGTGGGTATCAATTACAAATATTTAGTAGGTACAGGGCCCGATATTTATTCCCTCTTTAATTTAAGGCAACTGACTTGTTTGTCCTGTGTATTTCCTGTGAGTTCATGTGATCAACAGCCCTGGCATGACTGGGAGATACTGTTTTGTTGACATTATCTATCACCTCTGGATTTTGCAATCTTTCTGCCTACAAGATTGCAAGGATACCTGAGTCTTGAGGAAAGGAGAGTGAAGAATATATCCTTTATTGAACCAAGTGATTTGATGTCTCTCATTCTGTATATTGTCCAGTGGTGGGTTTGTGTCTTAATGCCGTATATTGCAAAAAAGAATCTTCTTTGACGTGGGCAGAGCGGGTAACTGGTCTATGTGTGTCATTAGAAATCATTTTATTGCTATGTTCCTTCACTAATATAATAATATTTTGTTTTCCTCTAGGATCCCTGACCTTTTAGTCTCAACTTTTGGGCCACTTTAGCAGTGTTAAAGTGTTAAGAATGGGTTTTAGCTCATGGGGTAAAGGTTAAATTGAATTTTAAAGGGGGATTTGCTACTCCCATAACATTTTTGCCAATATTCTGCTAGTATATCTTACAGACAAGTCACTGTTTTAAATCACAAGCCTTGTATCTGGAAGAAGTTAATGACTACTTTTTTTTCCTTACAACACATACTATCTTTCAGTTCCATGAATGCTTATCAATGAGGAGACTCTAACTATGCTCCACCTCAATTTCTCTGCATTTGTTGGGGTATGTAAGTGTTGTCTTCAGCAGTAGGGCGTTGTCCTAGCAGTAGGGCTGTGGAGAGCAAACATTGGGCTTAGAATTAGCCTGTGCTATTTGTGCGTTCCATAGTGCTCCTTTTGTCAATAATAAGATGCAATTCTTGCTTTTCTTATATAAGGTTTTACTTGATGGCATAGTTGGGGCACTATCTTTCCCATTATTTGGTTACTCCATTAAGATCTCTTTCAAACAGTATCCTCCACAACTGGTGTTGGTAAAACTGGGTGGCTGAATGAAAATACATGTATATTTATCATCAGCAACAAAATTTGACTCCAAGTGGATGAAAGACTTCAACATAAGGCCAGATACCCTGAAGATCCTTGAAAAGTGTTGAATGGACTTGAACTCATTGGTGCAGGTAAAAGATCTCCTTAACAGGACAACCATACCACAGGCATTGAGATCAACAATTAGTTAATGCTGCTCCATGAAGCTTCAAAGCTTTCATATAGCAAAGGATCTCAATATGGAAGCATACAAGTAGCAAAAAATCTTTACGCTATTGCTGGTATTAGGAATATATAAAGAAATAAACAACTTGAATATTAAGATATCAAACAACCTTTGATTTCATGTTACTCCAGTCAGAATCACCAAGATCAATAAAACAAATAATAGCTTATTCTGGTGAGATTATGGGGAAAGGGAAACATTTACTCATTATCCAAAGGCTTGCGAACTGATACGGCCACTACAGAAATTAGCATGGCACTTCTTTGAGAAGTTCAGGAACTGACCAACCTCAAGATCAATTTATAACACTCTTCGGCATATACCCAAAGCATCATAAATCCTACTACAAAGACACTTGCTCATCTACGTCCATGAATTTCTATTCATATTAGCCAGAAACTGGAAACAGACTAGGTGCTCACCAACTGATAAACAGATAATGAAAATATAGTACATTTACACAAGATTACTATTTAGCTATTAAAATGAATTTATGATATCCACAGGCAAATGGATGGAACTAAAAAACTAATTGTGAGTGCATTAACCAAGACTTAAATAAAGACAAATATTATATGTTTTCCTTTATATGTGGATATAGTTTTCATGCTTTTGATTTAGGCTAAGTTGTTGGGGAAGCTGACCAATCCCTTGTCTGAGGGGCGTGACCCCTCCGGGGCACAAAATACCTTTAAAAGATCCCTGTTTTGGTTGTTTGCTCTCTTGGTTCCCTGTTCTTCGCTGGAACTCTGGCTTTGTAAGTTTCTCCCATTTTCCCCTTTTATTAAAACTGAGCATTTTATATAAGGCTAGTTTGGTTATTTCCAATTGCCGACCGACCATGCCCGCAACACTAAGTACACAGGAAGAGACCAGATTGGATTAGATCTCACAATGAAGTATTAAAAGAACATAGTATTATAAAGATATAAAGGCAAAACTAGAATAAAAGGATTCATTGGGGAGGAGGGTGGAAGAGAATGATAAAGGAGGAAATATGGAGAGAGAAAATTTACACTAAAGAATATTTGAAAAACCACATAGAATGTTGCAACTGCGGAATTTTCCTAAAGTATGTAGATATGTGAAAATTTTCTAGCTTTTTCATCAGAGTGTACATTGCCACCTAACTTTTCAAGGATATGAATTGAATTTCTACGATTTTAATGGCCAGTTTCAGTTCAACCATGTATACCAACTGTAGATTATTTTTAGTGATTACTTCATTCTTATTATACAGAAAATTTCCATCTTTTCTGTTTAGCATTCTGAAAATTCTGTTGGTAGGCATCATTAATGATAAATTACTGATTTATTTTCTATTGTCACTATTATTATCATAAAATGTTTGACTGGCTGTGCAATACAGTTAAATTGCTTGGGACCATTCTTTGTTTGTTCTTCCTCTTTGAGAAATTTTAAATGCATATTTTCAGTATTCTTGTAACATTCAAGGAAGAGTTATTTCCATTACTGATCTCCTTGAGTAGACCATTTGGAATATGATGCTTACTAACTAATCTTATTAGGAAACATTGTGATTATTCTTAAACATGTTAACTAGTCTTGAAAATTAACCCTGAATCTTATCTGTGATAATCAGCATTTATGTATTTGAGGACATCTATCTGGAGAACTGTTGAGAAAGAAAGACTATCACAGAGATTCACAACTTGTCAAATGCAGAAAATATGAAAACTTTTAGTAACCTTAAGGCTTATGAAAAATCACAGAAAAATGGGTGGAAAGATTCTATGAGGTGAAGGATTCTTGACATTAGAAAATATCTTCTGGCTACTGGAGGGAAAATGTACCCATGAAATCTCAAAAATAAAATCACCCAAACAATAAACACATGAGAATGCAAGTTACCATGCTAAGGTGAGCGAGAGAAGTCTCACCAAGCTCTAACTCTAGATGCAGTGCTACAGGTTAATCAGTGGCCCTTAACAGGAAGGATACCATTCTCAGCCTAGGTATAGTGAGTGGGGAGGGCTTTGGTCCTGCCTCAAAGTGATGTGCTAAACTTTGTTGACTCACCATGGGAAGTTTTACCCTCTCTGAGGAGTGGAAGGGGGATGGAGGGATTGGGAACCGGGATTGGTACATAGAGTGAAAGAATACTGTTTTTTTGGAGGCTGACCAAGGAGCCAAGGACAATGGCGATGGGCTTGGTCTCTACGACATGGACGGGCTCTGTGTGAGCCTTGTCAGTTTGGTTGCTCACCTTCCTGGACCTGGAGGGAGTTGGGAGGACCTTGGACTCAACATAGTGTAGAGAACCCTGATGGCTCTTTGGCCTGGAGAGGGAGGGAGTGGGGATATGGGTGGAGGGGAGGGGAGGGAAGGGGGAGGAGGAGGGGAGGAGATGGCAATTTTTAATAAAAAATAAATAAACTGGAAACAAAAAAAAAGAATACTGTTTTTTTAAAAAAAATAGTTTAATATAAAAAGAAAGAGGGAGGCAATCTTCCTCAGAGGAGCCGCTGATGGTTACGTAATAGGTTTATAACACTAACATGTGTAGAAGGGGTCATGAATTTGAGAGGGAGAAGGGGGCACACTAGTTGTTAAGGAAGAAGAGGGAGTGGTAAAAATGATTCATTTATGAAATTGGCAAAAATACTTTAAAAAGTCAAATTAATAGGAAAAGTCAAATATTGATTGCCCAGTCTGTTTCTTCAATAAGGGAGAGGACTGTGGGGATTTCCCATGCTACTTTGTCCACTGCTTCTACATGGCCCTGTGAAGTAATTAAGCTGGCTGTTCAACTGTTCCTTCATGACTTGAATTTGTTTTATTTCTACTTTTTAGCCATATCTTGTACATTGTTATCTAAGTACAGTTTGACACATGATTAATTTTGTAATTTTAGTCTTTTATAATTTATAAACTACAATATATCCTACTCATATGTGTACATATTTTAATTTGGACAAAAATAAACTCTTAGGGTTTGATATACTTGCCTAGAATATGTAAGGGGACAGGTTTGACTCTAGATAATTACAATAGTGAGAGGAAATTATATCATGACACTACATACTGCTTCATCAAGAAAGGTCAATACTGAGAAGAAATATCAAACACATTAGACATAATATTGTATTAGTGAAACATATCTATCTAATTTTAGAAGATTTTAGAGTAAGTGCAAGCAAGATGAACAATGGTACAGCAATATTTAGTGACTATCAGATATGGGTATTAATGCCACCACATTAGACATGTAAGAAAATTTAGAAGTTATTATTGTAAGGGAAACCACCACTCACCTATGGAAATGATAATATCTGGGGTTTCTGATCTCTTATGTTTCTTCAGAGGAACAACAAGAAGAATCAATGTGTGATACAGATTAATGTCACATTTATCAACTACTAAATTCATGGTATTTGTATTTTTATTTTGGTAAGGAATCAATAGTGTAAAATCTATGATTTGATACAAGCTACTTGGTATCTCAGAGCTAGTATACTCTTGCAAATCTTCTAGAGAACTATTGTGAATAACTCAGTCTAGAACTTTCCTAAGACTAAAGGTAGCATAGTAAACCACTTTGCAACATCTAATTTTCTCTTAAGCTACTGATTTCATTACTCTCATCCCTTATTTTTGTAGAAAGGGTTATATGCATCGAAGAACAAACTCAAATGCCCTATATTAGCAAAGATTTGGTTGATCATATGATTGTCCAGCTTCAATTTCTCAAGTGGTTTGCTTACAGAATCCACCAATATACCTTTTTTTTTTAAAGAAACACTAGGGATCAAACATAGGGTGGCTGCATGCTGCAGTAGTACTCCTTTAGTGGAACAATGTCTCCAATCCTCATGGACATGTTATTTTACAAAACTGAGTATTTTGTATCAAGCTGTATATGTAGATGGATGGGATTGCTAATAGAGGTAGAAATCAGAATAGAAAATAGAAACTATTTTCCTTCTCATTCATACTTTTATGCCTTTATGGATTTCCATATCAATGTCTTTGCAACTAGATGTGATGTCTAGCTTTGTCTCCCTCCCATAGTGGTTCTTTCTACATATCTTCAGATGGCAGAAGAACAGAAGTGTTAAATCACTGTCTACCTGTTTTTCCAGAAAACAGTGGAGCAAAAAGGATATAAGCAAACTTTTCAAGCTCTGTCGTGACCTGAGCATGTTCCCTGTTCTTCCCATATCTTAACACATCATAATGGGAATTGGTTCCAAGTCTATTTCAATGAAGAATGAAGCACACATTGAATTTATGGTAGCTTGCAGAACTTATCGCCTACATGCTGCTGATCCTATATACAAAATGTTCTTTCTGGTAGACTGTAAATTTATTTGCATAACGAAGGTATTCAAAATTGAGGAAATACAATATTTGCTATCATGTAGTATAAGCTATCATTCTATTTGATACTTTTGTGTATCATATCTAAAAAAAAAGCAAAGAACTCAAATACTTTGCTTACCAAATGGTGTGTCATCAAATGAGACTGTATTTGTAAAAAAGCATTGTAAACTTTAGTGCTCTGCTGTGACACACAGAATAAGAAAATCATTACCATGTTTCACAATTTAAAATAAATTGGAAAATTAACAATATACTATAATATTCATTTGTAATAAATTAAATAATGTATATATAAATAAGAAAAGGCTATAAATTCAATTTCATAATTAGTTTTGAGAAATCCATTAAATAATATTTAAGAGGATGATCCAGTTTTACCTTTTAAAAATATTTAGTCATGCCTGACTTATACATATAAAAATGTATGCTTGTAATCTTTTGTTCCTCAAAATGTATTACTCTTATAGATTTACTAATATACATTAGATACCATCATTAGCAATTAAAATAATTACTTTATAGTAATAATACTATCTTTAACAAAAATATACAAGAGTCAATGGTTTGAGAAAAAGGAAAATAAAAAGAACAAAAAATGCAGCCTCTATAACTTAGGAAACACTTGATATTCAATTCACACTGTCATAAAATAAAGTTTCATATTAGAAATAAAAAATTCATTATTAAATTATATTAAAGTAAAAATGAATTAACTTCAAAGTATTTTAACTTTAAAATAATTTTAAATATAAATCAGAAGAAAATGATAGCCAATTTCCATTCCTTAGGCCTTAGTGTAGAAGTTTTTCATATTCATTATAAATGACAAATCTTTTGATCCTTTAGATTCATTAGATGGTTATAGTAAATTTTGTTCATCAATGATAAGGTTTTCTCAGCTATTTAAATGAGAAATTTATAAAATATTCACTTTAAAATTATCTATTTATGTAATTATATTTGCTTAAACAATGTTTGGAATTTCCTATAATATTTTAGTTGACAATGTAGTAATTTCATTTTTCATAACAAAATACCAAGGGCTAAATTATTTAGTACACAAATATTAATTCATTATATTTCTGAAGTCAGAGAAATGCAAGATCAGGGTGTCAGAATATTTATCAGTGTTGAATTCTTTCTGTTTCAATTTTTAAATTTTTGAGATCACAATGTATCTACTTAAATACTCAGTTCTTGGGAAGTCACTGGAGAGAAGCAACAAACACTAATTGTTAATTTTCTTAGAAGGGTGCTTGTCTCTTCATGAGTAACATCTAAAGCTAATGTCTAACCTTTCCACAACTCAACTCAAGTTTTCTGAAATGCCCAAATAGTGCATAAAATAGGGTATGTGTCCTAAGAGCATGTATACCTTGTTTAGAGGAGGTAGAAATTAAGAAAGAATTTAAGAAGGAAGAAGGCATGAATCAGAGTGACACCCATGGACTCATGTTTTTGAATTTTTGGTCCCATTTAGTTCAAGTATTTGCGAAAGATTAGGCACCTTGTTGGAGGAGGTATGCAATTTTGAATAGGCTGTGAGGTCTCAAAAACCCATACCAAGCACAATAAGTCTTGCTTAGTCTTTTGCCTGCAAGTCAGAGGCCACCTCTCAACTAATGTTCCAACATTCTACCAGCATGTCTGTCTGCTGCCATGTTTTATACCACAATGATCATAGACTAAACCTCAGAAACTGTAGGCAAACCTCTAATTGCTTTCTTCTCCAAGTTGTGTTGGTCATGAAGCCTCATCATAACAATAGAACAGCAACTATAACAGGGAATATGTACGTGTGTGTGTGTGTGTGTGTGTGTGTGTGTGTGTGTGTGTGCAATAAGAAGAAAAATAAAATTAGTTCCTTATTAAATTTCAATAATTTAAGGCTGGTTTTATAATTCAGAGGATAAAGAAATTGATGCATGAATCTGGATAGAACTGATTCACAAAGCTTGTCCTCTGTTTTCCATATAGATACCTGGGTGGACCTGTGTTGACATATTCATAATAATGATTAGTTTAGTAATAATTTTTAAAGTTTATTAGCCCACATGACATATTTTTTTATTTGAGATAATTATATAACCTGAAATTAAGGATTTAAATATTTGAAATAATATAAAATAAATTATTGTTTTATTTGAGATAATTATATAACCTGAAATTAAGGATTTAAATATTTGAAATAATAGGAAGTAAATCTCAGAAATAATTAGATAAAATTATGGTTCTAAGGCATAAATCTTAATATTCTTATATTTTAATTATACCTCAAATTTGAGAATGAATGTGCTTTAAATAGATAAACCACATGTGAGTCAAAGGACTGAGTTAGAACTATTTAGCTTGATTTTCATTTGTGTATTTCCTGTTATGGAATCATCTAGAATTACACAACTCTCTTTTTGGGGGTAAGGGGTGAAGATACCATTTAATATTTGAAAAAAAATCAGTAGTCTAAATATATGTTAAATGTTGTTTACAAAAATAAAATATATTTACAATCCAAAATAATACCATTTGTGTTTATTGTGTACATATTGTGTATGGTATGTTACATATATTAGAAGACAGATTGGAAACGCTTTCACCATTCAAGACACTAGCTTAATCATCATCCAGAGCTTTCTCAAATGAATAATTTCATGACAAAGCTTTTTTAAACTTGACCTCATTTTTCTGTAATGGCTCTCTGACTTTCAACATCATAATATAGTCTTTGAACACTGTAGAACCCTCAACTCCATTGTACCTCTCCAGGCTTTCCATGGCCTGAGTCTACCGTGCTGGTAGCTGCAATACCGACTCTCCTCATCTTAACCATTATCATCTATCAATGTTAGCTAATCTATTACCATCACTGTTGTCATCCAAATAACTGATTTCTTCTAGGACACATGAGAGGCAGCCCCTAACATTTGCTCTTCAATTTACTTCAGTAAAACTTCCACAATGTAGGTAATGATTTCTTCACATCTTTTATTAAATTAATACAAAGTATTTTATTTTGGTGTGAATAAAATGAAATTGCTTTCTTCATTTTTTGGATTGTTCTCTGCATTATTTAGACATTGTACAAAATTTTATGCACTTATGTGTATACTATATGGCAACTTTGATTAACTCATTTGTGACTTATAGTTTCAATAAATAATATAGGATTTATCAAATAAAAGAGTATACAATTCACAAATTATATAAATCATAAACTGTGGGGCTACTGGCTGTGGTGCTAGGACTTATCCCTACAGCTTGTACTGGGTTTTTGGAAACCCATTCTCTTTAGATGGATACCTTGCTCAGCCTAGATACAGTAGGGAGGGCCTTCGACCTTCCCCAAAGCAATGTGCTTTACTTACCCTCTCTGAGTAGTGGATGGGCAGTGGGGTAGAGGGTAGGTGGAGGGAAGAGGAGGATAGGAGGGATTGGGAACTGGGATTGGTATGTAAAATAAAAAAGATAGTTTGCTTTTGTTTTCAAAAAATAAAATAAATTACAAAAAGTTTTATTTATTTATTTCCAATTAAAATGCCTTTTAAATCAAGATGTCCTAGTTTATTTATTTACATATTAATATAAATTATATAATATTGCTACAATACACTAATAATATAATGTTAAAATATAACTATATAGTTTATTGGTGAATATTATATATTTTAAATGTATTATAAAGCATAGTTTATTTAATTAGTAATAAATTAATGTATTTTATATCTTAATATAACATATTAATAATATGATATTGATCACACACACACACACACTAGGGAACCTGAGTAAATTGAGAGTGTTGGGGTAATGGAGGAGGGTAGAAGGAGAGAGGGGATTAAGGAAGGGAAAGGAGCAGAGAAAAATGTATAGCTCAATAAAACAGTTATAAAAGAATTATACAATTCTTAATTCCTTGACTAGAAGAGATGATCACTAGGGTAAGAATAAAGGGTTAGTGTGATGAAGAAAAGAAAGGATGATGAGTGGAGAGACAAACATACGTAGAACTTTGTCATTTCTAAGTCCATTTCCTTGTGTGGTAAGAAAAAGTAGGAAAATGACTGATTGGTATGCATCAACTTACCAGGTTACATCTTTCTTCTCTTTTATAAGATTCAGAGTCAAAATCATTCGAAAGTGCCACTAGGAATTATGATTTCTCTCTAACCTGATATGCTAGAAGTGCTATTGAATAAGTTACTAAAAATGTAGTTATTTGAAGTTTTACATCAATTTTTTTTAAAAAAATTTGGATTAGTTTCTTGAGACCTAATGAGGGCACATTTTTCCTCAAAGCAATGGCTCTCTATAATTCTACCAGATATAGTTACAAAGTCTCTGTAGTTCAAGGGTATTTAAGACATGAAATGAACTTGATCACAGCTTTGAAACCATGATACTGATGTCAGATCAGTTTCTAGTAGATTCATTCATTCACTTGAAATTTATTGTATTGATTCAGTAATTGAAAAAAGGAAGAAGGCTATGTTTAGTCTTCAGAATGAACAATAATACAAATAAATTCTGGAAGTACTTTGCTATCAAGGAATTCATTTTTACAAGGCTTATTTCATATAGATCAGACTCTCAGATAGTTCCTCTCAAATAGAATTGTCTTCTGCAGGAAATAGAAATATTAAAACTGTAACCCGCCAGCGGGTCAGCTATTCAAGGTCTCTGAAGAGGCGCTATCTGAAAAGACATGGAGGAGAGAGAAAGGAGACCAAGCAAGATTCTATTGTCAAGGCCTCCTTTTATTGAAGCAGTCTTTTCATCTTAAGTAGTCCTTTAGAGAGGAACTTGGGAAGAGGGAGAAAGAAAGGGAAGTAGGGATTCTGCAGCTATGCAGGGTAGTTGCAAGGTCAGTGGTTAGAACGCCTGCAGTTAGCGATAAGCAAGGAACAATGGGGGCACTCTGATGTAGGTGTGTCTTCTATCTATCTGATGATTTCATTGGATAATTAATAAAGAAACTGCCTGGCCCATCTGATAGACCGGCCCTTAGGTGGGTGGAGTAGACAGAACAGGAAGAAGGAAGTGAGGTAGATGGCTCAGTCAGATTCCACGCCTCTCTTAAGTGAGAGAGACCGCCGTGCCTCTCCTCAGAGAGAAGCCAGACACGATGAAGCTCCAGCCCAAGAGGGACGTATGCTAGAAACTAAACGGTAAGGCACCACTTCGTGGTGCTACACAGATTATTAGAAATGGGTTAAAGCAAGATGTGAGAATTAGACAATAAGAGGCTAGAAATAATGGGCCAGGCAGTATTTAAAAGAATACAATTTGTGTGTTGATATTTCGGGTGTAAAGCTAACCATGCAGGAGCCGGGTGGGATGAAAAGCAGGCCTGCCAGCAGCTCCACGCTACAGCACTCCATGGTGCCTTTTGGACCTTGAGTCTCTAAGATTAACACTCAATGTTTCAGTTAACTTTAAATTTTCTGTCTCATTGTTTTTGCTTCAAGGCCCTGTAAGAAAGGAGAGGCCTGAAATGGCCCCTGACATAAAACCTTGTTGTGAATAGACATCATGGTAAAGTGAGAGATTACTGATACTCTTTTTGTTTGGCAAAGGCAAGATTCAGGAAAAGAATTACTAATTTTAGGACAAGATTTGTGACAACCAGGATGGAAAAACAGACAACTTCAATGAACACACCTGTGATTCTGATGAAATGAGGAGGAAGACATGATCTCTATGAAAATGGTTTTCAGTAATTTTTACATCAATATCTTTTCATATTGTGTATAAAATAATATCATTTTAAATAGTGCTTTAAAATCATAGCAGTCTTACTACTGAGAATATTCACAAATACACTTTTAATTAAAACTTACTGAGAATGAAAACTGTTTAAATCATTTGCTTTTCTTTCCTTGTTTATGGAAGTATTTATGGGAGGAACACGTAAACATAATAGTCATTCTTTTATTTCTCTCCTTTCATTTTGGCCTCATTTTAGTACTTTCCCTGTATGATTTTGAAGCTCTTGTAATCAGCCTAAAGGCTAAGTATTAATTTATTAAGGATTATTATAATAAAGATGTATTAATAACTAAATTTTTATAATACAATAGTTTATATAAATTGTTCATGCTTAGAAAATTTTTATATAATAATCATGTGGTCGAATATAAAACAGTCTCACTAACACTCATTTCTGTTTTATTATTAATCTGAACATATTTTGTAGAACCAAAACAACCTAATAGAAATTTTATGCTTAGAAAGTGTGAAAAAGCATTTTATCACTATTTAAAAATGATTCCCTGGTCAAAGAAGTGTCAAAGAATGTTGATTTATATTATGGAATGACACTCAGTTGCAATCCCATTGTATACTGATTGTAAAAGTAAATAATTACTGAAAATTAAAAAAAATCTAATTTTTCCAAACTTGGTTTTGTTCACTATTTGCTTACAAATTTTGTACATTTTTTTGGTATTTTTTGTTTTTCTTTTTGAGACAGGTTTACATTTTTTAACGAATTGACAAAAGCCTAATAAAATGAGTAGTCAAAATGTTTTTAGATTCCAAGAGATACTACCTTTGTACTTCATTGAAGAATGTTCATATATTTACTGAAAGTTTACACTGTCTTGTTATGTATTACCAAATTGATACATTGTGGTGAAAATAAATATAAATTTAAATTTTTTTGTATATCAGGGAAACAGTGTTGATTTCTATGACCAATCTCCTAGAAGAACTGGACTTCTAGGCAAAGTATCCATGCCTAGTATTCATGCCCATTACTTACATAACCACCTCACCTTGTCTTCACATTTTGTTCTCCCTAGCTTTTAGAAAATGTTGCTATACCCCCAACGTGCATATTAAAACCTCAGAAAACCATTGTATCTGTGATTCATGAGCCTGAGGTTATCTTATAAACTCAGCAGTGGTATATATGGAATTGTTTAGAACACTGAGTTCTATGGGAAAAACACCCTCCACCATAAAGGCTAGGGAGGAGAATGAGGTAGAACATAGTTGTTTAATTTATAATGAGACAAACTTCTACTAAATCACTGATAAGCCATAACTAGATAAAGATTGTATTTTTTATTTTAATGTTAAATTTACTTTATATTCATACTATTTAGTAAAGAAGTATGAATAAGTATGTACTGATCACTTTTCTATGAGGATTTTAATACAGACAATATAAGAGAAAAACTGTTTCATTTTATTTTTTCCCATAACATGCTTATTATATGGTTATTCTAACAGTATTTAATTCATAAAGGATTATGGATAACTTAAGATTCATCGTCAATATTAGGATTTGTGTTCATACTCAACTTCATACTTAAATGATGGGGAAACTATCAACTGATAGTTTCAACCAATCCCATTTAGTTAGGGTGTGGCCACCTAGAGCCCAGGTAGAAAAACCTGGTGATACAGGTACTCTCTCTCTCTCTCTCTCTCTCTCTCTCTCTCTCTCTCTCTCTCTCTCTGTCTCACTCTCGGTGCAGGGCCCGCTGGACATATAGGACAAGTCGGACCTCCCACTCTTGTAGCATGAGTTTCCCCTTTTCAACTATTAAAATTTAACAGTGATTCTTGAGCTGGTCTGGTTATTTATCTCACCGACCTAATTCTTTAATGCTTACATTCAACATTGCCGTTTGTCAGTATCTGTTGACTCTTTTCCTCTGCCAGTTTACTTTATTCTTAGATTGGCCTCATTCATAAATTGGTAATCATGACCTCTAAATGGAAAACCCTAAAGAGATGGTTTTATTGATCTGATTTCTGTAGTGAGGGGCTGCGGGCAGGCCTGCTTTTCATCCTGCCCAGCTCCTGGCCGCCCACTAGCTTTACCCAAAATAATTACACAGAAACTGTATTCTTTTAAATACTGCCTGGCCCATTATTTTCAGCCTCTTACTCACATCTTGATTAACCCATATCTAATAATCTGTAGCACCATGAAGTGGTGCCTTACCGTTTAGTTTCTAGCATACGTCCATCTTGGGCTGGAGCTTCATCGTGTCTGGCTTCTCTCTGAGGAGAGGCACAGTGGTCTGCCTAACTTAGGAGAGGTGTGGCATCTTACTGATCCTTCTACCTCACTTCCTCTTCCTGTTCTGTCTACTCCACCCACCTAAGGGGCGGTCTATCAAATGGGCCAGGCAATTTCTTTATTAGCCAATGAAATCAACTCAAACAGAAGACTCTCCCACATCATTTCCCCTTTTTCTGTTTAAACAATAAAAGAAAGGCTTTAACTTTAACATAGTAAAATTACATATAACAAAATAGTTATCAAGTAAGAATTAGTTACAATACTTATATCCATTTTATCTTTATCATAACAAAGGAAAACTTTAACTATCTATCCATTCTTCAACTCCATCAAAGACTCCAGAAGGATATAATATTACCTAAGTAAATAAGAAGTAAGCAACTTACAAAACTCTAGAAATGACAGCGACATCTCGCTGCCTGGACAGACACCCAAAGTTCCTCTGTACCGTTGGGGCATCCATCTTCGGCCTTCAGGCCCATAGTTTCCAGCAGACATTTCCATAAAGCAAGAAATTTCAAAGACAGTTCAGTCACTTTCTGCTGTGTCCTGCAGAATATCTTGCAGACTCTTTCATGAATCAGGAATCCCGAAAGATCATCTCACTTTTAGGCAAGTTCAGCAGTCCTCTCTCTGAGGGTTCTCTATGTCCAGTTTATACAATAGTCCAGGCAAGAGCAGTTTCTTGCCCAAATGGCTATCAAACTCAATAAAGATCCTCTTCGATGCCCATCATCTTCTTGAAGTAGATTGGTGCTGCCAGGAGCAGACATGTCTCATTGTCATGAACAGTCCTAAGTTATTAAAACATCTAAAATGCGATATTCTGTAGTCTTTGAAAGATATGAAGAATGCCTATGTAACTTAAAATATCTCTATATAGCTAGAAAATCTAACTAACATAACTACAGGTTTTAATATTATTGATAACTATCCATTAACAACCTATATACATTACATTTTTAAATGAACTACACAATCACAATACATTAATCAGTATCAGAAATACACATACATATAACAAAATTTACCTTAAATTTAAATCACTAAAGCAAAATCCATATCAATGCAAATTATTCATCTCCATATCATATCCCCCTTTAAATGTAAAAAAAAAAACATTTATAAACAATATTTGGGAACATGGGCGCAGTTATTTCTCTCCAAACTGCTTCCTGCTGAATGGGGACGCTGTTAATTAGGTCTTTCATGGTGTAACCTGTGTGCCAGGTTCATCTCAGTCATCAGTTGGGTGAAGTAATTTTCTGAAGGTGTTCACACCAACCTTTCAGGAGGGTGTGGTCTATCATACCACATTGGGATAGAAGCAATCCACAGTGTCTCATCCTCTGTGAAAACAAAAGGAGAATCTCATTTCCAAAGTATCATATCCTTAGATCCAAATTCTGAAGTCAAGGTATTTTCAAAATGTCTATGGTGGATTAGTTCAGCAGCATTTATAAACAAATATCTTTTAGCAGCTGTTGCTTCTTCCTCAGCATTCAAACAATTCAAAGAGAGCATAATAACATACAGTATCAAGATTCTCGATATATTTTCCATCTTTATGTGGCTTTATTTTTACCTCTATTTCATTTATTTTTAGTTTTACTTTTTGAGACACATTCTCTGTATATCTCTGTCCTGGAATAACTCTGTAGACCAGGTTGTCCTTGAACTCTCAGAACTGTCTCTGCTTCCCAAGTGCTGGGATTAAAGGTGTACGCTACCACACCTTGAACTCACAGAGATCTGTCTGTCTCTGCCTCCCAGGCATTTGGATTAAAGGTGTGTGCTACCACACCTTGAAGTCACAGAGGTCAATCCACCTCTGCCTCCCACGTGTTGGGATTAAAGGTGTGTACCACCACAACAAACTACTCTTTCTATTTTTACTTTTAAGAACTTTAACTTTAGTCTACATATATTTTCAACACATTGTAAACCATTTTGACGTTTTCTTCAACTTTGAATCTTTCTTTTACTGAATATCTCTTTTTCTGACTACATGAGTCTTTAATTTACCAAACAATATCGGTAGGACTAAAGCTGTGACTTTGACAGCTAGATACAGCCCATTCCTTAGCTTTCTAGCCTCATGGCAGAGGTACCAGCTGTAGCCATGTTCATCACACAACTCTGTGTCGGTTCAAGGTCCCTGCCAGCAAGGAAGCTGCAGCATTCTTCTCAAAGACCACATTCAAATGCTCTGTACGCAGTCGGACCGCCTGCCTGAAAGAGTCAGAGTTTGCCCTGGCAGTACGGACCAGAATGCCAGCATTTTAAATGGCCCAGCTTTTTTCCTGCTATGGCTAAAAACCGAAAAGCATGTGTTCAGCTCTTCATCAACACCGTTTAAGTGTTTCGTGGCAGGACCTCTTAAAAGAGCTCCAGGGTTTTGCAGCTAAAGCTGAGTCAGGAAGTCTCTCTCAGATGAGAGTGTTTGCTTGCCTCTTGCAAACAGAGCCAGACAGCTTTCTCAAGCTTTCTGTGGATTCAGTTATCCACGTTGGGTGCCATTCTGTAGTGAGGGGCTGCGGGCAGGCCTGCTTTTCATCCTGCCCAGCTTCTGGCCGCCCACTAGCTTTAACCAAAATAATTACACAGAAACTGTATTCTTTTAAATACTGCCTGGCCCATTATTTTCAGCCTCTTACTCACATCTTGATTAACCCATATCTAATAATCTGTGTAGCACCATGAAGTGGTGCCTTACCGTTTAGTTTCTAGCATACGTCCATCTTGGGCTGGAGCTTCATCGTGTCTGGCTTCTCTCTGAGGAGAGGCACAGTGGTCTGCCTAACTTAGGAGAGGTGTGGCATCTTACTGATCCTTCTACCTCACTTCCTCTTCCTGTTCTGTCTACTCCACCCACCTAAGGGGCGGTCTATCAAATGGGCCAGGCAGTTTCTTTATTAGCCAATGAAATCAACTCAAACAGAAGACTCTCCCACATCAGATTTCAGTCAAGGTCCTTCAAGGCTTCAGTCACCAATGTTCAGAATGTAGGATCAAGAGAGAAAACTTTACAGGCCTAAGAGTCAAGAGAAGCACAGAAACTAGTATATATTTTGGTTACCAAATTTATAGCATTTATTTTCTGTGTTTGATCATAAAAGAAGCTATAATTATCTTATAGTTATTATTCTTTTTTTGTTTTTGTTTTTGTTTTTGTTTTTGTTTTTGTTTTTGTTTTTTGAGACAGGGTTTCCTTGTGTTTTCTAGAGCCTGTCCTGGAACTAGCTCTTGTAGACCAGGCTGGCCTCGAACTCACAGAGATCCGCCTGCCTCTGCCTCCCGAGTGCTGGGATTAAAGGTGTGCGCTTCCACCGCCCGGCAGTTATTATTCTTTATTAAAGTTATCAGTATTGTTTGTAATTCAAAACAACAGCCCTTTGTTTTGGTGATCTGTGTTCCTTGTAACTAAATTTTCCATAAGGTATTTCTGTCCTTAGAGTCTGTAAGCACTGGCATGCATAGACTAGCAGAGAGAAAGGAATGGAGTCATGGCAGCAGAATCTATCGACAAGGGCATGAATAGAGTCAAGCTAGCAGAATGATACATGGAGTTTCTACAAGGGGATTAATGGAGGCAAGGTGGTAGAATGATACATAGAAGTACCTACAACGGCGTGAAAAGTTTTATTTCCTTCTCCTCATAGAGTGCCAATAAAGCATTTCTCTGAAAATATAGAGGAGAAAATTTCATAATCAATAATGAATGTGTATTTCATATTATGATCCAAAACAAAATATTTTTATATCAGATCAATCCCTTTATTTACAGCCTGGCATACTTATTTTTCTAGAGATGACTTTCTTTCTTGCAGTTACTAACAGTAGTCAATGTTTGCCTTTGTATTTTTAATATAAAAATGATTTGCTACTGTTAAAATTTTCTCTCTGTAAAAATGAAAAAAGAAATTTACATGTTGTTCCTACATTATTTTTCCATACATTACAGGGAGCATAAAAGCTTTCTGGCACTCCCCCCCATACACACACATACACAAACATATACACATTATGCCTATAATTATTTTTGTCTATTATAAAATATATTCTAACTTTTTAAGAGCAAATGTTAGTTAGGGCAGCAGTTAATACTATTATTAGATATTTTAGCAATCTTCTTTTCCATAGCTAAGAATAAATGGAACCATAATAGTCTGTTTGCATCATCAAATTTATCTTGGAAACTCAGCATAATTACGATGTGGTCTCATGTAATAAAACATCAGTGTGTATCTCAGGCCTTGCTTATCTCTTAATCCAACCCTTATACATTTAGCTCCCTCTATAGTCTCAGAACTATTTCAGGAAGTAAATACACAGTAAAGAAAAGGAGAAACATGATTATAGAAGCTGACTGTGCGATGATAGAATTGAGGATATAACACATATAACAAAATATGTAAGGAAGTGCTTTCTAAAATAATACAAGAGTCAAGATAAAAGTGTTTGATGCCAAATAAATCATTGATAATTACAAAATAAATGTATCTGATTTTAGAATTAAATTGCACTTCCAGACATAATGTATTAATAAGAATTTTCATACAGTTAATGAAGTATCAACAACATGGTTGCAAAAGAGTTAGGAATGAAGCATAAGTTAACTTTAATATTTTCTTAGTTATTCTCAAGGTCGCATATAGAAGAGATGATAACATACTTAACAGCAAAGCAAGTTAAATTAGCATTGGTGTTAAGTACTTTAGTGAAGGTTAGTTAAGAAATAATTGGATATAGTATTTGATGATCTTTGTGTGTTAAACAAAATTGAGTTGGTATGCACTCATGAAACAAATATTTGAGCCTCCTAATGATATTTCAAATTTAATAAGACCTTAAAGAGCCTAATGTCTCCTCCAGCATCTGGAATACTACAATCCTGGTACTATCCGGGGAAAGCTCTTTTATCTTTGGCTACCAAAAAAAAAAAAAAAAAAAAAAAAAAAAAGGTTTCTGAACCATTTTGTGTACACTGACTAACAAGTATCAAGCATGGATAGATTGTATACAGGCCAGTCAAGTTTAAGTAGTTTATTAGTTTTCTTTATTAGTTTTCTATTAACATGACACAAATCTTTAACTACTCATTTTAATTTAACTTAAAGCTCAGGTAAAAGAATTCAAATTATTTTAATATAACTTGGTTCTTTCTTTTAATTTTAGATTTAAGACATTAGGCTCTTTAAGGTCTTATTAAATTTGAAATATCATTAGGAGGCTCAAAGAATTGTTTCATAGAATTTAGTGGCATCTCTTGTGTCCTGTTGGGCCATAGGTATCAGTCTTCTAATGAAATGAAAGAATGGATACTGTAGAAAAATAAAATGCTAGTTTAAAATGTCCTGATAGCACAGTAACTTACGATATTGTACTTGACACAAAAAGTCATGTAATTAACCATTAGTGTCATGTATACTTCCGTGATGTACTAATTCAGGATTGTCCCTTATGTTTCTATGCTATAATTACTTTATTCAAATTTTTCATTTTAAGAGTTAAGTACTTATGCTTATACATGTTTGTGCTTACAATTCCAGATAAAATTGGCACTAACTTTCCATGTGAGCCTGTATAAGAGAGATTTTCTTGTAGTTAATAGCTTTACTTTTCCTGCAGACATACCCCAGAGACAAGGTCATGGACTATTATTTGTGTCTCACGCTTTTTTAGTGATACTTACAGGAGCTAGATTTCTGATATTACAAAGATGCCCTTCTCTGTCAATGTCTTAATCCTCGCTGAATGCATGGGAGGTAGCAAGGAGTGATGCTATGTGTTCTCAGGATGGGGTCAGATAAGGCTGCTTTCTCTTGAGGCTTCACAAAGAATGTTTTTTTCTCAAGATGTGTTTATCCTTGGAGTCATCCATTATCATTAACACAATAGAAGTACTGTGGGCTAAGACACACATAAAGGAGTTGCTCTTCAAACCCTTTCTATGGCAGCATTTAAGTCCACTCTGTACCAGAAATTTAATAAAGCCATCTGTTAGCAGGAACAAATCACTGCAGAATAGATTCTTTCTCTCATCCCACATTGTCCCAGGAAGCCAAACCAGACTTTAGTTTGTGACCTTGTTTTCTGTATATGTTGTTATGTCCTGCAGAATGGGAAACTTGGTAAAGTGAAGTGCTGTGATAGGAACCCAGTCACATCTGGATTAAACATTTAGGGCCTGACTTTTCAATTCATGAAGTGTACAGACATATATGCAGATAAAACACTTATACACATAAAATAAAGAACAAGCAACATTGGAGTTCTGTAGATCATTCAGTGGTGTGGAAAGCAGTTGCTTTTTCAGAAGCCCAGAGTTTGACTCCAGCACCATATGATGTTTCATAAGCATCTGTAACTCTGGTTCCTGGGGAACTATTGTTCTCTTCTCTGACCACTGGAGGCATGACACATGCACATGGAACCCATAAAAACATTCTGGCAAAACACTGCCTCATAAAATAATATTTATAAAACCTAATAAAACTGAAAAATTATGAATACTTCTGTCATATTCACTTCACTAGAGAACCTTCCAAGGCCAAGTAATATTATTTAAAATGAGAAGACATAGACAATTTCATGAATATAATTTCAGCAAATTTGTTTGAACTTGAATGTAATTACAATAATTCATTTGTGAATATGAATAAAACATTTTGCTTTTTCTTGTGTATTCACTCAATAGCAATCCAAAATTTAGTGAACAGCACCGTATCATTGGCACATAAACTATTTTTCCTGATTTTTTGCTTGTAATAATGTATACTTTAGAAAAAAATAATAGGATCTATGGTTACATTTTGTGTTAGGAAATATATAACATAGTTTTAAACATCAATCTAAGAAAGGAATGTTTCTCTGTATATATAAATGCATGACATATTCATTTGCTTAAAATAGTAGATTTTTTATCAAAATGAAAAAAATAAATAAGAAGGAAAATACAACAGTGCTTACTACTTCTGAAATATTAAAACTCAGGCAAGAATCATATTGAGATAATTTATATTTCCTATAATATTTTTAAATAGTGTTACAGCCTCAATTGTAAATGCTTGTATATGTTACTTTAAAGAGTGATTCTCTTATCATGAAGGTAGAAAAATACTTCCTCTGAAACTATGTCTCACTCTATTAAAAATATAAATTGAGGAATATTTAATTTTCTCTTGTTCAGAAGAAAAAAAGCAGAGACATGAAGGTCAGCTGCAAACTGAGCATCAACAGGAATGACCCACATCTAACCACTGAAGTTTCTGTCTTGATATAAATGAGTACCTTAAACCATAAATTGGTGCTTTTCAGCGAGGTACTGAAAAATAAACTGTTATGGAATTGTCAGCAGCTGCCAAGCAGAGAACTGATTCTGTAATTTAGTGAGAAACTAAAAAGATCAAAATCACATTTCTGCCTTTTAACAGGCCTTTGGCTGCTGCACAGAACCTGCTAATAGCATCATAGAAGCAAAGGAGGAAGTAGAGGTCACAGGCTCGCATCTCTGGGAAAAATGGATGTGCTTGTTCTTAGGCAGCTCTGAATCCCAAGAACAAAAGGCCTAAAAAATGTGCTGGCTTTGCTAGGGGAAAAGTAAGGAGACGACTTCAAATGAAGCATCTTGCTATGAAGAACGATTAATGAGACTGCTAATAATTATGATGTGATCAGCTTACCTAATTCTTTATCATGAGACACAAATCAACATAGACAGGCAAGCTTAACCTTGGAAGCAGATTCAGGAGAAGGAGCTCACCCCAGGACTTATATATTCATTTTGCTTTTGTTTTAATGTTAGACTATGATAGTAATATCTCCATCTATTGCATACTACACAGTAATCTCTTCTGTAATCCTGTGCTGTCCAGTGAGTACACTGAGGACAGGTGTGTGTGTGTGTGTGTGTGTGTGTGTGTGTGCGCGCGCACATGAGTGTATAGAGTGGGGATAAAGGGGCCAGAGTTCAAGGTTGGTGCCTCTGTCTCTTTCTATCTTTCTCCTTTCGTTTGTTTTGAACAAGATCTCTCTTGATCTGGAGATCACTGAATCAGATTGACTGGCCGACCATCTAAACCCTGGGGAACTCCTAGGTATCATTACTGTGATCATTGTTCCTGTTTCCATTGTTACCATTTTAGGTGGGTACAGGGGATCCTAACTCATAACCTCATGATTGTAGAGCAAACGTTTTACCCACTAAAGTAGCTCCCAAACGCTAGATATTTATTATCATTCTCCTCTAAGCTTTTGATTGCTCCATGAGAAAGAATATTTTTTTCCATTCATCTGTTGACTTTGTAGAGGAGTTATTAGACTTACACAAATAAGCTACCAGTGCTGAAGAATAATATCTTATCAAATTTATTCAGAGTTAAACATTGTGTATGAAAAGCACAAAATTGTAAATATTTTCCAAAGAGTTAAGACTTTGACAGTAGTTACCAGTTTACAAAAAGCAAGGAGTAGTCATTGCACTGAGCTATAGTCTGCGGAATATCTGTAGGTACAAAGACGAACCCCCAAATGCCAAAATCCCAGTGTAGCCTAAAGTCTTTTCTCTATGGGTCTCCAAGTACTGATTATTGTTTTGCTTTAATTCCTAATGTTTTTATTTTAATCTGACAGTTCATCACCCCATTTACTGCTCAGTATGCCAAATTTCCTTAAATTCTCTTTCCTTTGTTGCTATTTTGTCTTGAATTTGAGATTTGCCCTAATTTGTTAATAATGAATATAGTTTGCTTTTATCTTTTCAAACAGAACATTAAAGATTTTTATTTATTAATAACTGAAAACACCACAGATATAAATTAACTATATCATACCATGATGTACAGCTCATAATAAATGAGAAAGGAGACCACAAATGGAGGGAAAAATGTTTCCCAAAAGAAATAAGTATGATTTTATTTTAAGAATAAAAATTATGTAAGTGTTCACTTTATAATTCGTGTTATATCATTAAGTTATTCAGATAGCTGCTCACCACATTGTGCTTATTCACATTGCCCTTAAGTAAAGTGTACACATGCTTATGTGTACACTTTAAGTGTGCATATGCTGGTCTGTTCTTTCCATTTTGGTCATATTATAAAAGGAAGCTCATAACTTACAGTGTATTGTGTCAGGTCTTATAAAGGAGAAATGTGATTCGCTCTCTTAATAAGGATATGCTTATGCATGCATGTATATTAATACTGCTGTCCACTGCTATTTCCATTTTCTAAATATAACTTACAAATAATTAATATTCATCACAGCATTTTCCATGTTAGCTGAGTGAATAGTCATCTGAATATATGCTAAAGATTAGTATAGTTTTCTGTATGTTTTTCTACTTTCAGTTCTTGCAGCAATCCTCATACTGGATTTAATGTATTTGTTCATATTTTAGAGATTTTTCAGAAATTTTGATCATTTTCCTCCTCTTCACCTACTCTCCCCACATCTGCTCTTCCCCACCTCGCCTTTCCCACCAAACTTTATGCTCTCTCATTCTGTACTATTTCTCTAAAAATAAAGCATGTACACACACATGCACACTGGTACACACACACACACACACACAAAGATAAGAAAAAGAAGCAACAATGGACATAACAAAGAATCTAATTTGTATTTGGCAACTGCTCCTGAGTGGATGGGTGGCCTGCTGTGGAGTGTGGAAAATATACACAATATCACTCCATTGAAGATAACCAATTTTCCTTCTAACAGCTATCAATTTCAAATAGTTTCTTGGTTAACACTGAATTTTGTTCTCACTTCCCTTCTCCCTGTTAAGATTTTGTCTATCTTGAGCTTGGTTTGGTCTGTACATGCTGTCACAGTCTCTCTGTATTCATATGTACATCATTCCTATGGTGTCTGGAAAGCACTGTGTCTTGGAGTCATCTATGTATCTGGCTCATCAAATATTCTCTATTCATCTTATACATGGACCTCTGGACTGTGAGATAAAGGTTGTGATGAAGATATTTACTCTGTAGATGAGTGTTTCAAAGTCTCTCATTCTCTGAAAGTATACAGTTGTGAGTCTCCTTGTTAACTATCATCTACTGAAAAAGTCATTTAAAAAAGGTTGAGTTATTCAATTATCTGTTGGTATAACAGCATGTCATTAGGAGTAATTTTATATATGTGTTCTTTAGGAGAACAATAGTAATAGAATTTCACCTGGGTTCATAACCTGTCAATTCTCAGGTTCTTGACATCATTTAACAATATTACTTATAGAACATACCTTAAACTATATCACAAAATGTGACTTGTCAGTATAATGAATGATTGTCTCAATTACAGTTACATGTAATTTATACTACTTAGACTTTCAGAGACAGTTTAATGTTAGCCTAAAACATTAAAGATACATTTTCATTGATTTTAAATTGGTACCAAGTTTTTAAAGCAATAAAAACAATTTTCAGTCTCTTTGAAAGAATGAAATGATATAATGTAACACAAAAAGAGATGGACACACTTATAGTCATCTGAAATATGATGTAAAGATAATTGTCCATTGTCAATAATCATGTGCAATGTGTTCTCTATACTCAATAATAAGTCAGGATAAGAGAAGTAGCAATTGAATATACAATGCACTTCTTTATTCCCTCTTCAAATTCAATTTCTATATGTGGACAGGATATTTACTTGTAGCAAAGTGTTTTGGTCATGTCTATATCTTTCTACTGCAACTCTACTCTAGGATTATTACTAACCTCTTCAGTAACCCAAGACTAAACCATTCTTCCTTCCCTGATTCCAGAATTGCCTTATTCTTCTTTAAGAAAATAAAACTGAATGGCCATGACATTCATCAAATTCTCTGTGTATCTCGTCCCACAACTCAAAAAATTATGGTCATGCTCATATGGCTCCTTGTTACCGTGGAATACATTGTGGCATTAAATGCATCAGCCCAATAACCACATCTCTGCCACATGTATAACTCTGCATTATCATAACCAAGGTGTCTAGAGTCTTAACAGGGAAACTCAGTGACTGCCACTTACCTATCTCTACATTATACCAGAGTCTCTCACTGTTTATCACACCAGCTAGATGAAGGGAAGTGCTCGACGTTAGATCACAGTACTTATGGAAAAGAGGAATATACTCAAAACAGAGCTCCAAATAAAGCCATTCTTATAATAAAAGAGAAGAGAAGAAACTTAGAGGTATATTTCAAATATATGTTTTAGTATTTAAACTTCCTTCTTGGGACTCCATCTTTTATTATTTAAGTGCTGTCTCCATTCTTGAAAACCTCAAAGTACTTGTACTTCTTGTTTAACTAAATATACCCCTCTCTTTTCACACACACACACACACACACACACACACACACACACACACACGTGTGCACATACACTCACATTACATATTTGTATGTGTGTATGTATGTCTATATATATATAGACATACATACACACATATACATATATGAGAGAGAGAGAGAGAGAGAGAGAGAGAGAGAGAGAGAGAGAGAGAGAGAGAGAGAGAGAGAGAGAGAGAATCGTGACAGACTATCTCCCAAAGGGATTTTCAAATGGTCTTAATCTCCCAAAGGGATTTTCAAATGGTCTTAGTTTGCCTTTTGAAATTATACTGTAAATTCTTTGCACACTCCTAATGGCATGAGCAAATGTTACTCTTTCATAGTAAAATTGTACCCTTCCTGCTCAGTGTTCTACATAGTAATGAGAGAATCTTAAAAATATTGCCACATGAATGGCCAGCCAATGTTTAGCATACAACACATGTAACACAGTTGTTTATATGTCTTATAACACTTCAGGATCCAGCAAGTCACTTTAATTCTCAGTAAATCTGTTGTCACTAGGGATCAGGTGATATATTTCTATTCCACAAAACAAGAGCAGAAAATGTGTACTACGCTCTGTAGTTGCTATCTCTGCTTGCAATTATAGACAAAGGAATTCATGAGGAAGGTCCACAAAGTGTTTACTTCTGACTTGAGAGAAATAGATATGAATCTGAATTCTATTGAAGCTTCTAGATTTCAAGAATACAACAATACTTGAAACAGTTTGTCCTGGATGCATCTGCACAGCCTTGGCTCTGTCAGGTGCCATTAGGAACATACAGGAGAAGGATACCCACGCATCTGCCTTTGGCAACTTGCTCTGGGCAGGTATGAGCAACCATGAACCTGTCGGGCTCATTTTGATGCTGGGCCATTGGGTGCTATTATATGAGGGGGTATGGGAGAGAGAGAGGGGGGGATAGAATGGTTCATGTCATCTGGAAAAAGGCATATCTGAAGAGGCAAAGGTGGAGAGGAGCATGCTGAACTGGATGGCCTTCTTTTCACCAGAGGTCATAGTGATGTCCAGGCTTGGGTTACTGCCAGGGGCCAATTTTGAGTCCATTACCCTGCTGTAGTCTTGGTCTATGTTGATCTCCCTGGCTCCTGTTACTGAAGGCTCTGGGGATAGGGCTGCACAGAGTTGGTCCTACCCCTACTGATGCAGCACTGGAGAGAGTTGGACCTGCCGGTCTACATCTGTTGGAAGGTGGGAAAGCTGGCCCTGATGACCCTCCCTGAGAGCATCACGGGAGAGCTGGCCCTGAACCTATTCTGGGCAGCACTTAAGTGAGCTGGTCCTGAGAACGTGAGCATAGGAGAGGTGGAATCACCCCTCATCTGCCATATGGGTTGGCAAAGATGAGGGAGAGATTCCAACATTAACCCATCCTCCCCCCAGAAATGCCTGTGGTAGGTGGTCATAGGAATGGGAGAGCTGTTTCTGTCTTCTCTTGGCTGCAGCACTCGGGAGAGAGAGCCATGCACCCCTCCTGGGCAGCAGGTGAGATGGCCCTCAGAGCCTGAGAGCAGGATAGCTGATCCTGTCCCCCACGGTCTGCCATGTGATGGTGTGGGTAAGGGAAAGATACTCTACCCCTTCGCCCCTTGCCACCTGCGGCAGGCAGAAGAGCTGGCCTTAGAGACTGGAGAGCATGAGAGCTGATTCTGTCTCTACCCAGATGCAGCATTTGGAGAGTGGGCTCCACACCATGCCTGGGCAACACAAGAGGAGGGCTGAGTCGGCTCGTGAGGGTGACCCGGCCCGGAGGGCTTCACTGCAAGAAAAGTGGCACTGCTCCTTGCTGCCTGGTGCATTGGCTGGGCTAGCCTGGGCAATGATGAAAAACTAACCCTGGAAGTGAAGATGAGGGGAGTTGGAATGTTAGCCAGCCTAGCTCCCACCAAGGTCCAAGAACTAGGGTTATGATTTGACCCACCCCAACATCCACCCCATCTATGATCTGTTGGAGCATGCAAAGGAGCCCGTCCTGCAGAAAACAAAACAAAACAAAACAAAATAAAACAAAACAAAAAAACCAGGATCTCCATAACACAAGGCAACAATAAGCTATCCAGGAGGAGTTCCAGTGACGGCGCAGGATGGATAGTATAGCAGAAGCCAGAGGCATTGAGCAAGACCAATATTTCATTGCAATGAACACTTGCAAATAAAGATGTATGGACTAAAGGGTAAACTGTGTGACTCACTTTGCCACACAACAGCTTACACAACAACATTTTGTTTCTTTTCTTTTAATTTATTATTTTGGGGGGTGTTGTAAGAGTAGGGAAAGGATATTAAGGGACAAGAAGACGAATAGGATAGGGAAGCATGATGTGAAATCCACAATGAATTAATAAAAAAGTTAAAAATACAATAACACCATTATTGCTATCATTTTTCAACTAGTTATACCATCAATTTTAAAGACAGTATATTTCCTGCTATGACAGAGCGAGAGGGCCTTGTCACTAATAGAGTATTGTATTCTTTTGTTTGATTTGAACATATTTTCCTTATGTATGTTGTCACATGAGTTTATGTATGTGTGTCTGTTTGTCAATATGTATATGTGAATGCTTGTGGTGTACATGTTTAAGCAATCCTGTTTGTATACACATTTGTGGGGTTCTGAACATTTGTATGTATGTATGTAGACAACAGTGTCATTATCCTGTATCCATCTTTAGCTATTTGTCTTCTTTTCTGAGACACGATCTCTCTAAGTCTTAAGCTCATCCACTTGGCTGTACTAAATGATCAGTGAACCTCAGGAATCTTAATTTCTCTTCCTCTGTAGAGCTAGGATCATACTTACACAGCGCCGAGGTATGAGGTGCACAATCTTAACCAGATCGCTGGGATCTGGACTCTGGACCTACTGTTTGCCTTGGCATTCACAACACACAATGAGTTTTCCCCAGTTCCATATGAAGTCCTTTACTTGCTCTGCTGCTCAGAGAGATAGAAGCACAAAGCACTTTCCTCAGTCTCAGTTCTTTCCCTGAGGCAGGGGCGAAGCCCATGGCAATTAGAAGGCTGAGGAACCTCAAACATTTACAATCATGAAAACACCCTGAGCTTACTATCAGTAATACTTGCTGGGAGGGATATTCTACTAACCGATCAGCCTGCAATAGTTCAATGGTCTTCAGGAATGCAGCTTCTCTGAGTCATCAGTCTCCTGGTGTGAGAGTTACAGAGATGCAGGTATTTCTGAATCAACCTTACACATGTAAGTACAACCTTACTCCTGCTCTTATAAGTATGGTGTACTCAGTAATCCATTAAGCTAAATTTGAGTGGAATCATTTAACTGGTTGTCTAAGATCCCAATCTGGAGTGAATAAACATTTCCTTGTCTCCCCAAGACACTTTAGGCACCATAGAATTTTTCCCATCTTTGGGCTTTTATTTTTTATTTTTTATTTTTTTCGAGACAGGGTTTCCCTGTAGTTTCTAGAGCCTGTCCTGGAACTAGCTCTTGTAGACCAGGCTGGCCTCGAACTCAGAGATCCTCCTGTCTCTGCCTCCCGAGTGCTAGGATTAAAGGCGTGCGCCACCACCGCCCGGCTAGGCTTTTATTTTGTGTTGTTTTTATTTGTGTTGTATATCAGAACACATGGTTGCACTTCCTTAATTTTTTCCTTGTTACTAAAACTAGATAAATTAATTTACACTTGTGATAAAGAGCTCATTGTAATATTATGCTGCCTTATAATTTTTTTTATAATTCAAGAAAATGATGATGAACATGGACTGCAGAGAAATATCTTAGATGAACTTTAAATAACAGGAAATGAACAATTGAGAAACATAGGCTTAGAACTCCAGGTTCACTTAACAAACATGAGTATGGTACAGTGGAGTAACACTATCCATTGCATTTTTTGGCCTTGACTTATGGTCAATTCTGTAACAACCTTTTTATAGCACTATTAACTTGAATACATATTAGTTAAAATCTGCAGAGAACTTCATGATTCTATGTCCACAAAGATCTATATAAATGTACTAAACATTATAATCATTTACCTTTCACAATGTTAATATGTAAACTACCACAGGTATTCTTCGTCAGATAAACACCATGCAGAAGATTTTAACTTTGAACACTGCTACAGTGACAGAAAGTGGACAGGCCTAATTATGCCCATGCTTTAGTTTCTGGACTACAGTTTTCTACTCTATTGATTTTCAATATCAAAAGAAGGCTGTAGTCAAACTTGCTCAAAACTTATTCCTTTAAATTCTTCAAGAACTGTCTTTTATAGCCACAGAGTCAATTGAAAGAATCACTAGGTTAAAAAGTGGGTGTCATTGTTTGCTGTTTTTGAGGTCTAACCCAGATTTGAGCATTATTTGTATTCTCATCACTGGAATTACCTAGGGATTTTCAAAGGATCTTGGAAACTACTAAAAACTTCACTAGGGTGCTTCTTTAATTGGAGCAGGGAGATTCATCTTAATATTTTTTAAATTTCATTATAGTCATTATTTTTTAGTGAAATAGATCAGACATTCAAACTGTATGACAAAATGTTTTATAACAAAATTTGACTATTTCCTAAGGTGTTTTAAATTAATTTAGAATAAGCATTTGGGATTTTCATAAGAATTTAATTGTATGGTACCAAACATATATGGCATGAAGGCAGTTTGTATTAGAAAGGGAACCGAACATTGTAAATTTAGGAAAAATGACATCTATAGCCATAATTATAGCACTGATAGCAAAACCATCATGTTTCCATTTCAGATGTAGTAGCACTTTTGCCTTGTGTTTCCAAGTTGTTACACTGTAAGAATAATCTCAGAAGTAATGGTCTCTATCAAATCCATTTAGAGATGATCATATCAGAATTGCTATTTAAAGTT
Organism: Arvicola amphibius; assembly: GCF_903992535.2. NCBI lineage: Eukaryota > Metazoa > Chordata > Mammalia > Rodentia > Cricetidae > Arvicola > Arvicola amphibius. The sequence continues at coordinate 90,534,717 of NC_052051.1, forward strand.
GTTGATATATTCTAATGTAGGTGGCATCCTATGGAATGCATTTAATATAAAATGGTAGTGATTATTATTTTATCATAATCTCAGCTTCATTTACATGGTAACTTCCACATTTTGCATCAGATGTATATGTAACAAACAACAAACAGAAAATCTATTTATATACCTATTTAGCCCAATTGGTATCACATTTGCATGTGAGATACCCCATCAGCAGTCAGAGAAGAGTACCTTAACCCAAAAGAAGGCTAATCTATTCTGTAGCTATAATATTCTTGTCATTTTGTTGCCTTGGCCACAGCAGATTAGACATAGGATGGCTAAAAATGTATAAAGAAAATGTAATAACTTATAGCAGAAAATTACATGAGAGGATTCTATGATCTTACTAGTAATGCTGGTGCTTAAGTGACTTGAATATGCAATAATCAAGGAAAAAAGTAATAAAGGTTCTCAAATAATTTTTTTAGTGTGCAGACAGATTTTGGTATTATTTTGAAACTGTGATGTCAATATTAATTAAAAGGTATCATTTCTACAATGTTCGTATTTAATATAAATGAATAAAATCTGCACTATGCGACAGTACCACTAATGCTGTAAGTCTGGTGAACAACCTATCGCCTGTAGTGTAACTCAGGTGGTCCTGGATCTATGTGCACAGATTCCACTCTGCAGAAAAGTTTTTCATCCTTTTCTAAGTGCAATATTTTAGTCCTATCTAATAATATACGGACACTGTTATAAAATCAAGTTATATCTTTAAATGACCATCATTTAACACAGAATCAAATATCTGTCATTTCCACGACAAAGAAGAAATTTGAAGAATACCTTTTAGACAGAGTAATACAACAAATAGGGGAGAAGATGTGAGACCTTCCTGTCCAAATAAACAAACAGCAGCAACAAAGACTGGCTAACAGTTACAACCCTCCAAAAAATACACTTTAAGCCAAACAGTGCACAAATGCTACATGTTATGCCCAACCAACTGAGAATTGTTGTTGTTGTGAAAATAGATACTTCTCTCATACAGTACATCCCCAACATATTTCCCCCTGCCTCCACTCTTCCCAAATATCCCCTATGGCTCCTCTCTCCCATACCCATTTCCCTAAAGCAGACCTCCAACATGCAATGAACAAACATTACATGTCAGAAACTATTAATTAAATCACTGCTTGGCCCACTAGCTCTAGCTTCTTATTGGCTAATTCCTACATCTTAATTTAATCCAGTTCTATTAATTTGGCCTACCAGCAATGTTTCAGCATTTCTACCTCTGTCCATGGATCCATGCGTCTCCTTCTCTGCCAAAACAAGATACAATAAGCCAAGGTAAAAGCCCTGATATCAAGGTTCAACAAAGCAATTCAATAAGAGGCAATGAATCCCAGGATCAGAGGATGAAGTCAGAAACCCACTTGTTTTCATAGTCAGGGGTCCCATAAGAACACAATGCAAATAGCTCAAATATACATGCAGAGGACCTGGTGCAGCTCTGTGCTTGCTGCTTCAGTAAGCTCAGATGCAACTTGCTTAGTTGATTCAGAAGTCTTTGTTCTCCTGGTTCCTCCACCCCCTCTAGCTCTTACAATCTTTCCAACTCCTCTTCTTCCGATTTTCCTCCCCTTTAAGGGAAGGGAATAGATGAAGCTCTCCCATTTAGACTCTCCCCACATAATGTCTGGATGTGTTTATTTGCACCTGCTTCCATTTGCTGCCAGGGGAAGCCTCTTGAATGACCACTGGATATAGTAGAAGATTGATAGGAAATATTTCATTGATTTCTATTTTAGACCAGCCATATTTGTTCTGCCCTATATCTCAGGGCTATTCAGTATCCAGTTTCTAGCCATCCAGGGAGTATCATGCATAGGTTCTCTCTCATGACATGGGCCAAAAGTTAAACCCAAACATGGGTTGGCCACTCCCACAAGTTTTGCAACAAAACTGTCCAGCACATATTGTAAGCAAGACAGATTGTAGGTCAATGATTTTGTGGCATGGTTGGTGTCCAGGTTTCTCTTTGTATAGCCTGTAGATTACCTTCCTGTTCCAAAGAAACTAGAATGTAGGGGTGAAGGCTACATGCAGGCACAGATCAGTCTTTCTAAGTTCAATGAGCTGTGTGGATGTTATCTTTGGCAATGGGGGCCCTACTGTTAATTTTCAGAAAGCAGCCCTCTGTACTGTTATCAACCTGGGATGTTGGGGATCTGCACAGGACCTTCTTGGTCAAAAACTAAGCTGGATGCAACCTCCTGCCCACCATGGAAAGCCTTGCATGGCTGCAAAATATGACCGATTCAGATTCCATATCCTCCATTACTAGGGGTTCTCACAGGGGTCACCATCATTCATTCCAGAAAGTTTACAATGCATTAGGCATTAGGCTTCCACACATCCCCCTAAACACCCCTAATACCCTTAATTCCATCTCTCTCTCTCTCTCTCTCTCTCTCTCTCTCTCTCTCTTCACTCACTCTCTCTGATATTCCTCCTTTCAGTCCTGTCCCAACACTTCCCCAATTCAACCCACAAAATCTGCTGTATTTCCCCTTCTCAAAGAGATCCAAGTGTTCTTCCTAGTTCCTTCTTCTATACTTGACTTTCCTGGATCTGTAACTGCAGCATGGTTATCATGTATTAACAGCTAATAATACACTTATGAGTGAAAACATACCATATTTGTCTTACTGAGTCTGGGTTACCTCACTCAGGATGATTCTGTCCTTGTTGCCTCCACTTGCCTACAATTTTCATGATGTCATAATTTTAACAGTTAAACATGTTTCCATTTTGCAAATGTTCCACATTTTATTTATCTATTCTTAGGTTCAGCTGTGTTCATTGTTGCATTATTCATTATTTGCTGTTTGGGAACATTTGAAGTATACTTAAAGTGAAAAATTTGAAACTTACCAGTGTTTATATCCTAATACTCAGTTATACATTTGTATTCTCTTCACACGTTGAGAATCATGACTAAAGAGGGCATAATTTAGTAACAGTACATGATTTACAAGTAGGAAAACCATGTGGGAGCATCTGGCACAGAATTTCCATTGCTGGAAGTGTTAATATGTTGATTCAAAGGATAGATGATATTCATCATTTATTTCATTCTAAGCATTATGCAAAATATTTTATGTATATTTTTAAAGTTATCTCTCACTGCACTTAAAATTTATCGTTATTTAAGCTTGAGGAATGGAAGAGAAGGTGATTAGCTTGACTAGACATGCATGTTTCATATATAACAGAGACTACATTCAGTGATAATCTGTGGTATTAATTTCTTAGCTACATTTCTCCTTCATGAATGTAAAAGAGGAGCAAGTTACAAACTTATACCAAATGCTGACTATTTTGCTGTCTATTAAAAATTAGAAATGGCCACACCCGACTTTTATATGTGACTATGAGCTAACAAATTATCAGAAAAATTTAACTGATTGTCATCAGATACATAAAATTAGGGCAGGGCCCAGGCAATGAGTAATTGGAAATAAAGAACCTCCACCTGGCGATAGATGAAGAAAATGACAGAGCCCCACATTGGAGCACTGGACTGAGCTCCCAAGGTCCTGATGAGGAGCAGAAGGAGAGAGAACATGAGAAAGAAAGTCAGGACCGTGAGGGGTGCCTTCACACATGGAGACGGTGGGACAGAACTAATGGGAGATCACCAACTCCAGTTGGATTGGGACTGATGGAACATGAGACCAAACCAGACTCTCTGAATGTGGCCGACGGTGGAGGCTGACGGAGAAGCCAAGGACAAAGGCGCTGATCTTTGACTATTCTGCATGGACAGGCTCTGTGGGAGCCTTCTCAGCTTGGTTGATCACCTTCCTGGACCAGGGGGGAGTTGGGAGTACCTTGGTCTTAGCATAGAGTAGGGAACCCCGATGCCTCCTTGGCCTGAAAAGGGAGGGAGGGAGGGTATGGGGGAGGGGACGGGAGGGAAGGGGGAGTAAGAGGGGAGGAGATGGAAATTTTTTAAATAAAAAAAATGCCAAAAAATCAGACATTTTTCCATTATATTCTTATTATTTAAAAGAATTTTAAGCATATTTTTATCATAGTTTTCCCTTTCTCCAAGTCCTTCCAGATCCTTTACTCATTCTTACCCATTCAACTTTATGTTCTTTTTCAAAAAACAAATGAAAAATCACCACATCAAAACTCTCCAAAGCCAAGGAAAAATATACACCATGCAACAAAAGAAAAACAAAACAGAAAATAGAAACTACCAATCTTTAACAAAAAAAAGCACAGACACAAAAAAAGCTTTCTGGAGTCCATTATATGCTTGTCAACTACTCCTGAACATGAAGCCTGTCTTTGTTGTGGGAACTCTTTAGCCAATAGCCTTTAAGATACCAGCCCACTTGGGTATGGTCTCTTGTACTATAAATGTAGACATAAAGCTTGTGTGGCCTCTCTCTTGGCTTCTGGATTTGGTTTTTGTTTAGACAGAAAAGGTGTGGTGATGTAAGATTCCCCTCTGTATGTTGTGGATGTGTTTTGTTACAGTTGGTTAATGAACAAAAATGCTTTGGCCTATGGCAGCACAGAATAGACCCAGACATGAGTTCCAAAAATAGAGGAGAAAAGAAGGCTGAGTCAGGGAGACACCATGTAGCCACTGAGGGAGAAAGATGTTGCACAGAATCTTATTGATAGGCCAAAGCCAAGTGGTGATACACAGATTAGTAGACATAGGTTAATTTAAGATGTGAGAGTTACTTAATAAGAAGCCTAAGCTATTGGCCAAGCAGTTTTGTAACTATTATAGTTTCTAGGTGATTATTTCCAGTCTGGGCAGCTGGCAAGCAAACAAGCAGCCTCCAACTACTTGTCTTAGACTGGAAGATATACACAGGGATATTCTAGGGGAAACAAACTGATTTTCCCTCTTCCAAGAGGTATAAAGTGACACTTAAGTTGTTGGTCTTTCTTTACTCTAGTAGCTAGGTTTTCATTTATTCATTTTAAAGATTATAAAATAATGTACAATGAAATAAAACAAAAAACTCCCATTTTGGAGTTGAAAAAGATAAAACTTCAGAGGGAAAAGAGCCTAAGAGATAGCAGCGACTCAATTTTTTGAGGGCTTTTTTGTTTCATTTTTTGTTTTGCTATTTTTTTTTTGAGACAGGGTTTCTCTGTAGCTTTGGAGCCTGTCCTAGGACTAGCTTTGTAGACCAGGCTGGCCTCGAACTTACAGAGATCCTCCTGCCTCTGCCTCCCAAGTGCTGGGATTAAAGGTGTGTGCCACTTCCACCACCTGTTTTGCTATATTTTTGTGATATTGATTTTTGTTTCGTAGTTGGGTTGTTTAGAAGTTTTGTTTGTGTTTGAGAGAAAGAGGAAAGGAGTAGGGGAGAGAAGAGGGAATAGAAAGAGGAAGAAAATGATGTTGAGAGAGAGAATATGTAAAATTGTGTGGGCATGGAGGTGAGGAGCACCCAAGAAGTGTTGAAGGAGGGGAAATAAGGTCAAAATATACCATATGAAAAATTTAAATACTATTTTAAGTGAGTTCCTGTATATGACAGTAGAAATAATATGATTTAATTTATGGTTATTTTAGTTCATTCAATTTAATTTTTCAGTTCTACCCAATTATCTGAAAACTGCATGATTTTATTAAATTTAGAGATTTTTATTTTTTTTCTTTTTTCTTTTTTTGGTTTTTCGAGACAGGGTTTCTCTGCAGCTTTTTTTAGAGCCTTTCCTGGAACTAGCTCTTGTAGACCAGGCTGGCCTCGAACTCACAGAGATCCGCCTGCCTCTGCCTCCCGAGTGCTGGGATTAAAGGCGTGCGCCACCACCGCCCGGCTAATTTAGAGATTTTTAAATTATATTGTTTATATGTACTTCATTGTACATGGGAAAATTCATCTTTTGGTGGACGTCTGTGTTGGTTCTATTTTCTAGCTATTGTGAGTAAGGCAGGAATCAACATGGATGTGCATGTGTCTCTTTAAGGACACATAAATATTTTAAATAAATGTGGAGTATGATGCTGCTGGGTACTATGGTAGTTCTATTTCCAGTTTTCAGAGAGAAATCCAGACTAATTTCCAAATGGTTGTGGAAACTGTATAGCAGGGGTAGGAATTCAAGTCTAAGTCATAAAAGCTCCAAACAGGAACCAGTTGTACATTCAAACTTTTGACTCTAGAGACAGAGTTCTACAACCCAGGCTTTATTGTGTAAGATCTCTATAGCCTTCAAATTAGCATCACAACCCAGAGCCCAAGTGCTCGAAATCTGAGCCTCTGGTATTGCATTTTATGTTCAAACCACAGTTTTTTCAATTTGGGAACAGTTTAGAATTAATTTGATCTGAAATTCTGTCATGACATCCTCTCTTCCTTGATATCTTCCTTTTGCTCTCATTTTGCGCTTCATATTTCATGCCTATTACCTGAAATAATTATCCAAGCACATATTAGTGTTTTGTCTCATGCTATGTTATCATTAATAGTGCATTATTTCATTAAACATATAACATATATTGATAGTATGAGGAGATATCTAATTTATATAAAATAGAAACTGCCTTACATGAGATTCTTTTTTCTTTTTTTTCTTTTTTTTTTCTCATGGTTTATTTTTTTTATATTTAAAAATTTCCATCTCCTTCCCTCCTCCTCCCCCTTCCCTCCCCTCCTTCTCCCCCCTCACTCCCCTCCCCTCCACCCATACCTCCCCTCCCTCCCGCTCAAGGCCAAGGAGCCATCAGGGTTCCCCACTCTATGCTAAGACCAAGGACCTCCCAACTCCCCCCATGTCCAGGAAGGTGATCGACCAAGCTGAGAAGGCTCCCACAGAGCCCGTCCATGAAGAACAATCAGAGCCCAGAGCCATTGTCCTTTGCTTCTCAGTCAGCCCCCGCTGTTGGCCACATTCAGAGAGACGGGTTTGGTCGCATGATCCATCAGTCCCATTCCAACTGGAGTTGGTGATCTCCCATTAGTTCTGTCCCACCGTCTCCATGAGTGAACGCACCCCTCTCGTTCCTGACTTTCTCCCTCATGTTCTCGCTCCTTCTGCTCCTCATCAGGACCTTGGGAGCTCAGTCCAGTGCTCCAATGTGGGGCTCAGTCACCTTCCCCATCTGTCGCCAGCTGGAGGTTCCCTCACGGTCCTGACTTTCTTTCTCATGTTCTCTCTCCTTCTGCTCCTCATCAGGACCTTGGGAGCTCAGTCCGGTGCTCCAATGTGGGGCTCTGTCATTTTCTTCATCTATCGTCAGGTGGAGGTTCTATGGTGATATGCAAGAAATTCATCATTATGGCTATAGGAACTGGCCTTTTCAGGCTCCCTCTCCTCAGCTGCCCAAGGAACTAACTGGGGGCATCTCCCTGGAAACCTGGGAACCCCTCTAGGGTCAAGTCTCTTGACAACCCTCAGGTAGCTCCTTAAATTAAGATATATGCTTCCCTGCTCCCATATCCACCCTTCCTATATCCCAAGCACCCCATTCCTCCGAGCTCCCCCCGTTCTCCCCTTCACACTTTTCTCTCCCCATCTTCCCTTGGCCCAGTCTTGCCCAACCCTCAAGTTCCCAATTTTGCCTGGCGATCGTGTCTACTTCCAATATCCAGGAGGATTACTATATCTTTTTTTTGGGAGTTCACCTTCTTATTATCTTCTCAAGGATCCCAAATTTATAGGCTCAATGTCCTTTAATTATGGCTAGAAACCGATTATGAGTGAGTACAACCTATGTTCATCTTTTTGGGTCTGGGTTACCTCACTCAGAATAGTGTTTTCTATTTCCATCCATTTGCCTGCAAAATTCAAGATGTCCTTGATTTTTACCGCTGAGTAGTATTCTAGCATGTATATATTCCACAGTTTCTTCATCCATTCTTCCACTGAAGGGCATCTAGGTTGTTTCCAGGATCTGGCTATTACAAATAATGCTGCTATGAACATAGATGAGCATATGCTTTTGTTGTATGATTGGGATTCAATGCAATCCCAATCAAGGTCCCATTAAAATTCTTCACAGAGATTGAGAGGACAATAATCAACTTTATATGGAAAAACAAGAAACCCAGGATAGCCAAAAAAATCTTATACAATAAAGGTTCTTCTGGAGGCATTACCATCCCTGACTTCAAACTCTATTACAAAGCTACAGTATTGAAAACAGCTTGGTATTGGCATAAAAACAGAGAAGTTGACCAATGGAATCGTATAGAAGACCCGGATCTTAAACCACAAACCTATGAACACCTGATTTTTGATAAAGGAGCCAAAAGTACACAATGGAAGAAAGAGGGCATCTTCAACAAATGGTGCTGGCATAACTGGATGTCAACCTGTAGAAGAATGAAAGTAGATCCATATCTATCACCATGCACAAAACTCAAGTCCAAATGGATTAAAGACCTCAATATTAATTTGAACACATTGAGCTTGATAGAGGAGAAAGTGGGAAGTACTCTACAACAAATGGGCACAGGGAACCGTTTCCTACACATAACCCCAGCTGCACAGACTTTAAGGGCAACATTGAATAAATGGGACCTCCTGAAGTTGAGCAGCTTCTGTAAAGCAAAGGACATTGTTACATGAGATTCTTGATGTCATCTCCTATCATAGTTAAGTAAGAGACTCTGAAAATTCGTATTTTCTTTTCTAAACCAAAACTTATTTGGGAAACAATTAACTAAAAGTTTTGAATATATTGTGAATCTGGAAATGCATCTAACCTAATCCTATGTTGAACCATGAAACACTTAAAAACAAATTTTGACCTAACTACAAAAGCTGTCAGAACCATTAGTGTAAAGGAGGAGACAAAATGAACTTAAAGCTACCTCAAGCTTCATTCCCAGAAAATTGTTATCACTTAATATGTGTTAACAGCTCTGGGAAGCTCTCAGCCCAGGTCTTGTTTTAATTTGGCAAGCTCATTCTTGTACACATAGCATTGTTCAAGGGAATTTGTCAAAAATGATTAGTGGCATATTTTTTAATATTGCAGCTGTCTAAGAAAGTAATACAAATAGGTCTAAATTAAGCAGGCAAGGGAAAAATCACAAAGTTTAAGATTAAGCAAGGCAAAATTAGACAAATGAGATACTCATGGAAAAATCTGAAAAACTTTAACACATTCTTTAGAAATCTCCAAAGTAAATCTACATTCTGACTGAATACACGTCAGATATAGACAGTGAAAATCCCATATACTCTAACATACTTCAAACTGGCTAAACTTGAAAAGAAAAATTAAGTCTAAATAAGAGTTGTAATATGTCAGCCAAAGCAAAGTAAGATGTCTTAAGCCATGATAAAAGTTTTAGTAAAGACTGAAAGAAATTTTGTAAAGAGTATTAGAAAATCATTAGTCATTAGCTTGTCCACTGTGCTGAGTAAAAAGAAAGGTGGTATCCTCACCTGAACATGATTGCTGCCAGTACCTGGTTAAATAAGTCACTAATCAGGCCTATATTAACACCAAATACTCATAGGTCAGAAAATAGTCTTCTGTAAGCACCCATGCTTATTTATAGGGCTAAGATTTCCTGATAGCATCAAAGGAAATTAACTTAGACCAATTGGAGGGGACACAGAAATACTAAGGTCATGATGATTTTATTGAGAGCAATAGACTTTTTATATGCTTATCAGAGGTAGAATATAGTAGTGATTGTCAGAATTGATGCAATAATGCCTGCCAGCATTCAACAATGTTTGCAAACTTCACAAGGTGCACAAGAGTAATGTCTAAGACCAGTTGTCCTGTCATGTCTCCACGTCTCCATGCTTCCCTGACTTCTAAGGGAACATACAGAGAAACTCAAAAGTGGCTTGAATGCTTCACTGCCTGAGCGAGTGTATCAATCTCTTAGGAACTGGGACAAACCTTGTGTTTCAGTAGTCATGTCCTCTAACCTGAAAAACCTATGACACATGCCTCTTAAACAAAGCAGTTAGACCACGTCAACTGCATGGTTTTTGAAATCTTCCATGGAAGGGAAACTGAATTCTAGAATCAGAGCATAAAATTCAATATTTAAAATGTTCTAAAAATAAAAGGAAATGTGGTCATACATAAGAAACATAAACAAGCAAACAAAAACAAACAGACAAAACTCACTTTTTACAAACACTTCCTGGAGGATCTTGCTACAAATATAAGCATATCTGTGAACAAAATCAACAATATTTGCAAACTGTCAAAGAAAATCCAGACTCTCATTTTAAGAGGAGATGAAAATTCATAAAGCAATTAAAAACAGTCATAAATTAATTATTTGATAATATAGCACAGAAAAATAAATGAAATAGAAAATATAAAATAAAGAAAATAAAATTATACAAAACATTCATGTTTAAATGTATTTAGAAAATTACAGGTTTGGTTAATGCAATGAAGAAATAATGAAATATTCACATTAATAAATCTTGGATGCATGAGGTTATGTTAACTAAATATTCTCAATATGTTTGAGAAAATCTTATGAATAATGCATGGTAAATTATAAAGTTTAAGAAATAGATTCCTAAAGTATATAAAAAGGTATTTCAATGGAAATTAAATAAAATTAAATTTGTTATATAATAGAACTTCACAAAAGAGGTATAACGAGTAAATAGAACCTAATAGTATAGTAAATGCTATAAAACACTCAAAAAATTAACTTCAATCTTTCAAAGCTATTTTAAAAACAGCAATATAATCTGTATGGTGGCTGAATCCTGTATACCACCAACACTGTGGAGGTTGAGGCAGGAGGACCTTTACTCCAAAAACAATAGGAGTAACAGTGATTTCTGTAACAATGAGGGGCACAAAGTAAAATTGCAGAGAATACTCAAAACTTATTTCTTATTTTTGTTTATTTTCCTGTTGATGTGGCAAAATATTCAGTCTATCAGCAAAAGGAGTTGGAGGAGTCAGGGACTTGAGGTAACTAATGTCATCACTTATCTATCCAACAACAGAAGGCATTGAATGTAAGTATGCTAATTTCTGCTGTGTTTCTCTATTTCATTCACTCAAAAATTCTATGCCGAAGATACGTTATTGCCCACCACTAAAACGAATGGACATACATAATTAATAACTGTCTCTCAACTATTTTAGATTCTTTTGAATTAAAAATAAACATTATCACATTTCTTTAGATATTATTGTTTGATCAAATATCCTCATTCTATCAACAAATAGCAGATACCAAAGAAGTTATAAGTTAACTATCTCCACCTGATATAGGTGGAATGCATCAAAAGACACTAACACTTTTTTAATTTTAATTATCTCTGCATATTTTTTCTGCTCATCGAGGGAAGGGGGAGGAGGAGGGGAGGGAGGGGGGAGGAGGAGGGAAGGAGATGGAAATTTTTAAATATAAAAAAAATAATAAACCATGAGGAAAAAAAATAAACCATGAAAAAAAGAGTGCAAATGAGGCAGAACAAATAAATATCATGATAAGAATAAGAAGACCTACTTGCCAAATTTCAGTGATACAGCAAGAGGTTTTAGCTCATTAGTCAAACTGAAATAATACTGACACATAATTAAAGTATTAAGGGATAGAGGAAAGTACAGCAAAATAAATTGAGACAGAGATATGAGGAAAAACGTACTTACAGAACTAAGATTATTTGAGAATTTATTTAAAAATAACATGTTATTTACTTATTAATTTATTTTTAAAAATTTATTTTAAAGTAGTTTATTACAAAATAAAAACTATGTTGTTACTATTATAGATGACTCGCTCAAGAATATTATACACTATTATGAGATTTGCTCATTTCTGCACTCCATAATTTTTAAAGTGATATATTTACATATAAAATACACATATTAATTAATGATAAATTAGGTATGATATATATTTCATGATTATATTTGAATGTATTATATAAATTAGAAAAGAAGACATATGTTTATTATGATGGATACTCTGTAAATATTGAGTTCTAAAATTTACTGAGACTACCAGAGTATGCTGTAGCTTTCTAGCAGACATACTTTCTGACTGATAATCTTAGCCACAGCCACTAGTCATAAAATCGTGACCAGCTCTTCATTTATATCTTCCCACAGAGCTTTTTCTCCTAAAAGCCTTCTACATTTATAAAATGTATGCCTCTGACTTGACTTAAGTCACTAAATTACATGTGAGATACCTAGTGTCTCCTGCTCACATTCAACTATGAGAAAGAAATAAAAGACTTTCAGCTTCATTGATGTAACGCAAAGCCATCAATATTCAGTATGGATTAATGTACAAGAATGTGATTATATCGTAAAATGAATGATACCATAGTAATTATACAAAATTTAATAGTGGTTTCTTAAAGAACAGAAAACAACATGATAAAAATTGCCAACTTATCTTGATGGATAATTGAGTGCAGTTTGCACATATATGATTATTATAAAGGGTTCAGCTTATTATATTATTCAAAACTTTTTGTTTTATTTTTACATAACTATATACATACACACACATATACATATATGTGTGTGTGTGTATACTATAGTAAAATATATGCTAAAATCTAAGGCATCTTTGTTTTAAGAAACTCAATGGAAGAGGCATAAATATAGTTTCATGAACTTCTGGAAGTTCAAGTAGGAGACTAGACTTAGAAAGTGATTTTTTAAATTTGATTTTGGTTCTATTTTTATCATTATGGATTAACGGGCTACTGAAAATATAAGCACATAAAATAATTGATGCTAGAGGCATGAGCCAACCCAAGGAGAGAGGGAGAGGAATACTGGAGAAAGTGTTGGATCTGATGACTGTTGTGGTCCTGTTCACTAAGTAGGTACTGTTCCACCCAACGTTATGAGACTGCACTTTCTGAGCTAGTTCTCATTATCAGGCTAAGAATACACAGTTGAAACTCAGAGGAACATGTCTTCAGCCTCCCTGTGTTCCAAGAGACAACACAATAGTCTTACACAGAACATTCTTAGGAAATGTCAAATTCTTACAGAAAAAAGTACTAAAAATTATCTTCATTTTTTCAGCTTGTCAAACTAAGTATTAGGTAGAAATTTCATAATATTCTCGCATCCATATTCTTGTTGCAATAACAAGCTTTTGTCCCGTGAGTCCGCACAAGACAAGGAGAGACTGATAATAAAAGGAGCATAACTTTCATTTTACGCTTCAATACCAAGAAAACCATTTAATTTGGAATTATTATTTTGGGTTTCCTTAATTCTTATTCTTAAAGTAGTATTACTGTAGGGTGGTTTGGTGGGTCTCAAGTACTAAATCCAACACATTGTTTTAAGTGATAATTTAAACTTTACATAAATTTTATTGTGAAAATTTTAAAAAATTTTCTCCAAAGTTTTTAATTATGATATGATAAACACTTAAGTATAGTTTTAAATATAGTTTTATTTTTTTAAATATAAATGCCCTCATGAATATATTCAGGATATGATTGCAAAATTGCACATGGTTTGCAGGAAGGCCATAAAAGTGCTAACATCCACAGCATGTAATTCACAAAAATGTGAATGGATACTTCAATGAGACAACCCAGGTATTACATCATCCTATAAAAGCATTTGTTCCACTATGTTCATAGCAGCATTATTTCTTATTGCCAGAACCTGGAAACAACCTAGATGCCCCTCAACTGAAGAATGGTAAGGAAAGTGTGGCACATTTACACATTAGATACTACTCAGTGGTAAAAAATAATGACATCTTGAATTTTGCATGCAAGTAGATGGAATTAGAAAACACTATCCTGATTGAGGTAATCCAGACCCAAAAATATAAATATGGTAGTACTCACTCATAAGTGCATACTAGTTATAAACAAAGGACATTGAGCCTAGAATTCATGATCCTAGTGAAGCTAAGTAATAAGGTGAACCCCCCCCCCCAAAAAAAAATATATATAGACACACCTGGAAATTGGAAACAGACAAGGTCACCTGACAAAATTGGGAGCATAGAGTCAGGGTTACAAGGAAGGGGAAAAGAGGAAGAGGAGGGGAAAGGGGGAGGGTTGAGGAGAATTTGAGAGAATGGGATAGTCAAGATGAAGGAAGGACAGATATGAAAGCAAGCAAATAGATATCTTGATTGAGGGAGCCATTATGGGGTTAGCAAGAAACCTGGCTCTAAAAAAGTTCCCAGGAATCCACAAGGATGACCCCAACTAATACCCTAAGCAATAGAAGAGAGGGTGCCCTAACAGGCCTTGCCCTGTAGTCAGACTGATGATTATCTTAAATATCACCATAGAACCTTCATCAAACAACAGATGGAAAAAGAAGCAAAGTCCCACATCAGAGCACTGGACTGAGCTCCCAAGGTCCAGTTGAAGAGTAGAAGTAATGAGAATATGAGCAAAGAGGTCAAGACCATGAAGGGTTTATTCTCTGAAACAGTATACCTGAGCTAATGGGAGCTCACCAACTTCAATTGGACTTGGAACAAACAAGCATAGGACTAAACTAGTCTCTCTGAATGTGGTTGACAATTGTATAACTGGTACGTACTGAGGGGCCACTAGCAGTGGCACTGGGATTTATCCCTGCTGTTTGGACTGGCTTTTTTGCAATTCTATTCTCTTTGGTTGTATACCTTGCTCAGCCTAGATATAGTAGGAAGGTCCTTGGACCTTCCGCAAAACAAAGTAGTTTACCTCTCTTAGGATTAGAGGTGGGTGTGGTGGTAGGGTATGTGAAGGAAATGAGAGAAGGGAAGGGAGTGGGAATTTGAATTGGCATTAAAAATACTAATAAAATATGAAAGCAAAACACTATCACGTACGTGGATCCTAGAGTTTAATGTTCAGAATTTTATGATTAACATGGAAGACCTGTTGATGTCAGGAATTAGAAAAAGGCCAGAGAAGAGCAAGACATGAAAGCAGAGAGACCGAAAACAGGAGCTAGAGAGGTTTCAGTGGCAAATAAGATGATGCCTATCTCAGAAAAAAAAAAAAAGATAGTGCAACAGTCAAGGGAAGGAAGTGTGCAAAGCCCTATGAAAATGCACTGTCTCGTATCTAAACTAAAAATAAGTGATTTGCATTTTCAAGATTTGATAGGAAGCTACATCAACTAGCAGACAATAATACCTACTAGAATGTATTATGTACAATTTCATGGCAAATATGGAATATATCCTTTGAGATGTTGATCAAGGAAGGTTCAAAAGCTTCCACAATAAAGATTCTTGGTATTCCTGTAGGTTGTTTGACAGAATTAAGTGATAGGACCCTATTGAAGAAGCCATCACCTAACCTGGTTACAAGATATAGTGGGACTAAGTGGCACTGACCTGAAAGCGTCTTCCCTGCTGGCTCTCATTGCTCCAGAAAGTGATATGCAAATTTTGGGGGGCAGTGGGGAGTTGATGATCTTATTGAACTGGGAATACTATTAGTTACAATATTAACTTCTCAGACTGGATTGTCTACTATTACAGTAGTTTCCTAAATGGTATGGTGGAAAATCAATGACTTTTTGATTGGACATAAGCCTCTCCTGTATAGACTGAGATGGTCTCAGAACTTGGAGATTAAAAGGACCTTACTCCTTTTTCTTTGTAAAATTGTTATGACAATTAAGTAACCTTAAATATTTGTGTTTGTCCCCAAAGAAAATGCAAATTTCAGCCTTAATAAGATAAGCTTCTCTTTGGACTGTATTACAGTAAATGTAGACTTGTAGCTGTATAATCTAGTGAAAATCAGTTTTAGTTAAGAGCTTACCCCATAGAGGGTATTTATACTACCTCTTCTAATACATAAAATATATAATGAAAGAGGGGGGCTGTAATAATGTAGGTGTTTGAAGATAGCAAAATGTGTCATGGTCCACTATTTTCAGGTCATAACAAAGCCATTGCCATCTTAAGCTCACAAAAGCCATGGCTACTATCTCTAGGCACACACAAAGCTTGGCCTGTGCACAATCAGTTAAGGTTTTGGAAGGGATTCAAAGAGGATAGCCCTCTCTGCTGAACTGTTGGATGACAGTTAATTCTAAGGGAGAACTATTTTTGTCCTTAGTCATATACTTACTTGTGAACCCACCAGTGTCCTATGGTAGCACAGACTGGGAAAATTTTGACTTGTATGGAAGGAGGAAGGTAGGCAAGATGACAGGGCAAGAGGGAATTTAGGGTAAGGATAGTCAGAATATATTATATACATATAAATCTTCAGTGAACAAATTCATGAAAAAGCAGTATTAAAGACACACTCAGATATACACATTTGCTTTAAATGTCTCATTCTTTCTTAGATTTAGAGCACATAATTCTCAAACACCACTTCAGAACATTCCACTGGGAAATGTTACCTTCACAGAAGATTCTCCACTCTTAAACCAACGTCTTAGTAGTGCTATCAATGCTGATTTATCCTGTGATAATGTCAGGATAGTTTTCCCTACTAAAATAAGAATAAATGCTCCTGAGAGTTGAAGTATTTTACCAATCCCTTTCCATTAGTACAAAGATTATTCTTTCATCCAATGAACTCTTTTTGTGTTTTAAAGGTATAGTAATCAGTATCAGCATATAAGTATAAAGAAGTTCCTTTCCCAAATAGTGCCCTCTTTTGCCTGGAAATGCTGAAGTTATCATGATATAAAACACAAGCTTCTAATTCTTCTGTCATTCACTTTTCTTCTATAAATAGACATATCACCCAGGCAATGCTGAGGCTGGAAAATTACAAGAGGAAAAACACGTGTCTCTTATTAACAGAGGCTTCCAGAGTTCTTATGGAATTTTCAAAGTTTTTATTTCTTGAATAAAATACAAGCATACATTTGTTCACTCCTCGGTTGTTTAATCCTCATGAGTAGAAAATGTTTCCACTTCTTCTGAGTTGCTGATATTTTAGTGTTTTCTTGTTATAATAGGTAATCAAGCCATTCTGGCAGGCATATGTAGCTAAGTGATGTGACTATCTGACAAAGAAACAGGGACATGCTCCACGTGGATTGAAGAAATTTTAAGAAAGGAGAATGAAACAGGTGAAAAAAGATAAGAGGTCATAGTGGTTAGCAGGTACCAAAATCCTATTGCATGGTTTATAGCCTCGGACATCACAATTCAAGGAACTTCAGGCAGGTAAATAGTTATGAGAAGTAATCTTCCCCAGAGGAGAGTATAGCAAGTGGTTATCCAGTACTAAACAGTTGTCTCTGAAAAAGATATGCATACATGTAACATTATGTGGACTGAATAGGATGTACAAATAAATTTAGGGACACAAACACATATACCTTTTATGCTACAACTATTAAAGAAAAAGATGCCAAGGCAGGAGGTACACTGGAGGATTTGGAGGAAGGAAAGAGAAAGGAGAAATTATATAATCCATTTAATTTCAAATTATTATAAAAAAATCTTTAAAATACCTGTGCTTAATTAATTCCCATGTAGAGAATTCAAATATATATATATATATATACTTATATGTAAAAATTTTTCTTTATAACATTGAGCAAAATTTTCAGACAACTTAAATAGATTGGTATATGTATATGAACATTCATACATGATATAGTGAATAAATGCTTCCTGTTGTTACACTTTTTTACTCTTGTGGTGTGGACCTCAGGGTACAACAGTCTTGGTTGGCTCCTTACATGTCATGTGAGCCACTATTACTCCAGCACCTCATCCAGACAAGGCCAATTGTGGGTTGTAGATATTGTGGCTGAATTGGTATCCCAGTCCCACTAATAAAAGATGGTTGCCAGGTTATGTAAGATAACCAGTTATGACTGGTTTAAGTCTCATATCTTCCAGTACTGGGAATCTCCTCTGGGTTCTACCTCATAGGTTCCAGGAATTTTCCACTGCACTGTTTCCATATTGTCCTCTAAATGCCCACACATTTCAGTCTTCTATCCCAGTTCTCTCTCCCTCTCTTCTACTCCCCATACATACGTGACCCTTCATGTTCCCATAGCTGGGGACATGCCCTAGTTGGGTTCATGGACCTTAGACAGAGATGCGGATATGGTGTCCACCATTGTTCAAGCACGTGGACCTCAAATAGCTTGAGCAGTCTTTATGCAGTTTTTAGAATTTTGCATGAACAGGTTTACAATCAATTTCTATTTTTTTGAGTTTCTAAAAATGGTTACAGTGATTGCCAGTTTGTTCCCCATGTCTTTCCCTTCTTCATCTGGACTCCACCCTGGGTAGCATTACCCTTTTGACCTATATCTCTAATGCCATAAGCTTAAGCAGTCTTGCAAGCTCCAAGGAACTTTTCTAACTGGGAACGTCTGCAGGTTAAAGGGTGTGTTTAGTTGGCAGTGTAACATGTGGTTACAGTGTCTTGCAAGATGAGAGGTGTAGTGAGGAGTGGCAGGCTGCATTCCCACCGCCCCACTCCCAGCCACCGGCTAGCATATACCCCGAAATAACATCACACAAATTGTATTCTTTTAAATACTGCTTGACCCATTATTTCCAGCCTCTTACTCACATCTTTACTAACCCATATCAAATAATCTGTGTAACACCACAAAGTGGTGTCTTACCGGAAAGATTCTAGCATACGTCCATCTTGGGCTGGAGCTTCATCTCGTCTGTCTCCCTGAGGAGAGGCACGGCGGTCTGACTAACTTAGGAGAGGTGTGGCATCTGACTGAGCCATCTACCTCACTTCCTTCTTCCTGTTCTGTCTACTCCACCCACCTAAGGGCTGGCCAAGGCAGTTTCTTTATTAATGAATGAAATCAACACAAACAGAAGACTCTCCCACATCAGAGAGGCAGCTTTGTCTCTTGCAGTTAATATTTATATCTGGATAATCTGGAAGAGCCTGGGCTCTCACAATCAACTCATCAGCAAAAGCTGGATTAATCCAGTCTAGGTTGTGACTGTTCTATCTTCTCTAGGGGCACACCAGGTTTTCCCATTTATCGGTAGGTAACATAATCCTGACAGCTACTCTGAATAGTTGGCACCACTTGTTCCTCATCCTTATGTTTATTCCCGTTAACGTCTTGGGGATGATGGCACAGTTGTTAGAAATAAGGGAAGAGTGGATTTCTTTGATTCAGATTCATTCTCTGTCTCTTGAATGTTACCAATAACTCCTGATACCACCTATTTAGTTGTATTTTTTCAAAGCTCTTGGCTAGAGAGAAGACTCAGCAGTTAAGAGCACTGTCTGCTCTTCTAACAGTCCTGAGTTCAATTCCCAGCAAACACATGGTGGCTCCCAACCATCTGTAGTGAGATCTGGTGCCCCCTTGAGGAAGAGACCTCATCAGTCATCCTAATCAACTCAGACCATGAAACCCAATATGGACAAGGTCAACAGAACCACCGTATATGGGCTGCACGTGGATGTTTCAGCATTGCCAGGGCATAAATTTTATGTTTAAATTTCATTAGTTTTGTCTTTTGAGTTCTGTATATATTTTGGTTATTAGCCATCTATCAGATGTAGAGTTGGTGAAAATATTTACCCATTCTGTAGGCTGTCATTTTGTCCTGCTGGTGGTGTACTTTGCTTATAAAAGCTTTTCAGTTTCATAAGGTCTCATTCATTGTCTATGTTAGTGCCTGCACTGTCAGTGTTCTGTTTAGGAAACTGTCTCCAGTGTTAATGCACTCAAGACCACTCCATATATTATCTTCTAACAGGTTTAGTATGAGTGATGTTATATGTTGAGATCTTTGATCCACTTTGACTTGAATTTTGTGCAGAATGACTATGAATCTATTTGCATTTTTTCTACATGCAGACATCCAGTTATACCAGCACAATTTGTTGAAAATTAAGCCTAAACTGAAGTTGTAGTAAGAACTAGTAGTTCATAGAATCAGAAGGAGTGTAGATCTGGAGGACAAAAATGGAGATCTTTTAATAACACAAATAGCAGCCTGTATTCCAGTTATTAGAGAGGCAGATGGATCTCTGAGTGAGGTCAGCCTGGTCTACAGAGTGAGTTCCAACACAGCCAGGGATACACAGATGAACTTTGCTCCAGAAAAACAAAAAGAAAAAAAAATCCCTACAAATCTTTTAAATTAGGAGCAATAAAAATAATAACATCGTAGTATTGAGATTATAAATTGTGGGGGTAGAGTTGACAGAGGGGAAGGTGGGTAAGTATGATTTTTATACAATGTGTACTTGCAGGAAATTCTCAAAACTAAACAATACATAGCTATAAAATAAATAAACAAAATTAAAAAGAGTTTAGTTGAAAGCAAAGAGAATCAGCCATTTCTCATGATGTTTCTAACTAAAAATATACTAGCCACAAAACTAAATTGTGGCCTTACCTTTTTAGTAATTGACATGTTTACTAAGAAAAAAATTCTATCAGAGATTAGCACAGATTATGCAAAGATCAAAGATGATGATGACTGTGTATTTTAATAATGAGCGCCTAAGCACACATATACATATATTGTCTTATAAGTAAGACAAAAATCTAATTTTATGTTAAACATATTGTCTTCATGAATTTAAGTTGAAAAATTAAAAAGGAAAACAGGAGAAGTGTAAAGCTTGAGTTCATCTTTATTGTTCAATTCATAAAGCGTGAACACAAGACATTGGACCCTTGTGATAGTGGGCTTAATAGACCTGTGTCATTTGAATATTTTAAAATATATTTGAAGAACCAGTGACAGCATGTCTTCTTCACCCTCTCCATAATTTTGTAGGACAAACCTATATTTATCTTCAGCATTAAATGTTTAAGTATTTCTTATCTTGCTTTAAGGTGATCTCAGATAATTTGGTCTGTAATAAAATTTAGATGTGCTGTTAATGAACAATTTAAGGAGTCTTATTTTAACCAGCATAATTTCACTCTCTTCTTGTTCCCTAGGGCTGAACACACAGTTATTTATGTAACCCTTTATTAAAGAGCTTTTTTCTACAACCTTGAAACGTTAACACTCCTTTTTTTAATCAAATATACCATTTGCTCTTCATATGTTAAAGTTAAGAAAATGTACTTTAAGTAGATATCACTCTGAAGTGGACTACTTTAATTATCAGTATACATATGAATTGAACTGCCATGCTTATATAAATGGATAGTACTGTACTAGAGAATCCTAGCTGGGTTACCTTCTTATAAAGTTTAAAAATGGAAACCATGAAAATTATTGGTATTTTTCTACACAGAAATGTGTAAAAAATAAGAGGCTATAAAATGTGGATGGGAAACTTAAGATCTCAAGGTTATTCACCTGTATAAGTGCAAAAACATACATAAATTAGCATTTATGTTATTTCTCTATTTTTCCATCACAAATATCAAGCATTACTTATGTGGCTATGGATACAAAACAGAGTTTTTTTATTTGTTTTTGTGGATCATGACAGGATTAACTTTTTTCACTCAAATTGATCCGTGTAGAAGGAAACACAGAGTAGACACCGGAACATCAATAACCTACTGTGGTATGTAATATTTGTATTATCCATGTGCTGTTGGTCATAAAGACAAATGCTGTGGTGTGTCTGAGATGATGAATGTAAATCTTAAGTCCTACAGATTTTGAGACAATGTTAGAAGCTGGTGATTTTAAGTTCTTTCTATGAAACAAATAGTAGGAAAATACAGACAAATGTTCTAAATAAATTTAGAAACAATATTTTTTATATATGCACATTTGACTTTAATTCTATTACAGGCTCACTTATACATACTCTTAGAGATATAGATAGAGATCAAACTGACGTTTTTGTTTGTTTGTTTTTACTTAGTTTTATTATTAAAAATTTCCACCTCCTCCACACCTTCCATTTCCCTTCCCCTTGCTTAACTCCCCTCCTCCTCCCTTGCCAGTCCAAGGAGCAGTCAGGGTTCCCTGCCCTGTGGGAAGTGCAAGGTCCAACCCATTCAATCTGGGACCAGGAAGGTGCACATCTAAACAGACTAGGCTCCCCAAAAGCCAATACATGAAGGAGCATCAAAACCCAGTGTCATTGTTTTTGGCTTCTCAGTCAGCCTTCATTGTCCAACACGTTCAGAGAGTCCCGTTTGATCCCATGTTTTTTCAGTCCAGGTCGCGTTGGCCTTGGTGAGCTCCCATTAGACCAGCCCCACAGTCTCAGTGGGTGGGCGCACTCCTTTTGGTCCTGACTTCCTTGCTCATGTACTCCTTCCTTCAGCTCTTCATTTGGGCCTTGGGAGCTCAGTCCTGCACTCCAGTGTGGGTCTCTATCTCTATCTCCCTCTATCTCTAGATGAAGCTTCTATGATAAGCAAGATATTCATCAGTATGGCTATAGGAAAGGGCCATTTCAGGCTCCCTCTCCTCAGCTGCCCAAGGAACTAGGTGTGGACATCTCCATGGATACCTGGGACCCCCTCTAGAGTGAAGTCTCTTGCTAACCCTAAAAAGGCTTCCTTAATTAAGATATCTTCTTCCCTGAGCACCTATCCACCCTTCCTCCATCCCAACCATCCCATTCCCCCAGGGTCTCCCCATCCTCCCCTCCTCACTTTTCTATCCACATCTCCCCATCACCCCTTACCGCCACCCCACCCACACCCCCAAGATCCCAATTTTTGCCTAACAATCTAGTCTACTTCCAATATCCAGGAGGATAACTATATGTTTTCCTTTGGGTTCACCTTCTTATTTAGCTTCTCTAGGATCTGGAATTATAGGCTCACTGGAAAAAATTGACATTATGAAACTGATAGAGACCCTTAAACTGGATATGAAAAACTCCCGTAAAGAAATGAATGAGAAGTATAACAAAAAGTTCGAAGAAATGAGTAAATCCGTAAATGATACCCTGGAAAACCAAGAAAAAGATATCAAACAGGTAAGGGAAACAGTTCAAGTTTTGAAAATTGAAATGGAGGCAATGAAGGAAACACATACTGAGGGCCGGCTGAATATGGAAAATCTAGGTAAACGAACAGAGACTACAGAAACAAGCATAACCAATAGAATACAAGAGATAGAAGAAAGAATCTCAGATTCTGAAGATACCATAGAGAAAATAAACGCACTGATCAAAGAAAATACCAAATCCAACAAATTCTCATCACAAAACATTTAGAAACAATATTGAGGGTCTGAAATACGACTTTGCAGTAAAAAACAATTGTAAGTCCTCCAGAGGACCAGACTCTGTTACTAGCATTCATGTCATGGGCCGCTCATCTGTGTAACTCCAAGGACTATGGTAACTTCCGCTGGCCAGAGGAGACACCACACATCAGCCTTTGGACTTGGGCAAGTCCATACCCACACGCACACACATGCACACATACACACACACACACAACACACATGTAATTCTTTTTATAAAAGAATCAATACTTAAAATTTTTTTCTCAGAAGATAAAACTCCAAGTGTAAATTGTGAAAAATAAAATAATGTAAATAATAAATAGTTTGAGTAGGAGGACTTTTCATAAGAGGATCTAGCAAATTCCTCAGTGGGGAATGAATAATAATTTGCAGTAATCTAGAAAAAGGAACTACACTATATAATTTACAGTTTAAAATTTACTGTATTAAAAGAGGTTTTTTGGGTCATTACCTCATATTGATGAGTCAACAATTGATTTAAACAATACACAGTCTTTTCCCATTTTTTGAAGGCAGGTGATTATAACTACCTTTTGCTAACCCTGAAGTTTGAAATCTTCCTCAATGTGCTGGGATTACAGGTCTCTGCCACCAGTCTGGCCCTGGCCATTTCTTCACTTTTTGTTGTTGTTGTTCATGGATGTTTTTGGTCTTACCTCTTTGCAATACAATTGTGAATATTTTATAAGACAGATCCCAAGAGGGAAGAATTCTTAACTGTATAAAAACCCAACTATTACCCTATTAAGAACTCTTATTACTTTCTCAAGGAAGCTACAAATGCTCCACATTCTAGTCTAAAGTAAATGGCTTCTTTTGAAATTGTCATATTGATGTAATAATAAAAACACATTTAAGTGCCTATGATGACAACTAAGGTAGTCATCAATTTGAATACAGGGTAAGGCCCATTAAAACACCCTCTCCACAATTGCTTAGGATTTAGCTGGGGTCATTCTTGAGGATTCCTGAGAATTTTCCTGCTGCCAGGTTTCACGCTAGTCCCAAGATGACTCACACAATCAAGATGTCTCTTTCCTTATTTACTCTTTCTGTCCTTCCCCTCTCTAATCCCCCAAATTATCTTTAAAAAAGTTTTCAAAAACCATATTGACCTATAGCAATTATATACTGATACAGAATTCTTTGTTTCTGCCTAGCCATTTACTGTACTCACTATGCAGCAATAATGCATTATTTGTTATGATTGCTACCATTCTTTCAATTCTGTCATGGCATGCTAAATATATTTTAGGGTGGTCATGAGTCTGAGAATACACATTCAAACTGGAGAGATAACTTCTACTTAAGATACAGTTTTCGCATTTCTTGCTTTGTGTGAAAAGCTGGATATTAAAAAAAGAAAGAAGAGATATCATAACACCTCAGAAAATAACATTTACCAGTGTCTGGTTGCTGCTGTTTGTGATTTAACTGGCAAAGCAACTAAATGATGCCCAATTAAATTTGGGCCACTGGGGTGTGGGGAGCTGAAGATTTGTTCAGCTCTCTGCTCATCATTCCTATTCAGAGCTGGGGTTTTATATAAATGTGCTTATTGTGAGAGGGCAGCCTTGATACACAGACATTATTGTTTCAAGTTTCCATGTTTGTCTTTAGAGATGACTTAAGAATACTTCATATGCACACTCATAATTAATACTGTGACCATTGCCTCCTCCATCCATAAAATGATGCTTATTTTACTTTCTGATTGTGCCAGTTGTGGCTCCCATGTCTATGTTCAAAAAGAGTGCTAAAAAAAAAAAAAGATTGTAGTTCTAACAATCTTTGGAGAAAATATGTTATCTTTTAGTTTACTCAGAGTGCCAGCTCTTCCAGAGATACTATTTATCAACTTGAGGATTTTCCACTTATTTTTATTTTCTAAGATTTTTAATCATGAATCAGTTTATACTTTTCAAAAACTTGTTGGTATCAATTGAAAAGATCATGTGATTTGCCCTTTTTAAGCATTTTGGTATATATATTCAAATGATAGGCTTTAAAATATTGAATAATTCTTAGACTTTGATACTATACTTCATTTGAGGACACTATAGATTTATTTTTAGGTTTTGGGTTACAAGTAAATGTTAAAAAGTGTGCGTGTTTGGGTTCAGTTTATTTGGCTTTCTAGTTTTCTTTTGGGTGTGTACAATACTTTTTCTCCTTTGGCATCAGAAGGAGTTCGGTCCTCCAACAGCATCTGGGAAGTGTGCCTGGAACTTGCTGTATTTATCAGGTATTAATTATTACTAGGATTTTTAATGTCTCCTGAGCATGTGTTTGGAGGGACTACTGCATTTAAATTATGAATTCAATTACTTTCTGTGTATATGACAAAGAAAAACATGTATTTCAATTTGAACATTTTGAGAAATTTGTATATATATATATATATATATATATATATATATATATATATGTGCTGTTTCTGATTCCCCAGAAACCTGCAAGGCACTGTAATCAATGTAAGTGTTACACAACCACAGATCTTCACTGTTTCTTCAGAATCTCCCAACAAATCCGCCATCTTATCCACAGCTCTTTAGCAGATCAACTACTGCAGCCCCCAGTCCTCTTCCCCAGGGTATCACACAGATCTTTCCCTCTTTTGACCTGTTCATTTCATCCCCATGACTAAGTGTCAGCCTTCAATTTGTAGAAAAATATTTTACCAGGACACCCAGTGACACACCTAATCAGGATCCCGGAAGAATTGCTCACAGTGCAACAGATATACACCACATTCTTCTAAGACCAAGAGGGCAGCAGAAACCAAGGGTAAAAACATCCACCCAAGACCAGGTGTCAGCACTCAGAACTAGAAGCTTTACAATCCAGATGCCTAAAGGTACTAATAAGAATATAATCAACAACAGTCATGCTCAGCCATCATCTGAGTAGTTTCCTTCTGCAATAGAGAGGAACAAAGATCAAATACGAGAACCATACCCAAACATTGTACAGAGTGAGAAACTTTGGAACACTCAGTGATATTAGGATATTTCCCTAAATCTCAAGTCTCACAGAATCTGCAGAGCAGAAGAGGCAAACAGAGTGCAAAAACTAGAGGGGACGGGGAAATCAAGAACACACGATCCTCTAAATCAACATGACCGAAACTCACAGAAATGTTGAGACTGAGGTAGTATGCACGGAGCCCACACAGGTCTGCCCTAGGTCCTCTGTGTATATGTTATATGACCTCTAATTTGTATAAAATCCCTAAGTGAGAAGATACCTGGGTCTCTGATCCCTGTGCCTTCTCATGGGCTCTTTTCCTTTTTTTGTTTATTCCAATTTCGATTCCTTAATTTTTACTTTATCTTATAACATTTTAATTTGCAATTTTTATTATTTTAAGAAAATACTGTCTCCTCCAATGGTTTAATTTATAAATATGTATCTTCAAACTATCTTCTTATTGCATATAATTAGTTAATTAAACTTTAAGTGCACTTTTTTTTGCATATGCACACATATGAGGTTTAACATGGTAAAGGTCAGAAGACAAAATATGTAAGCACTTTTTTCTTTCCATCATGTGTGTTTTGTGGAGAAAAAAAACTGAGGTTGTCAGTTAGGCTTGCTGGCAAACACTTTACCAGCTGTACCCTCTCACCAGCCCCTATTTATATTATTGTTCTTCATGCTCTGATCTCTAATAGTGTCCACAGTTTAGTCCAAGAATTAATGATATCCATGTTCTCTTCTGTAGACTTACTCTGTTGATAAGTATCACTTTACATTTTTCAAAGAAGTCTTCCTGATTTACATTATATTTTCTCCATTTCAATTCCATTCTTATTCCTTATTTTAATATGCTGACTCTGTGCTTCCATATAGAAAACCTCACAGAAAGAAATTAGAATACTAACTGAGAAATTTTCTCATCTGAAACGTCAGCATTTCCTTCTACACCCAACCCAACCGCACTTTCTCACTATATCATTCTAATGTTCTCCTTTTCATTCCATTTTCTATATATTTTTTTTTTTTTAGTTTTGAGGACCTGAAGGATGTCTCATTGGTTTACCAGATTATTACTTTTGCAGAGAATCTAAATTAAGCTGCCAATATCAAGTTAGGTAACAAACAACTTTTGGGGGAGGGGGTCACTTGTTTGTCCTAGCCTCCCAGCCACGAACTAACCACTCAGAAAACCATATTATTTGCAATACTGTTTTGCCAATAGCTTAAGTGTATTTCTGGCTAATTCATATCTTAAACTAACCCTTCTCTATTAATCTGTGTATCACCACAAGGTCGTGGCTATTAGCAAAATTTCAGCAGGATTAACACCGGCAGTGGATCCATGGAGTCTCCTTTTCGCCTTCCTTCTCCCAGCATTCAGTCCAGTTTTCTCGCCTACTTAAGCTCTGCCCTATCAACAGACCAAGGCAGTTTCTTTTTTCATTAACCAATAAAAGCAACACATAGACAGAAGGACCTCCCACACCATACAACCTCTTGTAATTCTAGCTTCAAAAAATGCTCAGTCCCCATGCTCATATTCTCTCTCTCTGTCTGTCTCTCTCTGTCTCTCTCTCTCTCTCTCTCTCTCTCTCTCTCTCTCTCTCTCTCTCTCTCTCTCTCTCTCTCTCTCTTTTCCCCAACACACTCATTTAAAAATGAAGTAAATCTTTAAAAATTTTCAGACTGATGCACGTATTATTTGGAATGCGCTTTTTATACACATTAATAAATTTTCCTATTTTTTTCTACTCTCAGGTGACATAAAATATAGGATGATGTGAGACTTCATGGTTTCAAATATAGTTTATCTTGGTTAAGGTAATAACTGGTAAAACATGCATCTACACATAAAATTGTATAACTTTGTATGTGAAAATATCTAAATAGAGACATATATTTTGTGCAGATATCCTTTTGTGAATGTATTCACTTGTTGCAGAATGAATTTTCTATGTATATTAGTTTGAATTTTCAGATTTATCATATTATTCACTTCTTCTAAACTCATAGCTGTGCAATAAATTTTTATAGTGAATTCCATTAATTTTTGGTTCTTTAATAGACATAATTAGATCATTTAAATTTAAGGCAATTATTGAGATGCAAATGCTGATGTGTGCATGTTCTAATTAGTTTTTCTATTTCCTCTACAGAAAGTTCATGGAGTCTTTGCACGTAACCTGCCTATGTGTCACCCAGGTTTTGGAATCATAGTTTCAATTCTTTTATCACATGTAAGAAGTTTCCAACAGCAATTATTTATATTTTCTTTGTGTACCCTGTTACTCCAATGGCAGAAATTAGGATTAAAACATGCTTTACACTCAGTTTTGGAGGAATTTGTTTTTATTGTCTCCTACTCTCTTGCAGTTGGGTAAATTTGTTGTTTCTGTCCACTTTTGTCTCCATTACAATTCTAAGATAATAGAGTGAGATTTGTTAAACTATCATTTTTCCATTATATTGTGTCCAATTATGAGTTGTATAACTTTCATTACTGTCCTGAGATTTTTCTCATTTTCTTTCATTTGTAACCTTGTGCTGCTTATTAATGTGTCTACTGTGGAGTATATTTTAGAACATTACAATGTTAGAATCATTTTAGATTTTATATCCAGTGACAACTTCTGTCATTCAAGCTGTAATATTCCTGAACTCTGCTGTGGTAGAAAGATTTCTTTTTTATCCTACACCTGCTTTTCTTTCCTCATTTTCTAGGATACTCTTGATCCTACTTAAGTTTTTATTTAGCAAGCCAGCAATTTAGTTTTGTTCAGGAGCCTCAGCCTCCTCTCTTGGATTTCACTTTCAAGTTTTCTGAATTTTAGAATCGCTGCAGTGTTGTGTTGCTGTGTGAGGTGGTTTGAATGAGGAAGACCTGCATAGACTCATATGCTTGCATACTGAGTCCCTGGGAGGAATAACTGTTTGGGAAGCATTAGACAATAAAGTCTTGTTGAAGGAGGGGTGTCACTGGAGTCAGCTCCCAGTGTGCTCTCTGCCTCGAGATATGAAATTTCAGCTGCTGCTCTACCTGCCTGCTTCCATGCCTTAAGGCTGCCACCATGCCATAACGAATTCTACTAACCTTGAACCATATACCCAAATAAACTTTTTCTCTTATGAGTTTCCTTGGTCACAGTGTTTTATAACAGCAATAGAAAAGTGACTAATTTAAGGTAGTCATCAATCTGATTACAGGGAGATCAGGTATCCTCTCCACTATTGCCTAGAGTCTTAGCTGGAGTTGTCCTTGTGGATTCCAGGAATTTCCTGTAGAATGAAGCGGCGGGGCTGCGTCCCGCCACCCTGCCACCGGCTAGCTTTACACCCGAAATAATTAAAATCCTTACCAATGCAAATTATTCATCTCTATATCATATCCCCCTTTAAATGTAAAAGAACATTTATAAACAATATTTGGGAATGTGGGCGCAGTTATTTCTCTCCAAACTGCTTCCTGCTGAATGGGGGCGCTGTTAATCAGATCTTTTATGGTATAAGCTGTCTGCTAGGTTCATCTCAGTCGGCAGTTGAGCGAAGTAATTTTTTGAGGGTGTTCACAGCAACCTTTCAGGAGGGCGTGGTCTATCATACCATATTGGGATAGAAGCAATCCACAGGGTGTCATCCTCTGTAAAAACAAAAGAAGAAACTCTTTTCCAAAGCATCATGTTCTTAGATCCAAATCCTGAAGTCATACCATTAAGATGTCCATTCTGGTCTAGCCTGGCAGCCCATATAATGAAATGTCTCTCTGTATTTAGCTCCTTTACAGTCAAAAATTTCAAAGAAAACACAATAAAATACATCATCCAGACTCTCTGTGAATTTTCCATTTTTACGTGGCTTATTTTTTTTTTTATTTTTTTTTTATTTTTTTTATTTTTTGAGACAGGGTTTCTCTGTAGCTTTGGAGCCTGTCCTGGAACTAGCTCTTGTAGACCAGGCTGGTCTCGAACTCACAAAGATCCACCTGCCTCTGCCTCCCGAGTGCTGGGATTAAAGGCGTGCACCACCGCCGCCCGGCTACGTGGCTTATTTTTACTCTATCACTTTACTTCTTTCTCTTTAAAGACTTTACCCTTTTTAAGGCATTAACTTTATTCTCTATATATTTATTTTTTCTCTCTCTCAAGCCTACTTATATTCATCCAACATTGTGAGCCATTTAAAGGCCTTCTATGTCTGAATCTTTCCTATTGTGAATCTGTAATTTTTATACTATCCAGGAGCACTTCTTAAAAAGGTTAAGCACTTCTTAAAAACTTAAGTTGTGCCACGTAGAGGTAATACGGGTACCGCCTGTTTCCAGCCAAGTCTAAACCTTAACTGCACTGTTATCATGGTAATTACGATAGTTCCTGCCTGAGGTCAGCACAGTTCAGCATGGTGGAGCAGAGCCAGAGCCGCTCCTGCCTCAGTTATTTGGTGCCCCTGAGCCGCACTCAGCAGTTTAATTCTGAGACTGAGCGTGCAGCACAGAAACTCTTTTCATCCAAGTTACAGCCAAATCTGAGACACAGCACTGCACAGTCTGAAATCATCTCTCTGTATTGTGACAGGAATCCGCCATGTTCTTCCGCCTGCCTAAGCCTGATTTTGCCATCTGCCCAGATGCAGGCAGGGAGCGCTGAGCCATTAGAGTAGTTTCTTTCTGATCCCGAGTGGGCACACAAGCATCCAGTCCCATAAAAGCCATTGAAATGCTTTAAAGCCAGAATTCGCACTGGCGGCACAGGGCAAGAAGCTGCGTTTTTAAAATGACTCAGTTTTTTCTCTGCCGCTATTGCCAAAACAGGAAATCTCTCTACAGCACGTCCAGGCAAACAGCAAAAAGCTGTGTTAAACTCTCTCTCTCCTTTATTTAAAGCCCTCTCAGGTTTTTAAGTGGATGTAGCCCCACGTTGGGTGCCAATCTGTAGAATGAAGCGGCGGGGCTGCGTCCCGCCACCCGGCCGCCGGCTAGCTTTATACCCGAAATAATTACATGGAAACTGTATTCTTTTAAACACTGCCTGGCCCATTATCTGTAGCCTCTTATTGGTTAATTCTCACATCTTCCTTTAACCCATATTTAGTAATCCGTGTAGCACCACGAGATGTGGCTTACCAGGAGAGATCTTAACCTTCGTCCATCTCAGAGAGGAGAATCATGGTGACTCACTATGGCAACTGCCTGAAGCGTCTCCCCACTGCCTGCTACCCCTTTTCCCACAATTATGTTCTGTCTACTCCGCCTACCTAATTTTCTGTCTCTTAAAGGGCCAAGGCAGTTTTCTTTATTAATTAACCAATGAAAGTAACATAGACAGATAACTCTCCTCCATCAATCTCCCTAGTGCCTAGTTTCTCACTAACCCCTTAATGCTCCCTCTACCAACTTATCTCTTTCCTTGTTCTTACTCTGGCCATCACCCAACTCCGCCAACACATTACCTCATATTCCCCTTCCTCCCCTTCTCTTCTTTCCTCTTTCTCCTTTCCCACTCCCCCAAACTCCCAGTTTACTCAGGGGATCTTGTCTATTTCCCCTTCCCAGTAAGTTTCATGTATGCCTCTCTTAGGGTTCTCCTTGTTACCTAGCGTCTCTGCGGTTGTGGACAATAGACTGATTATCCTTTCGTTAATGTCTAATATGCACTTATGAGTAAGAACATAACTGTGTTTGTCTTTCTGGGTCTGGGTTACTTCACCCAAAATGGATTTTTCTAGTACCATCCATTTGCCTGCAATTTTCAAGATACAATTGTTTTTTTCCCACTGAGTATTACTCTATTATGTAAATGTACCACATTTTATTTATCCATTCTTTGGTTGAGGGACATCTAGGTTGTTTCCAGGTTTTGGCTATTACAAATAATGTTACTATGAATACAGTTGAGCAAGTGTTCTTGTGGTATGATTGAACATCCTTTGGGTATATGCCTAATTGTAGTATTGCTGGGTCTTAAGGTAGATTGATTCCCAATTATCTGAGAAACTGGCATACTTAATCCCAAAGTGGCTCTACAAGTTTGCATTTCCCACAGTAATGGAGGAGTGCTTCTCCTTATTCCACATCATGTCCAGCATAAACTGTCATCAGTGTTTTGAATCTTAACCATTCTGACAGGTTTAAGAAGGTGTCAGAGTTGTTTTTATTTGCATTTCCCTGTTGGCTAAAAATGTTGAGCAATTCCTTACATGTCTTTTGCCCATTTGAGTTTCCTCTGTTGAGAATTCTCTGTTTAGATCTGTACCCCATTTTTAATTGGATTATTTGGTCTTTTGATGTCTAGTTTCTTGAGTTCCTTGTACATGACAGAGATCAACCCCCTGTCAGATGTGGGGCTGGTAACTGTTGGAAGCAGGTGCACAGATCTACAGCTAATCACTGTTTTAGGAGACCTGTCAAGGACAGGGAGGGACAATAATATGAGTAAAGAGATCAAGACCAGGGTTGGGAACTTCATAGAAACATCTGACCAGAGCTAGTGGGAGCTCGCTGGCTCAGAACTGTCAGCTGGGGAACCTGCACGGGATTGAAAGTGGCCCTCTGAATGTTGATAACAGTTGTGTGGCATGGGCAGTTTGTGGAGTCACTGGCAGCAGAATCAGGATTTAGCCCTAGTAAAAGAATAACTTGTTCAGCCTAGATACAGGGGAAGGGGTGGTTGGTCAACTTATTGTGACAGACTTTGTTTACTCCCCATGGAAGCCTTTATTTACCCTCTCTGATGAGTGAATGGGGGGTGGAGTGGGGTGAGGAGAAGGTGGAAGGAGTAGGAAGAGCTGAGGGAGGGAGAAGTGGGACTGGTGTGTAAAATAAATAAAATTGTTAAGTGTAAAAAAAGAATAAAAGATTTGAGAAATAAAAAAAAAAAAAACAGAGACTAATCAGTTTGCTTATCTTATCTGGTTCCATTAAAGTTCCTGAGGGACTCACCAACAATACAGGACAGAGGATATATGATTTCCTTCAGCAACGTTTTCCTGTTGTCTCCAAATGGAAGTGGCTATTAGATCTTATGGAGAGGAGAATATCTGCAGGCCTGGAGAAGTGTTTGAAGTTGTATTTCATCTGCCAGGCGAGCTTCTATCCCTGCTTTCATTCTGGAAAAAGAAGATAATATGAGTTGTACAGTTTTTGAATTAGTACTTTCTTTAGAGATAGAGATATTGATCCTCTTAGTAGAAATTGATATGCAAGACCAATATTTTGGGAACAGCTGTGGTTTTCACTATTAAGACTTCTTAGAATTTTTAATTCCTTCAGCTGACAGAACTGGAATGCATGTTGTCATATATGTGTAAATATATTTATATATAATGTGCAATATGTTTACAAATATAACAATATTCATATATAATGTGCACTATATGTTTACAGAGTTAATAATGATGGTAAACATATAAACCTGTGTCTCTATATGTTTCAACTATTTATAGACTTTACACATGATTTTATAATTATGTCTCTGCATGCTTCTGTGTCCCTCTCTTTAATGTATCGATAAGAACAATAAAGTTGCACTATAGCTTCAAATGAACAGTAGAAGATTTGGCATACCTGCATTCCTACATATTTTCCTTTGTTTTCTGTTGCAAAGTATAACTTCCTTTGACTCATTATCTCAATTCATTTACATGTTCACTATAGTTTCAGAAATCTAGAACCATATTTAACACATATAAATAAGCACAAAAATACAGCTTGACTCTTTGCAGGTGTTCTCAAATGAGAGAGTTTAGTCTATGATTATGTACAAAATTATCTTATGTTAGTAGTGAAATATAAAAAGATAAACCCCATCTAATGTTACAATTTAAACTGAATTTTCTGTTTGGTCTCATTATAAGTTTATAAAATATCTTGGTTTCTGTCTCGATTCTAAATATTTTTAATTATTTAATGTTTTTATTGTACATATTTTCATATGATCACATGGTTATATATATACTCTTATATCTACACACACACACACATATATATATATATTTGATTATAAGTATCATAAAAATTATGCTCAACTTCCCTTCAGCAAAATACACAGTTGCATCTGTTCACAGAGTTTAGTAGGGAGTTGATTGAGATATTTTACACATAAATTGAGATTATACACTAAAGACTTCCAAACTTTGATGAAAGTCTCTAATATTTTTCATCCTTCCCTTTCTTTTTCTGTTTTCTTCTGCTCTAAAAACTGGATTATAGACTGCATGTTTAAATTGAGATAAAGAAAAGAATTTGTTTTTGTTTTTCTTTTTTGAGACAGGGTTTCTCTGTAGCTTTGGAGCCTGTCTGGAATTAGCTCTTGTATACCAGGCTTGCCTCGAACTCACTATGATCCACTTGCCTCTGCCTCCTGAGTGCTGGGATTAAATTACAAGGACCTTTCTTAATCAGACAAGCAAACAAAAACAAGTAAACCATTCTGTAATTAGAATAAATGTATAAATATGTTTTGAATCATCATCTGGAAGAGCAAATAAGATATTGGCCTACTTACCAATATTATCTTCAGTAGCTTCAAGCTGTTTTGTTTTGGTTTGTTTTTTTTCTACATGATTAAGGAGGTAGACTTTTCTTGAGGACAGGCTGGGCTTAATCTGCTCCGTAAAGCTTGTGTTATGCTGCTGAGACAAATCAGGGTTGCATATTGCTGACAGATTTAATTCCAGGTGCTCTTGCTCCCCACTCACCTTTGTCTCTGGTATCTTATTTAATTGAGGCAAACATAAAAACTCTTGAATATTTTGATTGCAGCAATTAGAATGTACTGCTTTAATGTAAACAAAGAGATGATAAAAACCATGGGAACAGAACTTCTGTAGAGATACTTAATTCTTTGTTTCTCCCCAGTGCTGAGCTACATAATTAATCAGTGCAGACTTCTCAAAGAAGGGAGTGACTAGCAGAGAGCAGTCAGGACTCCAGTGTCTCCATTCTCAGTATCTTACTCAGTTGGATCCAACCATAAACTGCTCTATTTTGCCTTTAAAATACTAAGCTCTTTCCTCCAGTCAAATATTGTGCTATAAAATAGCTTGTATTTTATACATCCTCTTATTTTGTTGAAGATATAATGTTAACATGAACTGTCTCCAGAGAAATGTTTTCTAATAACCCAAAATAACAGCAAACCACATCCATCATCATTACATTAATAATTTCTTGCAATGATTAAATAACATTCACTAATTCTTATATAACATTCACATATTTAACCCACTCTGCTGCTCTTACTCAGAATGAGTATTCTACAAAAGCCTGACTCCTTGCTTGAATTGTCTCTTTTTCTCTAAGTCCTTGAAAAAATGCCTTCCATGTAAGTATCCATTTGATAAATATTGACTATATCATATATGTCAAACATGAAAATGAGTTTTGTGTGGGTAACAACAATTTTGTAATACAAATTTCCTCAATTAATACAGATGTTAAACATTTATATTTTTACTTATTACATTGGGGGATTTTCATGATAATTATCTGGAGTAAAAAGAGTTTTGCAATAAAAATGACAAAGGTAGTTAAAAATCGGCCTTTGTTTGAAAAATAGTATAATTGGGATGTTGTTTGCGTCTTTTGAAATTTAAAGTTTTATATTTGCATAAGCTGCTGAGCCAAAGAGTAATTACCTCTCACAAATAAGGTACTACGTTTCAGCTCCAGCAGCAACAAAATGAATAAATAGACTACAAAATATGAAATGAACATTTCATCCTCAAGTCAAAAGGGTCCTTGTAAATGGGCATGGTGTATTATGAAGCAGAATAAGTCTCATGTAGTCCTTTTCAAGAAAGACACAGGTTGAATGTACAAGACTGGATGATGGGTGCAAGTGAAAGACTTAGAACAGAAAGAATGAAAGTGGTCACAGCAATGTTTTATTTTCTCTTGTACTCATGGAAATACTCCCTGATATCATAAGAAGTGGTTTTCCAAAGGCTAGAAAGCTATCTACAACAGTTATCATAGTTATGTGATTGTGAATAGTTACTAAAAATAGAAAGAATTCCCATTCCAATTTTGGATATTAGAATGAGTTGGATGCAAATGACCTTTCCCAATATAAGGTGTAGTAAAATGGTAAAATAGAATCCCAGGAAGTCTTTTTTGAGACAGTCTCTCTTAAAAATTGGTGTATAAACAAAATAAAATCAATTACAGTATCAATAGACATACTTATACAGGAGGGGAATAATCTCATGGGGTGAGAATCCAGGCAGAGCTATACAGAGTGGATGTCTACTGAGAAATAGAAGAGAAAAAATTAACCTCTCCCAGGGATGAACCCATAAATGGTTATCTAATGCATGAAATAAAAATAACAAAAATAGACTCAGTAGGAAATAATTTTCTCTCTCTCTTCTCTCTCCCAGACTCTCTTTCAATAATAATATAATAATAATATAATAATAATAATAATAATAATAACTAAAATAAAGAGGCTACATGGGAGGGCGAGCATGAGAATGGCTGGAGAAAGAAAAAGAAAGATAAGAAGTAATGTAATTATACTTTTATTAAATTTCATTAAAATATACAAGAATGATTAAACATATGTGTATATGTATATGTGTGGCATATTTATGCATGCAGTCAGTGTTTATTGGGAAGAACTATAGTTTTTATAGTGTTTATGATTGAGTACTTTCCTTGTACTGTGGGCTCCAGGTTTTAAAACCTCACAGTCAGCATTTTTACACACTGAAACCTCTCACTTGCCCTAAAATACAATTTAAAAATCCTAAAAACTGGATCCTTTTGCATTGCAACAGATTAGATATTAAAGTATGAATGAATATACTCACTATGTAATATATATATTACTTGCCATAAATTCAATGTTTTAGAACTAGACTGTGATAGAATTTTTTTGAGATGTGATCTATTATCTTCAGAATTTTGGTAGAGTTGTATTACAAAATTGGAAAATATAAAATTGTCTATTGTATTATTGAAAAATTAGTGTGAACTAGTGAATATTGATTTCATCTGATTAAGTCTTATGGGATTATTTAATATTTGAACTGTTCTCCTTTTGTGCCATAGAGAATGGCAGATAAAAAAGAAAAATGAACAAAAAAAATAAAAAAAGAACCTTCTGATTTGATAGAATAGAACTAAAGTTATGTGTCTGTTGTATAGAATTCGAGCTTTTATTTCAGAGGCAAACCTCTGTAAGTTCCTGTCATTCTTATCACCAAGTTAGTGTGAGAGAAGGGTTGTTGCAGAAACCGAGTATTTTTCATGAGAAGATGAGAAGGTACCATGCCTTCTTGCCAACATAGAAGGTTTAGTGTAAAAAATGTTACATAAATAAAAATTCCAAAATTCATAAATTATTCCTCCAATGCATGCAATGACTATTTTTATTTAGGTATTTCAGTGTTACAGAACTTTAGCTTCATACAATAACATTGGAGTTGAAAAAACTAAAGTTATCAAATGAACAAATATTAGGAATAGTGTGATTATTTCGGGGCTGAGCAGCCAGAGTCCAACAAGTGCCTCTCTCCTAACACAGAAGTCAGGGATTGTGATACTTCCAGAAGTTCCTTTTTTGTACAGGATTGTTTTGGGTATCCTGGGTTTTTTGCTTTTCCATATGAAGTTGAATATTTTTCTTTCAAGGTCTGTGAATAATTTTGTTGGTATTTTGATAGGCATTGCAATGAATCTGTAGATTGTCTTGGTAAAATTGCCTTTTTTTACTATGTTAATTCTACCTACCCAAAAACATGGGAGATCATTCCATTTTCTGGTATCTTCTTCAATTTCTTACTTCAAAGATATAAACTTTATATGGAAAAACAAAAAACCCAGGATAGCCAAAACAATCCTATACAATAAAAGTACTTCCGGAGGCATTACTATCCCTGACTTCAAACTTTATTACAGAGCTACAGTAATGAAAACAGCTTGGTATTGGCACAAAAACAGGGACGTTGACCAATGGAATCGAATCGAAGACCCAGATATTAACCCACAAAACTATGAACACCTGACTTTTGAAATGGAGCTAAAAGTATACAATGGAAGAAAGAAAGCATCTTTAACAAATGGTGCTGGCATAACTGGATCTCAACCTGTAGAAGAATAAAAGTAGATCCATTTCTATCATGAACAAAACTCAAGTCCAAAGGGATTAAAGACCTCAATATTAATCTGTCCACACTGAATCTGATAGAAGAGAAAGTGGGATGTAGTCTACAACACATGGGCACAGGAGACCACTTCCTATGTAGAACCCCAGTAGCACAGACAATAAGAGCAACAATGAATAAATGGGACCTCCTGAAACTGAGAAGCTTCTGTAAAGCAAAGGACATTGTCATTAAGACAAAAGGCAACCTACTGATTGGGAGAAGATCTTCACCAACCCCACATCAAACAAAAGTCTGATCTCCAAAAAATATAAAGAACTCATGAAACTGGACTTTAAAATGCTAATTAACCCAATTTAAAAATGGGGCACTGAAGTGAACAGAGAATTCTCAACAGAAGAAATTCGAATGGCCAAAAGACACTTAAGGTCATGCTCAACCTCCTTAGCGATTAGAGAAATGCAAATCAAAACAACTCTAAGATACCATCTTACACTTGTCAGAATGGCTAAAATAAAAAACACCAATGATAGCCTATGCTGGAGAGGATGTGGAGTAAGGGGAACACTCATAAATTGTTGGTGGGAATGCAAACTTGTGCAACCACTTTGGAAATCAGTGTGGCATTTTCTCAGGAAACTGGGAGTCAACCTACCGCAGGACCCAGCAATACCACTCTTGGGAATATACCCAAGAGATGCCTAATCATACTACAAAAGTATTTGTTTCTTTGTATTTCATTGACAGATTTTTATATGTTGAACCATCCCTGACTCTCTTACATAAAGCCTACTTGGACATATGGATGTTTTTTAATGTGTTCTTGGATTCGGTTTGCTAGAATTTTATTGAGTATTTTTCATTAATGTTCATGAGTGAGGTTGGTCTATAATTCTATTTTTAGTAATGTCTTTGTGTGGTTTGGGTATCAGGGTAATTGTTGCCTTCTAAAAAGTTTGATATTATTCCCTATGTTCTATTATGTGAAACAATTTGAGGAGTATTGATATTATTTCTTCTTTGAAATATTGTAGAATTCTGAGTCAAAACCATATGATCTTGGACTCTTTTTGGTTGGGAAACTTTTGGTGACTGTTTCTATTTCTTTAGCAGTTATAGGTCTATTAATTTGCTTATCAAGTCTTGATAATTTTGGTAAATGATATTTATCCAGAAAATTGTCCATTTCCTTTAAGTTTTATAATTTTGTGGAGTATATGTTTTTGAAATATGAGTCTCTGTCTGATTTCCCTCTGTGTCTGTATAAAACTCAATTCCAAATGGATCAAATACCTCAACATAAAACCAACTATACTGCACATCATAATAGAGAAAGTGAGAAGTACACTTGAACACATTTGCACAGGAGACTGCTTCCTAATTATAACCCCAGAAGCACAGACACTGAGAGAATCAATTAATTAATTGGTCCTCCTAAAACTGAGATGCTTCTGTAAGCAAAGGACCTGGTCAACAAGATAAAATGACAGACTACAGAATGAGAAAATATCTTCACCAACACCATATCAGAGAGCAGATTTCCAAAATATACAAAGATCTCAAGGAATTTGTCAGCAAAAGAAAAAATAATCATACAAAAAATGATGCAAAGACCTAAACAGAGAAATGCCAACAGATGAATCTAAAATGACTGAAAAACACTTGAGGAAATACTCAACATCAATAGCCATCAGAGAAATGCAAATCAAATCAACTCTGACATTCCATCTTACACTTGTAAAGAATGGCCAAGATTAAAAAAAAAAAAAAACACACAAAACTCTGATGGCAACTTATGCTGGAGAGGATTTGGGTAAAGGAGACACTGCTCCATTGCTGATGGAAGTGGAAACTGGTATAGCCCCTTTAGAAATCAGTATGGTGATTTCTTGGAAAATTGGAAAATAACCTACCACAAGACCCAGTAATACCCCTTTTATGTATATACCCAAAGGATGCTCAATCTTAACACAAGTACATATGCTCAACTCTCTTCATAGCAGCATCATTTTTCATAGCTGGAATCTAGAAACAACCTGTATGACCCTCAATCAAAGAATGGATAAAGAAGATGTGGTACATTTAATTAATTGAGTACTACACAGAGGAAAAAAATTAATGAGATCTTGAAATTTACAGGCAAATGGATGGGTCTAGAAAACATCATATTAAGTGAGGTAACCCAGACCCAGAAAGACAAATATCATATGTACTCACTCATAAGTGGCTTTTTGACATAAATCAACAATAACAACAACAAAGAAAAACAGCCTACAATTCACAATCCTAGAGAACCTAGACAACAAAGGGGACACTAAGAGAGTCATGCATGGATCTAATCTACACAGAAAGTAGAAAAAGACATGATCTCCTGAGTAAATTGAGAGAGTGGGGATCCTTGAAGAGGGCAAAAGGTGAGGGAGAATGAAGGGAGGACAATGGAGAAAAATGTATAGCTCAATTAAAAAAGACTGATAAAAACCCAAAAGAATACTTCTTAAAATTTTCAGTTCAGTAATCAATTGGTTCATTGATATTTTATATTTGAACTTTGGTTTCCAAGTTTGATTATTTCTGTTACAATGTATATATGTGGAAATAATGTAGTAAAATGAGTTAAAAATCTATGATTCACAAACTTACATGAATATTTAATCTTATGCTAAATTTGAAATACAAGCTTATGAGATTCTGGAAAAGGCTGCATTATTGCCAGAGAGAAAGTTTAATTAGCATGGACTGTCTTTTCAGAAGTTTATTTCAATTAATGTTAGCAAAACTTAAACCTTTAAATTACTCATAAATAAAACTAGAAATACCATGCTGATGATAAGAAATTTTAAGCAGTGTTTGATTTTCTGTTTTAAGTAACATGTTTATAATCAGAAGAATGCCAATTGAAATGAGGAACATATGAATAAACAATTGAAATGCTAGTTGCAAATATTGGTCAGTTGAATCTGTCATTTTTAGTAGCTAATAGAGTATCCAGGCAATTTTAGATTTTGTTAGTTGGGATTCAGTACAATCAACTTGTCACTTCAAAAGTGATGGTTGTAACCGTATGGAGTTTATGTTTTAATTACTCCAGAATCTCACTGACAATAAAATCATTTCTACTGGCAATAGATAAGAATTTAGGGATATATGGTTCGCTGGTGCTGACTGACCCACCAGCTGCAGAGCCCATAGTTGGACAGACATTATTTAGTAAGAATGGGTGCTCAGTAGTTCTCAGAGAAAAAACAAACTGATTTTCCTGAACTGCTTTCCAATTTAACCAATAGCCTATTGAGGGTTTATCAAATGCTTAATCTAAATTTCTTTATCATGAGATTCATTTATTTGAGATTGATTATTGGTATATATTAAGAGTGAGGGGGTGCAGAATATATTCAGTTGTTGACATTCTTGAAGAAGACCCATATTCAGTTCCCTCACCCACATGGTAACACAGAATCTTCCATAAACACTTCCAAAGTGTCTAACATCTGGTGGGAGGAATCCCTGTGCATCTGTTTAAAGGATATCAGGATTTACTAAGATATGAAATTGGGTGGATACACTCATGAATACAGGATATGGTAAATCCAGTTGCAGAGTTCTTAGAAAGCCATGGAGCTATCACAAGCTGCTTCATGCTGCCTTACTCAGTCATAAGAGATCTCGACCTCCCCCCTCCTTCCTTTTAAGCGGCAGATAAGTAGCTTATACTCTCTTAGGCCAGAGAGCCAAAGGTCATTGGCAGAGTGAATATCCATTATTCTTCCCATTTTTGCCTAAATAAGAAGGTTCTAATACAATTAGAATGAATATCTAGTATGTTTTATAAGAAAGAATGCATAATAGCATAAGCAAAAATGGAATTACAACCAACTAGAATAACATCAAGTAAGAAGTAGAGACTAAATGTTCAGATCATAGGTAAAAGGCAAATTACAGAGATTATTCCAATACTGTCCTGATCCTGAAGAATCTGAATCTTAGTTAAGATATGAGAGGATATTAACTGTGACTATCTAGCCTTCAACCTCATTAAAGACCTGAAAAGGAAAATAATATTATTTAAGTAAACAGGAAGTGCAAACAAGCAACTTCCTAATAATTCAAGAAATAACAGAGACAGTTGGATGCCTGGACAGTCACACAAAATATTCACCTTCGGCCACAGGCCTAGAATACCTGACAGATCATTTTCAGAAGCTGGACTATTTGAAAGACTGTCCTACCCTGTCTTGGAAAAGTTCAGCAGTGACTTTTCTTTGTATCCTACTTGTCCAGAATGGACAGTTGCATTTACTGTGATCAGCCAAGGCAAGCGCAATTCTTTACCCAACAGGCCAGTTTGCCAAGAAGACAAAATTCTTATGGAGTGTCTTTGATGCTCAACATCCTCTTGAGAGTAGAACAGTGCTGCCAGGAGCAATCATGTCTCACATCAATGGAATTCTAAGTCATTAAAACATTTAAATGCCATATTCTCTATAACTATGAAATGTTTGAAGATTACTTATCTATTCTAAATATTTCTCTGTATTTCTAGAAAACCTGACAAGCACAGCTGTTAAGTATGACAACCATGGGTGACTATTCACATTTAATTCTTATTAACCTAAATAGCTGAAAGACTAAATCTTCACATATAATAATAAACCATCTATAAACAGATGTACAGTATAAGGAAAATGACCTCAGAATTGTATTACTAAATAGCTTTTACAACTTCAATTAACCCATAACTTTTATCTATGTTTAGCCATGTGACTTGGCACATTTTCTCAGTAAGGCATTTGCATCTTGCTTTCTCTAAACCTGACTTACAACTGTATTTCTGCTCTTCCTCTTCCTAGAATTTTTGTAGCCTGTTCGCCCCACCTATATTTTTTTGCCTGACTACTGGCCAATCATCATTTCATTCAATCAATATGAGTCACACATCTTTATAGTATACAAGAACATTATTACATAGCAAATATCTCCTCTAGTATCTAGAAATACTAAACAATCAGATTGTGTGCCCACATATATGCTGGGAAAACACACATACACATATATTCTTTTAATGTTAGACTGAAATAAGTTAGAGTTTATAGATTTCAGTGCTCCAGGTGTGACAAGGGCACTGATACCTGGAAATCAGAACATCTATGAATATCTTCTGCAGAACATGATGAGATTTGACACATTAATGCCTCAAATCAAAGAAAGGAATAACCCATAAAGTAGTGCAAATGATTTAATGTATTCAAAACTTCTCAAGTGAGACTGTAGAAGAGATGCCTCAAGAAGTGGTTACTATAGTAAGTAATTGCAATCGTGTGTGCTACATTTTTAGACTAAAACTATTTAGAGAAAAAACACTATTAGATTAGAACAATTTACAGACAACATCATCTTCCATAGGACAAACCAATATTTTTCCTATTTTTTTTAAATTTGTACTTTTAGAATCTTATACAATGTTATTTGATCATATTCTTTCCACTTCCCCAATTCTTTCTAAATAGCCCATCTTCTCTAGCCACTCAGTGTCATTACCATTTTTACTTATTTTAAATCCTCAAGATGAATTTGTGCTTCTCACATGTTTTTCAGTATGTGGTCCTATATCCCAAAATAATACCAACTAGATTCACTAGTTCACCAATCTACAGTTGGGAATGCTGGTTACTTATTCAGTGTCAGTTCCATGTCTGGGGAGAACAGGTGCTTTTCATCATCTTTTCAGAAAGAGTTGACTTGGCAGGGAGCATAGATCTTAGTTACTAGTTTGTTGGACAAATCACTGATGACCAAAGAGTGATGGAAAATTTTATACCATATGCCACTTAACAAATGCTCTCTATTTACGCCCTCTGAGTACAGAGCAATATTCTTACTAAATACCCCTTACTAACAACTTCTGAGCACAGTTAACAAGTAATATTTCAGTATGAAATGCTTGTCTTTGTTGGGTTAGTATTGAGTCATGAATTGTTATTGGTGACTGATAGCTGGTGACTTTAAATAACAACCTCATGTTTTACCTTGTGTCCACTTTTTAAAAAAAGTAATTATGATATATATGTACATATATACATATATATCATGTATATTATTACTTCCATTACCTAGTCATTTTCATTTGAGAACAGTTTAGGTGTAGACTCAATTGTCAATGAGTTTCCAGTCTCATGCAGCACATCTTCTTTGTCAGGAAACATTTTCATATGAGTCACATTGAATGAACTGAAACCTCATTCATCAGAAGCAGTGTTTCTCTATGGCTTTTTTCATGATGAATACATTTCTCATATGTTCTGTATGCCTATTGAGTATATTCATGTTTAATTTATCGCCTTACTATTTTATCTGTTCCTTTCTCCTTATACT
Source organism: Arvicola amphibius (assembly GCF_903992535.2). Lineage (NCBI taxonomy): Eukaryota > Metazoa > Chordata > Mammalia > Rodentia > Cricetidae > Arvicola > Arvicola amphibius. The sequence goes on from NC_052051.1 coordinate 90,579,257, forward strand.
CATTTTACTATCTCTTAATATTCATTTAATCTGTCCTCCTGTATTTTTTCTCTTCCCATCTCCCCTTACCCCCATACTACCCCACCCCCAAGTTCCCAATTTTTGCCCGACAATGTTGTCTACTTCCAATATCCAGGAGGATAACTATATGTTTCTCTTTAGGTTCACCTTCTTAATTAACCTCTCTAGGATCATGAATTATCGGCTCAATGTCCTTTATTTATGGCTAGAAAACAATTATGAGTGAGGACATCCCATACTCATCTTTTTTGGGTCTGGGTTGTCTTACTCAGGATAGTGTTTTCTATTTCCATCCATTTGGATACAAAATTCAAGATGTCATCATTTTTTACCACTGAGTAGTATTCTAATATGTTATATTCCATACTTTCTTCATCCATTCTTCTATTGAAGGACATCTAGGTTGTTTCCAGGTTCTGGCTATTACAAATAATTTGGCTATGACCATAGTTGAACAAATGCTTTTATAATATGATTGGGCGTCTCTTGGGTATATTCCCAAGAGTGGTATTGCTAGGTCCTGGGGTAGGTTGATCCCCGATTTCCTGAGAAACTGCCACATTGCTTTCCAAAGTAGTTGCACAAGTGTGCATTCCCACCAGCAATGGATAAGTGTACCTCTTACTCCACAACCTCTCCAGCAAAAGCTATTATTGGTGTTTTTGATTTTAGCCATTCTAACAGGTATAAGATGGTATCTCAAAGTTGTTTTGATTTGCATTTCCCTGATAGCTAAGAAGGTTGAGCATGACCTTAAGTGTCTTTGGCCATTTGGACTTCTGATGAGAATTCTCTGTTCAGTTCAGTGCCCCATTTTTTAATTGTGTTAATTGGCATTTTATAGTCTAGTTTCTTGAGTTCTTTCTATATTTTTGAGATCAGACTTTGTCTTTTGTGGGGTTGGTGAGGATGAACATAGTAAAAATGGCATTTCTAACAAAAGCAAACCATAGATTCAATGCAATCCCCATCAAAATCCCAACGAAATTCTTCACAGACCTTGAGAGAACAGTATCAACTTTATATGGAAAAACAAAAAACCCAGGATAGCCAAAACAATCCTATACAATAAAAGTACTTCCGGAGGCATTACTATCCCTGACTTCAAACTTTATTACAGAGCTACAGTAATGAAAACAGCTTGGTATTGGCACAAAAACAGGGACGTTGACCAATGGAATTGAATCAAAGACCCAGATATTAACCCACAAAACTATGAACACCTGACTTTTGAAATGGAGCTAAAAGTATACAATGGAAGAAAAAAAGCATCTTTAAAAAATGGTGCTGGCATAACTGGATGTCAATCTGTCGAAGAATAAAAATAGATCCATAACTATCACCATGCACAAAACTCAAGTCCAAATGGATTAAAGACTCAAAATCAATCTGAACACACTGAACCTGATAGAAGAGAAAGTGGGAAGTACTCTACAACATATGGGCACAGGAGACCACTTCCTACATATAACCCCAACAGCAGAGACATTAAGGGCATCATTGAATAAATGGGACCTCCTGAAACTGAGAAGCTTCTGTAAAGCAAAGGACACTGTCACTAAGAGAAAAAGGCAACCTACTGTCTGGGAAAAGATTGTCCTCCTGTATTAATGACTGCATCTAGTCAGTCTAATTTTAATATCATTCATAATAACCCAACATTCATGTTTGCTTTACTATTTAATCTATATAAATAATTTATCATATAATAAGCATTTAAAAATGTGGGAAGTTTATTCTCAAAACCTCCTAACTCTTCTCAGAATGGAAGCAGTTTGTTGATCTTACCCATTTTCACAGCTGATTCCTAGTAGATTCAGAGAACATATTTTCCTATGTTAAATTTTTGACACACATTATTTTACTTAATTGTAAAATATTTTAATGTTTTATGAGAAATCTGTGAGATAAGATATGACCATTGGTGCAGTAGTGGTGCAAACACCTTGGTGGCGCTAACCAGTAGTCTTTCTGATTCTAATTAAGGCCCAGTCACTAAGAGACAAGTAATGCCTAGTGTAGGAAACATGCATGAGACTCCCTATGGGACGACATGCAGCTCTCAGTTTTTAAGACTGATATGCTAGAGAACTGCTTTCTGAATCTTTACCTGTATGCATTTACATTAGTCTAGTTCATGGTGTTCAGAGTGAAGCTTCATATGATGCTGACAGATATAATCAAAAAGAATCAAGAAAATCAAATTACAGAGAAAAAGTTACCATCAAGTTCTCTCCCAAGTTGGGTATCTATTTCATACCACTTCCTTTCAATGTTCAAAGCTTGTTGCTGAAGATGAAACAGAACAATTTTAGAGGACAAAATGTAAGAGTCAGGAGACATGGAGGAGAGCTGTGAAACTATGTCTACTGAACAGACAGAATTTGCACTAATAGATTCTTAACAACTGGGAATGCCTAAAAAAGGTCTGAACAAAATCAAGCTATTCAAGACCACAGCCTAGATAATGAAGGGCTCACAAGGTGCCAGTTCTAGAAGTGAAGTTACAGGCAGCTCACAGATGCCCGGAGAACCTCATCTTTCCTTTGGCATAGACTCTGCAGTATGTGCCAATGCTACAGTAAACAGTACAACACCCATATTCATATGTATATATAAACAACATGGAGTATGGATGCTGAAGGATGGAGGAACAACAAAGAAGAATTGGAGGAGAGAATGGGAGTGGATTAGTTGAAAATAAAATGCATTCATGGAAATAGAGAATGCATAGTAATTATAAACATACTGCAGAAATCTTTTGTTTTTTTTTTAATTCTGTTGAAATGCTAGACATATAGAAGAATCAAGTCTCATGTCAAAATATGCCACTCTATACAGTTTAGAAAATATTTCAAATATATCAATAATGATTGGAAGTTTCACCCCAGTCCCTGGAACCCATTGTAGGGGTGCCAATGGAGTCCCAGTAGAGCAGAATGCTCCATCTCAAGTCCCTTACCCTGGGGAGTTGCCTTGGGCTGGACTCTACCTCTGGACTCCATTTCTCAGCTTGTTAGGTGCTTGGATTCCAACTCCTAACCTGCCAAGCACTGACCCCAGGCTATTTAGAAGAACATATGTTTTTTTTTTGTGTTTAAATGGGTCCCCAGTCTGTTTCTCTCTCTCCCTTGCCATGCTCTCCCGGCCACCCGAGAGTGCAGCATTTATTAAACATGGGCATTTGATATGTTTTAATCTGGTCTGATTGGATTTCTTGGAGCAGCCTTTTAAGATTTTTTTAAACATATAATAGAATGAAAATTAATTGAAATATTTTTTCACAAATGGGAATTTACAAAATAAATAGTAATATACAATATGATCTCATGCCCAGGAATTGCTGCCTTTTTGTGTATTTCTGAAATACTGACTTCCTAGATGAATAACAATGCCAGATAATTCTGTTTGCCAATACTACCTCAAAACAAAACTGGAGAGAATTACACATTTTAAATATTAAATACCATAAAAACAAATTAGAATGTTTATAAAATAATCAATTAGGAGTAAATAAATTTAAATGAAAATGATTGATTGCTAATTCTATGGTTTGACTCTAACAAAATTATATTTCCTGATTTTTGCCAAAATCATAATTACAAAAAAATGAGTTTTCATAGCTAAGTAATTATGAATTTAATTTTGTTACTAAGTTATTTCATTCACCAATATATCCATAATTGTCTAACATTTATCAGAAATATGTACTTATTTAAAAGGAAATAACTATAGGTCTATTATTAAAATTTATTTGACAAAGATGTTTACTATAGAATTTTTGGTAGCACTAATGAACTTAAACCTAAACATCATAAAACTTTACTTGATTTTTTTTTTTTTTTTTTTTTTTTGGTTTTTCGAGACAGGGTTTCCCTGTAGTTTCTAGAGCCTGTCCTGGAACTAGCTCTTGTAGACCAGGCTGGCCTCGAACTCAGAGATCCGCCTGCCTCTGCCTCCCGAGTGCTGGGATTAAAGGCGTGCGCCACCACTGCCCGTCTTGATTTTTGGCTATAGAATGGACATAGCGTAGAGTAGTCCTCAACTCTTATAAATGTTATCAAAGGAAGAATTAATAAACTATTAAATTATCAAAAATATGTAATGGTACGATCTTCTTTTATTGAAAGTAACATTATTAAAATAATATATTATTAGAATATATAATAAATAATATTAGAATATATAATAATATATTACTAGAAACTATAAGGAGATGCAATGACAAAGACTAATAACAACACATAGAAAATTAAAATCTCTTAACTTTCTATCCCATGTAATTTTCTGAATGAATTTTCATTAAAAAGTACAGACACACCATACAATGGATTGAATAAAGAAACAGTCCCTATAAGTCATCTATTTGAACATTTTCTCCCAGAAAGTGGTGTTACTTGGAAAGGTTATAGAACACAGTGCTTATTAGGAATTTGTAAAACAAATAGATCAGGACTGTTACTGAAAATCTATCTAATCTCTGTAGTGGTGAAACTACAAATATTGAAGGATAATTTACAACCTCTACTTCACTAAACCAGTATAATCCCTAGTGAACATCCAAACATTGTCCTTGTACCCAAAGATAATTTGGGGACCCTTATGAAGAAAACTTCTCTTAACAGATAGAGAACAGTTCAGAAAACCACAACCAATCAAAATGTAGAATTATGAAGCTCAGAACCAAGGGATATATTTAAAAGACATCCCTGCTTCTAAAGCTCAGGTTAAATTCAAGAAAAGGAAATGGGGGAAATTGTAAGAGCCAGAAAATCAGGGAGTGTGCTGTACGATTGTGTCTTCCTATAATATCATACATTATACCCATAAAGTCTCATCAACTTGACTGCCAAAATGTGAGCTGAATATGGACAATACCTTTAGACAAATGAAAGTGGATGGGGGAAGCTCATGTGTGGGAAATGCAGGCCCATTTCTTATCATTGTCTGGGGGTCAAAGAATTTTTTTTTGTTTCCAGTTTATTTATTTTTATTAAAAATTGCCATCTCCTCCCCTCCTCCTCCCCCTTCCCTCCCATCCCCTCCACCCACACCCCCACTCCCTCCCTCTCCAGGCCAAAGAGCCATCAGGGTTCTCTACACTATGTTGAGTCCAAGGTCCTCCCAACTCCCTCCAGGTCTAGGAAGGTGAGCAACCAAACTGACAAGGCTCACACAGAGCCCGTCCATGTCGTAGAGACCAAGCCCATCGCCATTGTCCTTGGCTTCTCGGTCAGCCTCCACCATCAGCCACTTTCAGAGAGTCCGATTTGGTCTCATGTTCCATCAGTCCCATTCCAAGTGGACTTGGTGGTCTCCCATTAGTTCTGTCCTGCCATCTCAGTGGGTAAACGCATCCCTCATGGTTCTGACTTTCTTTCTCATGATCTCCCTCCTTCTGCTCCTCATCAGAACTTTGGGAGCTCAGTCCGGTGCTCCAATGTGGGGCTCTGTCTCTATCTCCATCCATCGCCAGGTGAAGGTTAAGGCTCACAGTGAGCCCGTCCATGCCGTATAGTTAACATTCATTGCCATTGTCCTTGGTTACTCAGTCCTCCTCCCCGGTCAGCCACATTCAGAGAGCCCGGTTTGGTCCCCTGTTCCATCAGCTCCATTCCAACTGGACTTGGTGGTCTCCCGCCAGATCTGTCCCACCATCTCAATGGGTAAACGCACTCCTCACGGTCCTGACTTCCTTGCTCATGATCTCCCTCCTTTTGCTCCTCATCAGGACATTGGGAGCTCAGTCCGGTGCTCCTATGTGGGGCTCTGTCATTTTCTCCATCCAATGCCAGATGAAGGTTCTATGGTGATATGCAAGATATTCATGAGTATGGCAATAGCATCTGGACATTTCTGGCACCCTCTCCTCAGCTGCCCAAGGACCTAGCTAGGGGCCTCTTCCTGGATACCTGGGAACCCCTCTAGAGTCAAGTCTCTGCCAACCCTAGAATGGCTCCATTAATTAAGATATATAATTCCTTGTTCCCATATCCACCCTTCCTATATCCCAACCATCCTATTCCCCCAAGCTCTTCCCATCCTCCACTTCACACATTTCTCGCCGCATCCCCCCTCCCCCCATCCCACCCTAGCCCTATGTTCCCATTTTTTTGTCCGGCAATCTTGTCTACTTCCAATAACCAGGAGGATAACTATATGTTTTTCTTTGGGTTCACCTTCTTATATAGCTTCTCTAGGATTTTTAAGAATTATAGGCTCGATGTCCTTTATTTATGGCTAAAACCCAATTATGAGTGAGTACATCCCATGTTCATCTTTTTGGGCCTGGGTTACCTCACTCAGGATGGTGTTTTCTATTTCCCTCCATTTGCATGCAAAATTCAAGATGTCATTGTTTTTTACCGCTGAGTAGTACTCTAATATGTATATATTCCACACTTTCTTCAACCATTCTTCCACTGAAGGGCATCTAGGTTGTTTCCAGGTTCTGGCAATTACAAATAATGCTGCTATAAACATAGTTGAACAGATGCTTTAGTAATATGATTGGGCATCTCTTGGGTAAATTCCCAAGAGTGGGATTGCTGGATCCTGGGGTAGGTTGATCCCAAATTTCCTGAGAAACCTCCACACTGCTTTCCAAAGCGGTTGCACAAGTTTGCATTCCCACCAGCAATGGATGAGTGTACCCCTTACTCCACATCCTCTCCAGCGAAGGCTATCATTGGTATTTTTGATTTTAGCCATTCTGACAGGTGGAAGATGGTATCTCAGCATTGTTTTGATTTCAATTTCCCTGATTGCTAAGGAGGTTGAGCATGCCCTTAAGTGCCTTTTGGCCATTCAAACTTCTTCTGTTGAGAATTCTCTGTTCAGTTCAGTGCCCCATTTTTTAATTGGGTTCATTAGCATTTTAAAGTCTAGTCTCTTGAGTTCCTTATATATTTTGGAGATCAGACCTTTGTCTGTTGTGGGGCTGGTGAAGATCTTTTCCCAGTCAGTAGGCTGCCTTTTTGTCTTAGTGACAGTGTCCTTTGCTTTACAAAAGCTGCTCAGCTTCAGGAGGTCCCATTTATTCAATGTTGCCCTTAATGTCTGTGCTGCTGGGGCTATACATAGGAAGCAGGCTCCTGTGCCCAAATGTTGTAGAGTACTTCCCACTTTCTCCTCTAACAGGTTCAGTGTGTTCAGATTGATATTGAGGTCTTTAATCCATTTGGACTTGAGTTTTGTGCATGGTGATAGACACGGATCTACTTTCATTCTTCTACAGGTTGACATCCAGTTATGCCAGCACCATTTGTTGAAGATGCTTTCTTTCTTCCATTGTGTGCTTTTAGCTCCTTGATCAAAAATCAGGTGTTCATAGGTTTCTGGGTTAAGATCTGGGTCTTCTATTCGATTCCATTGGTCAACTTCTCTATTTTTATGCCAATACCAAGCTGTTTTCAATACTGTAGCTCTGTAATAGAGTTTGAAGTCAGGGATGGTAATGCCTCCAGAAGTTCCTTTATTGTATAAGATTGTTTTGGCTATCCTGGGTTTCTTGTTCTTCCATATAAAGTTGATTATTGTCCTCTCAAGATCTGTGAAGAATTTTGATGGGATCTTTAAGGGGATTGCATTAAATCTATAGATTGCCTTTGGTAGTATTGCCATTTTTACTATGTTGATCCTCCCAATCCAACAGCAAGGGAGATCCTTCCATTTTCTGGTATCCTCTTCAATTTCTTTCTTCAAAGACTTAAAGTTCTTGTCAAATAGGTCTTTCACTTCCTTGGTTAGAGTTACCCCAAGATATTTTATGCTATTTGTGGCTATGGTGAAAGGTGAAGCTTCTCTGATTTCTTTCTCTGCTTCCTTATCCTTTGTATATAGGAGGGCGACTGATTTTTTGGAGTTGATCTTGTAACCTGCCACGATACTAAAGGAGTTTATCAGCTGTAGGAGTTCTTTGGTGGAGTTTTTCGGGTCGCTTATGTACACTATCATATCATCTGCAAATAATGAATGTTTAACTTCTTCCTTTCCAATTCGAATCCCCTTGATCCCCTTGTTTTGTCTTATTGCTGTTGCTAGAACTTCAAGCACTATATTGAAGAGATAAGGAGAGAGTGGACAGCCTTGTCGCGTTCCTGAATTTAGTGGGATGGCCTTGAGTTTCTCACCATTTAATTTGATGTTAGCTGTCGGCTTGCTGTAAATAGCCTTTATTATATTTAGGAATGACCCCTGTATCCCTAATCTCTCCAAGACCTTTATCATAAAGGGGTGCTGAATTTTGTCAAATGCTTTTTCTGCATCTAATGCGATGATCATATGGTTTTTATCCTTCAGTTTATTTATATGATGGATTACATTGATAGATTTTCATATGTTGAACCAGTCCTGCATCTCTGGGATGAATCCTACTTGATCATAGTGGATAATTTTTCTAATGTGTTCTTGGATTCTGTTTGCCAGTATTTTATTGAGAATTTTTACATCGATGTTCATGAGTGAGATTGGCCTGTAATTCTCTTTCTTGATTAAGTCTTTGTGTGGTTTAGGTATCAGGGTAATTGTAACTTCATAAAAGGAATTTGGCAATGACTGTTCTGTTTCTATATTATGAAATACCTTAAGGAGTATAGGTATTAGGTCTTCTTGGAAGTTCTGGTAGAATTCTGCATTGAACCCATCAGGTCCTGGGCTCTTTTTGGTAGGGAGGTTTTGATAACAGTTTCTAATTCTTCGCGACTAACAGGACTATTTAGAGCATTTACCTGATCCTGGTTTAACTTTGGTATATGATACTTATCTAAGAAAGTGTCCATTTCTTTTACATTTTCCAATTTTGTGGCATACAAGCTTTTGTAGTAAGATCTAATGATTCTTTGAATTTCCTCTGTGTCAGTGGTTATGTCCCTTTTTTCATTTCTGATCTTATTAATTTGTGTGTTCTCTCTCTGCTGTTTGATTAGTTTGGCTAGGGGTTTGTCAATCTTGTTGATTTTCTCCAAGAACCAGCTTTTTGTTTCATTGATTCTTTGGATTGTTTTCTGTGTTTCTATTTTGTTGATTTCTGCCCTCAGTTTGATAATTTCCAGTCTTCTACTCCTCCTAGGTGAGTCTGCTTCTTTCTTTTCTAAAGCTTTTAGGTGTGCTGTTAAGTCTCCAATGTGTGCTTTCTCCATTTTTTTTAAAAGTGGGCACTTAGTGCTATGAATTTTCCTCTTAGCACTGCTTTCATAGTGTCCCATAAGTTTGAGTATGTTGTGTCTTTATTTTCATTAAATTCAAGAAAGACTTTAATTTCTTTCTTTATTTCTTCCTTGACCCAGCTGTGGTTCAGTAGTTGACTGTTCAGTTTCCATGAGTTTGTAGGCTCTCTGGGGGTAGCATTGTTGTTGAATTCTAATTTTAATCCATGGTGATCCGATAAGATGCAGGTGGTTACTAATATGTTTTTGTAACTGTGGAAGTTTGCTTTGTTACCGAGTATGTGGTCAATTTTCGAAAAGATTCCATGAGCAGCAGAGAAGAAGGTATATTCTTTCCTGTTTGGGTGGAATGTTCTATAGATGTCTGTTAAGTCCATTTGGTTCATTACCTCTATTAAGTCTCTTAATTCTCTGTTAGGTTTCTGTCGAATTGACCTGTCCATTGGTGAAAGAGGAGTGTTGAAGTCTCCCACTATCAGTGTGTTTGGTTTGATGGCTGTCTTGAGTTCTAGTAATGTTTCTTTTATATAAGTGGGTGCTTTTGTATTAGGGGCATAGATATTCAGGATTGAGACTTCATTCTGATAGATTTTTCCTGTAATGAGTATAAAGTGTCCCTTTCCATCTCTTCTGATTGATTTTAGTTTGAAGTCAACTTTGTTAGAAATCCGTATGGCCACTCCGGCTTGTTTCTTAGGTCCATTTGCTTGATAAACCTTTTCCCAACCCTTTACTCTGAGTAGATGTCTGTCTTTGTGGTTGAGGTGTGTTTCTTGTAAACAGCAGAATGTTGGATCCTGTTTTCGTATCCAATCTCTTAGCCTGTGCCTTTTTATAGGTGAATTGAGTCCACTGATATTAAGTGATATTAATGACCAGTGGATGTTAACTCCGGTTGTCATTTTTTATTTGGTAGTAGAGATTGTGTGTTTCCTTTCTTTGCGATGTGCTGGTGAAGGGTCGCTAGATGTCTGAGTTATTTTGGGCAATGCTGGACTCCTTTGTTTGTGAATTTCCTTCTATTACTTTCTGTAAGGCTGGATTTGTGGCTATGTATTGTTTAAATTTGTTTTTATCCTGGAATATTTTGTTTTCTCCATTTATAGTGAATGAAAGCTTGGCTGGGTATAGTAATCTGGGCTTGCATCCATGGTCTCTTAGTTTCTGCAAAACATCTATCCAGGACCTTCTGGCTTTCATGGTTTCCATAGAGAAGTCAGGTATTAGTCTGATAGGTTTACCTTTATATGTTACTTGACCTCCTCCCTTTGCAGCTCTTAATATTCTTTCTTTATTCTGTATGTTTTGTGTTTTGATTATAATATGGCAAGGGGATGTTTTTTTTTGATCCAGTCTATTTGGTGTTCTGTAAGCTTCTTGAACCTTAATAGGAATATCTTTTTTTAGGTTTGGGAAGTTTTCTTCTATAATTTTATTAAATATATTTTCTTGACCATTGAGCTGTATTTCTTCTCCTTCTTCTACGCCTATTATTCTTAGATTTGGTCTTTTTATTGTGTCCCAGATTTCCTGAATGTTTTGTGATGAGAATTTGTTGGATTTGCTGTTTTCTTTGATCAGTGCATTTATTTTCTCTATGGTATCTTCAGAATCTGAGATTCTTTCTTCTATCTCTTGTATTCTGTTGGTTATGCTTGTTTCTGTAGTCTCTGTTCGTTTACCTAGATTTTTCAAATCCAGCTGGCCCTCGGGTTGTGTTTTCTTCCTTGCCTCCATTTCAGTTTTCAAGTCTTGCACTGTTTCCATTATCTGTTTGATTGTTTTTTTCTTGGTTTCCTAGGATATCGTTTACGGATTTATTCAATTCTTCAAACTTTTTGTTATTCTTCTCGTCCATTTCCTTAAGGGAGTTTTTCACCTCCTGTTTAAGGGACTCTATTACTTTCATAAAGTCAATTTTTTCTACTTCTTCTTGATTAGTGTGTTCAAGTCCTCCTGTTATAACTTCGCTGGGTTCTGGTGCTTTCATGTTGTTTTTCAAATTGTTGGAGGAATTCTTGCATTGGCGCCTGCCCATTTGTTCCTCTGAATAATCCCCTTTGGGTCTTCTTTTAGAAGTTCAATTCACCCCAATGAATTAAATTCACTCACCCCAATGAATGATGGATCCTCTGGCAGACTGTCAAGTCTCCTTGCAGGCCAAACAGCTCACTGACAAAGGGCCTACCTTTCCCCAGGCAGTCTAATGAAGGAGGGGACCTCCCACCGGCCTGGGTGCACTCAATTCCAGGTCCCCAGCGCCCAAACAGGCTGAGCTGTGGGATTTTGTGGCTCCAAAGACGGGAGGATGAGGGGGGGGATTCTGGGTGCAAGCTGGGAGGGGACAGGAAGAGAGAGGCAGTATCCGGGGAGAATAACCCCTGCAGGAAGAGCAGGAAGTGTGCGGGTGGCGGGGGGAGTTGTGGAATGTCGGTGGTCCCTCTCCTGGCAGTGCCCCGGTTCGGGCACTAACTCCTCACTCACCCCAAAGAATGATGGATCCTCTGGCCGACTGTCAGGTCCCCTTGCAGGCCAAGGAGCTCTCTGACAAAGGCCTACCTTGCTGCAGGCAGGCTAATGTAGGAGGGGACCTCCCACCGGCCCGGGTGTACTCAATTCCAGGTCCTCAGCGCCCAAACAGGCTGAGCCCAAAGAATGATGGATCCTCTGGCAGACTGTCAGGTCCCCTTGCAGGCCAAGCAGCTCTCTGACAAAGGCCTACCTTGCAGCAGGCAGGCTAATGTGGGGTCAGAGAATTTGATAGACTAACAGGTTCAGTTTGCACTTCCAACACAGGATGTGGTCATCTGGCTCTTTTGAAGTTAAGTAAACTTGTTGCCATCAGCACAGGTGATCAGAATATGCCAAGTACCTCTGCTCCTTCCACTGTAACTGTGAGGTCACCTGGGGAGGAAGTGTTTTCTGCCTATGTGACTACTTGCTGACCAAGTGTACATGACTTGAGTCATTCTGTTACCTAGGCAACAAAATGCTGATAATGAGAAGTTTAGTGACATCATGTTAATGAAGCCTTTTGTAACCTTATCCCCCAGTTTATGTCTTGTATAAGAGGTGTGGAAAATAAACTACAGTGATTTCAGGATCTGAATAATCCCCTGAAACTCCCTCTCTATACTGTCTTGTGGTTGGTATTTTTATTTTTTACATGCCTCTACCCTGGAAAGAAGGTCTTTTTTTGTTGTTGTTTTTGTTTTATTTTTTTTTGAGGCCCAAGGGGGCCTCAACAGTATACAAAGAACTACAGACAACTAAAGAGTTCTGAGAGTGGAAGAAATCATCTTCCCCAGGAAAAAGCACACCAATTTGCTATCTAAAACAAAATGCTCAGGCCTGAAAACATACATAGAAATAACATTATACAGACTAAGCATTTTAATTTTGGGATGTATATGTATATACCTAAAGATAAATGCAAGAAAGAAAGAAAGAAAGAAAGAAAGAAAGAAAGAAAGAAAGAAAGGAAGGAAAGAAGAAAGGAAGGAAGAAGGAAAGAAAGATAAAGATCAATTAATGATAAGAGATACCAAAAAATTTAAAGAGAAGAAGAAAGGGTCTATGAAAGGTTTTAAGAGGAAAATGAAAGAGACAACTGTTATAATTATATTCTCAAAAATAAAACAAATTAGAAAAAAATCACTAAAACAGAGCATATCCTCCTTATTAAGTCTTCAGTTAAGATTTTTTTTTATTTTCAGCCATTGAAAGATTGAATGACTTTTGAAGATAATCATTATCCAATGCTTAAATATAAATCACTATTTCCTGTGTATATTCTGGGAAGACATCACAAAAAAAGAGTGTCTCCTTTAGATTTTTCTACATATTAAATTCTAGAACAAAGTTTTTCAATTTTTCTGATGTTGTGACCCTTTAATATGGTCACTCATGTTGTGGTGACCCAAAACAACACAATTATTTTTATTGCTTAATGATATCAGTAATTTTTCTACTATTATGAATTGTAATACAGATATTTTTGGAAACAAAGTTTGGCCAAGAGATCATGGACCACAGGTTGATAACCACAGTTCTAGAAAGATCACTGGCATCATGTGGGGGGACAAGTGAGGGTTAGGGCAGAGGGAGGAAAGGAAAAGGAAAATATGATGTAATTATAGTTTTCAACTTTTTCAAAAAGTTGATTGAAAAATGAAAAGGACTTTATAAGAATATATATGTATGTATATATATATATGTTTAATATAGATCTATGATAGATAGATAGATAGATAGATAGATAGATAGATAGATAGATAGATAGATAGAGTGCGAGAGAGGTAGGCACAGACTAGGAGAGAGAAGAAAGTAAAAGTAGGCTAAAAAGGTTTATGTTTGACACTGTAGTATAATTACCTAGCTCTCAGTATCTTCAACCTCAGGTAATGGGAGAAAAATAATGAGTATTCGAATAAGTTATCTGTACCCTGACTTTTCTAGTTCCAATTAAACAAACCTTTATATGAAGAAATATAGCTTGCTTATTTTATGTATCAAGTCAAATTTTCCATATTTGAAACATTAATATATAGAAAATGAAAAGAAGATGATAAAAATGTAGGTTGCTATGTTAGACAGAAAGCAGAGACTGCAGCTACCGGGAAAATGAAAAAAAAAAAAAAATCCATGAGCCGGGCGGTGGTGGCGCACGCCTTTAATCCCAGCACTCGGGAGGCAGAGGCAGGCGGATCTCTGTGAGTTCGAGGCCAGCCTGGTCTACAAGAGCTAGGTACAGGACAGGCTCTAAAAAAAAGCTGCAGAGAAACCCTGTCTCGAAAAACCAAAAAAAAAAAAAAAAATCCATGAATATTATTTTATTTTATGTTTGTAAGAAAACCATAGCACTAAAATTCAAATACATATATAATCAAGTTCCCTGAGTCATTTCTATGGTTACCTAATAATTGGAACCACATTCCTAACTGATTCACTGAGCTGGAAATAAAATATACTGAACTTAATTAGAAACAACTCAAGTCATTTGTTTCATTTTGAAATAATTTCAGTCTTATAAAAACACTGCCTTGTACACAGAAATCACATCAATTGTGGCTGCATTCAGAGGACCTACACATGATCCACACCACAAAATTCCCAGTACAGAAGGCGATGCAGAGACATAAAATTATACCTCTGGCTGAGGTAATATTGCAACCTGTTTGCTTCAGTAGAATGTCCAATACCCATGTACATAAAAGAAATACTAAGTGGAATCAGTGAGTTTTAAAGAGAGTTCACATGAAGTTTGGAGGAAAAAGAACATTTGTAGTACAGGGAATTGGTTGGTGTGAAGGAAGGTGAATTTGATCAACTCATATATACATATATAAATCTCAAACAATATTTTTAAATAATAATATTGTAAATGTCTGTATTTTTAATTCAGATTATGCTTGTAATATTAAGATGTGAATTAGTAATAAAGAAATTAAAAGTTATCTTTGACTAAAATTTTAGATAACAAGAAATAAGTATTCACAAGTGTCTCAGTTACTTTTCTATCACTGTGTAAAACAATACAACAAGGAAATTTATAAAAGACAATGTTTGATTGGACTTACAGTTTCAGAGGGTTAGAGCCCATGAGTATGTAGCAAAAGCATAGAAGAAGAAACAGCTAAGTATTCACATTTTGAACAACAAACAGTAGGCAGAGAATGGCACACTGAGCATGGTGTTAGGTGGTTTTTTGAAATGTGAAAGGGCATCCCCAGGGACACACCTTCTCCAATGAGGCCACACTTCCTAATATTCCACAGAGTTCTGACAATTGGAGTCAAATATGCCAGTATATGATGTTATAGAGATGGATACTTTGCATTGCTATGGAGCTTGGTTTATTGATACAAACTTAAGGTTAATTTTGTAATATGTATATTTCTGTTCTTGGTTAAAGTATTCTGTTTGTATAGCTCATTTGAAAATATAATGAATAATTAAGAAATATAGGTTAATAGAATTCTATAATAGTCAAGCTTGTAGTCATGTTA
Organism: Arvicola amphibius; assembly: GCF_903992535.2. Lineage (NCBI taxonomy): Eukaryota > Metazoa > Chordata > Mammalia > Rodentia > Cricetidae > Arvicola > Arvicola amphibius. The sequence goes on from NC_052051.1 coordinate 90,594,453, forward strand.
GTAGGTTTTTGAGATGTACAGAGATATATTACAGATGGATAGATATTCTTCAGATATTTCAAAAACTACAAAATATGGTATTTAAAATATTTTTATAATTTAGGTCTTAGTGGAGCATTGGTGGAAAACACCTTTAATCCCAGCACTCGGGAGGTAGAGGCGGGCAGATCTCTGTGAGTTCAAGGCCAGACTTCTCTACAAGAGCTAGTTTCAAGACAGGCACCAAAGTCATACAGAGAAACCCTATCTTGGAAAAGCCAAAAAAAAAAATAGGTCTTTTCATGACAATGAGACCCATATGTTCCTGGCAGCACCAATCTACTTCAAGAGGATGATGGGCACTAAAGAGGCTTCTTACACAGTTTGCTAGCCATTTGGGCAAGAAATTGCTTTGGTTTGTCACAGGGTAGAATAAAGGTAGGTTGGGAAAACTAAACTGAATGCTGGTAGAATGAAGGTAGAGTCAGGAAGACACCATGGAGCCACAAGAGAAGAACCATTAGCCAAAACCTTGCTAGTAGGCCACGAACCTCATGGTAAAACAATATAATAGAAATGGGTTAACCAAAGATATAAGAGCTAGCTAGTTATACACTTAAGTGATTGGCCAAGCAGTGATTTAAGTAATATAGTTTCTGTGTGATTATTTTGTGGTCTGGGCAGTAGGGAACAAACAAACGACCTCCCACAACAATATGAGGCGACAGGACAATTATTATTCAAACCTCCACAAATTTATAGTAAATATAGAATTCTTTAGCAAATGAGAGAAACAAATATCTCTTATTAAAATTTCAGATAAATTAGAAAGAATCAAGGAAAATAGCCATCTTAGAAATCCACTGGAATGTTATTTAGTATTCAACATGCAATTTTATTAAGTTCTTAGTTTCCATGTATTTTTTAATAATTTTCTTTCCTTGGAATTTAATTTGAATCCATGTATATTTTAATGACTCAATGGACAAAAAAACCTGTAGTTTAAAATGGAGGGCAAAGAAGCATGAATGTTGCCATATGATCATTATGAACACTATTAGCTGATCTGTCCTTAGTAAAATACTGAGACAGTAAATATGACCCTAATTGTGAGGAAATAATGACAAAGCCTCAAATCTACCATTTGCATATATAACTCTCAGGACTACAGAAACAAGGATAGATTAGGAATAGTGCTAACCATGAAAGAAATAGTTTAGGATGGCCTGTAAAAATTATTACAAGATGACAAAGAAAAAAAGGGAGGAGTGATAACATTGGAGAAAAAAATCAAAGAATGAAGTCAAATATAGTCAAGTTTATCTATCATTTTTGAGTATTAATATCTTAGATTTAAATAATATATCATATTAATATAGATATTTATAGAGAATGAATAAAGTCATGTTAGGATAAGTTAACAAATACATGAGCTAGTATTATGATTCTATTTTGTTTTCATTTGTCTGGGAACCTTCACCAAGACATTTCTCTCTTTCACATTTGCTTATACATTCAGTATTTTATATTAATTTGAAGTCATAAACATTAAATTTTGGTTCAAGTTTTGTCATTGAAAATTCTAGTCCTTCCTTGTTATTCACTAATTATATCCTTGTTTGGGGGGGGCACATTAAACACTTTCATTCCTATCCTGAGTTTGCTTGAATTTCTTGATATACAGATAGTTTTCTCATAATCTTGGTTGCTAAAATTTATTTTCCTGTGTTCTTCTGTGTTTGCTTCTAAAATTACATAATGTTTTGTTTCTATTGAAATGGAAACTAAATGCAGTTAGTTTTGCAAAAATTAAGAAAGATATACTAAAGTCATTTTTTTTGTTTGTACATTTTTTCCGTGTATGGGGTATTAGGTGTCCTTTCCTAATATATATATATATATATATATATATATTACTTTTAAGAATAATTTATTAGTAAAAAGTTTAATCTTGACAAATAATACTGGTTTCTTTCTTTTGAGAATACTCCATGATTGTGCTTGACATATGAAAATTGCTTGATGCACTGAATAACTTCAAAATGTTGAAGTGGCTTTGTAATTTGTGTTCAAGAAATAAAATAAATATGGCTATAACCTGTTCTTTAATTTATATCTTGCTTGAATGTACTTCCAATATTTAAAGGACATAGGATTTGTCTGAACTTACGTGGTTTTTTTTTTTTTTCAGAATCTGTTCTGATTTTTTTTTCTATTTCTTTTTTGTATTTCCTACCACAGGTTGAATTTTAGCTTGCTAAGCTACTTTGTTGTTATAAGGCAGGAGCAGTTGTCTCACACCTACAAATCAGGTCCATTTATTGAACATATGTTTCTTTATGACATAATAACACTGGATTTGAACAGTGTATCATTAAAATGTAATAATTTATTCTCAGTATATCATGTCATATCTTGGGTACATTATTCTGGTTTGCGAATTTACTTTCCATAGCCACAAAAAAATTGGAATCAAGAAATTAAGTTCCAGCCACTTTATTTGTTTTTGGACTTTTGCGTTAACATTACCAAGTTCAATATTTCATCAATATTCCAAAGAAAAGAGAGAAAGAGTATGTATATAAGATTTCAAGGCTAGTTGCTTTGTATTGTATAACTGATTCCATGGGTTCGTCCCTCAGGAAAGTTAAATCTCCACTCTTGGCAGGCATTAGTTGCCCATAATTTTTAGTCAGGGACTGGAAAGTGAAGCTAACTTTACAAAATTATGTATTTTTAACCAAGAAACATAATGTAAATTTATTGTTGGCCAGATTTTGACATAGGAAATGGTTACTATTAGACAAATGGTACACTTGTTTTAGACACAACAATTCAAACTCTCATTTCTAATATCTCAGGTATAGCTAGCTGAACAGAAAAGCCCAATCTAAGAATGTTGAGCGTTCTGGGGAGACGGTGAAAGGCAGTGCATCAGAGTGAACTGTCAGTGGTCTGTCATTCTCTGCACTTCCATTACTTAAGTTGCAGAGTACCATGCATATCATATTGCTATAAAGTATCAGCAATAATAGAAATACAAATTTGTGCCCAGTATTTTCAGAAACATAGGCACTACTTAGAAAACACCTTTGAAAATTATACTACTGCATATATAATGAGGGCCTTTGGGGTCCACGCCTCAGGTCCTCTTCAGATTCCAGATTGGATGCTACAGCAAGTGAAAGGCTCATACATAGGATATCTGAGGTGAATGCACTGTCTCACACCATGCTGTTCCAAACAATTCTCTTTATATTTCTCCTCTATTCTAATTCTCCTGTCCTATTTGCAATTCCTTCTAGATTTTTCTCCTCTAGTTTAAAAACTCTCTCCCTCAAATGGGACTTGAAGCAATTAAAAAAATTCTAAGAGTTACCTCTCATTGGTCAAAAGCACATTTCTAGGGTAAGCAATAGGGAGACCAGCCATTCATCATGGAAACACAAGCTTTCGAGGTTTCAGGAATAAGACTGTAATCAGAGTCCAGTGGCACAGTGTCCTTAGGTCTTTTATCATCTAGACTCAGCAAGCAGAGCATTGGCATGTTTTCTTAGATTGCTTTGTGTAGCAACCTTGGTTACCTGTAACTTTGACCTTATGCCTAATTCTAAAGTTGTAACCTCATGATCTGTTTTCAAAAAGACTTTAGTCTAGTTTGAAATTACTCAGAGGTAAAAGTGAGCTAATTATGTGCAGTTAGTCTGAACAAAAGGGAAAAAGGGACTTAAGGGTCTACAGTGTTCATGAGATAATAGTTATGAAGCATGTTCTAGTATATTGTCTATATATTAAAATTATACAGCTAAATGAAATCTTCCTGACCACCCACAGATTTATGTGCCCATAAGATTGAGAGGCAATCATGAGATTACACATACATATCACATGGGATTACACACTACAGTGAAGGTATTGTGGTGACACTAAGCTGCTTTAGCAAATATGAGCAGCGGTTTCCAGAATTGAGGCCCTTCAGGCCTTGAATGGACAGGTTTAAGCTCCATCAGAGAAGCACTCCTCTGCTGGCTTGACATCTGAATACTAGTTGTCACCCCTTGTGACTCTCACAGCCTCAGACAAATATATAGTTATTATATCATAATACATTTTGGTTATAAATCACATTATAGCAAAACAATTTTAAACATACCCATTAAAGAACTTCTATCATAAGGATAGAATTCTTAATACAAATGTATATTTTGGTTCATAATAAATTAAATATCTGAAAGAAAAATTAAATGTGATATTTTTTTTCTATTTTGTGTGCTAGTTTTAAATTCAATCTGGTGTGTCCCTAATTCTCCATTAATTCTTGTTTTTCATCTTGCACAATATAGTTTATTTCTTGTTCCCAAAGCCATAGAATAATAAAGAGTCAGTCTCATAAAGCAGTCTCACCAATCTTAGCCAATATTTGCTTGAGTTTTTGGTCCTGGGAAACTAAAAAAAAATAGTTCCATCCAATTTTGTTATTGTGACTTCATGTATACAGGTAAGTGAATCTTTGTGTATTATTCTGGCCACTAGCTTACATCTGAAGCAAAAAATCCACAACTACAATCAAGAAACAGCATCGCTTTTTGTGTGGATTTGCTTCCCACAACTCATGAAGACACCTTTCCTAGTTTATGAAAAATAAACATTTTGTGGAATGTTAGTTGAAGATGTGTTACATTTGTTTATGCTGTGGGATATTAGTTTAATAATGCAAAGATGTGTTGCATTATTTTATGTTGCATTTGTTTAACTTGATGAAGCTGGGTTACTTCTTTGCATGAAACACATGATTGTTCTAATAAAGAATTGAATGGCCAATAGCAAGGTAGGAGAGAGAAATAGGTGGGTCAGAGAGAATAGAGAGGGAAAGAGAAGGAAGAGCATGAAAAGGAGAAGGAGAGGAGGACATCAGAGACCAGACACCCAAACACACAGTCAGAAATGGAATAAAAAGCAAAGAAAGCATACACAGAAAGAGAGAAAGATAAAACAGCAAAATTAAAAGGTAGATGGGATAATTTATGTTAAGAAAAGCTAATTAGAAATAAGCCAATTTAAGGCCAGGCAATAATTGAAAGTCTCCATGTCATTATTTGGGAGTTGGGTGGAGTTCCCCAAAGAGCCAAAGAGTAAAAGACAAAACACACACACACACACACACACACACACACACAAACACACACACAGCACCACCACCACCACCACCACCACAGAATCTTCACATGATGTTTGATTTCTAGATTTATAACATAAAAAATAATTTATTTAGGTTAGTATGTGTTCCTGTCTCTCTGTGTGTGCGTGTTTATCTCTTCTGTTCACTGTTTTGTCATTTTCCATTTTTAATTTAATTTTATTATTATTATTTAGATGAATATTGGTTTTCTAATGGGAGATAGAAAGGGCATGGAGCCATTGGTAGAAATGATGTGCAGGAACTCAGAAGAGTTGGTAGAAGAGAAACCATAATCAGAATATGTAATATAGAAAAAAATCTATTTTCAAAAAAAGAAAAAATAGAAATAATAATAAAATAGAAGAAAAATGGTGTTGCTGAAGAAAAACAACAACTACTTATCTATTGCCTTTGGGTATTGTTAAGTTTTAAATGAGTAAAAATACAGTTACTAAGATTTCAATCACTATGTTGAAGTGATTTGAACAGGGTCAATCACTGGAAAAGCATGTATTACAGTAGTATATAGAGTCAAGACGGAAGACATGTACCTTAAAAATTAATCACATAAAATACATATCAATGAGGACTTAACACTGGCAAAGATTTCCCCCTCCCTATTACCATCTATACCCACAACTGTAGGTCGAGATGCTTGGTTAGATATACCTCTTTATTTGACAGGTAATTTGTCTCTTCCCTTTTCCCAATATGTGCACTCATTCAACATCAACACACCCACAAGCCTATCTACAAACATAGCCCTTTTTTGTTCAAGAAGTACATTTATTTTATAAGTATTTCTTTCTCCATCTCTTGTAGAAGAATAAAATAAACAGAAAATTCACACATGAATACAAATACTTACTACTATTCATTATTTGTCAACCAGCCAAAAATATATATTCACATTAGTTGAGAAGAAAAAAGTATGATTTTATGTGAAAATCTCATGGAATCACAGTTATCAAAAGCAGTAATATAATATGACTTTGCGATGAGATCTGAGATGTTTCATACTGATATTGGGGGTAAGAGTTGTACAAATATTGTTAAGACAAAACAATAGTGATATTCACCATACGAACAGAATACAGTGTTTTAAGGGATCCAAATTCAGAATAATAAAGAAATGTTGGCTGGTGGTGGTGGCACATGTCTTTAATCCAAGCACGTGGGAAGCAGAGGCAGGGGGATCTCTGTGAGTTCCAGGACAGGCTCTAAAGCAACACAGAGAAACCCTGTTGAAAAACCAAAAAGAGTAATTCCAAAAAATTCATGGCAGGCAAATCCTCACATTCTACATAATTAAAAATGAATGTCTTCCATTACATACAATATATCAGTTGATAAAGATTTTAGAAGCTGTGTCCAAAAGAAGTCATCATAGCAGCATCATAAGTTCTCAAGCCTAATTCAACAACCATTATGCATATATTAGTTCAGCAAAAGCAGTTTGGGTTTTCACAAACACACTGACTTATAGTGATCAAATTGCATAATGCATAAGCAGCAAAGGGGCTTGAATAGCTCTAAATGGAAGCTGGCAGATGGTGTGGGCATACCACACAGGCACTGGAAACAACAAAACAGATAGCCATGCTTACTATGATGACAGATTGTCTGACTAGAAGAAGCTTGGATACACTTGTGGTATTTTCTGTAGTACTTTAATTGGAGATATGAATATCATAGTAATGTCCATATTATTTAGAAATGGTAAAAGAAATTGACTTTTTTCTAGGCTTCATATATGTGGAACCAACTTTGGAACATACAATGATCTACATATTAGCTAAATAATATAGTAAATTGACTTTTTCCTCTTACTATCAATCTAATGATTTTAGAAGATGCCCTTTGAAACCGAATGAAGTGACTTTAGAAATCACGACTCTTGTACTGCTTTATATGATGGATTGATTTGTATAATAAGATAATATGTCTAATTACATTTAAGAAAATATAATCAGTAATACAATAAAGTAGAAGTATTATTTACTAATAGTTTACTTTCAGAAGTTGGCTTATATCACCCAAAGATGGCTATCTTTCTACCGAAATGATATAATAAACTGGCCAGTGAGGTAAGAAATCAACTGTCCTCTGTTAATATAACATCATGTTACCTGAATTTAAACAACCAATAACATGCTAAATATGACAACAACACAAGGACCTATCTCTCCCAAATCATATAATAGGATGACCTGAGAATATAAAAGAAGCAGAAATGTGAGCTTATAATTTACACGCCATCACAATTCTTTGAAACTGTTATTAAAACAATTATGTAAAAAATATTAGCTTCATGCAATGATTGTGACTATTTTATTTATTTATTTATTTATTTATTTATTTATTTATTTATTTATTTATTTTGGTTTTTCGAGACAGGGTTTCTCTGTGGCTTTGGAGCCTGTCCTGGAACTAGCTCTTGTAGACCAGGCTGGTCTCGAACTCACAGAGATCCGCCTGCCTCTGCCTCCCGAGTGCTGGGATTAAAGGCGTGTGCCACCACCGCCCGGCGATTGTGACTATTTTTACCCATACAGATAAACTTCAAACAAATGCAGGAAGGCTCTTCAAGTATTACCACAGAGAACATGCTACCATTCAGTATTAGGTAAACTGTAAACGAGAGTGGAGGGCCCGACCTATAGACGAATCAATAGCCCCTCTCCTCAGAATCAGCACCTTCTCAACCACTGGCAAATTCATAGCATGTGGGTGCTAAGTAGATACATTTTAAAAAATAACTTGACAATTGTATAGAAGTGAGTCAGTTTCAAGAGATATTTATAATGCATTATTAATCCAGTATTTCTCTTTGATGAATTAATAAAAGGCCTTGAATTTCAGCAACAAATCTAGTGGGTTTGCTTGCATACTGGGGATAAATGCACTTTTGAGAAATCTATAGATTATTTATCAAGATTTTTCTCTTTTGATGTTATGGTGGTATATTTTTGTATTTTAATAACTAAATTAAGCCAAAAATCAGAAAAGTAATGCAGCCAAACCACTAAAGAAGTCTTACCTCTACCAAAGCTGGGCACCCACAAACTAGATGAAGTCTCTCCTCTCATTTCATATTCCCTGGTGCTGGGAATAAAGGCATGACTCCTTAGTATTGGTGATGTGGGATTTCTCTCTGTATGCTGTGAATACCACTGGTGAATAAAGAAACTGCCTTGAACTGTTGATAGGGCAGAACTTAGGCAGGGGGAAAACTAAACTAAATGCTGGGAGAAAGGGTGCAGAATCAGAGAAAAGCCATGTAGTCCTAAAGGAGGCAGATGCTGGAACTTTAGCCAGTAAGCCACAGCCATGAGGTGATACACAGATTAATAGAAATGGGTTTAATTAATATGTAAAAGTTAGCCAATGAGAAGCTAGATCTAATAGGCCAAGCAGTGATTTAAATAATGTAGTTTCTGTCTAATTACTTCAGGTCTGAAATCCCAGGAAGCAGGGAACTAACAAGTGGCCTCCTTACAACATACTGGGATTAAAGGTGAGTCCTCACCACCTGGATTTGTTTATACATTATTCTTGAGTGGCTCAGAGTGGCCTTGAACTCACAGAAACCTGCCTCTATTGCTAAAATCCTGGGATTAAAGGTGTGTGCCACCATTACCTGACCTCTAGTGGCTTTAGCTTTTCTTCTGCTCTTCATGGAAGATTTATTTATTAAAATACAAATAATATACCACTACACAAGGTAAAAATTAAAAAATATGTTTCATCATCCCAAATGATAGGTGTTCAGTTGACCAGTTCATTTGGCTGGGACACTGTTTAGTGATTTTCTAGACTCCATAAATTTAATTATATGGCTTGAATAAATCTACTAACCAGTTAAGAAACATAGCAAGATTTCTTCTTGCTCCAGCTTGATTCCTTTTCCTGTTTTATAAACCTCAGTCTGTGGCCTGTACTTTACAGCCAACACGTTTGAAGTTGACAATGCAAGAGGAGCCTTTGACGGTCTTTAAAATGCAGCACAGCATTTCAAATAATTAGTCAATCTGATGGGAACCAGAACTAGAGTAGTGTGAAGTGCTCATCCTTAAATGTGGAGAGGTAAAATTTGTAATCACATATAACTACTATTTAATCAATTTAAACTTCAGTTTTTAAAAATTCACTTTTTGAGATTGTACTATAATTATATCATTTCCCTTTCCCTTTCTTCTTTATACCTGTCCTTGATTTCTTTCAAATGTCATCTTCATTATTTGTTGTTACATATGTATGTATTCCTAAATACCTAATGACAACCAACTAAGTTTTTTGATGTTATTGTATGTATATTTTCAGGGATAACACTTTGATTCAGATAAATATCTGGTGTCATCTTCCCTAGGAAAGACTGTTTTACTGGTTCTTAGCATTTCTTCATTGCTTGTAATCCCTGTAGATTTGAAGCCATGTGGGCTTCTCCCTTGTCCATCTTGACATATCTATTGCTGCCATCTTTTGTTCATTCTGTGAGATTGACCTTTCTAGGAGGCATTTTCATAGGAAATTCCATAATTTCTCTTGCAGTCTTTCCAAACTCTCTCCTGAAATGTGCCCCTGTTTTTTGGAGTGATTTGTACATGTCTCCATTGAAACTGGGCTACACAACTCTACATTTTGATTGGTTGGCGTTTTCTGTACTAATCCATCTGTTACATAGAGAAATTTGCAAATAGTCTTTATTGTAAAACTTCCTAATTTTCTTTGCATCAGTTATAATTTTCAAATGACATTTATGTCTGTCACTGTCTTTGGTTGATCACATAATTGAGTCAACAGCTACATGTACTTTATTTCATTTCAAAATTATATCTGGTGCCACAGAACTTCAGTGTGCTTGAGAAATTTCTTATATTTAAAATAAATCAGTCTAACAATCTCTAAGTCTTTTATGGATATAGGAAGAATAGTTAGACAAATTACTAAGAAAATTTGCTAAGAGAGTCATTAAGTAAAATATCTCTTCTGATTATCAGAATTATAAAATAGCAGTGCAATTAAGGGATCATACCCTAAACTGAAATCAAATGACTTCATTTTGAAAGTAACACAGTCTTTTAGGAAATAAATCAACCTTAGAATTGACTATTCAGTCAATTTTCAAGTCAAAAGGAGCATCTACCTCCTCTAGTAGGACAAGAAATAATAATAATAATAATAGTAATAATAATAATAAAAAGAGAAAGAAAAGGAATAAAAGAGAATGAATATGTAGAATATTTTGAATACACCCAGTCTTAAGGAAGTAATAAATCCTATCTTTCATGAAAGAAAAACTTAGAAAATACTAAAGTACGTATAGACTAGTTCACACACTTTAAATTGTAAGTAGATGTTTCCTGAAAGTGAATACTCATTTATCAGGAAGCAGTAATTCCACACAGAATATTATACCCCCTTATCGATTAGATTATCTATTTCCCAATTAAATACCAGAAGTGTTGAATACATTACTGTTCATAGATACCAACATTTATGTTATAATGAATCAAACTGGAAAAACAAAAATTCCAATTAAGACCATACTCCAACAGTGGTACCATGTTCAATGACTGCTCAATGATCACACTGAAGGTGCAGCACCAACATCAGATGGAAGTAGAAACCAGCATCATAGGTGTTTAGACACAAGTTCATTAAGTCAGTAAGTTCATATTATCATCATTAATATAGAATGGATCAGTGAAGGTTTGATTTGATATCATCCTATACCACATCACTTAGGAACATGAGTAAACTCAGAAGATGCTAAAATTTAATTATTTGTCTCGGGTCATCACTCCGTGTTACTATCTTTCTTTTTTTTTTTTTCTGTGACTCATTTTTTTTCTCTCATGGTTTATTTTTTTATATTTAAAAATTTCCATCTCCTTCCCTCCTCCTCCCCCCTCCCTTCCCTCCTCCTCCCCCTTCCCTCCCCTCCTTCTCCCCCTTCCCTCCCCTCCCCTCCACCCATACCTCCTCTCCCTCCCTCTCAAGGCCAAGGAGCCATCAGGGTTCCCCACTCTATGCTAAGACCAAGGTCCTCCCAACTCCCCCCAGGTCCAGGAAGGTGATCGACCAAGCTGAGAAGGCTCCCACAGAGCCCGTCCATGCAGAAGTATCAGAGCCCAGAGCCATTGTCCTTTGCTTCTCAGTCAGCCCCCGCTGTTGGCCACATTCAGAGAGACGGGTTTGGTCGCATGATCCATCAGTCCCATTCCAACTGGAGTTGGTGATCTCCCATTAGTTCTGTCCCACCGTCTCCATGAGTGAACGCACCCCTCTAGTTCCTGACTTTCTCCCTCATGTTCTCGATCCTTCTGCTCCTCATCAGGACCTTGGGTGCTCAGTCCAGTGCTCCAATGTGGGGCTCAGTCACCTTCCCCATCTGTCGCCAGCTGGAGGTTCCCTCACGGTCCTGACTTTCTTTCTCATGTTCTCTCTCCTTCTGCTCCTCATCAGGACCTTGGGAGCTCAGTCCGGTGCTCCAATGTGGGGCTCTGTCATTTTCTTCATCTATCGTCAGGTGGAGGTTCTATGGTGATATGCAAGAAATTCATCAGTATGGCTATAGGAACTGGCCTTTTCAGGCTCCCTCTCCTCAGCTGCCCAAGGAACTAACTGGGGGCGTCTCCCTGGAAACCTGGGAACCCCTCTAGGGTCAAGTCTCTTGACAACCCTCAGGTAGCTCCTTAAATTAAGATATATGCTTCCCTGCTCCCATATCCACCCTTCCTATATCCCAAGCACCCCATTCCTCCGAGCTCCCCCGTTCTCCCCTTCACACTTTTCTCTCCCCATCTTCCCTTGGCCCAGTCTTGCCCAACCCTCAAGTTCCCAATTTTGCCTGGCGATCGTGTCTACTTCCAATATCTAGGAGGATTACTATATCTTTTTTTGGGAGTTCACCTTCTTATTATCTTCTCAAGGATCCCAAATTTATAGGCTCGATGTCCTTTAATTATGGCTAGAAACCAATTATGAGTGAGTACATCCCATGTTCATCTTTTTGGGTCTGGGTTACCTCACTCAGAATAGTGTTTTCTATTTCCATCCATTTGCCTGCAAAATTCAAGATGTCATTGTTTTTTACTGCTGAGTAGTTTTCTAGCATGTATATATTCCACAGTTCCTTCATCCATTCTTCCACTGAAGGGCATCTAGGTTGTTTCCAGGATCTGGCTATTACAAATAATGCTGCTATGAACATAGAAGACCATATGCTTTTGTTGTATGATTGGGCATCTCTTGGGTAGATTCCCAATAGTGGAATTGCTGGGTCCTGGGGTAGGTTGATCCCGAATTTCCTGAGAAACCGCCACACTGCTTTCCAAAGTGGTTGCACAAGTTTGCATTCCCACCAGCAATGGATGAGTGTACCCCTTACCCCACAACCTCTCCAGCAAAGGTTATTATTGGTGTTTTGGATTTTAGCCAATCTGACAGGTGTAAGATGATATCTCAAAGTTGTTTTGATTTGCATTTCCCTGATAGCTAGGGAGGTTGAGCATGACCTTAAGTGTCTTTTGGCCATTCGAACTTCTTCTGTTGAGAATTCTCTGTTCAGTTCAGTGCCCCATTTTTTAATTGGGTTAATTGGCATTTTACCATCTAGTCTCTTGAGTTCCTTATATATTTTAGAGATCAGACCTTTGTCAGTTGCAAGGTTGGTGAAGATCTTTTCCCAGTCAGTAGGCTGCCTTTGTGTCTTACTGACAATGTCCTTTGCTTTACAGAAGCTGCTCAACTTCAGGAGGTCCCATTTATTCAATGTTGCCCTTAAAGTCTGTGCAGCTGGGGTTATGCGTAGGAAACGGTTCCCTGTGCCCATTTCTTGTAGAGTACTTCCCACTTTCTCCTCTATCAAGCTCAATGTGTTCAGATTAATATTGAGGTCTTTAATCCATTTGGACTTGAGTTTTGTGCATGGTGATAGATATGGATCTACTTTCATTCTTCTACAGGTTGACATCCAGTTATGCCAGCACCATTTGTTGAAGATGCCCTCTTTCTTCCATTGTGTACTTTTGGCTCCTTTATCAAAAATCAGGTGTTCATAGGTTTGTGGTTTAATATCTGGGTCTTCTATACGATTCCATTGGTCAACTTCTCTGTTTTTATGCCAATACCAAGCTGTTTTCAATACTGTAGCTTTGTAATAGAGTTTGAAGTCAGGGATGGTAATGCCTCCAGAAGAACCTTTATTGTATAAGATTTTTTTGGCTATCCTGGGTTTCTTGTTTTTCCATATAAAGTTGATTATTGTCCTCTCAATCTCTGTGAAGAATTTTAATGGGACCTTGATTGGGATTGCATTGAATCTATAGATTGCTTTTGGTAGAATTGCCATTTTTACTATGTTGATCCTCCCAATCCACGAGCAGGGGAGATCCTTTCATTTTCTGGTATCCTCTTCAATTTCTTTCTTCAAAGACTTAAAGTTCTTGTCAAATAAATCCTTCACTTCCTTGGTTAGAGATACTCCCAGATATCTTATGCTATATGTGGCTATTGTGAAAGGTGATACTTCTCTGATTTCCCTCTCTGCTTCCTTATCCTTTGTGTATAGGAGGGCGACTGATTTTTTGGAGTTGACCTTGTAACCTGCCACGTTACTGAAGGAGTTTATCAGCTGTAGGAGTTCTTCGGTGGAGTTTTTGGGGTCGCTTATGTATAATATCATATCATCTGCAAATAATGAAAGTTTAACTTCTTCCTTTCCAAATTGAATCCACTTGATTCCCTTATGTTGTCTTATTGCTATTGCTAGAACTTCAAGCACTATATTGAAGAGATAAGGAGAGAGTGGACAGCCTTGTCATGTTCCTGACTTTAGTGGGATAGCCTTGAGTTTCTCACCATTTAATTTGATGTTAGCTGTCGGCTTGCTGTAAATAGCTTTTATTATATTTAGGAATGACCCTTGTATCCCTAATCTCTCCAAGACCTTTATCATAAAAGGGTGCTGAATTTTGTCAAATGCTTTTTCAGCATCTAATGAGATGACCATATGGTTTTTTTCCTTCAGTTTATTTATATGATGGATTACATTGATAGATTTTCGTATGTTGAACCAGCCCTGCATCTCTGGGATGAAGCCTACTTGATCGTAATGGATAATATTTCTAATGTCTTCTTGGATTCGGTTTGCCAGTTTTTTATTGAGAATTTTTACGTCAATGTTCATGAGTGAGATTGGCCTGTAATTCTCTTTCTTGGTTGAGTCTTTGTGTGGTTTAGGTATCAGGGTAACTGTAGCTTCATAAAAGGAATTTGGCAGTGACTCTTGTGTTTCTATATTATGAAATACCTTAAGGAGTATAGGTATTAGGTCTTCTTGGAAGTTCTGGTAGAATTCCGCATTGAAACCGTCTGGTCCTGGGCTTTTTTGGTAGGGAGGTTTCTGATAACAGTTTCTAATTCTTCGCGACTAACAGGACGATTTAGAGCATTTACCTGGTCCTGGTTTAACTTTGGTATATGGTATTTATCTAAAAAACTGTCCATTTCTTTTACATTTTCCAATTTTGTGGCATACAGGCTTTTGTAGTAAGATCTAATGATTTTCTGAATTTCCTCTGTGTCTGTGGTTATGTCCCCCTTTTCATTTCTGATCTTATTAATTTGCGTGTTCTCCCTCTGCCGTTTGATTAGTTTGGCTAAGGGTTTGTCAATCTTGTTGATTTTCTCCAAGAACCAGCTTCTTGTTTCATTGATTCTTTGGATTGTTTTCTGTTTCCATTTTGTTGATTTCTGCCCTCAATTTGATTATTTCCAGTCTTCTACTTCTCCTAGGTGAGTCTGCTTCTTTTTTTTCCAGAGCTTTCAGGTGTGATGTTAAGTCACCAATGAGCACTTTCTCCGTTTTCTTTAAGTGGGCACTTAGTGCTATGAACTTTCCTCTTAGCACTGCTTTCATTGTGTCCCATAGGTTTGAGTATGTTGTGTCTTTGTTTTCATTAAATTCAAGAAAGACTTTAATTTCTTTCTTTATTTCTTCCTTGACCCAGGTGTGGGTCAGTAGTTGACTGTTCAGTTTCCATGAGTTTGTGGGCTTTCTGGGGGTAGCATTGTTGTTGAATTCTAATTTTAATCCATGGTGATCCGATAAGATCCGATAAGTAACCACACAGGTGGTTACTAATATTTTTTTGTAACTGTGGAAGTTTGCTTTGTTACCAAGTATATGGTCAGTTTTCGAAAAGGTCCCATGAGCCGCAGAGATAAGGTATATTCTTTCCTATTTGGGTGGAATGTTCTATAGATGTCTGTTAAGTCCATTTGGTTCATTACCTCCATTAAGTCTTTCAATTCTCTGTTAGGTTTCTGTCTGATTGTCTTGTCTATTGGTGAGAGAGGAGTGTTGAAGTCTCCAACTATTAGTGTGTGTGGTTTGATGGCTGCCTTGAGTTCTAGAAGTGTTTCTTTTACATAAGTGGGAGCTTTTATATTAGGGGCATAGATATTCAGGATTGAGACTTCATTCTGATGGATTTTTCCTGTTATGAGAATAAAGTGTCCCTTTCCATCTCTTCTGATTGATTTTAGTTTGAAGTCAACTTTGTTGGAAATTGGTATGGCCACACCCGCTTGTTTCTTAGGGCCATTTGCTTGATAAACCTTTTCCCAACCCTTTACTCTGAGTAGGTGTCTGTCTTTGTGGTTGAGGTGTGTTTCTTGTAAACAGCAAAATGTTGGATTCTGTTTTCGTATCCAGTCTCTTAGCCTGTGCCTTTTTATAGGTGAATTGAGTCCATTGATATTAAGTGATATTAATGACCAGTGGTTGTTAACTTCAGTCATTTTTAGTAGTAGAGTTTGTGTGTTTCCCTTCTTCTAGTTGTGCTGGTGAAGGGTCGCTAGATGCCTGCGTTATTGTGGGCGTTGTTGGACTCCTTGGTTTGTGATTTTCCTTCTATTACTTTCTGCAAGGCTGGATTTGTGGCTGTGTATTGTTTAAATCTGTTTTTTTCCTGGAATATCTTGTTTTCTCCATCAATTGTGAATGCAAGCTTTGCTGGGTATAATAGTCTTGGCTTGCATCCATGTTCCCTTAGTGTCTGTAGCACATCTATCCAAGCTCTTCTGGCTTTCATGGTTTCCATTGAGAAATCAGGTGTAATTCTGATAGGTTTCCCTTTA
Source organism: Arvicola amphibius (assembly GCF_903992535.2). NCBI lineage: Eukaryota > Metazoa > Chordata > Mammalia > Rodentia > Cricetidae > Arvicola > Arvicola amphibius. Next base: position 90,610,759 of record NC_052051.1, read on the forward strand.
TATGTTACTTGACCTTTTTCCTTTGCAGCTCTTAATATCTGTTCTTTATTCTGTATGTTTTGTGTTTTGATTATTATATGGCGTGGGGATGCTTTCTTTTGATCCCGTCTATTTGGTGTTCTGTAGGCTTCTTGTACCTTCATAGGAACATCCTTCTTTAGGTTGGGGAAGTTTTCTTCTATAATTTTGTTGAATATGTTTTCTGGGCCTTTGAGTTGTAATTCTTCTCCTTCTTCTACCCCAATTATTCTTAGGTTTGGTCTTTTCATGGTGTCCCAGATTTCCTGGATGTTTTGTGTTAAGAATTTGTTAGATTTGTATAGTTCTTTAATCTGTGAGTTTATTTCCTCTATAGTATCTTCAGAGTCTGAGATTCTTTCTTCCATCTCTTGTATTCGGTTGGAAATACTTGTCTCTGAAGTTTCTGTTCGTTTACTCAGAGTTTCCATTTCCAGTCGTCCTTCAGATTGTGTTTTCTTCAATACCTCCATTTCATTTTTCAGGTCTTGTACTGTTTCCCTTACCTGTTTGATTGCTTTTTCTTGTTTTTCTTGTTTTTCTTGGGTATCTTTGAGAGATTTATTTATTTCGTCTACCTTTTTGTTTGTCATCTCCATTTCTTTATGGCAGTTTTTTACCTCCTGTTTAAGATCCTCTATTATTTTCATAAAGTACTGTTTAAGGTCAGTTTCTTCTATATCTTCTGGGGTAGGGTGTTCAATTCTTGTTGTTTCGGGATGTCTGGCTTGTGGTGATGTCATGTTGCCTTTCATGTTGTTGGAGGAGCTCCTGCTTTGGCGCCTGCCCATCTCTTCCTTCAAAAGGAGCCCGGAGGCGTTTGGTGTCCTAGACCAATCTTTGCTGTGACTGAAACTGGTTGGATCTCCCCAGTGCCAGAGGAGGACCTATTCCTTGCATCACAATCTGAAGAAGCCCGCACTCCCTTGCAGGAATCCTTAGACCTGCCTGGAGGCCAGAGTCTGACTCCTCTGGGTGGATGGCCTTAGAACAGGAGCAGGACACCTGAGAACACTAGGGAAAGCTTGGGAGACACAGGGACGGGAGAAACCGACACAAGCCTGCAGAGGGAAGTGGGGGTAGGGGGTCTGTGCTCTCTTCCAGGGCAGGTTGCCCCCGGGTCCGCATTCACTCACCAGTTCAGATGGAATGTCAGGGCACAGGATCAGGGATTCCAGGCAGCCCAGGGTCGCAGCCCAGACAAAAGGGCCAAGGTGGGGGCAGGGCGGGATGGAATACCACACATCGAACCTGGCAGCACAATCTGAAGGAGCCCGCACCCCTTCGCAGGAATCCTCAGACTTGCCTGGAGGCCAGAGTCTGACCCCTTTGGGTCGATGGCCTTAGAACAGGAGCAGGACACCTGAGAACACTAGGGAAATCTTGGGAGACACAGGGACGGGAGAAACCGACACAAGCCTGCAGAGGGAAGTGGGGGTAGGGGGTCTGTGCTCTCTTCCAGGGCAGGTTGCCCCAGGGTCCGCATTCACTCACCAGTTCAGATGGAATGTCAGGGCACAGGATCAGGGATTCCAGGCAGCCCAGGGTTGCAGCCCAGACAAAAGGCTCTGTGTTACTTTCTAAATGTAACATATTGCAGTGTTAAGAATGGTCTCCTGCTCTCATTGCTATTTCCAAATTCTGATAATCTAAAGGACATTGTACTTCATAACCTTCTTAATCATTTTCAAAATAATTTGTCTTCATGTCCCCTAATGACTTGGTGGCGATTATGCTAGATTGATGTGTTTTTATCTTTATTTTATTTTACTAAATGCTAAAATTGTATGTAATGTGATCGAGTAGGTATTTAAATTTATTAAAATGTTTAAATATTTCAACAATATTTCGTAAACAGCAGTTTTCTGGCAAACTTCAAGTACTTTCCAAAAAGTCAAAGTAGTGACACACTATGTCTGGTAAACTGTACGCTGGGATCCTTTGGACTCCTTCTTTACCAAGGACAGATTAATGTGACATAAATAAAGCTTTGCCTACATTTGGACACTCATTCACAGTAACACACATGGAAAAACACAAAAAAAGAAACAATCACACCAATTTAAAAGTAACAATTTTCTCTGAGAAAAGGAGAAGTGTATTTAATTCTGAATGAATATGTAAGGATTGTCAAGTGTTATGGTAATGTTTTATGCCTCTAAATAAACTGTTTGGCACGTTAAACATTCAGCATTGCTCTTTAAATTGTACTTGCACAGTGTGATGTTTCATAAATATGTGATAATAAATAATGTATTATATAAATACTGTAAATAATGATAAGGTATGTATTAATAAGATGTAAGTTAAGGTAAAATAGTTTATATATAAGCTGCTAGCCAATGTATATCAAAATATGTACTTTGACATTAATATATGAGTTCTAAATGCCTGCCTTAAATGTCAACAATGTTAAGACCAAGGTCCTCCCAACAGAGTAGGGAACCCTGATGGCTCCTTGGCCTGGAGAGGGAGGGGGATATGGGTGGAGGGGAGGGGAGGGAAGGGGGAGGAAGAAGGGAGGAGATGGAAATTTTTAAATATAAAAAAATAAACCATAAAAAATGTCAAAAATGCCTTAAAAATCAAAGTGACAAGCTAACTGTTATCTATGAGTAGAGAAAACATTATTATGTCAGGAGGATTTCCTGTTTCTCTTTATGTAATCATTATTTATTCTCATAGAAAAAATATTTTTAAGTTGCCACAACTTAATTCATACTTTTACAGTGTGTAGTAGAAGAAGCGGGGCCACTTGTTCCATCCCGCCCGGCTAACTTCCACCTGAAATAAACACACAGACACTGTATTAATTAAATTACTGCTGGCCATTAGCTCTAGCCTCTTATTGGCTAACTCTCACAACTTGATTAACCCATTTCTATTAAACCTGTGTATCACCATGTGACTGTGGCTTACCAGCAAGATTCTAACCTACATCCTTCTCAGGCAGGAGATTCATAGGATCTGTCACACTGCCCTTCTTCCCAGCATCCAGTTTGCTTTTCCACACCTATCTAAGTTCTGCCCTATCAAAAGACCAAGGCAGCTTCTTTATTCAACCAATGAAAGCAACACAAATACAGAAGGACCTCCCACATCAACAGTGGAAAATTTTCCCAATAAAAGGTGTACAAAGGCTACTTATTGAAAACACAAAACTAGAAGAATCCCAAAGCTAATGTGCATGAATCTGTGCATTGTCCTTGCAGGAATTAATAGCTACTAAGATTTCTATGTGATCCTACCTGATATCTGGGCATGAAATTTTTATTTTGTGAAACACATTTATTCTTTCTTATTCTATCATTATGATTTTACCAATTGGGTTATAAGTCTCTTTATTTTAATTTTAATATAATTTAATAAAAATCATATCATCCTAACTTTTAAAATTTAGAACTTAGCATGCTACACATTACTTACAGACTGATACTGAGATCGACTATGAACTCATAGTATTCCTCAAATGTTCCAAACAGTAACCACATTACAAAATATTATTTACTATAATTGTCTGCAATATTATTATCATTGTTATTGTCATGTTGCATACAAGACACACCAGAACAAATTCCCCATCATCATTATAAGAATGTATTCAGTTTATACATTGAGAATCTCTTGATTACAAAATCATATTGTAGGGTGATGAACAGAACTGAAGTACAAAGATATCAAAAAAGCATATAGACTTTCATTCATTAGAAAATAAATTAAACATTTAGTTCTTTGACCCTGAAGTTTGGGACACATTTTGATGAATATCTTAGTGATTACAGGCTTATCGTGAGAAGATGTACTGAATTTTATATAAGATTTTGCAGCTAGGTATTGTTGATGCATACCTTTAATCCCAGGACTCGGGAGGCAGAGGCAAGTGGGTCTCTAAGAGTTTCAGGCTAGCCTGGCCTACAATAGTTAGTTCTAGAACAGCCAGAGCTGTTATACAGAGGAACCCTGTCTCAAAAACAAAAACAAGAAAAAAAATATTTTGCTTTATGTATAACTGCAATAAGGTGATGAAACATTCTTGTTAATAAACTGCAAATGTTTGTTATGTAACTATACACTCTTCAAAACCTATGAAAATAGTTGATTGTGTAGTTATTACCAAAAAATTATAATTGAAAATGGATTATGCTCTCATACAAAACAAGTGGATCACCCTTCCCATTCCTGCACCCCTCCTAGCTCCCACACAATCACCACTTCTTTACCCCAGATCCACTCCCCTTGTATTACTTCTTCAGAAAAGAATAGGCAACCAAGGGATAATGACAAAATGAAGCAATTCAAGATAGAGTAAGACAGGGAACCAGCCCTCATATCAAGATTGGCAAGGCAATCCAAAAGGAGGAAAAGAGTCCTAAGAGCAGGCAAAAGACACACATAGTCCCACTGATGGAAGTCCTACAAAAATATCAAGCTAACAGCAATAACATATACACAGATAACCTAGTACAAATCCATGGAAGTCTCTTTCATGCCAAATTCAGTCTCTGTGAGCAAATATGGGTCCTGCTTAGTTGATTTAGTGGGTCATCCATGTTCAACTTCCATCCCTGTGACTCCTACAACCTTTCCAATGCTTCTACCCCTTTTTCATAGGCCTGTTTCATCTCTGAGGAGATGGACCCAATTGAGTCTTCCAATTTAGGCTCTCTCTCTCTCTCTCTCTCTCTCTCTCTCTCTCTCTCTCTTTCTCTACATATCATCTAACTGTGGGTCTTTGCATCTGCTTCCATCTGATTACATAGGAAGCCTCTTTGATGACAACTGGATGAGGTATCCATCTGTGAATACAGCAGATCATAATTAAAAATTGTATTGCTTTTGTTTTGGGCCTCTACTATTTGCTTCTACACTGGGTCTCTATCCAGTCTGTTTGCTTACAATCCATTCTGATTACAATGGACAGTGTTCAGCAAATTCCTTTGGGAATATACAGGCTGAATGGCAGAAATTACAGATGTTATTGTTGCATTGATTATTTTGAGGAGGAAGGTAAGATAAAGGAAATATTTATCTTGCCTCAAATCTCATCTTTTACTCTCCAATGCAGCTGTGGCAAATAGTGCTCTCCAGAGGGACAGAACTGGTAAAATGCCACATATTATCAATAGGGATTAATATAAGGCAAGAAACAATATTGGGTGAAGAATAAGGATGGTCCTCTACACCTGAAGAGACTGTGAATATTTAATACTATAGCTTTTTAGATTACATGGCTGTATACCTCAACAGCTGTAAGCAGAAAATCAGAGTTCTAAGGACAGCATAAGTAACAAAGTAGACACTCACTGAAATAGAAGCCTTCAGTGAGAAATGAGGGCAAACAGAAAGTATTGGTTTGGATCCATTTTATGATTTAAGTTATTAATTTTTTGAAAATTTCTTATATGAGTAATATTTTTTAGCCTTACCTTCACTCTGTCTCTCCTATTCTCCTTCTGCTCTCACATCTCCCACTCAAATTCATTGCCTTTTCTTTAATTCTACTAATATTTTAATTAATTTAATTATACACACATGAAAACACATACATATACATGCTTTGACTTCTCTCCATCCCTCCCTCCCTCTCTTCCTCCCTCCCTCCCTCCCTCCCTCCCTCCCTCCCTCACTCCCTCCCTCCTTCCTTCTCTCTCTCTCTCTCTCCTCTCTCCTCTCTCTCTCTCTGTGTGTGTGTGTGTGTATGCGTGTGTGTTTGTATGTGTCCCTAGCTAATATAATTGAGTATGTATTGCTCAAACCTACTTAAGGTTGTCCACTTGGTACCAGAGACTCCTCCTTGGAGAAGATTAATTATTCCTCTCTTAGCAAGTAGTGCCTGCCAGAAAGTTTTGGAGCTGTTCACATCTGAGGCTCCTACTCACTGTCCAATCAGAAGAGGTATCTCCCCTTGGCTGACCCTTTCAGAAAAGCCCTCATTGACCTTTTCTTAGTTTATTCCTGGACCAATCAAGGTAACTCTTAGTATTAATGATCACAGAAGTTAATTTTAGAGAAGAGAAAAAAATAACCTTCATTTCCTATGAAACAGAGATAATGACAGACTTAAAAATAATATTCATGAAAGGAATTATAGTTCGATGAATTAATCAGATAGTTTAAAATTATATCTATTTTCTTGAAGAATTCCTTATCAAATAAGACTGCTGTAGAGAGCATTTGAAACTTCTATAGGTCCATTTGCTGAACCTGTTAGAGGAGAAAGTGGGAAGTACTCTACAACATTTGGGCACAGGAGACCGCTTCCTATATATATATATATATAGCCCCAGCAGCACAGACATTAAGGGCAACATTGAATAAATGGGACCTCCTGAAGCTGAGAAGCTTCTGTAAAGCAAAGGACACTGTCACTAAGACAAAAAAGGCAGCCTACTGACTGGGAAAAGATCTTCACCAACCCCGCAACAGACAAAGGTCTGATCTCCAAAATATATAAGGAACTCAAGAGACTAGACTCTAAAATGCTAATGAACCCAATTAAAAAATGGGGCACTGAACTGAACAGAGAATTCTCAACAGAAGAAGTTCAAATGGCCAAAAGACACTTAAGGGCATGCACAACCTCCTTAGCAATCAGGGAAATGCAAATCAAAACAACTTTGAGATATCATCTTACACCTGTCAGAATGGCTAAAATCAAAAACAACAATGATAGCCTTTGCTGGAGAGGATGTGGGGTAAGGGGTACACTCATCCATTGCTGGTGGGAATGCAAACTTGTGCAACCGCTTTGGAAAGCAGTGTGGAGGTTTCTCAGGAAATTTGGGATTAACCTACCCCAGGACCCAGCAATCCCACTCTTGGGAATTTACCCAAGAGATGCCCAATCATATTACAAAAGCATCTGTTAAACTATGTTTATAGCAGCATTATTTGTAATAGCCAGAACCTGGAAACAACCTAGATGCCCTTCAGTGGAAGAATGGATGAAGAAAGTGTGGAATATATACATATTAGAGTACTACTCGGCGGTAAAAAACAATGACATCTTGAATTTTGCATGCAAATGGATGGAAATAGAAAACACCATCCTGAGTGAGGTAACCCAGGCCCAAAAAGATGAACATGGGATGTACTCACTCATAATTGGGTTCTAGCCATAAATAAAGGACATTGAGCCTATAATTCATAAAAAAATCCTAGAGAAGCTATATAAGAAGGTGAACCCAAAGAAAAACATATAGTTATCCTCCTGGATACTGGAAGTAGACAAGTTAGCCGGACAAAAAATGGGAACATGGGGGTTGGGTGGGATGGGGGGATGGGGAAAGAAAAGGGTGAAGTGGAGGATGGGAAGAGCTTGGGGGAATAGGATGGTTGGGACATAGGAAGGGTGGATATGGGAACAAGGAATTATATATCTTACTTAAGGGAGCCATTCTAGGGTTGGCAGAGACTTGACTCTAGAGGGGTTCCCAGGTGTCCAGGAAGATGCCCCCAGCTAGGTCCTTGGGCATCTGAGGAGAGGGTGCCAGAAATGTACAGATCCTATTGCCATACTCATGAATATCTTGCATATCACCATAGAACCTTCATCTGGCATTGGATGGAGAAAATGACAGAGCCCCACATAGGAGCACCGTACTGATCTCCCAAGGTCCCGATGAGGAGCAAAAGGAGGGAGATCATGAGCAAGGAAGTCAGGACCATGAGGAGTGCATTTACCCATTGAGATGGTGGGACAGATCTAACGGGAGACCACCAAGTCCAGTTGGAATGGGATTGATGGAACAGGGGACCAAACCGGACTCTCTGAATGTGGCTGACGGTGGAGGAGGACTGTGAAACCAAGGACAAAGGCAATGAACATGAACTCTACAGCATGGACGGGCTCACTGTGAGCCTTGTAAGTTTGGTTGCTCACCTTCCTGGACTTAGGGGGAGCTGGGAGGACCTTGGACTTAACATAGTGAAGGGAACCCTGATGACTCTTTGTCTTGGAGTGGGGGTGGAGAGGGGGTATGGGTGGAAGGGAGGGGAGGGAAGGTGGACGAGGAGGGAAGGAGATGGAAATCTTTAATAAAAAAGTGAGGAAAAATAAATAAATAAAAATAAAACTTCTATAGGAAGTTAATAAAATTTAAGAGGAAGTATAAATGTACATGACCAAATTTACTTTTAATTAATAACAATTTCTATATTTCTGCAAAATGAATTTGAAAGGAAATAAGGTAGTTTTGGCACTTTGGTAGCTTTTAGTTGTTACTATAGGAAGTTTAAGCAAGTGACTTTTAAAAGGTGCAATAAATGACATAGACAGCTGGCAACCTGGATAGCCTGATAAGTCTCATTTGCAATGTTGGGCCAACTAACTTTGACTAGGCCTAGAATTTCTGACAGACAATTTTCAGAACAAGGAAAATTCAATAGACTGGCCTGCTTTGTCTTGGCAAGTTTTGGCAGTGACTTCTACTTGTATTTTGCTTATCCAGTTTGGACTACATGCATATTGTCAGTAGTCAAGGAAAGGACAGTTCTTTGCACAAAAGGTACGTTTTTCCAAGAAGAAAACAAGCTCTTTGTGGAATGTCTTTGGTACCCAAAATTCTGTCAGGAACAGATTGGTGCTGCCAGAAGCAATACTATTTCATGTCAACAGCATCCTGAGTTATTTAAATGTCATAGTTTATAGGTCCTTGAAGTCTTTGAAGATTATCTGTCTATGCAGGGTACACCTCTATGAATCTAAAGAAATTGAATAACATAATTAGAAGTATGAAAAATGTGGGTAACCATAAACCTTTAATTCTTAAATAACCTATAGAGTTAAAAGACTAAGTTTCTATATGAACATAAACTATGTTTAAGCAAGCATGCAGCATGAAAACAGTAAGCTCGATATTGTAACAATATAGAAAAGGTAGAAATATATAGGGCAATATGACAATCAAATTATAGAATATCTAAGATAAGAGGTAGAAACATGCATACATACAGTATGACAAAATAACTTTACATTTGTGTACAAAATATTGCAAACAGAAATATGAACATATATCATATAATAAATATAAATATAATGTGTATCAATATACAAGAATCTATAGTAAATTATCTATAACTAATAATTCACAAATAGATATACTAATCTACCTATTATCTTATCCCATTCATTGCCCTTTTTATTTTTTCCAAAAAGAAGATTCCTGAGTCTAAACTTAGCTATTTCACCCCAAACCGTATACAACTTATAAACAATCCCTAACAGATAACAATTATCCATAGCCCTGAGAAGAAAAAATCTTTTGGGAGAGGGGACATTGTATTCTAGAACAACTTACAGCTGTCATGGGGGAAATAGTATCTCTATAGGATCCTGTAAAAACTTGGGATATAGGAAGGGTGGATATGGGAGCAGGGAACCATATATCCTAATTAAGGGAGCCATCTTAGGATTATTAAGAGACGTGACTCTAGAGGGGTTCCCAGGTATCCAGTGAGATGCCCCCAGCTAGTTCCGTGGGCAGCTGAGGAGAGGGAGTCGGAAAAGGCCAGATCCTATAGCCATACTGATGATTATCTTGCATATCACCATAGAATCTTCATCTGCCAATGGATGGAGCTAGAGACAGAGCCCCACATTGGTGCAACAAACTGAGCGCCCAAGGTCCAAATGAGGAGCAGAAGGGAAAACATGAGCAAGGAAGTCTGGACTGAGAGGAATGTTCCCACCCACTGAGATGGTGGGGCTGATCCATTCGGAGCTTACCAAGCCCAGCTGGACTGGGACTGAAAAAGCATGAGATAAAACCGGTCTCCCTGAACATGGCAGACAATGAGGGCTGTTGAGAAGCCAAGGACAATGACACTAGATGTGGAGCCTACTACATATACTGGCTTTGGGGGTCCTGGCCTGTTTGGATGCTCACCTTCCTAGACCTGGATTGAGGGGGGAGGAACTTCGACTTCCCACAGGGCAGGGAACCCTTACTGTTCTCTTGACAGGGAAGGGAGGGGGAGTGGAGGAGGGAGGGAGGAAATTGGGAGGTGGAGAGGAGGCGGAAATTTTTTTTGTATTAAAATAAATTTATTTAAATTATTATAAATAATTACATTGTAGTTTTTCTTCTTGTTATATGTATAATATACCAATATGTCTATGTAAAAAGTTATGTAAAAAGTTCTTTGTTAAAATGTCCTTGCAAAAGGAAAAAGTTTAAGAATCTCTGATAAATTAATGCTTGAGTTGAGTATAGGCTATGATTATCTAATTCATATTTGTTGATTAGCTTTTGCCAGTTTGACACAAACTAAGTCACCTGGGAAAACAGAACCTCAGCAGAGGGATTGTTTCCTCTAGGTTTGCCCGTGAATGTGAATTGAGAGGCAACTTCTTGGTACATGATTTATGTCAGATGGTCCAGCCCATTGTAGGAAGCAATACTCCTGGGCATATGTAAGCAAAGCAAACCTCTGAAAACAAGCCACTGAAAAAACTAATATGATAGTTAAGTCTCAAGAGTACTGTCTGTAACAATTGTAGACAGTTTCTAAGTAGTGAATATGTTTTTTTTTTTCTGAAGTTTTCATTTGACGTTCAAACTAGAGTATAAAAAGAAGGTGTACCATCTCAGCTAGAAAATTTGGAATTGTCTTGAGGAGTTTGTAGGCAATGACTAATCTTTGAGTGGTGTTTAACAGTTTGGTGGCATCATATGAATGAGGTAGAATCATTGTTGAATGGCCCTATTTTTTTCTGGAGACTTTAAAAATTACTGTAGGAAAATTTATTGTTTAATGTGGAAGGCTTCAACATTATTAATATCAAAACAGAAAGTTTAAGTTTTAAGGTAAACATTTATCCAAGGAAAGGTACAAGTGAGTCAGAAACAAATATGAGGAGAAATAGAATTTTTGAGAAGATAAAAGAGTTTTGAAAACAGTAATCTCTAGACTTTTGGAGGCTCTTTTGACATGAGCCAGGAACTGTGAATTTTCTTTTAACAACATGCTTGAATTTAGAAATGGAGAGAGTCATGCTCCAACTCAAAAGCCAGCTTTGATTTTTAGTTAAATTGTAACTAAGTTTTTTCTGAGAAGTAAAGAGTTATAGATGTTCAGGTAATGAAATTTTTATCCTACAGAGAATATTGGTTTCGTAGATGTGGTTTTCTTCGCTTGGTAACAGGTTTTGGATAGTTTTTTTTTAGATGTCTAGATGTCCAACGCCTTTTATTTATTTAAGGTGGGTATCTCTATCTTCCTGTAAATCCAAAAACAATAGAAAGGAACCCCTCCCTGACCTTTCTGAGTTTTCCTTGAAAGTAGTAGGAATGCCACATCAGTGGATGATCTATTATTTCTCCTTATCAAGATATTTCTCCAGTTCAAATCATATCCTAATTAATTTTGATGGCATCCATAGTTTTTCTTCTACTGTAGAAACAAAAGTGAAACACCTTCCCCACGTAGCACATCTACTGTTTCCATTCTGAGGTCAACACATCTTTGAAATACATTGGCTGATTTAACTCAGAGACTTTTCTATTGTCTAATGCCTTGCTGCTGCTCTTCCTCTTTCTTATTAGCATTAAGGAAGTTCAAATTTAATATGCAATCTGTCTCTGGGGGGTTCCTAATTTCCTCTGCCAGTTTGTTAAGCATTTCTTTTAAGGTACAATTAGATCTCTCAATCACAACTTGTCCTGTAGGATTTTGTGTTAAACCTGTAATATTTTTTTATGCTATAATATGCAAAAGGCTGTTTCATCATATTAGAGACATATGCTGGAGCACTGACAGTTTTGAATTGTTCAAGTATCCCCATAATTGCACACTTCTAACAGGTGTGTAATTCTGTAATTACAAATCAGCCCTTTCAGAACCAAAAACAGTTGCCAATTGAAATCCTGAAAAATGTATCTATTGTATGGTGTTCATATTTTAATTTTTCAAATTCTACAAAATGAAACACATCCACTTGCCAAATTTCTTTTTTTTTCAATACCTTTAGAGTTGCTTCATACAGGTAAAGGAGTTTGGTTAAATAAGGTGTAGCAGGGTTAATAAAAGCCCAGAGACAGTTATTGGGGTTCAACTTGAATATGGAAAAAGCAAAACAGTCAAGCCACTATGGAACTCCTACCTCTAAGTAATCCTCAGACTGAAAAAGAATGAGTTCCTGTCTCATCTCAACTTATATTCCTCTCAAGTGCTAAGATTAAAGGCATGAGCTGCTACAACCCAGTTCCTATGGCACCATTATCGCCTAGTTTCTATGGTAAACTAGTGCGGCTACTAGGACTAATGGTGGGTTTCACCACTGTCTGGTCTGTATGGCTGGCTAATGTGGCTGCTTTAATCTCTATCATCATTAAGTCCATATGTGCAGATATAGCAAAATATTCATTCATCATGGCAAGAAAAATTTCTGTGTTGCAGTTAATTTGTGAGGTAACACCTTACCTATACTCTTTAAGTAATCCCCTTGCTCTCTTCATCTTCCCAAATTGGACTTTGTTGAAATTATACCTTAGACTGTCATTGGTGCCTTATCTGAAATGGGTAGATTCTTGTTTTCATGTCTCTAGAAGAAGTAAAATTGCTGAATTAAGTATTAGGGTTTCAATAACAACCCTCAAATGCAATTATATTGTAGCTGTAGTTCTTTCTTTCTACATTCCCTCTTTCAATCCTACTTCCCCGTCTCTTCCCTACCTGATCTTCTGAATTGCCTCCCATCCTACCCATAGTCTACACATAAGTTATTCTTTCTTCCCCTAACAGAGAGATCCTTGTGCCTCCACTACTCTCTTCCTCAATACCTAACTTCTTTGGACCTACAGATTGTATGTTGGTTATCATTCATTTTTTTTCTCGTTTTTTTATTCAAGATTTCCATCTCCTCCCCCTTCCCTCCTCTCCCTTCCACCCATACCCCCACTCCACCCCTCTCCAAAGACAAAGAGCCATCAGGGTTCCCTTCACTATGTTAAGTCCAAGGTCCTCCCAGCTCCCCCTAAGTCCAGGAAGGTGAGCAACCAAACTGACAAGGCTCACAGTGAGCCCGTCCATGCTGTAGAGTTCATGTTCATTGCCATTGTACTTGGTTTCTCAGTCCTCCTCCACCGTCAGCCACATTCAGAGAGTCCGGTTTGGTCACCTGTTCCATCAGTCCCATTCCGACTGGACTTGGTGGTCTCCCGTTAGATCTGTCCCACCATCTCAATGGGTAAAAAACTCCTCCCGGTCCTGGCTTCCTTGCTCATGATTTCCCTCCTTTTGCTCACCATCAGGACCTTGAGAGCTCAGTCTGGTGCTCCTATGTGGGGCTCTGTCATTTTCTCCATCCAATGCCAGATGAAGGTTCTATGGTGATATGCAAGATATTCATGAGTATGACAATAGTATCTGGACATTTCTGGCACCCTCTCCTCAGCTGCACTAGGAACTAGCTGGGGTCGTCTTCCTGGACACCTGGGAACCCCTCTAGAGTCAAGTCTCTGCAAACCCTAGAATGGCTCCCTTAGCTAAGATATATAATTCCTTGTTCCCATATCCACCCTTCCTATACCCCAACCATCCTATTCCCCCAAGCTCTTCCCATCCTCCACTTCACCCTTTTCTTTCCCCATCCCCCCATCCCCCCATCCCACCCAACCCCCATGTTCCCATTTTTTGTCCAGCAATCTTGTCTACTTCCAATAACCAGGAGGATAACTATATGTTTTTCTTTGGGTTCACCTTCTTATATAGCTTCTCTAGGATTTTTTTATGAATTATAGGCTCAATGTCCTTTATTTATGGCTAGAACACAATTATGAGTGAGTACATCCCATGTTCATCTTTTTGGGCCTGGGTTACCTCACTCAGGATGGTGTTTTCTATTTCCATCCATTTGCATGCAAAATTCAAGATGTCATTGTTTTTTACCGCCGAGTAGTACTCTAGCATGTATATATTCCACACTTTCTTCATCCATTCTTCCACTGAAGGGCATCTAGGTTGTTTCCAGGTTCTGGCTATTACAAATAATGCTGCTATAAACATAGTTGAACAAATGCTTTTGTAATATGATTGGGCATCTCTTGGGTAAATTCCCAAGAGTGGGATTGCTGGATCCTGGGGTAGGTTGATCCCAAATTTCCTGAGAAACCTCCACACTGCTTTCCAAAGCGGTTGCACAAGTTTGCATTCCCACCAGCAATGGATGAGTGTACCCCTTACTCCACATCCTCTCCAGCAAAGGCTATCATTGGTATTTTTGATTTTAGCCATTCTGACAGGTGTAAGATGGTATCTCAGCATTGTTTTGATTTGCATTTCCCTGATTGCTAAGGAGGTTGAGCATGCCCTTAAGTGTCTTTTGGCCATTCGAACTTCTTCTGTTGACAATTCTCTGTTCAGTTCGGTGCCCCATTTTTTAATTGGGTTCATTAGCATTTTAAAGTCTAGTCTCTTGAGTTCCTTATATATTTTGGAGATCAGGCCTTTGTCTGTTGCGGGGTTGGTGAAGATCTTTTCCCAGTCAGTGGGCTGCCTTTTTGTCTTAGTGACAGTGTCCTTTGCTTTACAAAGCTGCTCAGCTTCAGGAGGTCCCATTTATTCAATGTTGCCCTTAATGTCTGTGCTGCTGGGGCTATACATAGGAAGCAGGCTCCTGTGCCCAAATGTTGTAGAGTACTTCCCACTTTCTCCTCTAACAGGTTCAGTGTGTTCAGATTGATATTGAGGTCTTTAATCCATTTGGAATTGAGTTTTGTGCATGGTGGTAGACACGGATCTACTTTCATTCTTCTACAGGTTGACATCCAGTTATGCCAGCACCATTTGTTGAAGATGCTTTCTTTCTTCCATTGTGTGCTTTTAGCTCCTTTATCAAAAATCAGGTGTTCATAGATTTGTGGGTTAAGATCTGGGTCTTCTATTCGATTCCATTGGTCGACTTCTCTATTTTTATGCCAATACCAAGCTGTTTTCAATACTGTAGCTATGTAATAGAGTTTGAAGTCAGGGATGGTAATGCCTCCAGAAATTCCTTTATTGTATAAGATTGTTTTGGCTATCCTGGGTTTCTTGTTCTTCCATATAAAGGTGATTATTGTCCTCTCAAGATCTGTGAAGAATTTTGATGGGATCTTTAAGGGGATTGCATTGAATCTATAGATTGCCTTTGGTAGTATTGCCATTTTTACTATGTTGATCCTCCCAATCCAACAGCAAGGGAGATCCTTCCATTTTCTGGTGTCCTCTTCAATTTCTTTCTTCAAAGACTTAAAGTTCTTGTCAAATAGGTCTTTCACTTCCTTGGTTAGAGTTACCCAAAGATATTTTATGCTATTTGTGGCTATCGTGAAAGGTGAAGCTACTCTGATTTCTTTCTCTGCTTCCTTATCCTTTGTATATAGGAGGGCGACTGATTTTTTGGAGTTGATCTTGTAACCTGCCAAGATACTAAAGGAGTTTATCAGCTGTAGGAGTTCTTTGGTGGAGTTTTTGGGGTCGCTTATGTACACTATCATATCATCTGCAAGTAATGAATGTTTAACTTCTTCCTTTCTAATTCAAATCCACTTGATCCCCTTGTTTTGTCTTATTGCTATTGCTAGAACTTCAAGTACTATATTGAAGAGATAAGGAGAGAGTGGACAGCCTTCTTGCATTCCTGAATTTAGTGGGATGGCCTTGAGTTTCTCTCCATTTAATTTGATGTTAGCTGTCGGCTTGCTGTAAATTGCCTTTATTATATTTAGGAATGACCCCTGTATCTCTAATCTCTCCAAGACCTTTATCATAAAGGGGTGCTGAATTTTGTCAAATGGTTTTTCTGCATCTAATGAGATGATCATATGGTTTTTATCCTTCAGTTTATTTATATGATGGATTACATTGATAGATTTTCGTATGTTGAACCAGCCCTGCATCTCTGGGATGAAGCCTACTTGATCATAGTGGATAATTTTTCTAATGTGTTCTTGGATTCTGTTTGCCAGTATTTTATTGAGAATTTTTGCATCGATGTTCATAAGTGAGATTGGCCTGTAGTTCTCTTTTTTGGTTGAGTCTTTGTGTGGTTTAAGTATCAGGGTAATTGTAGCTTCATAAAAGGAATTTGGCAATGACTGTTCTGTTTCTATATTATGAAATAGCTTAAGGAGTATAGGTATTAGGTCTTCTTGGAAGTTCTGGTAGAATTCTGCATTGAACCCATCAGGTCCTGGGCTCTTTTTGGTAGGAAGGTTTCTGATAACAGTTTCTTATTCTTCGTGACTAACAGGACTATTTAGAGCATTTACCTGGTCCTGGTTTAACTTTGGTATATGGTACTTGTCAAAAAAGTGTCCATTTCTTTTACATTTTCCAATTTTGTGGCATACAGGCTTTTGTAGTAAGATCTAATGATTTTCTGAATTTCCTCTGTGTCTGTGGTTATGTCCCCTTTTTCATTTCTGATCTTATTAATTTGTGTGTTCTCTCTCTGCCGTTTGATTAGTTTGGCTAGGGGTTTGTCAATCTGGTTGATTTTCTCTAAGAACCAGCTTTTTGTTTCATTGATTCTTTGGATTGTTTTCTGTGTTTCTATTTTGTTGATTTCTGCCCTCAGTTTGATAATTTCCAGTCTTCTACTCCTCCTAGGTGAGTCTGCTTCTTTCTTTTCTAAAGTTTTCAGGTGTGCTGTTAAGTCTCCAATGTGTGCTTTCTCCGTTTTTTTTTAGGTGGGCACTTAGTGCTATGAATTTTCCTCTTAGCACTGCTTTCATAGTGTCCCATAGGTTTGAGTATGTTGTGTCTTTATTTTCGTTAAAGTCAAGTAAGACTTTAATTTCTTTCTTTATTTCTTCCTTGACCCAGGTGTGGTTCAGTAGTTGACTGTTCAGTTTCCATGAGTTTGTAGGCTTTCTGGGGGTAGCATTGTTGTTGAATTCTAATTTTAATCCATGGTGATCCGATAAGATGCAGGTGGTTACTAATACGTTTTTGTAACTGTGGAAGTTTGCTTTGTTACCAAGTATGTGGTCAATTTTCGAAAAGGTTCCATGAGCCGCAGAGAAGAAGGTATATTCTTTCCTGTTTGGGTGGAATGTTCTATAGATGTCTGTTAAGTCCATTTGGTTCATTACCTTTATTAAGTCTCTTAATTCTCTGTTAGGTTTCTGTCGAATTGACCTGTCCATTGGTGAAAGAGGAGTGTTGAAGTCTCCCACTATCAGTGTGTTTGGTTTGATGGTTGCCTTGAGTTCTAGTAATGTTTCTTTTATATAAGTGGGTGCTTTTGTATTAGGGGCATAGATATTCAGGATTGAGACTTCATTCTGCTAGATTTTTCCTGTAATGAGTATAAAGTGTCCCTTTCCATCTCTTCTGATTGATTTTAGTTTGAAGTCAACTTTGTTAGAAATCAGTATGGCCACTCCGGCTTGTTTCTTAGGTCCATTTGCTTGATAAACCTTTTCCCAACCCTTTACTCTGAGTAGATGTCTGTCTTTGTGGTTGAGGTGTGTTTCTTGTAAACAGCAGAATGTTGGATCCTGTTTTCGTATCCAATCTCTTAGCCTGTGCCTTTTTATAGGTGAATTGAGTCCATTGATATTAAGTGATATTAATGACCGGTGGATGTTAACTCCGGTTGTCATTTTTTATTTGGTAGTAGAGATTGTGTGTTTCCTTTCTTTGCGATGTGCTGGTGAAGGGTCGCTAGATGTCTGAGTTATTTTGGGCAATGCTGGACTCCTTTGTTTGTGAATTTCCTTCTATTACTTTCTGTAAGGCTGGATTTGTGGCTATGTATTGTTTAAATTTGTTTTTATCCTGGAATATTTTGTTTTCTCCATTTATAGTGAATGAAAGCTTGGCTGGGTATAGTAATCTGGGCTTGCATCCATGGTCTCTTAGTTTCTGCAAAACATCTATCCAGGACCTTCTGGCTTTCATGGTTTCCATAGAGAAGTCAGGTGTCAGTCTGATAGGTTTACCTTTATATGTTACTTGACCTTTTTCCTTTGCAGCTCTTAATATTCTTTCTTTATTCTGTATGTTTTGTGTTTTGATTATAATATGGCGAGGGGATTTTTTTTTTGATCCAGTCTATTTGGTGTTCTGTATGCTTCTTGAACCTTAATAGGAATATCTTTCTTTAGGTTTGGGAAGTTTTCTTCTATAATTTTATTAAATATATTTTCTTGACCATTGAGCTGTATTTCTTCTCCTTCTTCTACGCCTATTATTCTTAGGTTTGGTCTTTTTATTGTGTCCCAGATTTCCTGAATGTTTTGTGATGAGAATTTGTTGGATTTGCTGTTTTCTTTGATCTGTTTGTTTATTTTCTCTATGGTATCTTCAGAATCTGAGATTCTTTCTTCTATCTCTTGTATTCTGTTGGTTATGCTTGTTTTTGTAGTCTCTGTTCGTTTACATAGATTTTCCATATCCAGCTGGCCCTCGGGTTGTGTTTTCTTCCTTGCCTCCATTTCAGTTTTCAAGTCTTGCACTGTTTCCATTATTTGTTTGATTGTTTTTTCATGGTTTCCTAGGATATCATTTACGGATTTACTCAACTCTTCAAACTTTTTGTTATTCTTCTCGTCCATTTCCTTAAGGGAGTTTTTCACCTCCTGTTTAAGGGACTCTATTACTTTCATAAAGTCAATTTTTTCTACTTCTTCTTGATTAGTGTGTTCAAGTCTTCCTGTTATAACTTTGTTGGGTTCTGGTGCTTTCATGTTGTTTTTCAAATTGTTGGAGGAATTCTTGCATTGGCGCCTGCCCATTTGTTCCTCTGAATAATCCCCTTTGGGTCTTCTTTTAGAAGTTCAATTCACCCCAATGAATTAAATTCACTCACCCCAATGAATGATGGATCCTCTGGCAGACTGTCAGGTCTCCTTGCAGGCCAAGCAGCTCGCTGACAAAGGGCCTACCTTGTTACAGGCAGACTAATGAAGGAGGGGACCTCCCACCGGCCTGGGTGCACTCAATTCCAGATCCCTGGCGCCCAAACAGGCTGAGCTGTGGGATTTTGTGGCCCCAAAGACAGGAGGATGAGGCGGGGTAGGGGGTTATGGGTGCAAGCTGGGAAGGGACAAGAAGAGAGAAGCAGTATCCGGAGAGAATAACCCCTGCAGGAAGAGCAGGGAGTGTGCAGGTGGGGGGGGGCGGTAGAATTGGGGATTGTCGGTGGTCCCACTCCAGGCAGCTGCCAGGTTCAGGCACTCACTCCTCACTCACCCCAATGAATGATGGATCCTCTGGTAGACTGTCAGGTCTCCTTGCAGGCCAAGCAGCTAGCTAACAAAGGGCCTGCCTTGCTGGAGGCAGGCTAATGAAGGAGGGGACCTCCCACCAGCCTGGGTGCACTCAATTCCAGGACCTCGGAGCCCAAACAGGCTGAGCTGTGGGATTTTGTGGCCCCAAAGACGGGAGGATGAGGCGGGGTAGGGGGTTCTGGGTGCAAGCTGGGAAGGGACAGGTAGAGAGAGGCAGTATCCGGGGAGAATAAACCCTGCAGGAAGAGCAGGAAGACAACACAGGTCATTCTTGATGCCAGAATGCCCCAAGAATGCCTCCTTTATTGTGTCCAAGGGCAGCTTATATAGGGATCCTTAACCTATAGCCACGACCCAGCCAAACGCACCAGAAACCATTCCCCTGGAATCAGGATCTTCTGAGGGTCTCATGCTCAGAGCAGCTGTAGACACTCAGATCAGGGTAAAACAAGTTGTTTACAAGAAATTCAGAATCTGGGGCTCCAACAACCGTTGAGTATCACTGGCTTACAAGGATGAATTACCTTGGAACTCTTTTGAAACTCAGTTGAATGTGTAGATGTGTTTTCCTATAAATCCTGTAACAAATTCCAAGAGTCTTTATTTTTTTTCCCATGGTTTATTTTTTTTATATTTAAAAATTTCCATCTCCTTCCCTCCTCCTCCCCCCTCCCTCCCCTCCTCCTCCCCCTTCCCTCCCCTCCTTCTCCCCCTTCCCTCCCCTCCCCTCCACCCATACCTCCCCTCCCTCCCGCTCAAGGCCAAGGAGCCATCAGGGTTCCCCACTCTATGCTAAGACCAAGGTCCTCCCAACTACCCCCAGGTCCAGGAAGGTGATCGACCAAGCTGAGAAGGCTCCCACAGAGCCCGTCCATGCAGAGGAATCAGAGCCCAGAGCCATTGTCCTTTGCTTCTCAGTCAGCCCCCGCTGTTGGCCACATTCAGAGAGACGGGTTTGGTCGCATGATCCATCAGTCCCATTCCAACTGGAGTTGGTGATCTCTCATTAGCTCTGTCCCACAGTCTCCATGAGTGAACGCACCCCTCTCGTTCCTGACTTTCTCCCTCATGTTCTCGCTCCTTCTGCTCCTCATCAGGACCTTGGGAGCTCAGTCCAGTACTCCAATGTGGGGCTCAGTCACCTTCCCCATCTGTCGCCAGCTGGAGGTTCCCTCACGGTCCTGACTTTCTTTCTCATGTTCTCTCTCCTTCTGCTCCTCATCAGGACCTTGGGAGCTCAGTCCGGTGCTCCAATGTGGGGCTCTGTCATTTTCTTCATCTATTGTCAGGTGGAGGTTCTATGGTGATATGCAAGAAATTCATCAGTATGGCTATAGGAACTGGCCTTTTCAGGCTCCCTCTCCTCAGCTGCCCAAGGAACTAACTGGGGGCGTCTCCCTGGAAACCTGGGAACCCCTCTAGGGTCAAGTCTCTTGACAACCCTCAGGTAGCTCCTTAAATTAAGATATATGCTTCCCTGCTCCCATATCCACCCTTCCTATATCCCAAGCACCCCATTCCTCCGAGCTCCCCCCGTTCTCCCCTTCACACTTTTCTCTCCCCATCTTCCCTTGGCCCAGTCTTGCCCAACCCTCAAGTTCCCAATTTTGCCTGGCGATCGTGTCTACTTCCAATATCTAGGAGGATTACTATATCTTTTTTTGGGAGTTCAACTTCTTATTATCTTCTCAAGGATCCCAAATTTATAGGCTTGATGTCCTTTAATTATGGCTAGAAACCGATTATGAGTTAGTACATCCCATGTTCATCTTTTTGGGTCTGGGTTACCTCACTCAGAATAGTGTTTTCTATTTCCATCCATTTGCCTGCAAAATTCAAGATGTCATTGTTTTTTACCGCTGAGTAGTATTCTAGCATGTATATATTCCACAGTTTCTTCATCCATTCTTCCACTGAAGGGCATCTAGGTTGTTTCCAGGATCTGGCTATTACAAATAATGCTGCTATGAACATAGATGAGCATATGCTTCTGTTGTATGATTGGGCATCTCTTGGTTAGATTCCCAATAGTGGAATTGCTGGGTCCTGGGGTAGGTTGATCCCGAATTTCCTGAGAAACCGCCACACTGCTTTCCAAAGTGGTTGCACAAGTTTGCATTCCCACCAGCAATGGATGAGTGTACCCCTTACCCCACAACCTCTCCAGCAAAGGTTATTATTGGTGTTTTGGATTTTAGCCAATCTGACAGGTGTAAGATGATATCTCAAAGTTGTTTTGATTTGCATTTCCCTGATAGCTAGGGAGGTTGAGCATGACCTTAAGTGTCTTTTGGCCATTCAAACTTCTGTTGAGAATTCTCTGTTCAGTTCAGCGCCCCATTTTTTAATTGGGTTAATTGGCATTTTACCATCTAGTCTCTTGAGTTCCTTATATATTTTAGAGATCAGACCTTTGTCAGTTGCAGGGTTGGTGAAGATATTTTCCCAGTCAGTAGGCTGCCTTTGTGTCTTAGTGACAGTGTCCTTTGCTTTACAGAAGCTGCTCAACTTCAGGAGGTCCCATTTATTCAATGTTGCCCTTAAGGTCTGTGCAGCTGGGGTTATGCGTAGGAAACGGTTCCCTGTGCCCATTTATTGTAGAGTACTTCCCACTTTCTCCTCTATCAAGCTCAATGTGTTCAAATTAATATTGAGGTCTTTAATCCATTTGGACTTGAGTTTTGTGCATGGTGATAGATATGGGATCTACTTTCATTCTTCTACAGGTTGACATCCAGTTATGCCAGCACCATTTGTTGAAGATGCCCTCTTTCTTCCATTGTGTACTTTTGGCTCCTTTATCAAAAATCAGGTGTTCATAGGTTTGTGGTTTAAGATCCGGGTCTTCTATACGATTCCATTGGTCAACTTCTCTGTTTTTATGCCAATACCAAGCTGTTTTCAATACTGTAGCTTTGTAATAGAGTTTGAAGTCAGGGATGGTAATGCCTCCAGAAGAACCTTTATTGTATAAGATTTTTTTGGCTATCCTGGGTTTCTTGTTTTTCCATATAAAGTTGATTATTGTCCTCTCAATCTCTGTGAAGAATTTTAATGGGACCTTGATTGGGATTGCATTGAATCTATAGATTGCTTTTGGTAGAATTGCCATTTTTACTATGTTGATCCTCCCAATCCACGAGCAGGGGAGATCCTTCCATTTTCTGGTATCCTCTTCAATTTCTTTCTTCAAAGACTTAAAGTTCTTGTCAAATAAATCCTTCACTTCCTTGGTTAGAGATACTCCCAGATATCTTATGCTATTTGTGGCTATTGTGAAAGGTGATACTTCTCTGATTTCCCTCTCTGCTTCCTTATCCTTTGTGAATAGGAGGGCGACTGATTTTTTGGAGTTGATCTTGTAACCTGCCACGTTACTGAAGGAGTTTATCAGCTGTAGGAGTTTTTTGGTGGAGTTTTTGGGGTCGCTTATGTATACTATCATATCATCTGCAAATAATGAAAGTTTAACTTCTTCCTTTCCAAATTGAATCCCCTTGATTCCCTTATGTTGTCTTATTGCTATTGCTAGAACTTCAAGCACTATATTGAAGAGATAAGGAGAGAGTGGACAGCCTTGTCGTGTTCCTGAATTTAGTGGGATAGCCTTGAGTTTCTCTCCATTTAATTTGATGTTAGCTGTCGGCTTGCTGTAAATAGCTTTTATTATATTTAGGAATGACCCTTGTATCCCTAATCTCTCCAAGACCTTTATCATAAAAGGGTGCTGAATTTTGTCAAATGCTTTTTCAGCATCTAATGAGATGACCATATGGTTTTTTTCCTTCAGTTTATTTTTATGATGGATTACATTGATAGATTTTTGTATGTTGAACCAGCCCTGCATCTCTGGGATGAAGCCTACTTGATCGTAATGGATAATTTTTCTAATGTCTTCTTGGATTCGGTTTGCCAGTTTTTTATTGAGAATTTTTACGTCAATGTTCATTAGTGAGATTGGCCTGTAATTCTCTTTCTTGGTTGAGTCTTTGTGTGGTTTAGGTATCAGGGTAACTGTAGGTTCATAGAAGGAATTTGGCAGTGACTCTTGTGTTTCTATATTATGAAATACCTTAAGGAGTATAGATATTAGGTCTTCTTGGAAGTTCTGGTAGAACTCCGCATTGAAACCATCTGGTCCTGGGCTCTTTTTGGTAGGGAGGTTTCTGATAACAGTTTCTAATTCTTCGCGACTAACAGGACGATTTAGAGCATTTACCTGGTCCTGGTTTAACTTTGGTATATGGTATTTATCTAAAAAACTGTCCATTTCTTTTACGTTTTCCAATTTTGTGGCATACAGGCTTTTGTAGTAAGATCTAATGATTTTCTGAATTTCCTCTGTCTCTGTGGTTATGTCCCCCTTTTCATTTCTGATCTTATTAATATGCGTGTTCTTCCTCTGCCATTTGATTAGTTTGGCTAAGGGTTTGTCAATCTTGTTGATTTTCTCCATGAACCAGCTTCTTGTTTCATTGATTCTTTGGATTGTTTTCTGTGTTTCTATTTTGTTGATTTCTGCCCTCAGTTTGATTATTTCCAGTCTTCTACTTCTCCTAGGTGAGTCTGCTTCTTTTTTTTCCAGAGCTTTCAGGTGTGCTGTTAAGTCACCAATGAGTGCTTTCTCCGTTTTCTTTAAGTGGGCACTTAGTGCTATGAACTTTCCTCTTAGCACTGCTTTCATTGTGTCCCATAGGTTTGAATATGTTGTGTCTTTGTTTTCATTAAATTCAAGAAAGACTTTAATTTCTTTCTTTATTTCTTCCTTGACCCAGGTGTGGGTCAGTAGTTGACTGTTCAGTTTCCATGAGTTTGTGGGCTTTCTGGGGGTAGCATTGTTGTTGAATTCTAATTTTAATCCATGGTGATCCGATAAGACACAGGTGGTTACTAATATTTTTTTGTAACTGTGGAAGTTTGCTTTGTTACCAAGTATATGGTCAATTTTCGAAAAGGTTCCATGAGCCGCAGAGAAGAAGGTATATTCTTTCCTATTTGGGTGGAATGTTCTATAGATGTCTGTTAAGTCCATTTGGTTCATTACCTCCATTAAGTCTTTCAATTCTCTGTTAGGTTTCTGTCTGATTGACCTGTCCATTGGTGAGAGAGGAGTGTTGAAGTCTCCAACTATTAGTGTGTGTGGTTTGATGGCTGCCTTGAGTTCTAGAAGTGTTTCTTTTACATAAGTGGGAGCTTTTATATTAGGGGCATAGATATTCAGGATTGAGACTTCATTCTGATGGATTTTTCCTGTTATGAGTATAAAGTGTCCCTTTCCGTCTCTTCTGATTGATTTTAGTTTGAAGTCAACTTTGTCGGAAATTAGTATGGCCACACCCGCTTGTTTCTTAGGGCCATTTGCTTGATAAACCTTTTCCCAACCCTTTACTCTGAGTAGGTGTCTGTCTTTGTGGTTGAGGTGTGTTTCTTGTAAACAGCAAAATGTTGGATTCTGCTTTTGTATCCAGTCTCTTAGCCTGTGCCTTTTTATAGGTGAATTGAGTCCATTGATATTAAGTGATATTAATGACCAGTGGTTGTTAACTTCAGTCATTTTTAGTTGTAGAGTTTGTGTGTTTCCCTTCTTCTAGTTGTGCTGGTGGAGGGTCGCTAGATGCCTGAGTTATTGTGGGCGTTGTTGGACTCCGTGGTTTGTGATTTTCCTTCTATTACTTTCTGCAAGGCTGGATTTGTGGCTGTGTTTTGTTTAAATCTGTTTTTGTCCTGGAATATCTTGTTTTCTCCATCAATGGTGAATGCAAGCTTTGCTGGGTATAATAGTCTTGGCTTGCATCCATGTTCCCTTAGTGTCTGTAGCACATCTATCCAAGCTCTTCTGGCTTTCATGGTTTCCATTGAGAAATCAGGTGTAATTCTGATAGGTTTCCCTTTATATGTTACTTGACCTTTTTCCTTTGCAGCTCTTAATATCTGTTCTTTATTCTGTATGTTTTGTGTTTTGATTATTATATGGCGTGGGGATGCTTTCTTTTGATCCAGTCTATTTGGTGTTCTGTAGGCTTCTTGTACCTTCATAGGAACATCCTTCTTTAGGTTGGGGAAGTTTTCTTCTATAATTTTGTTGAATATGTTTTCTGGGCCTTTGAGTTGTAATTCTTCTCCTTCTTCTACCCCAATTATTCTTAGGTTTGGTCTTTTCATGGTGTCCCTGATTTCCTGGATGTTTTGTGTTAAGAATTTGTTAGATTTGTATAGTTCTTTAATCTGTGAGTTTATTTCCTCTATAGTATCTTCAGAGTCTGAGATTCTTTCTTCCATCTCTTGTATTCGGTTGGAAATACTTGTCTCTGAAGTTTCTGTTCGTTTACTCGGAGTTTCCATTTCCAGTCGTCCCTCAGATTGTGTTTTCTTCAATACCTCCATTTCATTTATCAGGTCTTGTACTGTTTCCCTTACCTGTTTGATTGCTTTTTCTTGTTTTTCTTGTTTTTCTTGGGTATCTTTGAGAGATTTATTTATTTCGTCTACCTTTTTGTTTGTCAACTCCATTTCTTTATGGCAGCTTTTTACCTCCTGTTTAAGGTCCTCTATTATTTTCATAAAGTACTGTTTAAGGTCAGTTCCTTCTATATCTTCTGGGGTAGGGTGTTCAATTCTTGTTGTTTCGGGATGTCTGGCTTGTGGTGATGTCATGTTGCCTTTCATGTTGTTGGAGGAGCTCCTGCATTGGCGCCTGCCCATCTCTTCCTTCAAAAGGAGCCCGGAGGCGTTTGGCGTCCTAGACCAATCTTTGCTGTGACTGAAACTGGTTGGATCTCCCCAGTGCCAGAGGAGGACCTATTCCTTGTGTCACAATCTGAAGAAGCCCGCACTCCCTTGCAGGAATCCTCAGACCTGCCTGGAGGCCAGAGTCTGACTCCTCTGGGTGGATGGCCTTAGAACAGGAGCAGGACACCTGAGAACACTAGGGAAAGCTTGAGAGACACAGGGAAGCTGAGAAACCGACACAAGCCAGTTCAGATGGAATGTCAGGGCACAGGATCAGGGATTCCAGGCAGCCCAGGGTCGCAGCCCAGACAAAGGGCCAAGGTGGGGGCAGGGCGGGATGGAATACCACACAGCTAACCTCCCAAGAGTCTTATGATGATGTCAGGAGTATGAAGGATTTTGAAACCAATATTGTGTATGTTCTCAAATTTATATATTTATTACAACAATTATTTTAGACTTCATAGAATTACACCATCACATACAAAACAATAAAAACAAAAGTTGTAATAGCTAAATAAAATGTAAGTTCTGCATAAAAGCCTGGTTATTTCTAAATAAGGTATTGAATTATGTATATAGAAATTGACAAGCTTAATATGCATTAGAATTTATATCACAGACTTACTACACTGACCTTGACATTCAGTGGAAATAGACTCACAATTGGAAAATTGAATACCTATGAAATCATTTTCTTAATTTGTATATATAGTCTTACACTATTAGGAAAAATGGTAGGTCTAAGTTTTAACAGATGTGCTTTCCATAGTTAATAGTTTTTTTTTCTTTTAGTCTTAGTCTTTTTTTCCCATCTTTATATGGTTTATTTCTTTTTTATTTTTTATTAAAAATTTCCACCTCTTCCCTTCCCCCACCCTCCATCTCCCCCTCCCCCTCCCTCTTCAGTACAAAGAGCAGTCAGGATTCCCTGCCCTGTGGGAAGTCTAAGGTCCTCCCTGGTCCATCCAGGTCTAGGAAGGTGAGCATCCAAACAGACTAGGCTCCCAAAAAGCCAGTACATGCATAGAATCAAAACCCAGTGCCTTTGTCCTTGGCTTCTCAGTCAGCCCTCATTGTAAGCCCTGTTCAGAGAGTCCGGTTTTATCCCATGGTCCATCAAGTCCCAGTCCAGCTGGCCTTGGTGAGCTCTCATAAGATCAGTCCCACTGTCTCAGTGGGTGGGCACACCCTTGCGGTCCTGACTTCCTTGCTCATGTTCTCCCTCCTTCTGCTCCTTATTTGGACCTTGGGAGCTTAGTTAAGGGTTTCTATTGCTGTAGTTCTGGATGGAATGCTAAATTCACTATGATATTTATTTAATAGCAGATTCCTGCTAATGTTTTAAGCAAATTTAAATCTAAGTTCATGATAGATGTGTTCTTATTTCTTGCCCCACCATGCCATTTCCTTCTCTTACTGCTGACCGTCTGATGATGAAGGAACAGCGTTAGAGCCTTGCAAGATTTTTACACAGGCATTATCAATCTTGCCATGGTTTCCAAACAATATGCAGCCTATTGCAGCTATTTTTACTTAACATACGGGATATAAAGGGCTGGAAGGTAATATCTTAGTTCTCATGTTTTACTCAGAAACGTTAATGATCAGCCGGGCGGTGGTGGCGCACACCTTTAATCCCAGCACTCGGGAGGCAGAGGCAGGCGGATCTCTGTGAGTTCGAGACCAGCCTGGTCTACAAGAGCTAGTTCCAGGACAGGCTCCAAAGCCACAGAGAAACCCTGTCTCGAAAAACCAAAAAAAAAAAAAAAAAAAAAAAGAAACGTTAATGACATTGACGTTAAAATAACAAAGTGGAAATACTCATTCTCTATGCTAGTAAACAGCACACTTTTTTAAATTTTGTAATATTTTGAAGATCCACTTATATTTACTTCCCTTCCCTGTCTCTATTATCAAGAAGTATTTTTCCTCAGAATTAAGTAGTTTCAGTACAAACCCATTAAGTTCTTGCCTGATAGTCTGGTCTTATCTGTCAGAACACTATCATGATATCTTCAGAACTGTGAAGTGATCATTTGGGATGAGTTTTGGTCCAGAGTTCAAGCTCTTAATAACTTCCCATATCTGTCCCTACAGTGAGTGAGATTAGGGATGTTGAACATGTGTGTCAGAGTTACTTCATGTTCAGTCACTTTGATATTAAGGTGTTTTTAGTTGTGCTAAGTATGTATTTATATGTTTTTCTTCACATTCTTCGGTGGAGTGAGAAATGGATGAAGTGGAGGATGTGAAATAGTTGGAGAGTCCTGTCCTCAGGCCTTTCTTTCTTTACAATTGACTTAATGTTTGTTTGGAAAACAAATTAGAACATGGAACCGAAGTATATGTGTTTATTCCTTATATTCTATATTCCTTAGAAGGAAGATTGGTAATCTTTTAAATGACATTAAAGGAAAATAAAAATAGAAATAAAATAAATGTTTAAAATGTCTCAAATTTTGCAATAATATCCTCCTAAAATAAATCCTTTAGTATTTTTGTACTTCATCTGTGCTTAACACCTGTTTGTCTAAAAATGTTCTTCATCTATTTGCAGAATGGTAAGTTGGAAGCACTTTTTAAAGCACTTCACACATATTACTTTATTGTCTGCTAATTTGTTTGGATAAAAGTATCCTTTCATCCTTTATATTTGTGCCAATGTATACAATATGTGCTTTCTCTATCTAAACTTTTTATATTTATTAGTCTTCTCAAGCAATTTAAATTTGACATGCCTTGGAGATGGTTTCTTTATGTCAAAAATTTAATTCATTTACCTTATCAATATGTATCTAATTTACACAAATTTAGTGTACATTATATTTATGATAATGCTGTAGGCTGTTGAAGAGTTGAAAGTAAATTGAATTTTATAGCAAAATCATATAATAGAGTCAGTGGATTTTTCATTAACTCCATTCTTGGCTACGTGACCTACTAGCTAGACTTCATAAAGGAAAATGGTGTTTCTTCCTCATTAAGGTCTTTATTCGCAGAATGTTTTTTGATCTTCCACATTACCTTATTTGTTATCATTTATTAAAATATTTGATTGTTGGTCAGTATATTCATTCGTTGTAGAGTTTTAGTGTGGCAAGCCCTAAATTGTATAATTGTGAAATCAGAGCAGAAAAAATAAACAAAGAACTTAAGTTCACATTAAACATGGAAAACAAACAAGAAAGTACTCTGCATCCAATAGATCCTGTGTTCAAATTGTCTTCCAGAGACTATGAATAGTTACATTAGATACGTAAGTAGTAATATCAGAAGAATAGCTACCATTAGATAAAAAGATTAGAAAATGCTTCTGGTACAGTACCATTTGAGAGGGGAAGAAAGGCATGAGAGCTAACCAGTGGATGGTTCAAGCAATGATGTTGTGTCAAAAGAGAGGCTTGTTTTTGGAATAGTGGGAATTGGAGCATGTTTTTGTTTTAAAGCACCCTGTCACTTAGCAAGCATCATTGACTAAATAAAGTATGTACCAGTGTACCCATACCTCTACACCAAAATGCTAAATTAACTCATAACTCAGAACATTCACAAACAAAATCACACTGAAGAATTGCAATATTTGGTTTGAATAATATTTCAAAAGGAGCCCAAGATATTTTCAATGAAAGATGAATATAGAAAAAAGCACCAAAATAAATTGCAAAAATAATTCTAAAATGAGTATAATAACAATAAAATGTTGCTCAGAATCCTGTTTATTAAATAAATTTTCTATATAAATATTGTTACTGTCTCACTGTTTCTATGGGTACATCTAGCTGTAAAACTTACATGCCTTACCTATGGCATGTAGCTTAATGCCTCCATGAAATGCTTTGAATTTTTAGAATGAGCCAACAATCTATTCTCCATTTCTTTTTGATATTGACAGTACAGTGTGAGGGATTTTATCCTTTTTTTCTTTTGGTAAAATGGAAAATTATAAATGTTACTCCATTGAAAAATAACAGAACCATCCAAACATGACTAACTAATCTTTAGTCATTATGAATATCTCATTAATATTCCTTTAAACTAACTTATATAACTAAGTTAATAAAAATGTAAGTATTCAATATGTTAATGTAAACATTGCATGCTATTGATATTTCAAGAAACAGAATTCTTATAAGAACCAACAATTTCAAATGAAATTTATATTATCTCATTACTGTCTTCATGGGATAGGTATGACAGGCATTAAATATTAATTGCACAAACTATTGCTCATATATGTGATTAATATTTCACAGCAATGAAATGGTTGTCTTCCACTAAATTAAGACTTTTCAATTAGTCTTGTTATACATGATGTGACCAAACTTAATTTTCGATGTTTTGCACTGTAAAAGATAAAACTTAGAATAACATATGCAATAAACAAGTTTTCACCACAAAATATAATTCCAGCTCCATACTTTAATTTTTAAACTTATACATTGTGCTATTTCCAGCCGTAAGTCTGGACCTTAGTTAAGGTTACTTAAGAGTGCTATCAGCATGTCTAACATAATGGCTCAGTTTTGTCTAACTTCTAAGATTTTGGCATGATTTGATTACTCATTCTAATATTTCAACCACAGTAGGCATATGGGAACTCTCCTATGACTTTTCAGGGGAATCATCTGCATATGTAATCTTGTAGTATAATTTAGTACATTATTAAACATAATTTCTTACTTTAGAAGTGAGTAAGCGTAAGTACAAGTTTAGAGTTTTTCATGAGCAAAAGCTGATGCAGAATTCTGACAAGACAACATATCTGTATTATTTTTCATGCATAGGTTGACAAAGTTTCTTAAAATTAAAAATAAATGCATAAGCATGTTGACAGTGCATATAATTTGAAGGATTTTGAGGCCTTCGATGTTACTGGCATTCTTGCACTGAAATTTGCTCTTGACATGTTTTAAGCTTACTTGTACTTATGGAAATCATTAATTTTAATGCCTAAATCAAATATTTGATTGGATGCCTCTGCAACAAAAATGCAAGATGAAAAATGTTACATTACTACATGATTGTTATTCCACAATAATAATGTAAAACACTGAATGGCTCAGGGAAACACAATGAGGACACTTTCTTTATCTCAGAGCTACCGAACAATCTCTCACTTTAGTACAAAATGCCATATTAAGATCTGAGATGTGTAATTGGAGTACTACACAGCAGAAAAAAAACCACATCTTGAATTTTGTAGGCAAATGGATGGAGCTAGAAAACATCATTCTGAGTGATGTTACCTGAACCCAGAAAGACAATTATCACATGTACTCACTAATAAGTGGTTTTTAAACGTAAAGCAAAGAAAGCCAGCCCACAAATCACAATCCCTGAGAACCTAGACAACAATGAAGACCCTAAGAGAGACATGCATAGATCTCATCTACATGAGTAGTAAAAAAGACAAGATCTCCTGAGTAAATTGGGAGCAATGGGACCTTGGAGAAGGGTTGAAGGGGAGGGGAGAAGCAGGGAGGGGAGCAAAGAAAAATGTATATCTCAATAAAAATCAATAAAAAAGAACAACAAAAAAGATCTGAGATGATTGGACTTTTTCATTTTCTTTATTTCCCTTTATGATAAAACATGTGAGTTAAACAATGTGAAAGGCCATTTATTAACTCTTGGTAATAAATATTAATCTACTTAAACTTATACTGTTTGAAAAATTTTAATATTAGGAATATTCAACAACATTCTATTTACATAAGACTAAGAGAAGTTATATTAAGCAGAATATCATGTTCTAACATATATAAACACTGATATTAATAGTAATATAGTGATTATTTAACATAACAAAAGCCTTCCTGATGTTAGAGTATCAAGGGGCAAAGGCCATTTTTTCACTGTGTCTCTTAAGTGGCAACAGTGTAAAGTTCTCATGGTTTGGGGAATCTGAGGACACTAGCAGTATCTTGCATCTTAATTGACTCAAGTCTTGCTTCTTTCTTGGGAATTATTAAAGTAACATTGTTACTCGTGGTCAGTACTCTTGCACTTGACTTTAACTGTGCAGCTCCTTACGGCTTTGTTTGGTTGATGTAATCACTTCTAAACTGCTGGAGGTCTTCTACTAGTCATGCTTCAATGTGCATCACAAAACACAATGTCCTGAAAAGCATTTGAACAACACATAGAAACAGAAACTATTCTTTCAAAAGCTTAGTTGGTGGATGTGAGCACTACCCAGTGCATAAGAGCTCTTAGGTACTAGGTTTTTGCATAGGACCTAAGTTCTGTTCCCAGTGCTCCCATTACGCATACACTGAGACATACACATATACATCGTTAGAAAATCACCTTTAAGAAATACCTGTGTGACATTGTTGCATAAAGCAAGGGTGATGTTCCAAAAGCCTGTGCTGTCAAGGAATGAAGAAGCATACAGGCAACGTATTGTATCATGTGATGTTTACACAATTTATTTTGAGCACTGTGTCAGTTAAACGTTTCTTACCATGTTTTCTCATCAGAATCCTGCTTTTGTTTATATCTAACTTAGCTATGTTGAAAAGGAGGAAAAAATGTTTGGATATAAATCCTTAATGTTACCTTTATATATTGCATATTTATGATCAGTAGCAGAGGGAGATGTTTAGCTATGGATGTAACTGAATCCACAAACTTGCCCCCCAGAATCATATGAAGAAATCCATTGGAGTTTGGAAAATGACTTCAAAGAGATGACATGCAAGCCCTCCCACAGACTTCCTTCTGGGTTTTCATAGCTGATATTTACTTCCAGGTATCAAAATACAGTAGTTTCCAAAGGAGGATCCAGAAATGGTATCATTACCAGAAAGGCAAATGCTAACTTAGAAAACATGTTTGTATTTTGCAACACTGTGCTTTTTTCTCAATTCATCAATTCTATCATTTACTATTTTATTCTGATTTATTTTCACATCTAAATAGAGTAATATTGAAAAAACTCACATGTCATTGAAATGATTTACAGCAATCACTGTATGAAAGGTGTTCTGATGAGTGACGGCCTCTTAGGAATACACACGCACACAAACATTTATAACGTACATACATGTATAATGTACATACATGTCAATAAACACATGTGAATTCACATGTCTA
This sequence comes from Arvicola amphibius, assembly GCF_903992535.2. NCBI lineage: Eukaryota > Metazoa > Chordata > Mammalia > Rodentia > Cricetidae > Arvicola > Arvicola amphibius. Next base: position 90,643,827 of record NC_052051.1, read on the forward strand.
CAACTCCATCTGTCACTACAGGCCAGTACAGTGATGATGATCCAATTAAATATCTAGATGTAAACTTCATTAATCATAATCTCATACAAATTTGATTTCCTATTACATTAGCATTGTTAATACAACCTTGCCAATCCACAGTACTGTGTAATAATTGCATCCTTATTTTATTGCCTATGAAACACAGGATCAAATAAATTATTTATATGTAATTGCATTATCTCCCTAAATAGGCTGCAAATTATTTGAAGGTAATAAACAACATTTCTTACATTGTTTGTTAGGTTTTCCCCTTCATATTATTATTATATAACGTCCTTCTGGGGACATAAAGAGAATACTTATTTTCCAGAGAATAAGGCAAGTAAAGATTAATTTGAGCCTCACTGATTTTGCATCTCTATGCTTGGAATTGATGAGAGTATTGCATTTAATGTGTGAGTTTTTTGTTTTCTTGTTTGTTTGGTTGTTTTTTGTTTTGTTTGTTTGTTTTTTCTTTTTTTCTTTTTCTTTTTTTGTCAATCTGCCACAACATAGAGTGACCTGGAAAGGGTGAAACTCAATGGAGAAATTTCACAATTAATTCTTTCAGTAGCCGTGAATATGAGAGATTTTCTTGATTGATGTTTGCTGGGGGAGTATTCAGATCACTGTGGGCATGGTCATTCCAAAGATTGTTGGCCTCGGTTATGGAAGAAAGTTAGCTGAGCATGAACCAGTTAACCAGCCAGTAGGCCACATTTGCTGTTTTTTGCTGAAGTTCCTACATGGGTTACTGCCTTGACTTTCTTCAAAGACAAACTGTAGCCCCTAAGATGAAATAAATCACTGCATTAAGTTGCTTTCAGTCAGTGAATTTTATCTGAGTAACAGAGAAATAAACTCGTACATTCTGTTAGCATTAACTAAGTATGTAAGTCATATTATAAAAATAAGAAATCTGTCAAGAAATTTCTCTCAAAATTATAAACTAGCCAGTTCAGTATGCAGTGTGTATCAGTTAATTGTAGATTCAGTACCCCTTTGCACGTATCAACATATTGAAATCAAACTGAATTAAATAGTATGAATTCTATTGAAAGAATAACGTATCTGTGTCTCATGGCAGAGGCATGTCTATAAGACTATAATAGACAATAAAAATGATTTTTGGAACATTATTATTTAATGAGAGTATATTTATAATAGAGAAACCCTGTAATAAAAACAAACAAAAAGAGAAATATTTACATAGCTTTTTGATCCTTTCTACCACCTCTTATAGTATCAAGGTAGGAAAACAGGAAAATTGGATCTTCAAAATGTGCTCTATGACCCAGGGCCCTATGAACAGTTTGGGCTTCACAGGACACTCTAAATTTAAGTACGGTTCCTGACTATTTGAAGGTTGCATAATCAGTTTGTCCAGACTCCGTCATTGAAATGGTCATTACCAAGCAGCTGGCATAGAGAACTAAGAGAAGCACATAGCACCCTTTCACAGATTTTCTCACTATCTTTCTGCAAACATGATTAAAGGCCAAATATCAAAACAGGTTAAAATTGCAACAACATTTATTAACATAGTTGACAACAATAACACGATGAAAAGAATCATGATCTTCTCATATCTAGACCCTATGCACTCAATGAATAACTCTCCAAAATCAAAACTTTACTGGAGGTGAAAAAAAAAGAGGTCCTGGATCTCAAAAGAGAATCTGCTACTACCACTCTTCTAGACCAACATAACTCCTATGTTCTACATATCTTCTATATATCCACAGACAACTGTAGCTTTTGCCACATATGAAAACAAAACAAAGCAAAAATTTACAGAAAATAGAGACCATTAGAGAAAACACAATGAGATACACTAAAGGGACTAACTTCAGTTGAAGCATCCATATCCCATCTCCTGCTTTTATAGCATAGAGGAACATCACAGAAGAGGGGCCAGAAAGACTGCAAAAGAGTACCAGGATATTTGCTTTGAATTCATAGAATTGGATGAATAAAGATAAGAACTAGAGGAAACAAGCGATAACTGAGGAAAGGGAATTAACCTATCTGGAATGAGCCCTCCAAGTGGTTATCAAATACTGAAACAATACTTACACAAATAACAAAACTAACTCAACAGGTTGTATTTGTATCTTTATGTATTTGTTCATATATCGACATATGTATATGACAGTAATATTCAAAGAAAAAAGGCCATCAATTTGAGAATGAGAGGGTGGCATTGAAAGACTTTGAAGGAAGGGACTTCAGAAGGAAAAGGGAGAAAATAGAAGGGAGAGAAAGTGATGCAATTATGTTTCAAATAGAAACCTTATTTTGAAATGCGAATTTTGACAGAGAACTTATTTAACTGAAGTAGTCGTGTTGAAAAAAAAAATTTATCTGAAAATATATTTTAGCAAGTAGCTGAGATTCTAGTTAGGAGGTAATTGTCTTGTTCTCTCATGACTATGGATAAGGGGTAATAAACAATGGGCACCCATTTCTGAAGCTTTCTTAAGTACATACAGCATGATCCCTGAAAAGTAGCTTAAACTTGCCATCAATACTTATCCTCATACTAAGCACATGCATAAAACACATCAGCAAAACTAAACTGAGGCTCAAAGTAATAATCTGAACAGCTTCTACTGTGATAGTGTAAGAAAATATTAGATCCAGACTTGCTAATGACAGAAGAGAGCACTTCAGTTTTAGAATCTGAACCCAAACCACACTTTCTATGCTTTAAAGCTGTTTCTGGATAATTATTACTATAAATTATTATTATTACTTACATTTTCAAGTTTACTAGAGACTCCTGTGAGGCAATTATTCTACTTGAAATCTGACTGGCAGATCTATGAAAATAATTATGAAATATTTATTATTTAATTTTATAACCACTTTGAGTTTTTCACTTGTAATAATAGTAATTATTATTAATAATCTATATGGCATAAGAGGGAAAATTAAATTGAATCTAAGCTTCATAAAGTTATATAATTTCAGTGTTTAACAGACCAATCATTCATCCTCTACTATGTATAAAGCATTTTGGCAGCAATAGCAGGAGATATGTTTGATATGGGCATTTTCCCTGTTCTGAATAAAATATTCATGTAGCAATAACTATAATCATAGAATAAGAAGCATATATATTATATTTATGATGTAAACATTATGGATACATCAAAATCTCACTACTTGACTGTTAAAAGCACATAAACCACAGTCCAAAACCAGAAGTAAGTTTGTATTTTAATTCTTTGCTGTAGGAAATTAGAAATACATGTGTCTTTTCCATATATAAGTTCATATGTTACTTTTACATATAAATACATGTATATTCATATTTCCTATTTATATGTATAATATTAGTAGCAATACTAATGCCATAATGAATAGCATACTTACACACACATAGAAACATGCATATATAGAGACACATAAGACACAAGGCAGTATCACTTGGGTGTATCCAGGCAATTTGAGGAAGTAAATGAAGAGGTAGTTCACCAGCAGGGAGATGGGAAGAATACATGCTAAGCATTTCAGCTTCAACACATGTTAAACTCCTTATGAATACACATAGAAGTAGTTAAGTACTCATTCTGGTAGGGAATTCAAGCCCTTGACAAAGCACATGACAGTAGCTTTCAGACCCAGTTTTAACTCATAGGAATCTAGCTGAATACACTACCAACCTACTTCTTTCGTCATTTGTTTGTCTTGTTTTCTGTGACAGAGCTAGAACCTCAATATCAGAGTTGTATTGCTTCTCTACTGTCTGTAGAGATCAGAAGTTATTTTCTCATTACAAACACTAAGGTTTACAGGATTTTTTGGTTTTTGTTTGGTTTTGTTTTTCTAAGAAAATGGGGATAGGAAGTCAATTCAGCAGTATCAATGGCCAATAATATTTTTTTATTATCGCTTTGTAATTTTGCTATGTCTTCTCTACACAAAAAAAATTCACTAAAGTCTTGCATTTTGTCCAGCAACCATGCACAAAAATACAAGTAATTTCAGGCCTGTTCTCAACATCAGAGAAGCTTCACCCAGCGACTGATAGGAGCAGATGCAGAGACCCTCAACCAAATATTAGGCAGAGTTCAGGCAACCCCACGGAAGAAGGGTTGGGAAGATTGTAGGAACCAGGAGAACATGGCCCACACAATGAATTAAGCAGGGCTGATAGGGGCTAACAAAGACTGAAGTAACCATCACAGAGCCTGTATGGGCCTTAGGTAGGTCCTCTGTAAATAGGCTATGGTTGTGTGATGGTGTTCTTCTAAGTGAAGAAGAGGTGTTTGACACTTTCACCTGCTCTTAGGACCCCTTTCCTCTTACTGGGTTGCCTCATCCAGCCTTGATATGGGATTTGAGTCTAATCTTATTGTAACTTGTTATGCCATTTTCTGCTAATAAGCTGGAAGGCATAATTTGTTCTGAAGGGAAATGGAGAAAAGGTGGATCTGAGAGAAAGGGAAAATGGGGTGGGTAGGAGTAGAGGAAGGGGAAACTGCAGTCAGGATACAGTGTACGAGAGAAGAATAATAAAGGAAACAACTGGGAAACTTCTACTACAGTACCTATCAATGTCTTGATGTCCACAGCTTACTGCACAGTAACAACTTTTCAAGGCGAAGGGCTATTTTATACTTTGGAAATACAATACACTAAACTTGCAAAAGTAATTTAAAGGCTAAGTCATATGTGCATTAATATAAATATTTTGCTTAAAGAAATTCAATAGAATTTAAATAACTTAATATCATAATGGAATTGCCTATAACCAAAGCAGTAGTGCTCAAATTATCATCATTCAGTTTTGGTAGATGTCATATACACACGGATTATATAAATATTTTATTCATCCGGAAGAATATGTGATCAAGCCACCCCTGACTAGCTGTCATGCTTATCACTTTGTGGGAAAGCATAGCTGTGCTCTATAAATTTGTTATGTGGGAACTGCTCTGATCGGCTAAGAATAGCTACAAACTGAAGTTAAGGAAAACTATAAATTCAAATGCTACCTTTCTAATGATGAAATAATTCTGTCAGACTTTACTCAAGGTGACAGGCTGATAGACACACCTGAAGGAGATACTCATTGATTATAACAACAAATTCAAAACGTTGGTGGAAATAGACATATACTATAAGTTTGTAAACAAACAGTGTTCAGTGAGTCTTGGCTATGCATTCCTACCAACATACACAGATGTTTGTTTAATGTTAATTCATGTTTCTAAACATACACTGGACCATGAATATCTAGCAGAAATTACCATTATTTTTACATTAGAAATTGTTTGCAGACAAAACAATGTTATTTAAAAACAATAAATTCTACTCTTTTTTTAAGACACTTAAGTGGAATTGAAAATATTTAATTCCAAAATAAATTCCATGGACATTGGGAATATTTAAATATCCAGAATCCAGCATTGTAAAATTTATAATGCCTGTTATATAATCTAAGATTAAGAGATATAAAAAATAAAAACATTATAATCAAATAAAAGAAAAAAGCTAATAACAATGCAAAATGAGATATGGCATAGATTCTAAAATAAACAAAAAAGTTCTTGAGTGATTGAGAGCCTTCTACTTTTCTTTTTTTTGGTATTTCGAGACAGGGTTTCTCTGCAGTTTTAGAGCCTGTCCTGGAGCTAGCTCTTGTAGACCAGGCTGGTCTCGAACTCACAGATATCCATCTGCCTCTGCCTCCCAAGTGCTGGGATTAAAGGCGTGCGCCACCACCACCTGGCAGAGCCTTCTACTTTTCAAGAGGAGGTAGCATTGGTTTCTAGCACCCATATTTATTGGCTCATAATCCTGTAATATTGTTTTCTGGCTCCCCTGAGCAGAGCATATGTGTATATTAGAATCTATATTAGAATCAAACACATCCCCCCCCACACGAATAAAAATAAACTATCCTTTAAATAAAGCAGATGGTCCCTTTAAGCATTTGTCAAATTGTGATTCTTGTCCATGTATAATTGAGTTCCATATGCTAAACAATAGATAAATGAACATAAATGGTATGAATTCATGACAGAGGCATAATGGGTGGTTTCTATGAAGTTGAAGGGGTAAATGAAGTGTGGATATGCTAATATTCATTGGACCCCTGTATAAAATTTTCAAATAGTAAATTAAAGTATATTTAATAAAAATAGAAAGAGGTCACATTTCAATTATTGATCAATATAAAATCTGAGAAAGTGCTGACTATTCTCTTTATCATGTGGTAATGTTATTCAAACAGAAACTATCTTATCTATAAAAATAACCTCAGTAGTCTAAATACCATGTGAACTTGATTTCACTTTTACTAAATTATAAAATTACATGTATCTATACTAAAAATTATCTTAAAGTCTTTCTGTCTATATGTGTAGTGGTACACGAGCATGAACTTGGTTAAATGTGTGCAGTGCATGTAGTTGCAGAAGAATTTCAAACATCCTTGTTGGACATCTACCTTATTTATTGAGTCGGGTACTACCTTAGTGTTCTATTGCTGCGAGAAAACACCATGACAGAGGACACTTATAAAAGGAAGTATTGGTATTTGATTACAATTTTAGAGGGTTAGTCCATGATCATCATGGTGGGAAGCATGACAGTAGGGAGGCAGGCATGGTGCTAGAGAAGTAGCTGAGAGCTCACATCTTCTCTGCAAGTTGCAGGCTGAGGGAGAGAGAGACTGGTCTAGCACGGCATTAGAAACACTAAGACACACCTAAAGAGACTTATTTCCTCCCACAGGACAATACCTCCTTGCCCTTTCCAAAGAGTTCCACTAATTGGACACCTAGGATTCAAATATATAATCCTATAGAGGTCATCTTCATTCAATACTTCATATTCTATTCCCTGGAACCCATAGGGTGTGGTCAACCTAACTCAAAAGTCCCCATAGTCTTTCACAGCTAAATACTGGTTAAAATTTCCAAGTCCGAAGAGTCTTCCAACACACAGTGGTACATAATATGAAATCATTGCAACAAGGACAAAAAGTAGCATAGTGAGGACAGGTCAGGCCAAAGAAAAACCAGCAGAGCAAACTCCAAGTCCCACAATTCCATGTCTCGGTTAAAGGTTATATTTGATGGCTCTTCTCTTCAAGCTTTGCTGACTGCAAAACACTTCTCTCTCTTGAGCTAGTTCTACACCCTATTACAAGTTCTCTAGGCAGGTATCCCAGGACCCAGGTAGCTCCAGCATATTGCAGTCTGCAAAAATCCTGGGACTTCACTTACACAGATTCATGCAATGGCCTCCCCCAGCCTTTATGCAGAGAATCCCCTGCTACAAACCTGGCTTCAGTGGCTTTCATTAACCTAGGAGGGAGATTATAAATCTGCTTTACTCAAGTATCCACAAAACCAGAACCATGTGAGCAAGGATGTCAAGTTCTTTTACATACTGGGACCAGAACCTCGTCCCTTCCAGGAGTAAGATTTACATAAACTTTCCTTTGTTGTTTGCTTTAGTTTGTTGATTCCTTTCAATTCATTTTCAGAAATAGAAAGCTTGGCTACGTGTGATCTTTCTCTGGGTATACTTTACTCCATTTTGAATCTTGCCTTTCTTTAAACTTTGCATTTCTTGTAGCTCAATTGGCTTCACTACAATCCCTGTTTCTCCTTATTATCAACTTGTACATGGTATATTTCTCTCTGTCCTGATTGTTCTTTTTCACTGTAGATCTGCATAAGAGTGTTCACCATCCTGAAACCTCCTCTCACTATGACATTTATCCCTAACTCTCCAATTTATCCTCAAATGGGAAAAAAGCAGCTATATTTTTGACAAAATATCATGAGTATTCTTTAGCCCATTCTTTAACATTCACCGCCCACCCATGAAACCTCCGGATGGGTTCCTAAACTCCAAGTCAGTCTCGGCACTACTGTCTTTCAAGTTCCTCTTAGGATGACCCATAAAGCACTCAACTGCTTTCCAGTCCACTGACCTGAATTCTCCTGTAGTTCTTCAACAACAAGCATGGCTAGGCCTATCACAGCAATATAGCAGTCCCTGGTACCAGATTCTTAGTCAGTGTTATATTGCTGGGAGGATACACCATAACCAAGGCAATGTATAAAGGGAAGCATTAATTGGGGCCTCACTTACAGAATCAAAGGCTTAGTCCATGCTCATCATGTCAGAGATGTCAGAGGCAGGCTGTCTTGGTACTGGAGCAATCACAGACATGTCACATCTGGCAGGCAGAAAATGAAATAGGGCATGACATACGTTTCTGAAACCTCAAGGCCTATCCTCATGACACACTTCCTCTAACAAAGCCACACTTTTACCCACAAGACCACATTTCCTTATCCTTCCCAAACTGTAGCTACTAAAAGCATCCAAACTTATGTATGAGCCATTTTCATTCAAACCATCTCATTAGTCCACTGGGGCTACTTTGTTCAAAGTACCAAAACATGTCTCATAGAATATGGAGTTAACTGTGCAGAAATCTTCAGGGATCCTCTGGATTTTACCTCCCCAACACTGGCAACACTGGATAGTGTGCACCCCATGACCAGCTTTTGTAGATGTAGGGATCCAAGTTCAGGTTTTGATGCTTGAATGGTGAGTACTTTATTGACTGCACTGCCTCTCCCAGCCCTAAGGCTGGTTGTTATTTTCCCTCTAACCCTCTCAGCTCTCCATTAATTTTGCAGTTTACCATGTAGTAAAACTAAGCTTCAGTTAGTTCAACTAACACAGATATAGACTGGGATGCTGTCCTATTAGTTCTAAATAATCTGAGAACAAAATATTGGTGAAAAAAGAGGAATTTCATTCAACCCAAATTGCCCATGAGTTCATAGAATATAACTTAGACTATGAAAGGGATGCCATATAATTAATCATTATTAAAATGAAAATGCAGCTTTATTTTTAAATATTTTATTAATAATGCAAAATTCAACAAAAAGAGACAATGTAAAAACAAAAAATAATAGTTTAAATTAGAAATTTAATTGACTTTGATTCCCCTGGTAGTATCAAAAGTTCTTAGGAAATCTTGATTTGATATCTATAAATTATACGTGTACATAAAAGAGCTTTTCTTTTAGGAGACATGTAATTTTAAATATACACTGTATTTATGTGAGTGCTTGTGCATAATGAATTAAATTGGAATGCTATTACCTGTAAAAGTAGGACCTGTCATCTCCAAGACTCAAATAAAACCCACATGCAAACTATTTAATTGAAAAAGAAAACGGCAGCAGCATGGTGCTTCCTGCATTTCCTTCATGTGAGAGAAGCTGTCAGAGAGCAAGGGAAGGTTTTAGTAACACAGCATTTAATGATTTTAAAACAAATGCAAGCCCCGTGTGTATTTATGTCACATGTGCTTACGGTACAGAGAGATAAGAGTGGCTCTAGCTGTCAGTAAGGAACAATAAAAATGAAAATGTAAGAGCACTCAGAGCTCTGTGTGTAGATTTGGTGACAGCAATCATACATCGTTGTGGTTTCCAAACTTCATTATAATCTGCTCTCAACCATTTTCGCCAATCAAGTAGTTCATGGGAAAAAAAAAAAAAAACACAAATGAATGTAGTAGATGCATTAGGAGCACTATACTAACACTGAAGCAACTTGGTGCTGGGATTGGTTATGAGAAAAATTTAAATTCAAGTCCATCTGGAGATACAGGCAGCTTTCAGGGCCAGATTGAGCAGTTTAATGAGACCCTGTCTCCAAATGAAAGCAAAAAGAAAAATTTGATACAACTCAGTGGTAGAGCATTTGCCTACCCGTGAATAAGGCTCTACACTCAATTCCTACTATTTAAACCTTTTCAGAGCATTCTCTCCTAAATTCAAGAAAAGAAACTTTGCTTTAAATATTAATTAATTGTCGTTATAGAAAACGAGTTATCTTTATTTATACTGTACACCTTTTTAAAATTTATTTTATTTTATGAATATTTGGTAAGCCTGTATGTATATGCACTCTGTGCTTGTCCGCTATAATGGAAGACCAGGCAGTGTGTTGAATTCTCATTCAAAGGCAGGGAGGGGAGCAGAGAAAAATGTAGAGCTCAATAAAAATCAAGAAAAAAAAGAATTCGAGTTACAGATAGTTGTGAGTCAAATTCTTTGCCTGATCATGAATGTGATAGGAGAATGACCCAAACTGCTGATACTGCAGGTTCCCTAGACTGTCACCTGTAACTGTAAAGGAAAATACACCTTACTCCCTTAGCTTTCTTTTGACGGGATATTTTATCACAAGCACAAAAGATATTAGGACAGTCCTCAGTCTCATTGTCTCTTTTTAGATTTTGTAGATTGAATTATTTCCAAAGAGCAAAGACAGGCTGAAATTTATTTAATATTTAAAAAGAAGTCTTTGTAGATGTAATGAACTTAAGGCAAAATTATAGCATGGGCCTTAACTCACCCTATAAAACATTATTTGAATAGTTATAAAAAGAGGAGAATATGGACACAGAAACAAAATAGCAAAGTAACAGTGAATAGAAACACACTAATCCATGCCATGTACTCCAAACAATTTATACCTTCTACCAAAAGCAAGAATTAGTGAGGAAATATTGTCCTTATTTTTCTTGCAGGATACAGGTAGAGCTGGTTGTTGACATTTTTAAATAATGTATAATTTTAGAATTTTAATAAAATTATAATTACATCACTTTTCTTCTTTCCCTTTCCTCCCTCCAATTTCGATTATTTATCCCACTCTTTTCTTTGATAATTATTGTTATTTTTATACTCAAATATACAAGTATAGCACATTACATCAATTTTTGTTGATGAGTATATAATTTTAGTGCTGGCTAATCTGTGTTGAGAAACCAGTTAGGAGCTCATCCTTTTAGCAGTCAATATTGCCTGTAGTTCTTAGTCTTGGGTGGGGTGCCCTGAGAAGTAAAACCTCTTCTTTAGCATCCCTATTGATATGGATATCTATCTTTTAGAGCTGTGAGGAAGTTTTTGTTTTCATATTTTGGAATTACCCTGCTATAAAACTAACAGGAATTCTGATAACAGATAGTAACTTGTTGTCCTAACCAATTTCTGAGAATACTTAAATGTTTTGGTCTTTGAACATGGATAAAATTTTGGGTTTATTTTCTTGAAGATAGTCCGGAAGTAGCATGGAGTTTGCAGATAACTGCTGTGAGAGCAGAAAGGGCAAAGGTCAGCAGGGCAGACTGTGTCTATCGTGTTAGTGAATAAATCGATATACATAGCTAGAGCTGAGCAGAATACTAGACATATAACTCTCAAAATAGCTGTGATTCTCAGAAGAGAATGAAGAGAACATTATTTGTCCCTGGAAGAAAGAGAATTCTTGCTTGATAGATTGATTGAGATGATAGACAGAATAAGTTCTTTTTGGTGAAAGTTAGGACTTATGGAAACAATGCAGTTATTTAATTGAAGATTTTACCTAAGAAACCTTGCTTTCCTCTGTGACTTTATATTGGAACGTGACAAGAAAAGGAAAAGATTGTCATACAAATCAAAACAATCAAATTGAAAAAAAAAGTGATTTAGAAAGACTGAAGTTTATCCAAAAACCATATTCTGAAAACATGGCAAGTGATGGGTCTGAACAAACTCTTGTCAGGGACATTAGAGATGATTTATATTTCATGTCAATCTACTCTGAAACCAGAAGTAAACACTGATGACTAAGGAAAAATCAGATGAGTGTATTTCCAAGGTGCCTTGTCACCAATTGAATTTCATTAGACATCTTTCAAGGCTTTTTCTGAGAATATTTAGTAGGCAAAGGTAATTTAAGCTTGGATTGAAAATTTCGGAGTTAAATCTGATACCAGAATGGGATAAACATTGAGTAATTTGTGGGATAGTAGACAGAATATCATGGCTTATCATACTCTGCCTAAGATATACACAGAATATTTACAATAACATACAATAGAACAAAATCATCCAACATGAAAGCTACTGAATAATAAAATATCAATTATCACAGGGGAATTTTAGTTAGTTCTTTGAGAATATTTTACATAGATATTGATTATATTCACCACCATCCCTCACCTCATCTCAGAATCCTTTTCTACTTACCTAATTGTGTTCTCTTTATCTCTATGTCTTTCTGCCTCTCTCTGTCTCTCTCTCCTCAACTCATCAAGTCCATATTTTCTGTCCAAATATCCATGAATATATGACTTTCTATGGGAGTGTGACTTATATAGCAGGTCTACAAACCTTTAGGAAAGATTACTCTTATCTTCCCAGGACCTGTCCTTAACCAATAACTACTCTTACCTCCCTGCCTTCTCCCTGCTTGGGTTTGGCTGGTTTGAGTGTACCCAGGTCCTGTGCATGCGGTCCCAGCCACTTAGAATTCATACATGTAATTTTTACTGTGTTCAGTAAGCACTGTAGTCATTGTAATCATTCATCACCTCTGATTCTTGAAGTTAGTCTCTCCACCTCTTTTTCCTTAATGATCTGAGGAAAATAATCTATAATATGAATGACCCATTTAGTGATGAGTATACCACAGTATCTTATTCTCTACAACTTGAAAAATCATGTGTATATGTATCTATGTGATTGCATGTTACATGTCCACTGGTTTCTATCAAGGCTAGAAGACATTTCATTCTAAAGAGCTAAAATAGAAGGAAATTGTGAGCCTTTTGATGCTCATACTGGATGCTGAACTATGCTTATTTACTTTACAGGAATACCTTTGATGAGACCCAAATTTTGAGATTGTTATTCTCCACATGTTTTGGTTTTATACACACACACACACACACACACACACACACACACACACACACACATATATATATATATATATATATATATATATATATATATATATGCTTCCTTTTAAAAACTTAATCATTGGTGTGGTACTAACTAGGCCATGAGGGCAAAACCTTCAAATATCAGGCCTAACTCTCCCAAACAAGTCCCAGAGATCTGAGTTTTTCACCTACATTTAGAGTACAAATTGATCAAATGCAATTCCATGGCACAGGAAATGTGCTTTTAGTGACAACAATCCAATGATGCTCTGGTCCGATCCTGTTTCCAAAATCATGAAAAAAGAGTTGCTGTTTTTTGTAAGGCTGCAGAACTTTCTATGATAAACTGAAGGGCAAATACATAGATTCTGTGTCATATTTTTAATAACTACTATTTATAAACACCTTCTAAAATATTAGAAACAGGGATTTCTACCAAATTGAGTAGGTCAGGACCAAGGGGACAAAGGAATAATTGGATGCTTAGTGCCATACAGTCTTTTCACATGACTTTCTAAATTTCCTACAGAATGTTTCCTGATTTTAGCCAGAAGAAAATCAGACAAATTTATCACACAATTCTTCAGTTAGATAGTGACATAAACAGAGGAGAGCATGCGTACATGACTGTGACAGAGTTTTAATTTCCAGAAGTCAGAGGATATATCATGTATCTCATGTGATGGCACAGTAAGTTGGATGATGCTATTTAACAGAATACAGGTAAGGCAGACTTTCATAGGAATGGAGTACTGGACACAGTATCGGATGAATGCTTTCTCTTTCATCTTCTAGTGGTGTAGACTGTCCTGTATGCAAGCCACATTAACCTTTCTTTTATTGTGTATCACTTAAGACATTATGTTAGGACTTTGGTTTGAGAAATAGTACCAGTTTGAGAGAATGTTTTGTGTAGTATGAGGTTGAAGTCAGTAGAGTAAGGCATTCTTGAGATTTCACAACTCTGACAAGCCAGTGGTGATCAGCAAGTGTTGCTCTTTGCACTTTCAGTGTAATGAGCATACTAACATTTCAGCATTCATTACACACTGAAAACTTCTCCATAATTAGGGATAATTGGCAATACAGAAAATGGAAAGATGAAAATGACTCTACATTCATCTTTGGCAAGCTGCTCTGCCAGTGTGTGCCGGGACAGGAGGGGTGATGAGGATTTCACTCATGTCTGAAGTGGTCAAGGATGTCTTTATTACCGTGAACTCCTCACACTCTGCATTCACAATCTGCCTGCAACATTTTCTTGGACTGTCCACAAAACAGTATATTGGGAATAAAGACCAATCAAATTTGAACTATATTTAATGATATACTGTATCATTTTCTAAGTGTCAAGTCAATTAGCTTTAATTTGTAAAGTTATTTAAATAGCCAAGCCATTTATAACACTCTATCTAAGCTAGAGCTCAATTTCTTGTTATATTTTTGGCAATACTATAATTAAGTTTAACACAATTTCATTTGAGAGATTCATTGTTATTATTGTTCAGAAGTAATCATCAGATTAGCATATATGAGGAGTAACTTTATGTTGATACTGCATTAAAAAGGTATCTCTTTTGTCTCTAAAATGATTACTCTAAAATTATATGGGATTAGAGTCAACTGTATTTAAAGCCATATCAGAATACCTCCCTATGTTATATTCATTTCTGAAAGTTCCATTGTTATTTTAATTTTTAAAAGATTAGTTTAAAAAGATTTATTTTCAAAATAAAATGACCCCTTCTGCAGTCTTTGCTCCATTTGTGAAGCTGTAAATACAAAATTGAGAGTTGTACATTCAGGCAGGCTTGCAAATATGAGTGCTTATTGCACAGTGTACAAATAATAAATTGAGTAGCCATAAATTCAATATCAAAGGCACATAAAGAAATGGATCATTCCTATTTTATTTTTGGTGGACTTATAACAACTGTAAATAAGACATAAAAATGGCCATAAATGCATTTGAAAGTTAAGCAACAATTCTGTGGCCACCTAAGCACTGAGAAGTAGACAAAATTTTAGACTGGAATACAACAGTATTTTCAACAGGTGTTGCTGGCAAAAGTATATTACCTACCTATAAAGAACTAAAATTAGAATCACTATTGTATCTTCTACTGCAATCAATTCCAAACTAATTTAAAAAAATAATATACTGTGAGCCTTGTCAGTTTGGTTGCTCACCTTCCTGGACTTAGGGGGAGCTGGGAGGACCTTGGACTTAACATAGTGAAGGGAACCCTGATGGCTCTTTGGCTTGGAGAGGGGCAGAGTGGGGGTATGGGTGGAAGGGAGGGGAGGGAAGGGGGAGGAGGAGGGGAGGAGATGGAAATTTTTAATAAAAAAATGATAAAAAAATATAAGGGAGCCGGGCGGTGGTGGCGCACGCCTTTAATCCCAGCACTCGGGAGGCAGAGGCAGGCAGATCTCTGAGTTTGAAGCCAGCCTGGTCTACAAGAGCTAGTTCCAGGACAGGCTATAGAAACTACAGGGAAACCCTGTCTCGAAAAACCAAAAAAATAATAATATAAGGATAAATGACTTATCCAATTAGTGTAAAGTATAGTTATGCTCGTTAAGGCTTTGAGATAAGCAGAAATTTTTCTGAACAAAATTTCAATAGCAATTAATCATGAACAAGTCCTGAATATCAACCAAGGGGATGACATGAAAACAACCATTTCTGCATAGCAAAGGAGAGCATCAAGAGTCCATCAAATATGAGGACATTTTTACATACAATAGTTCAGATGAGGGATGGTGTGGGAGGTCCTTCTGTCTATGTGTTGCTTTTATTGGTTAATGAATAAAGAAACTGCCTTGGCCTGTTGATAGGGTAGAACTTAGGTAGGTGGGGAAAACTGAACTAAATGCTGGGAGAAGGCAGGTTGAGAGGGAGAAGCCATGGATCCTCTGCCTGAGACAGATGCTGGAAAAATCACCCAGTAAGCCACTGCCATGTGGCAATACATAGATTAAGAAAAATGGGTTAAATTAATATGTAAGAGTTTTTATTAATATGGTTTCTGTGTGGTTATTTTGGGACTGAGCAGCCAGGAACCAACAAGTGTGCCCTCCTCCTACAGAAGGACTGACATATAGAATTTACAAACAACTGCATAAATTAAATACCAAGGAAATAGAGCTGCCAGCCAGCAAATAAGTTAATGAATATAAAGTTTCAAATAAAAAACATAAAGTAAAAGAGAGAGAGAGAGAGAGAGAGAGAGAGAGAGAGAGAGAGAGAGAGAGAGAGAGAGAAGGAAAGGAGGCAGGTATTCGTTTTAAAAGTGTTCAATATCCCCAGTACTCAGAGAAATATAAACTGAAACACCTTTGAGGTATCATGTCCTAGTCAGAATGGCTATCATCAAGAAAGGATGCAGAAAAAGAGATAGCCTTACTCCTTGTTTGCACAGCTACAAACTAATCCTGCCATTATGCTCATCACTTAGGAAGTTTGGAAAAAAAGAAAGAAACAGACCTGCTAATGATGCCACTATTCCACTCCTGAGTATGTACCAAAAAAACTACTTATCCTATCACAAAGATATATGCCAATAGATGTTTATTGCTGCTTTATTCATACTAGCAAAGAAATGGAAACAACCTATTTGTCTGTTGACAGAGATTTGTGTCCCACCAAGTCCCACAGCAATTTAATCCCAAATAAACACACAGAGGTCTATACTGATTATAAGCTGGTTGGCCTATTAGCTCAGGCTTCTTATTATCTATCATCTTATATTAGCCCATAATTCTTGTCTGTGTTAGCCACGTGGCTTGATACCTTTTTCGGCGAGGCAGTCACATCTTGTTTCCTCTGTGTCTGGATGATGACTGCAGACTAAATCTTTCCTTCTCCCAGTATTTTTTCTGCTCTCATTGTCCCACCTATACAGTGTTTTATTAAAAATAATACAAGTGACAGGATAAAACACCATTGTCCTACAGCATTTGTCTTTCAACAGACACATGGAAAGTAAAAAATTGGTAACATAAAATGGAATATTATTCATATTTAAAGAATTACAAAATTATGAAAATTTTTAGGAAAATGAATGACTTAGACTATGTAATATTATTTAAAGTCATTAAATCTCAGGTATAAAAACAAAATAGCTAGTGCTTCCTCACATGGGCTACCCTGTAATCTCTATATCAACAGATGTAATAACTTTAGGTGTGGATTTACTATAACATGTAGGAAGGCAAGGAAGAACAGAAAACAGCTGGTGGTAAGGAAGTGGAAAGCACAAGCAAATAACACATGAGTCTTGAAAAACAATATTACATTAATTACTTTTCTTATTTAAACACTATTTCCCACTTGCTTCATGATGGGTATGTGTGCTGCAATGGAAATGACAGTTATACTGAAAAACCCTCAGGGAAGCTTTCAGTCTCAGAATAGCTGTCCTAACTATAATGTTTACGACTAGGCAAAGTTTGTTTACATGGCCACATTAATCTTAATCTATGATACTTTTATATATGAAGTCATTTCAATAAAATGATTATAAAGAATGGAACATATTAACACATGAACATACTAAATATAAGTGGAGTAATATGAGAGGAAGATACATGACACCAAACAGCTGAAGTGACATTCACAGTGTGTCCACTCTGTTAGAAAATTGAAACCTGGGCCAGAGCCTTGTCTCTATGGCTAAGAGCATCTGCTGCTCTTGCAGAGAACTGGATTTTGATTCTAAGTACTGCATTGGTTACCTCACAACCACTTGTAACTCTAGCACCAGAGCATTTGATGCCTCAATGGGTATCGGTATGTAAATGCGTACTTAGAGTTGCAAAGACATACACACTCACCGAATTAAAGAGATATTTTATTTTGTCTGTGACTTAAATATTTCATATTCCTTCAGATTGTCTGTGATCATGAGCATTACTGCATACTCAAGAGTGGTCAGATATTTTCTCGATCCTTTATCTCAAAGTTGTTTTTCTATTTCCAACATTCAATTGAATGCCATATTTTAAAATGCCTATTTTACTGCTCCTCAAGAGGATGTTTGAGACAGAGGAATATCAGAGGAGACAGTCCACTCTCATGGGACTTCTCATCATGTTCTACAAAACCTGATGAAGAGAAAAATAATGCCAACTTCTTTTTTTCCTTGTTTTCACTCCAATAAACACATTGATTTTAGTGTCACACAGGAACTGTGTTCTCTACTATATTTTAAATTTAATCAAGCTGTGATTAATTGGGAGCTCCAAGGACTATTGATCCAATACTTCCTCTGAGAAGACTTTTGGATGTACATAGATTTGAGTAAAACTTTTGTATCTCTCTTAGAAGAAATGCTTGCACTCATCATAAATGGTTCCCTCACTTTTTTTGAGTGAAGTCCTTTAGGGTTGAGATAATTCACTACTTATAAACTGGAGAGACATTAATTTTGCATCATAAGTTCCATATAACAATATTCCATGTTTTATTAAATCATATAAGTTACTGAAACCTGTAGATGTAAGTAGTCACATTTTCTGGGAGTCCTAATTAGACTTAGAAAAGTACTAATTCTTCTGATTTAATGGTTTCTTTAAGTAACTCAAATCTTCAGTCAACCATGTTCTCAAGGTAAATATCCTAGCCAGACTTAGTTTCCTTTATCTTATTATGTGTCTAGTCTCATGTTCCTGCTGTCTCTTGTAACTTTGTGTCACGATATAAATTCTTCTGCATATTTGGTCTTCAAATCCAAGTAATGCTGTGTTGAATATTTATACATAAAATAGATCTTCATCGACAAAATCCTCAGGAACTTTTTAGACTAGAAGTTTAGGAGAAGAAAGAGCATTGCATGTATTATTACATTACCCCATTGAGATATTCTCCTCTGCCATCCCTCATATGTGCAAATAAGCATACTATATGTAAAACCATATATCAATAAACTACACACAATTTTGAGGTACAAAAATAAAGAATAAAAGAACTAAACAAAAAGAAAATTAGATGATAACCGTAATACATATTTGAGATTCTCATAGAAGATATCTCACATAGTTGATTTGATTTTGATTGAAAAAACTCAATTCAGAAATGGACACTAAAAGTTACTTTAACAGTGACACCAAAGTGTTCAGAATATCACCAAACAGCTATTAATAGAAAAGCACGTCTGTTTCTTAGCTTTTAAAGAAACCATTAGCAAGGATGTTCAAGTGGCTCTGCGGTTGGATATATAGTCAATTACTTGTATGTCCAAGAGTTGCACTCAGGATGCATGGAAGTTCTATTTCTATTTTTCTTTGAAACCTCTAGATTTATTTCCATAGTGACCAGTTACACTACCACCTACAATGTTTAAGTGTATTTCTTTAGTAATAAACACACCAGAATTTTTGTCATTCCTTTTAATAATAATGGTCAGATCTGTCTGCATTGAGATTTACTGTTTAAGTATGCTTAAACTGTATTTTTCTGTAAGCTTAAGATGTTGAGATTCTTTTCAGTTGTTTCCTAGATGTTTGCATTTCTTCTATTGAGAATATTCTATTTAGTTTTACACCCTGTTCTTAATTTTTATGTTTAGTTTTTTTGTTATGTGTATACTTTAGACCGTAATCATATGTCCAGTGAATAGCTAGGAAAGATTTTTTTTTACTATTCTCTGAGCCGCTTATCCATTGACTTCACAGTTCCATATGCCATAAGAAGCACTGTGAATTTCATTTGGTCTTATCTGAAGCAACATTGGACAGCTGTTCACAAAGTCCTTACCTGTAAGGTAAGGTTGTAAGTTGAAGTGTGATCCATTTTTTTTATTTACCAATTTCAGGTCTTGTGTGTGAGATCTTGAATTCATTTGAACTTACTATGTCCTAGATAAAAAATAACATCTGGATTCAGTTTTCTACATTTTAAAAATCCAGTGGTCTCACATTATTTATTGAAGATGGTGTCTTTTATTCAGTGTCTAATTTTGACAACTTTGTTGTAACTTAGATAAGTACAGTTGTACCAACTCATATCTGGATTTGAATTCTATTGCACTTTTCTTATGTCTGCTTTTATACCAACACCATACTGTTTTTCTTACTATGGTTCTGATACATAAGTTGAAATGTTGCATAATGATATTTCCTTTTTGTTAACAATGGTAAGAATTTTATTCTATATCTGTGGTCTTTAGTGCCTTCATATTTAAATGAGGTCTGTATAGACTTTATAAAGGAGGAAGACATATACAATGATCTCTCCAGAAACTTTAAACACATATTCAAAAATCTTTTATACATAAAGACTAGCTACAGCTATGGTGGTAAATAGCATCACTATAAGGGAATGTGTCATTTGAGTGGAGAACTACATATTGCAGTTAGGATGGGTCAGAAAGGAAACAGAGAAGAACTGATAAAAAACACACGAGGAAACAAAAAACAATGATGTGATTTGAAAAGTCAGTTAAAAGACAAATTGAGGAAAACATTTCTGACATTAATAATTTACAGAAAGCTATGGTTTAAAAGTTAGTTCTACAAGAGAAGTATTGCTGAAGTGAATATTGTTTCTTTAGGAAAGTAATTTCAGTACAGTGGGAGTTCAAAGTTCATACTGTAATAAGTTCAGAAGAAAGTCAGTTATATACTACTGTTTCTCAGAATTTTTTTCTAGTTCTATCCATTTCAAGATGTCATTGTTTTTTTACTGCTGAGTAGTACTCCATTTTGTAAATGTGCTACACTTTCTTTATCCATCTTCAGCTGAGGGACACCTTGCCTGTTTCAAGGTTGTGGCTATTACAAATAATGGTGTTGTGAACACAAATGAGTATATTTCATTGTGGTATGAGTGTACATCTTTTGGGTATATGTCCAAGAATGATATTGCTTGGTCTTGAGATAGATTGATTCCCCATTTTCTGAGAAATCGCCATATTGATTTCCAAAGTGACTGTACAAGTTTGCAAAACCCGCAGTGGAGGAGTGTTTCACTTACTCTGTATCCATAGAGAAAAAAACAGGATGAATTTTGCATGAGTCTATCGTTAGTCAGCCAGCGCAAATCACTTGGTTCTTTGATTTATCAACACCTCTATGAGGATAATGGAAGAGACATTAGCCAAAGCTCATTAGCTATCAAACACAGAAGTCTATATGCTAATAACCTTAAAATATGCATAACTCATTTAAAAATGTAGTTCAGTTTTACCTTAATCTGTATCAGTGACATTTGAATTTATTAATAACTAATTTGATTAGTACATCAATAAAGCAACACTTGAATTTTATCAGTGAATCCCATAGATTCATTGACTTAATTCTTTATCTGACAAATATCTTTAATCTGGAATTAATATATAATAAAACCTATTGATAATGTAGAATGTAGTCAGATGAGAATTCTGGAAGAATCATAAAGATCAGAGTAGCCAAATGGAAATCTGTAGTAATTATTTGGCAAGAAGAAATCAGTGCTTAAACATGATGGAATGTGTCTAAGAGGATTTGAGTCTGGATAGCAGGTATATTAGTCAGGGATTATGAAAGGAATAGAACTGATAATATTAATATACATATAATATATATGGTGAAATATACTTTATATCCATATATATGTATGTTATATATAGATCTATCCATATATAATAAGTCACTCACACATATGTATATATGTGATTTATGAGTGTGCCTGTGTGTGTGTGTGTGTGTTTATGAAACTGGCTTACAGGATGTAGTTCCAGGGTTCCAGTGCTGACTCACAACTGAAAGTTAAGTATCTGATAGCTATTCAGTAGTTGTTCAATACTAGAGAGTCATTTCATAGAAAGCTGCTTGTTTTCAGTCTACATTTGAACTGTGAGCAAATTAATTATATTCATATTGTGCTTAGCAACAGGATACACAGACTGCCTAACAAGAGTGATGACAGGCAGGCAAAGATTAAAGCATTCTTCTCCTCTGAAATTTTATGTGGACTGCCATTATAAGATGTGGCCTTGATCTAGGGTGAGTCTTCTTTCTTCCTAAATTCTGATTGAGAAAAATCCCACAAAACTGTACCTAACAGCTTAGATTTAGTTGATAATAAATGCAGTCAAACTGAACACAAAACATTAGTTTCAAAGCAGGTTTCCTGTGTGTCACATCTAAGAACAGAGCAAGTTGCTGGCAAAATCAAGCCTAGAATGTAGGACTTAGTTTGTGGAATTTGAGCTAACTACACATACACAATATGGAGCATCTATATCTTCTCCATACATAAACACAGGAAGCACTGTATTGTGCTGCTGCAGAAGACAGAGGATTAAAAGCCACTGTGGCACCTTGAATCCTGCTAAATCTTTTTTTTTTATATTGTCATCCTTTTTATTAATGAAATGAGTTATGTATCAGTTTGACAAATCTTTCACTAATACATTCTGGTTGCTCTGATTCTTGTCTTCTATAATGTTCTTCCCAGTACAGTTAACTCTCCTTCTCCATGCCTATCCCTTTCTCATGCTCAAGACTTTATGTTTTGTTTGGTGACTCATTTAGTTGTGCCAGGGCTGTCTTTTGGTAATGAACTTTTCTATGAAGAATGGTGGGCTCATCTTATCCAGTGAGCTTCTGAATTTTTTTATAACTCAAATATTTTCATTCACATGAACTTTTTCAATCCATATTGTTGTAGTAAATAGTATTAATTTCATAATTCAGAAGATAGAGATAAGAGAACTGAGACTTCAAAGTCAGGAAGAGCTATAGTATGAGCACTTATTTAGACATTATATTTCAATTGTACTTCCTCTGCATCTAGTGAGCTCATTAGTAGCTGAAAATATAACAAGTATTTTGTCAAATATTTGTACAGTGTATAAAAATATATTGCTGCAGTTGGTGTAATAAAAAGTTGAACAACCAATAGCTAGGCAGGTGGGACTTCCAGGCAGAGAAAAAACTCAAGGAAGAAGATGGAGTCACCAGGAAGAAGTGGAGGAAGCTTTATGAGCAATACAGACAGATAATGTCACCTGCAATGTGACACTATATAGCTTAAAATAAATGGGTTAAGTTATAAACTCTAGTGAGACAAGTATAAGCTAAGACAAAGCTTTCATAATTAATACTAAGTCTCCATGTCATTATTTGGAGGTGAAAATTACAGAGAAAGTCTTATTACCCAAGCAAACATATCATTCTGGGATAGCATCTAGCATAGTTTCTTGCTAGGTTAAGGCTAATACCCCACTCTCCAATTTTTCTCATAGCTGTTCTCTGTAAACTCCCATCCTTTGTCACCAAGCTTTGTGTTTTTCCTAGTTTCATTAGTATATATTAATTGTAATTAATGAGCTTCAGTATTACATTTCAAACATGGATTCAATATGTTTAAATCCCTGATTGTTATGTAATTCTCCCCACTCCCACTGTTCAGCTTCCTTCGCCTACAAGCCTCCATTCCATTTTTCTGTATTTTCTCCATCGTTTTGGTTTTGACTTTGAATATTATTTCTTTTTGCTTCTCATGCTCTCCAGGATCACATTGTACTAACTAGATGACAGCACTGCATATTTGCTTCTAGAAATCAACTGTACATTACTATTCATGCACTGAAGATTTTATTGCCCAAATATGGTTTTATTGTGCAAGTTTGCTTCAACCATAAACATCTTCCCCTTATTATGCAAAATGAAATTTAAAATTATAGACATTATTTTAGCAGCATTCAAAGTGGTGGGCAGTTCTCCCAGGTCCATCAAGGGTCTGGGCCAGTTCTCTTATGCCTACACCACTGGGGCCATTTCTCTCATGGCCCCTGGTGGTAATGCAGGTCATGGATATCAACACAGACCCAGCTATGGTAGGACCACAGACACACAGACAAGGCCTCTGGCTACAGGTTATAACTTGGGCTCAGCATGCTTGAGAGCTACCATGATCCTTGCCTGAGTTGGGTGGTCCTCGTGCAAACCAGGACTGACCAACTCAGCTCCCATTCAGGCCCAATTTCAGGGCTTTGTGTTGGCCCTGGATCAACAACTGTACTGTCTATGACCTGCTGGAGTGGATTAAGGCACCAGTCATGCAGAACCAGGGGAGCCGAATCTCCATGACTCTAGACAACAGAATATCTGACAGGCCGTCTCTTGGAATAACTAACACTGCTTTCTTAATGGATATGAACAATGAGAGATATTGAGATGAAATCACAAGACACAGAGAAATACCATATTTATATAAAATAATTTCGTTGTCCTCAACACAGTATTTTCTAGTGTTACATTCCTTAGAGTTATAGATTTTGTTTGGCAATTTCTTTCTTTCTGTGCTTCAGATTTGAGGACTGCTTGTTATGTGTTTGTTGCTTTGACATGGGACTTCATAGCCTATAGCATTGTCTAAGCAATAGCCTCCTGGCTTCATATTACTGAATGCTAAGATTACAGATGCGTACTACCTTATGGTTTGGCTCTAGGGATAGGTTCATTGCTTTCTTTGTCACAAATTCTTTATAGTTATTAATCAAATGAATTTAACTATTTGTTCAACTGATCTATATTTGGTACCTTATTACATTTTCTACATTAGTTTCATTCAAGAACATATTCTATTTTATTTCAGATCTTGGCTCACTTTCTATAGTTGAAGCTCTCATCAGAACTTGTCTACAGAGTGCTGCAACTTAGATTGAACACTTACTATGGGAAAACCATTTGATAATGCAAATGCTTGAATTATATTTCATAACTTTAATAATAACTCTTTAATACTGTTGAAATTTGCTGGAATCATAATAACAAGAATGACAATTTATAATGAAGTCTACTTAATACAACATCATTCTTAACTACTATGTGACATTTTCTTTATGATGTCAATTTACTTGTATAAGTGTACAGGATATATGTAATAATAATAATAATAATAATAATAATAACTCTGAGAAATCACAGTAGGATAAACAATAGATATATACTGATTTGTTGACAAATGTTTTCTTTTAGACATTTAGCATCCTTCTTGAAGAGATACTATTTGTATAATTAAAATACTATCTAATTCACTAGGAAATTTTTGTTCAGTGTATGAGTTTGGAAAAAGACATTGAAACATATTATTCAACTGGAAATAGTCTGGCTATTTTTAAGTAACAAAAAGATAAATTGAATTATGATGGCCTTAAAAATATCAAATAATAATAAAACTAGCCTTAAAAAATTGAATAAGGAAGTCATAGGGAACAACGTGGAAGAGAGACAACATAAGGAATTTAGATAATGCTCACAACTCATTTGTTAGTCACATTCTTTTTGTTATTGATTCAATACAACAGAGGTTAGGTTTGGGTGTAACTATGCTTCCTCTAGATAGATAGTGGTGCACAGAAGGAATTCATCAAAGAAGCAAGCCTACACATGAAGCAGAGAAGTTATTTGTCCATCTGCTCTGGTACTGTTAGAGATATAATGTAACATTTAACCTGGGTCAACTTTAAAAACAATTGTGTCATCTTAACTCATTTTAAATTTACTTAATCTATACTTCAGCTAGCAAATTTTTGAATGTTTTGATAACTACCCTACTTGACTGCTTTAAGATTTTAAGACGGCTCATTCATTGACCAACAAATTTTTACTGTCATTATCCTATCTATGTTATTGTTTTGTTTCAAGGTTTGTTCACGTGGTATAGTTCACATTCTGTATTTAAAGTACTTTCATGTTATTTTCTTACTACCCTGCTATCATGGTGAGATTAAGCCTTATGCAGTTTAGGTAATCCTTAAACTCTCTATCCTCCTGCTTTGACTTCATTGGTTGAAGAGATTACAAGCATGACTGACAGCATTCAGCTATCCATAATTTCTTCTAAAAATCGAAAAGTCTATGTCATTTCAATGTGAATTTCTTCTTTATTTATTTGGGTTTTTTTTTCAATTCTGGTTGTTTTTATTTTTTTTTTATTAAAAATTTCCGCCTCCTCCCCGCCTCCCAATTACCCCCTCCCTCCTCCACTCCTCCTCCCTCTCCAGTCCAAAGAGCAGTAAGGGTTCTCTGCCCTGTGGGAAGTCCAAGTTCCTCCCCCCTCCATCCAGGTCTAGGAAGGTGAGCATCCAAACAGGCCAGGGCCCCCAAAGCCAGTATGTGTAGTAGGGTCCAAATCCAGTGTCATTGTCCTTGGCTTCTCAGCAGCCTTCATTGTCCGCCATGTTCAGGGAGACCGGTTTTATCTCATGCTTTTTCAGTCCCAGTCCAGCTGGGCTTGGTAAGCTCCAAATGAATCAGCCCCACCATCTCAGTGGGTGGGAGCACTCCTCGCAGTCCAAGGAAAGCTGAGCTCAATTTAGCTTTCAATGATTCCTTACTGTGAATTTTTATGTAAATATTTGGTGCCGCTACAAGAAGTATGTATTCAGATGGGATTCTTTGAATCGAACTCAGGAAACTACTGGTTGGTTAAGTGGAACACGGGGGCTAGTTACTGCTCAATATACGCTTTTTCAGTATTTTCATTCTCTCCCAAATCCTCTTTACTCAAAGAGAGCTTTATAAACTTAGGCAGGGTATCCTGGTGTTTAAGAAAAGCATTACTTTTGTGTGCGCTTTTCTTTCTGTTTTTAAATCACTTTGATAGAATCTATCTCATATATAAGGCACTGTCTATTATATGTGTATCACTTAGTAATTTGTTCTTTCCTATTTTTAATGTTTTACACACACATGTTTAATTTTCATAACCATATAACCCTTTTCAACTTAGAATATGTTCTTTTACGAATTAATGTTTCAATTTATGGCTTTTGTTATCAATGCTTTCATTTTAAGTTTAATTTGAATAGTTGATGCAGTTAAGTAAAATCTTCAAAAGAAACTCAGGTTTTTAAACCATCATTAAAGATAATTGCATATGCTTCTTTAAAATTCTTTTACCTCACACAATGCAAATAATCTACATAACCTAAATAAACTAAATAACTCATTAATGTTTATTTCATTTGGCAAAATTATGCTTTTGAAAGAACATTTTATGCACAAAAGACCACCCTAAGATATTGCATGTAGCAAAGACATTCATTCATTGTCACTCAATTTGACTTTCTCTGGAGACAATAGCTGTGACCATAGAATAATGATCCCCACATAAAGTTGTAGAAGTTGCCTCAAGAGAACTTTTACATCATATGCAGCAACTTAGCAGCGATCAGCCCAACATGTTTGGTTAGGGTAAATATTACGTTCTTACTTTCTTGTAATCCATTTTTTTTTTTATTATTTCAGCATTTACACATATAGAGCAACTGAAATGTTTTCACCATTTTAAGCATTTGCTGAATGTAAATAAGTATTATTGTTATTTCAGAGAGACTTATTAATATTTGCAAATACCTCATAGAAAGTTAAAATTGGACCAAGAGGATACATCTGCTCCATAGCAATTCACACTTGTTCACCTGCTGTTGTCCTTAATTGGAACTTTAAGGGTACGCTACTTCTGAGATTATATTTCTGTCAACTGCTGTCATTCTGTCCCAGTTCCACATTAGGTTTGAGTGATACAGCCTTTGACAGTTTTCTGTCAGTCTGACATGCTGATAGCGATGGCTCCTCTTCAAACTGATTAAAGATTTATTATTTTCACTAAACCAAAGATTTCTTTTCTGTTTCAGTCAGCTCTATCCCTGGGGTATCCAAGGATAATATGATTGTAATTTTTCTCTGAGTTCATCCTTTCCATTCTCATGCCTGAGGGCCAAACTATCGCTGTTGTTCTTTATGAAGGAAAGTTTCATTTAACATATCCTGAAAGTCTCCAAAGGACTTTCAAAACTTTACAATGCATGGTATAGGTGTTGTAGTACTCTAGACATGAAACGTAATTCTGTTTTACGATGGAAGCACATACATAGGTGGCGTGTTTTTTCAAATACTGATTCTTTAAGATGATTTAAAGACATCAAGGAAATAGTTGTGAAAATATGGTAACTAACTCATGGCTTGTTTCCTTATTTTCCAGAATTAGCATATATGAATTTGGTACTATTAATTTTGTTGTTATTTTAGCTATCATTTATTGGCTTTATTAGTTATTTATCTTCTATTTATGAAATGAAGACAAGTGATGATATTGTCATTGATTTCTTCCCAAAACTCTGAAGGATTTATCCTTCCTTTATAACCAGCTTTCGATGTGTTCTGGAGAATTAGGAAAAGGCATGGGGTCATATAACAATGATGAACTATCTCTTTTGAAGCTCATTATTTCTAAATTAATTTTATCCTTAATATTTAATGATTTTATATATTTCAAGTAGAAGAAAAATCTCATTTATCTAGAGCTTCTCATAGTGTAGATATTTTTAATTGCTTTATAAATGACTGTGGTAGCTTAATGATCTTGAAAGCAAAACCGAATCATTTTAAAGCTTAGCCCTTCATGCCATTTCACTTCTCAAAGAAGTTAGTACAGCTTTGGGAATAAGGCCATTTCTTTCACTTATTACCACTTGCTGTGTGTTTGTATTGATTCTACTTGCGAAGATAATCTTGCAGTTTCTAGTGGTATGTGTCCCTGCCACATGGAAATGCTGTATTTATGGCCATGTATGTTTAATACACACAGAGTGGGACTGTATCTGAATGAATCCTAGAAGTTTATGTTTTGTTAGATGGTTATTGATAAGGAGAAACCTTTCTAGAGTTATTTACTGTTTGTTGTTTCAATGGGAGAAAATTACATTTCATTGGAATTTAGTTGTGGGAGGCAGTGAAAGTGAAGGAAAATGTGAGGCAGTTGTAGTAACATACGCAAGTAAATACTGCATGAAAAATATATGCAGTGAGTACTTTCAAATCACATTAGGCTCTGCTGACTCAATCAGGTATTCACTTAGTCTACTCCCACTAATACATTGCATGATAAATTATTAGAGATCTCAAACTTATCAAATAATCATGCTAATTTTCTACAGAAATTATCACTGTAATGACATCCTATTATTAACTTGAGAGAAATATTAAAGGTGTAACATACTCACACATAATGGTAAAACACATTGTTTGAATGAAATGATATTTATATTTATTTCTATCTAATTAGCAAAATCAGTCTTGATGGTTTGAATGAGAATGAATCCCATAGGTCCATATATTTGCATTATTGGTCCCCAGTTGGTGGAAATATTTTAGAAGGATCAGTAGGTGTGGCATTATTGAAGGAAGTGTGTTAATGAGGGTGGACTATGAGGTTTCAAAAGACTGCTGTGTTTCCAGTCTGTCTGTCCCTGTGTGTCTGTGTCTGTCTGTCTGTCTATGTGTTTCTCATTTTCTGTTCTCCTTACTATTTCTTTTTTTAATTTTTTTAAAATTGATATTTCTTGAGTTATACATTTTCTCTGCTCCTTTCTCTTCCTCTTCCCTCTCCTCCTACCCTCTCCCACGGTCCCCAGGCTCCCAATTTACTCAGGAGGAATTGTCTTTTTCTACTTTCCATGTAGATTCGATCCATGTACGTCTCTTATGGTCCTCATTGTTTTCTAGGTTCTCTGAGATTGTGATTTATAGGCTGTTTTTCTTTGCTTTATGTCTAAAAGCCACTTATGAGTAAGTACATATGATATTTGTCTTTTGGGGTCTGAGTTACTTCACTCAATATAATGTTTTCTAGATCCATCCATTTGCCTGCATATTTCAAGATGTCATTATTTTTCTTTTCTTTTTCTTTCTTTCTTTTTTTGCTGGATAATGTCCATTGTTTAAATATGCCAAGAAATTGGTCATCAAAAGAACAAATAATCCAGTAAAAACATAGGGTACAGACCTAAACAAAGAACTCTCAACAGAGGAATCTAAAACAGCTGAAAGACACTTAAGGTAATGTTCTACATCCTTAGTTATCAGAGAAATGCAAATCCAAACAAGTCTGAGATTTCATCTTACACCTGTAAGAATGGCCAAGATCAAAAACACTGATGACAACTTATGCTGGAGAGGTTGTGGGGTAAAAGGAACGCTTCTGCATTGCTGATGGGAGTGAAACTGGTACAGACCCTTTGACTATCAGTATGGCAATTTCTCAGAAAATTAGGAAATAACCTTCCTCAGGACTCAGCAATACCACTTTTGGTTATATACCCAAAGGATGCTCAATTGTACCACCGGGACATGTGCTCAACTATGTTCATAGCAGCATTGTTTGTCATAACAAGAATCTGGAAACAACCTAAATATCCCTCAACCAAATAATGGATAAGGAAAATGTGGTACATTTACACAATGAAATTCTCCTTGCTCTTTCATTCCATCTGTTTTTGTTTCTCTGTCTCGCTCTCATTTTCTTTCTTTCTCGCATGGTCTGCCTATTATTTGCAGAACACTATTTAATATCTTTGTTGCTCCACCATGCCTTTGTTCTGTCATCATGAGTTTCAATTCTCTGAAACTATAAGCCCAAATTACACACTTTAGCTTATACATTGACTTAATTATGGTAATTTACCAATAGAAAAGTGACTAAGACAACATTTCTTACACAACAATTAAAATGCAGCTACACAGTGTAGGTCCTACCTGTAATCCCTGTTCTTTAAAAGCAGAGTGGAAGGAGATTTTCAGGTTTGAGAAGGACTGGTTCATACCAGTATTATAGGCAAAGTCATGATCAGAGAGTAAGGCATTGTCTCAGTAAGAAAAAAAAAGAGAAAGAAAAGAAAGAAAGAAAGAAAGAAAGAAAGAAAGAAAGAAAGAAGGAAGGAAAGAAAGAAAGAGAAAGAAAGGAGAGAGGGAGGGAAGAAGGGCGAGAAGGAATGAAGGAGGAAGGAATGAGATTCATTAATGAATTCATTAATAAAATAATCAGTTTAAATTTGATTTGAGGAGAAGAAATTATTATTTTGTAAATATCTATAATTTAAAGCTTCTATAAGACACAGGTCATTATATTAATTATAGAAATTTGCCATAATATTACTACTTAATAAATTAGAAAACTTATACATGAAGAATCTCAGTTGGAGAGAGTCTAATGATGTATACAACCTTATGGTTCAAAAATTCAGAATAAAGTAAGGTTTGTTACCAGATTTGTTAAATCCTAGAATATACCCCATTTTTAGTGAGATTGTACCTTCATCCTAGCCCACAAATTCTGCTCTTATATTTGGAATCAAAAATGTAACTCATGAGAACGTTTGGTTCCTGAGTCTTATGTTTCATCTCAACATATGTCCTTACCATACATATAGATAATGCTTAATATATGATTAATATATTGTTGTTCTTAATGATTCTTATTTATGCAGAAACCAGGGACCTGCTGTTTTCTTTATTCAGTATTACAGTAATGATATTACACAATCTGTATTGATGTTATCTAAAAATAAAGAACATGTTCACACATGTGTACTTTTACATATAATGCGTATCTTGAAGTGTATTGCTAGATAATATTAAAATGTTCATTTATTGACATAAGTATAGTTACAAATTCTTTATACATAAAAGTGAATCAAGTTAATAATAAAATAATAAAGTTTAATCATCCCATTAGCATCGTTTTCTGGGTCATTTATAGCATAATTTTATTTAATATTTACAGCTAAAATTTTATTAATTAAATTTTAGTGTGAACAAATATACTATTAAATGTACATAAATTATGTTAACTTTTATCTAAATTACCAAAATAAAGAGAATTGTTTATTGAGTTCTAACACTGATTAAATAATATTTAAAGTTAATGTGAAATAAGCCCTTATATTGGCAAAGAGTAATGTACCCACATATCAACCTGACAGATCAAGGAGCCTCTGATGTGTATTCTGACACTTGTATAAATCACACTCTCACTTCTGATTTCAACATGACTCAGGAAGTTTGTTATCTCAGTGATTTCAACAATGCTTCTTAGAATGTCAGTTGATGGTTTCATGGTCCTTTATGTGCTATAGCTTACCTTGGTTTCTATTGCCTTATTTTGTTCTAAATACAAATAAATTTAAAAAAAAAATCCTCCCTGTAACAGGAAAATAAACTATGCTTTTAAATGCTGATATACATTTTGTGTGACAGTTTTTACACAACAGGGCAATATTTTATACTTTTGCTATCTTGAAATTTGTTGATATTTTTGTCAATGAATAATGCACCTTTGTGGGGGTCAAGGACCCAATATACGCATGTTTGAGGCTATTTTAGAAGAACTATTTTTCCCATATATGTCATAATGGATAATTATTATTAAATATGCAATAATTACTGTAATTTGAATGCTGATGATCTTCAGATTATAATTAATTTTTAGCACAGATGGTTGTAAGCCACCATGTGGTTGCTGGGAATTGAACTCAGGACCTTTGGAAGAACAGCCAGTGCTCTTAACCACTGAGCCATCTCTCCATTTGGTGAGTAAAACCCAGGCCAGCACTCCAAGTAAAAACAAGGAAATATCATTTCATACAACATTTACTATAGATATAATACTTCCAAAATATAAACATTTTACTTTATTTAAAATTCTGATTTTATTTACATTAACAAATGATTTCTACATGCACATATGAGATACTTTGGAAGCATTCTTCATTTATTCCCGAATGAATATAAGTATGCATAAGGAAATTGAGGCAACCAAACCAACTTAACTAATGAAGTAGTGAGTCCTATGTGAGCCATTATTTGTTACATTCTCACTACTATATTAAAAAAGCATCTCTTCAAAGCAATCTTAAGAAGAATTGACTTTGGTTAACAGAGTGCAGATTCAGTTTGTCACTTCTGAGATGAGGCCTTGGTTGGAGTATGAGGTTTCTCTTCCTCTTGTGTGCAGACAAGCAGAAAGAAATGAAGGCTCGTGTTACACTTGAACTTGCCATTTTGTTTCTTGGATGGTGTCAACAACATTCTCAGCTCATCTTGACATAGGATAGGACATTGCACATTTCTGACAGAGGTGGAGGTGTTGCCTGTGAGGATCCATCCCTTCCTGACTAGCTGAAGTTTATCAATGGTGGACAGAAGCTGAACTTCCAGTGTTCTTGCATGACTTTCATGGATCTGGCAAGCAAAGGTAAAAATGATCATTGTAAAACGCAAGACTTTGGAATAGCAGCTGAAATGATATTCTTGGTCTAGAAGGCCCAGAACGTTTTAATGTGCTCATTTAAACTTTATGTCAAGTTATACTGAGTGAAAAAAAATGCTAAAATATAGAGATACTATTGTAAAAGACCATAAGTGATAGCAATACAATACGCTTGAAGCACATCAATTATATTGCAAATATACTCATGAACAAGGAAGCAGTTTGAATAGAATATATTTTCAGTTAAAAATGGAAGTAGAACTAATGGAGAATTTTCCAACATAGAAACAAATTAACAAAATTCACTGTAAATTTTAATAGTAGACAGGTTATATAGCAATTATTTATACAAATATGTAATAATTAACTATAACACTTGTTTTAAAATAATGAAATAAAAGATCTTTAATCTGGAAAATATTAATAAGAAAAACAAAGCATATTTATTTTTCATGTTTGAACAGTGCTAGAATTTGAACCCTGAACCTTGTTAATGTTTGGCAAGGATTGTACCATTGAGTTACATCCTAGGAGAGCTATGAGTTTTGAGTGTTCCAAATATAAAGGATATCTCTTCTGGAGAAATCGATATAGTATTCAATGATATTATGGAGTGGGGTAAATTGTTACTATAATTACATTATTACTGTCAATTAGCTGTCCAATATAAGTGAAATGATACCAATAAAATCCATATAATTTAGAGAGTTAAAAATAGATTAAAAATTTTAAATTTTGAAAGGAAAATGTTTTTAAAATTCTACAATATTTTATAGCAAAAACAAATAAAATGGAGTGTGTAGTGGCTATTTCTTAAGAGAGACTTTTGCCAGCAAGATGGATTAGTGGGTAAAGGCACTGCCAAGAGTGACAACCCGTGTTTGATCCCTGGGGCTCACACAGTAAAAAGCCTACCCAAGCAAATTGTCCATTGATATAAAAATGCAAGTCATATCACATTTACAGTTATAAAATAAACAAATAGACAGATAGTTTAAGTAAAAATAACTAATAATATATCAAAATCTTGCTATGCCCTTTAAAAAAAAGAAACTTGCTCCATACATTGTCAGTTTGTGTAACATACAAGACAGAAAATGAATTTTAGCACTATCCATGTGTTATCTGATTACCAACATCCAATTGCCTTTATTGCTCATCTACACAATAAAAATAATGTTACACCTTGAAGACACAGTATTAGGATCAGTGACAATACACTGAAAGCACAGAGTCTTCTTAGGAACTGCAATTAGTAGCTATAGTAAGAACATTATGTTCATTCAAAAATAATCATGTTTCAGCATTGAAGGAATGATTCATCTAAACACTGTTCACTTTGTGCTTATGTGGCTTAATGAAGGCCTAATTTAATCTAGTTGGATATTAAAAACATCTAATATTGTTCAGAGAAAATGATTAGCTTGGATAGAAATGTGAGCCCTGAGGGTTTGGCAGTTCATCACATAGAAAATTATTTATTGCCTTGCTAAAGTAAAACAAAACAGAATCTTGCTATTGATGTTAGGAGATTCTATGATAACAGAGTTGCTGCTTTGCTGTTCATGCTGCGTTGTCTGAAGAGTCAATGGTAACAGGATGTTTTTGATCTGTTAGAGATGATGGATGTCACAGGTTAGAAGGGATTTTAAAGTATAAATAGTGATAAATGTTGTGTTTTGCTTTTTGCTCTTGGTTTTCCCCCTGGAATAAACATTTATATATAGCCTCTAAACACCTGTGTGGAAAAAGAAGAATGGTAGGCAGTGGAATAGTCCTGAATGAATCAACCTCAAGCTTTTATTTAATATTTTTGTTTACAAAGAAGGTTTTATAATCCTACAGTAAGAACAGAGAGTAGCAATTAAATCCTTTAAGTAGAATTTCATTTGGAACTCTGGGATGTGTTGCCAAATCAGAACATTCTGTTAATTTCTCAAAACACAAACACACACACATGTATGCACACACCTGCTCATTTTTACATGAATATTATTTATATCTCTGTATATGTTTGCATGTGTGTCTAAACATGTTTATGTATGTGTCATATATGTATATGTGCATGCATGTTATATATTCTATGTATATTTCTATAAAGCATACATAAATGTATATGTATGTGCATGTGTACATCACGTATATGGCATGCATGTGTATACATATGTATATACATATGATTATATAAATGTGTTTACCTCTTCAGTATAGATCTGGATTATAGAGGCACTTACATTTAAACTATTGATGTCCATATCAATAGAACATGACCTTTATTTCTTAAAAAATGTATCATATCTCTTCATTTTACTGGTTGTACTTGGTAAATAAGAAAAAAATATGAAACAAAATTTATTTGTATCAGGTAAAATTTATTGTTATTTTTACTTAGAAAACACTTCTCAGTACTACTTATTGTCAGGATGGCTTCTATATATGAGGATCAGCCTAACTCATGGAACTGAGAGTACAGCACGGAAATCTACAAGGGCTCTACACTTGACTTAACGATACTGAGCTAAAAACTCATTTGAAGATGCATCTGCCTAAATGAAAATTCACTTTCCCCTCTATATATCCTTGTCTCATACCATGTCACATATTTCAAAATAGTAGTTGAGATGCATGGATAGAAAACCAAGTTAACTAAACTTATCCAAATAGAGACACCACACACACACACACACACACACACACACACACACAGATGTATAAACATATAAATGTGTGTGCGTGTTTAAAGTAAGATCTAGAGAGAGGAAATGTGGCGGGGAACCAAGATGCTGTATTATTAAGATATAAAAACCTCGGGGATGTCCCCAGCTAGGTCCTTGGGCAGCAGAGGAGAGGGTCCCTGAACTGGCCTTGCCCCACTGTCACGCTGATGATTGTCTTTAATATCACCATAGAATCTTTGTCTTGTGACAGATGGAGATAGAGACAGAGACCCTCATCATAGCAACAGACTGAGCTCCCAAGGGCCAGTTGAGTAGCAGAAGGAGGGAGAAGATGAGCAAGGAAGTCTGGACCAAAAGGGGTTGGTCCATCCACTGAGACAGTGTGCCTGTTCTAATGAGAGCTCACCAAATCCAGCTGGACCTGTACTGAACAAGCATGTGATCAAACCAGACTCTCTGAATGTGGCTACCAATGGGGGCAGACTGAGAAGCCATCGATAATGGCACTGGGACCTGTTTCTGCTGCATAACCTTCATCCGGCGATGGATGGAGATAGAGACAGAGACCCACATTGGAGCACTGTACTGAGCTCCCAAGGTCCAGTTGAAGAGCAGAAAGAGGGAGAAGATGAGCAAGGAAGTCAGGACCGCGAGGGGTTCATCCACCCACTGAGACAGTATGAAATTTTGAATGGTATTATTTATAAAGCAAAAAATACAAAAAAGAAACAAAAACCTGACTCTGTTTTATAGAGAGGATTCATTCCAGAGAGTGTATATTCTAAACCATTGTTGAAAATATCTTCTGTGCTAATCATGTAAACTGCCATATGCGATTTAAAGGGAAGAAAGAAGTAGAACAATTAAAAGATCCTTCTCATTTCTTCGTTATACTCACAGTCTAGATGGAAGGTGTTAGTTACCAGAACATGTCCAGAAGTTCCTCTCTCTCTCTCTCTCTCTCTCTCTCTCTCTCTCTCTCTCTCTCTCTCTCTCTCTCTCTCTCTCTCTCTCTCCCTCTCTCTGTATATATGTGTATGGATATAATGTGTCAGAAGAGTACATCAGTTATTTACCTATATTACTCTCTATATATTGATGTGAGGTAGTCTATAGTTGAATCAGAACTTCAGGGTTGAGACTGGGCTCTAGGTTGTGAAAGTCCAGTCACCCATCTGTTCCCATGTCCTTCAGTGGTGATGTTACAGGCATGCATGGAACCATTCTCTAATCTGTAAATAGGAAAAGGAAGTGCCTTACCTACCAATAAATCTTTCCAGTAACACTACAGATTTCAATTTCAGACAATGAAAATACATAATTAGGGAGCCTGAAAATTAAGTAAGTTATTATTTGGAAGAAGAAACGGATTCCAATAAGAACGGTGATGTAAAACCTGCCTCATCCTGGCCACTATGCTCGATCCAGTAAATAAAAACATCGGATAAGAGAGTGTTTGCAACCTTCCCAATGTGTGTCTTGGGAATTACCAAGGAGAGCATAAGACAATACATTCCAGAAAATAATTTGAGTATACAGCTGAGTTGCTAATTGTAAATATTCTTAAGTATTTAGGTCATCTTACAAAATAAGAAATGCTTTAAAATTATACTCCTTTGAAGTATGTTTCAATTTGTAAAGGAGTACAAACTACCAGAGAGATATTTGTGAGGAACGATGTGTATAATAATCTATGTGCTTGTTCAGGTAATAAGAAAATAGAAGTTGTAATGAGGTCCCCAATTAAAGTTTTACATTTGACCCATGTTTTCAGGAATTTGGAAATATGACATTTGTACTTTAGGTAGACTGACTTGTAATAAATTTTCTCAACAGTACTTTTGCCTGTTATTGCTCACATTCTGATGGCAATAGTAGCTCCTCTGTTTTTGGTAGAGATATGAAAAAGTGGATGGAATCTGAAGGAAGAAAAGTAGACATTTACTGTTTCAGGGCTCTGGCTATTTCTCAAGAGATCGCTGTTGATTGACTGGGCATTTGTCACATAGAGAAACAGCTTTGAATCAACTTGATTGTGAACACTTATTAGGAAGGAGAACATTGAACACTGTCCCCTGGTTCTTAATTCTATCTTTTATCAGCAAAAGTTCACAAGACAATGTATCACTTAACTAAACTCCCTTAACTGTAGTCATGCAATATTATTAAAGGTGACATCCAAAGGATGATTAATGGATCCCCATTGAAAAATATACATTTGCATATGTATTTATTAATCTGGTACTTAGTGTGAGTTGAGAAGCTGTGAGTCATCTAGGATGCTGAAACTTTGCTCTAGTGGTTCGGTCTCCTCAACACTGAGACAATCCAGATGGGCATCAATGTGAAAATCTATTCCATAAGAGATGTAAAATATAAGATCATAAACATGTTATTTGGCAAAATGAGATAAAAAAGTAAAGGTAAGGGATAAAGCATGATTTGTGCATTGTATTCATAGCAGTTTTATTTTGATAGTAAATTTAGAGATAACGTATGTTATCAAAGGCAATATGATCCCCAGTACTTAAACGAAGAGAATTCTGATACACACTGTAAGATTCAGGGACCATGATGGTAGCATGGGAAATGGGATAAGTAAGATATAAAAGAAAATATATAAAATAGGATCATTTGCACCCATATTTTTATGCTCCATTCTTCAGTTGGTATATAAATATAATTTAGTGGTCATAA
Source organism: Arvicola amphibius (assembly GCF_903992535.2). Taxonomy (NCBI): domain Eukaryota; kingdom Metazoa; phylum Chordata; class Mammalia; order Rodentia; family Cricetidae; genus Arvicola; species Arvicola amphibius. The sequence continues at coordinate 90,682,039 of NC_052051.1, forward strand.
GAGCCATAAACGATCTAACCAAAACCTCAACACCAGGAATGAGAAGCCCTCTTTTGATCTGATGGTCAGAGTTGTTCAAGAGACTCAATAGCACATTTGATTCTGTTGATTCTCTTCTTAGTTGCCCTCATGAAGTGGAAAGCTAGGCCCTATCACTGAAGAAACCAATCTCGTTAGATGCAGGACCCAGAAGCCATCAGTTCTGGAACAGATCTATAAGCCTCTTTCCCCAGGGATAGCTTTCATGGAATCTTCTGGTAAGTGGAAAACACACAACAGTCATATCTAGCTCTGATGCATCATGAACCACAATTCCCAGCATACTAGCATTATATTCCAGTATACCAGCAGGACGATAACTCTAAAATTTTAGCAGTGATAAACATACATTGGTGGTAACTGACAGTTCTCTAACTAGACTTAAGATCTGATCAATAAGACGGAAATCATTTCTGGTACTAGAAGCCCATTCAACTGGCCAGGATTAATGAAGCCATGGATCTTGAGGGAGAAACTACATGCCACAACTTTACTAAACTGCCACAATCACCAACTAAATTCTAACTATTTTTTCTTATACTCACAGGTAAGTATAGGCTTTGCTTCTCATTAAGAAAACTGTTCTTCACACTTGATGGAGATCATCATAGAAAACCACAAACAATCCAAGTTCAGAGATTTAGAGCTAATCCCAACTGAAATATCCAAAAATAAATCTGGCTCAGGATCAGTGCAATAAGAGAGAGGATCGTGATGCCCAGAAATGTCAGAAGCTATAACCACAAAGTCTTAGAAACATAACTACCTAAACATGAGGTGAACAAGAATAACACCAATAGACATGCTAACAAGGATGGGTGAAACTTAAAAAGAACCCAACCCTATACACAGAACTATGAACAGCTAAAAATGGTAAGACTGGAATAAGAAATTCTCTTCATGGAAGAATATGTCAGTTAGTTAACCAATGTCAAATTGTCCATCCTATAAGCATGCATATACAAATTTAATCATATAGATAGAGCAGGTTATATTTGTGTGTTTAGAAAGATACAGATATATACAGATAAAAGAGGCCATGAATCTGAAAGAGAGCAACCTATAAGGTATATGGGATAGTTTGAAAGATGGAAAGGAGGAAAGAAAAATGATATAATTATGCTATATCTCAAAAGAGAAAAACATTATTTGCAGAAGAAAATTAATTTCAGAAAAAATATTTAAACTATCAATATAATTTGAGCACAGTGTGGGTCATAGGTCATATATGGTGGCTGACATTCTGTTGGTTGAAACTGATGGAGACCAATCTAGCCATTACATTCATTACACTCTTGTAAGAGTATTTTCAAATATGTATTACATCTTAAATAGCATTGATATTTCAGTTAAGTATGCAATGGGATATTTCTGCTCAGCCAACAGTTCAGGCTTGTTGCTAACTAGCTCTTACACTTTAATTTAAACCATATTTCTTATTTATGCTCTGCCACATGGTGGTACCTTTATTATCATGGCACATCCATCTCCTGTTCCCTCTGTGTGTGGCTGGTAACTTCTGACTTTCCTTCTCTGTCCTAATAGCCTCAGTTTGGTCACCTTACCTATACTTCCTGCCTGCCTACTGGCCAATCAGCATTTTATTAAACCAATTTGAGTGACAAATCTTTAAAGTGAATAAGAGGATTATTCCACAGAATAAGTATTTACATATTCTCTTTGGCGAAGTCTGGACACTTTATTATAAAACAAATAAAATTAAACTGCTATAGAGTGTAGGTCTAATAAGACTCTTCTCATCACCTGTCAAAGGCAGTCTGAAGTCATCGCTCATATCCAGTCATGCTTAAGCCAGGAAGATACCTTGGTTTAGCATATAAGTTTTTGTTAGACAAGTAAACATACCTTTGCTGAAGGGAGTCCTTAATTAAATATATTTAATTCCTTCAAAGGATAACTGATATGAATTTTAATACTTATAACTTCTAATGATTTTTTCTAGATTTTATTTGGTTATGACACCTTTCTCTATAGATTTACATTGAGAATGTTAATTGACAGAAGAAAATAATCTAAGTTAAATGAAATAAGTCATTGCAATAACATGTGTTGTACCTTGTTTTGATATGAAACGAATCCTAGCTAGAATAATAACTTAAAAAAGAACAAGCATGGACTTGAAATTAAGTTATTTTAATCATTTTCTTTTCTCATTATGATTGAATTTCAAACTAGGGAAATATAGTAATAAGTGGGTATGAAGTTGCAATTCAACAATAAGGAGGAATAAAAAGATAAATGGCAGAAGTGGAACTTGCTATGTAAATAAGACTAGCCTTTTACTTATAGAAATATCCTTTCCTCTTCCTATCAAGCACTTACTGTAAATGTATGTGCCACAATTCATGTGATTATTTTAAATGGGCTTTTTGCATATGTTTATAAAGGTTTATCAAACTGTTTAATGTTTCTTGTTATGACAGTTATAGATTAATTAAGAATGTTACACTAAATTAAGCTTATGAAAGAACAAGTTTCTTGGTCATATAAAAAGAAAACTCTAAGAAAAAATTGGAAGCTTTCTAAAATATGGTTTAAAGGAAAATTCTTAGTGTCTCTAGTTTTCACTTATATTTTTATTGAGTGTGATTTATAGAAGAAAGACATGAATAAGTGCAATAAATCCCTCAAAATGCATCATTTTTAATCTCTGAAATAATGATAAAAGAAAGTTATTGATCATAGGTTTCAATTGTATAATATTCCCAGATATGTATTAGCAATTTTGAGCATTCTTAAGGTATATAGACTTTGTCCTACAGTGCGCATGAAATCAGACCATATATTAATGAGGAAACAGTGCTGTGGAGATGGTCGACCTGTTGCTGCTGTTTCACCAGAGGATGCTGTGTGAGTGAAAGTTCAGGCAAACTTAGCTAAAGCTCCACATCTCAAGGATAATGCAGAGATGTGGACAACTTTGTTTTCATGTCAGTTGAGAGCTTTAATGACTAGAGATTAATCAGTTGCAAAGCAGCAGTCTGTAGGGATGTCAATTCCATCAAGGAAATGGAAAGAAAGCTGGCAAAAATTCATGCTACCAAAAATAAAGCTCTAGGCACAGTGCACACTTGCTACTTAAGGAAATAGCAGTAGAAGGGTTCAGGGCTTACTGGCTCATTCCCTTAATTAAAATGGTCAGGAATTTCATTTTGTTCTCCATGTAAATCACTGTTGAGAAAGCATTTGCCACCTCTGATATTTTCTGGGCTATAAATTTCAATGGATTAATTATTCTGCTTAGTCAGAAATTCTGAAGATTGATAGGCACTTGCAACAGTGCTGTCCAGTTTCCAAGCTCACCGATTTTAGATAGCAGAAGAGGTTTTAGAAGCTTTGAAAACACACGAAGAGAAATAAAAAGATCATTCTAGAAATATTTTCTATTTTTACCTTCTCCTTTTCCAATAAAACATGATTTCAACACTACAGTGTTTACTTACACAGCAGCATTAGTTTACGTCTCTATGTCCTGTCTTTGCACTTTATCAAACCTTATGAAATCACTGTGACTGTGAACTGTGTTCAACCCTGAATTTCATTCTCAGAGGCAACCTTTTCAAACTGTGATATGTTACTGAGAATGTCAAGTTGCGTAAAGCTAGGGTGGTGAAATAATTCATTATTTCAGTAATGATGCTTCTGGGTGTGAAAATAAAGCAGTTCGTTGAACCTACAACTTGAAAGAGCCAATCATGTTCAAACAGATATGTGGTCAACTTACCACATATAAAAATCCTTTTAAATAACATACACTAATTATACACAGAATAACTTTCATAATAACATTTTGGCAAGTACATAATAACCTCTCACATTCACTCCATTTTAATTTTTCTCATCTGTCTTTCTCTTTAGCTTCCTTCCACTCCTACAGCTTCTGTACCTCACCTTTTTAATTTTCTGTCTGTCTTCACACACACATACACCACGGAAGAAGGAGGACTTGAATGCATGAAGTGATTGTGCTTGTGCCGCTGAATTATTTATTTGCTGTGATTACTCCAGTCCCATCCACTTTCCTCACATTGGTGTAACTCAGAAACTGGATTCATGATTTACCTGTCAGAGGGGCTGCTCCGATTCATTGACTTAATTTTTGTGAGTTAAGGTTTCATCAATGCTCCTACAAATGGTAAGAGCAAAATGCAGAGACACTGGTAAAGCCTACTGGAGTGAGAATAAGTATCTGCTGATGTCTAGGATAAACTATTGTTTTGAAAGTGTTTTCTTGATTTTCTCAATTGATGGTGAGTCACCAATACCATGACCTGAAAGAAACTTAAGGCTTTAAAAGAATGTGATAACTCCCAGAATTGGTTTTGTTTTTATTTTAGCATGTAAGTTTGACAGCGTACTTAGTTATTTCATTGGATACATAAGTGAATGTGACTGATGACTCTCTTGCCACTAATAACATGAGAATTGTCTACGAGGAGAAGGGCTTTCAGTCTTCCATGGAAGCATTTCTTAAATAGGATACTCTCAAAATTCTCAGTAGATTTCCAAGTGGTGATACTGAATTTCATGTTTTTTAAGCATTAATGTCTTTCTGTTTTAGAACTTTGGAAAATGGGGGTCTGGAATAGAAATATATATATATATATTTTCTCATTATTTTATTAAAAATTTCCATCTCCTCCCCTCCTCTTCCCCCTTCCCTTCCCTTTCTTCCACCCATACCCCCACTCCCTCCCTCTCCAGGCCAAAGAGCCATCAGGGTTCCCTTCACTATATTAAGTCCAAGGTCCTCCCAACTCTCCCCAGGTCCAGGAAGGTGAGCAACCAAACTGACAAGGATCACACAGAGCCCATCCATGCCATAGAGTCCAAGCCCATCGCCATTGTCCTTGGTTTCTCAGTCATCCTCCACAGTCAGCCACATTCAGAGAGTCCGGTTTGGTAGCATGTTCCATCAGTCACATTCCAACTGGACTTGGTGATCTCCCATTAGTTCTGTCCCACTGTCTCAATGAGTGAATGCACCCCTCACAGTCCTGACTTCCTTGCTCATGATCTCCCTCCTTTTGCTCCTCAATAGGACCTTGGGAGCTCAGTCTGGTGCTCCAAAGGGGGGTTCTGTCTCTATCTCCATCCATCGCCAGGTGAAGGTTCCCTCATGGTCCTGACTTCCTTGCTCATGATCTCCCTCCTTTTGCTCCTCATCAGGACCTTCAGAGCTCAGTCCTGTGCTCCTATGTGGGGCTCTGTCATTTTCTCCATCCAACACCAGGTGAAGGTTCTATGGTGATATACAAGATATTCATGAGTATGGCAATAGGATCTGGCCATTTCTGGCACCCTCTCCTCAGCTGCCCAAGGAACTAGCTGGGGGCATCTTCCTGAACACCTGGGAACCCCTCTAGAGTCAAGTCTCTGCAAACCCAAGAATGGCTCCCTTAATTAAGATATATAATTCCTTGTTCCCATATCCACCCTTCCTATATCCCAACCATCCTATTCCCCCAAGCTCTTCCCATCCTCCACTTCACACTTTTCTCTCCCCATCCCCCCATCCCCCCATCCCCCCATCCCCCCATCCCACCCAACCCCCAAGCAATTCCACTGTTGGGAATTTGCCCAAGAGATGTCCAATCATATTACAAAAGCATTTGTTCAACTATGTTTATAGCAGCATTATTTGTAATAGCCAGAACCTGGAAACAACCTAGATGCCCTGCAGTAGAAGAATGGTTGAAGAAAGTGTGGAATATATAAATATTAGAGTACTACTCGGAGGTAAAAAACAATGACATATTGAATTTTGCATGCAAATGGATGGAAATAGAAAACACCATCCTGAGTGAGGTAACCCAGGCCCAAAAAGATGAACATGGGATGTACTCACTCATAATTGGTTTCTAGCTATAAATAAAGGACATCAAGCCTATAATTCGTAAAAAATCCTAGAGAAGCTACATAAGAAGGTGAATCCAAAGAAAATCATATAGTTATCCTCCTGGATATTGGAAGTAGACAAGATTGACGGACAGAAATATATTTCTTAACTGAGAAAAATATTCTGCATACTAACATGAAATGTATTTTAAATAAATATTGTAGTTTGAACCCAAAAGTTTCAATATGTTTGCTTACCTATCATACCATGAATTCCCTTCTTGAGAAGAAAAAGGTATCTTTATTTTTTATTTGGATAAAATAGTGTTTATGTTAGACATTTTAATTAAATCCAACAAACTATAATTAAAAACAGAAATTAGGCCATTTTATTTAACAAATATATTCCATTTGTATCTTATTTCATCGCTATTGCTTCACGTAAAATATGAAAAATAGAGTGGCTTAGCATGAGAATTTCAAGATGATTATTTTGAAATACAGTATAATTTTATCATATATTGAGATTGGGGCCTTTACATTTTTATGTGATACCAAAATCATGTATAAGAAGTTTCTCTTCATGTTTGCTTATATCAGATTATAGTCTAGCTTTCAAATAAGTATCTCTGGGTCTATTATTTTACAAATAAACTATTTAAGAGTAAGTAGATTAGGAAGAAAATATGATTATTTCACATAGGATTATTCTAAGTAGATTAGATTAACATTCTTTTTTCTTTTTTTCTTTTTTTGGTTTTTCGAGACAGGGTTTCTCTGCAGCTTTTTTAGAGCCTGTCCTGGAACTAGCTCTTGTAGACCAGGCTGGCCTCGAACTCACTGAGATCCGCCTGCCTCTGCCTCCCGAGTGCTGGGATTAAAGGCGTGCACCACCACCGCCCGGCTAGATTAACATTCTTTACTCAATGGGCCAATCCATTCGTCTTAACACAAGAGAGAAAGGTGGGGAATGAGTTACTACAAGGTAGCATAAAACAAATATTCCTACAATCAGTTCATTAAATTTACAGAATTTTGTTATAATGACAATATACATACTCTCTTTTTTTTAGTATTTAAAAAATTTTATGCATATGGGTGTTTTGTCTGTAGGTAAATCTGTGTACCATATGCATGCCTGGTGTCTGGGGAGTCCAGAAAACTCTGTAAGAACTTTTAGAACTAGAGATATAGAGACTTGTGAGCCAATTATGGACACTAGGAATTGAGCCTGTATCCTTTAGAAGAGCAGTCAATAGCCTTAATAAGGGAATTATCACTCCAGACCCCATATATTCTTGAAATAACAGAAAGAGAAGAGAACTTTACCTCTACACTTTTTTCTACAACCTTCATAAAAGCTATCCATGCATATCTATCTATACAACTATATCTGTAGTTATAGATATAATTTAATCATAAAAAGGTCAGGAAAGTAATTAGAGAACACTTTAAAAATGACAGCAATATTGATGAAACTAACAAACTAAACTATAAAATTATATATCAGTGTTAAAGGAAGAAAATTATAAAGAGATATGTAAGTCTAAGAGGAAATATGAATTCCGTATAGAATAATATTAAGTTATAAAATACTAATAAAAAATACAAAAGTAGCAGAAACTATATGCAAAGCATATGGGATATTTGGTAACTCAGTCATCTTTTTTAAAACTTTTCTCTGTCAAACTAAAAGTTTTCAAAACTAAAATCCTTTTCTAAAGGAAAATATTTTTCTTTTTTTTTCATGGTTTATTTTTTTTTATATTTAAAAATTTCCATCTCCTTCCCTCCTCCTCCCCCCTCCCTCCCCTCCTCCTCCCCCTTCCCTCCCCTCCTTCTCCCCCTTCCCTCCCCTCCCCTCCACCCATACCTCCCCTCCCTCCTTCTCAAGGCCAAGGAGCCATCAGGGTTCCCCACTCTATGCTAAGACCAATGTCTTCCCAACTCCCCCCAGGTCCAGGAAGGTGATCGACCAAGCTGAGAAGGCTTCCACAGAGCCCGTCCATGCAGAAGAATCAGAGCCCAGAGCCATTGTCCTTCGCTTCTCAGTCAGCCCCCGCTGTTGGCCACATTCAGAGAGACGGGTTTGGTCGCTATTTTTTCCATTGGAATTTTGATGAAATGGTTTTCCTGAGTCATGGAGTACTCCTTATGAACAATGTATTCATTTAAAATTTAAAATTTTATTTTCAGTTAAGATATACTTCTGACGCCCAATGTGGGGCTCGAACTCACGACCCTGAGATTAAGAGTCTCATGCTGAATTAAATCAACCAGTTTATTTCAAGGATGTGCTGACCTTGCAATGGAAGCCAGGAGATGTTCTGCCTTGGGGAAGGGGTTTTGCTCTTGTCTCCACAGGAGAAGAAAAATTGTGGATAATGTCAAAATTAATAAAGGTTTGGTTTGAAGAGGAGAAGCCCCTTGGAAAAGAAAAATAATTCATTCACAAGGATGACGAGCATACTGATAGTAAAACAAACATAGGTTGGGGGCAGGGGTTTTTTCTTATCTCCACAGGAAACCACTCATCTTCAAAGAATTTAAGGGACCCTGGATTTTTAAATACTGATGGATGGATACTAGTAACAACCCAATATGGATCAATATGGAACCTGAATAGGTTTAGTAAGTATAAAACATTTTTTACATATGTGTGTGTGTGTGTGTGTATGTGTGTGTGTGTGTGTGTGTGTGTGTGTGTGCATTACTGTGCTTTTATTTATACGTATGTAGAGTTGGTTTTGGAGTTGGACTATGGCTCAGTCCCTCTTCAATCCAAGCCTGTTGATAAGAGATGTCTCAGAGTTTCTGTTTCAGGTCAGGAGCCATGATATGGGACAGAATAATAATAATAATAATAATAATAATAATAATAATAATAATAAAATAATGATACTTGATAAACTTTCTTTGCCTTTTCTCATATCTGTGTCTGTCTTTATTACACATTGGGCGCCAAAATGAAGGGGCGTGGTTGATCGGCAGTTATGATTAACCAGACTAGCTTTAATATATAATATTCAGCTTTAATAAAGGAAAGAAAAAGGAACTTACAAAAGCCAAGGTTCCAGCGAGGAGTGCAGGAAAACAAAGAGAAGGCGGGCTGCACACCCGCAAGATTTTATAAGTAAATATTAGCCTAAGGGGGACATGCCTTACAAACAAGGTGATTGGCTGGGCTTTCCCTTCAGTTTTGCAGTTTCCTTAAGTGGCCTTATACACTTTCATTTCCTTCTGGTAAAGGGGGCTTTGTTGTCGCTGACAAGGGGCAAAGAGCATTCCCCATGTGCAGGGCCTGAATGCTGCCTAACATCCTTTGTCTATTGGGGAGACAGTGTCTTGGTTTATCAAAGCTGCTGTCCCACAGAGGACAAACGGATGATGCTATGACAAACCTCCACTGAGCAAGCACTCGCTATGTTACTTCGTTGCAGCATTTGACTTGATAATCTTTGATAAGGATCTTTTATCTTATATGTATGCATATCAGATAATTATGTGTGGTTTGGGTGTTTCAGCAAATCTAGGGTTATAAAAATGAGATAGAAATGGTTCTTTTTTTTCAATTTCTGAATTTATGTGGTCATATAATTAAATTTATGGGATTTACATAATTAAAATGTTTGACAGAATTTATCTGTGAAGACATTTATATGTTCTTTTTGTTTTCCTTTATCTTCATTAAAATGTTGAGATGTTTTTTGATATGTGGATTTATAATCATAAAACTTGAAGAAAATTAGACCATTGCTTTTATTAAAAAAAAAGATATACTTCTGAGTATATAAGCAGAAAAGAATTTAAAATGTAAAATATTGAGTATATGAATGTCATCCCATTGAAATCACTCACAGATATATGGGAAGCACTTATTCATATTCAGCAAAATTGCTGTGTATCAGGAGTCTCTAGATGACTAGAACCAATAGAATGAATTCAATGGATGTATTAGATTGGCTTACACATATGGTCTAGATACTACAAAACAGTACACTTTCCCAGTGGTGAGGCTGAGAACCTGTTAGCTACTCAGTCCATGAGATTTTGAGTTCATTAGGAACATATGCAGGCCCACTCTTGTGCTAAAGGCAAGGAAGATCCTTGAAGAGTCACTGGTCTGCAATCCACACTGAAAGACCAAGAAAATTTGGTTCTACAAATAGTTAAAAAAAGGTAAGAGCAGTCGTAGAAATGGCAGAAACAAGATTCAAATTGACAACTAAGATCAACCATCATGTACTTTAAAGACATATACAGTGTGAAAGCAACTGTTACTGAAAAACTGCAATAATAATAATAAGTGAATACTAAAGGTATTACTTGGTTTTGATATGGGATTCCCCTCTGTATGCTGTGAATATCATTGGTTAATAAAGGAACTGTCTTGGGCCCATAGCAGAGCTATAGGGCAACAGAGCTGGGTGGGGAAAACTAAACTGAATGCTTGGAAGAGACGGCAGAGTAAGGGAGAAGCCATGGAGCCGCTGCCAGAGACAGACATGTTGAAACTTTGCTGGTAGGCCATTACCTCATGGTGATGCACAAATTAATGGGAATGGAATAAATTAAGTTGTAAGAGTTAACAAATAAGAAGCTAGAACTAATGGGCCAGGTAGTGATTTAAATAATATAGTTTCTGTATGGTTATTTCTGGGGACTAAGCGTCCGGGAAAAACAAGAGGGCTTCCTACAACAGGTTCTTTAAATTATTTTAAATAGTTCAGAAAATATATTAATGTGGAACTTTAGAGTCCATGTTTTCAGAAAACTTACATTAGACTTAAATACATTATCTTTCATCAGATTTTGGTGTGAGATCATAGGACTGTGACAAGAATTGATAAGAACCTGATCTACTGAAATCATGAAATAATGAACATGATGAATGAGGGATATGGAATAAAGATTATAGAAAAGTATTTTATCTTATTACTATGCATGACTGAGCAGAAAATCCAATATAAAGCTATAAATGTGTCAGGTGATGGTGTCTCATTTCATAAAGTACTTGTAATGCAATGTTGAGGACCTGAACTGTGTTCTCAGAACTCACTGAGAAACTCAGATTTGATGACACAATAATGAAGTCCCAGAAAGAGGAAGACCCATGAGATTCTTTATTATTAGACAATCAAGCAAATAGATTGATTTTCAGACTGAGTAATTTAAACATACACTTATTATTTAAAAACTCCTAAATTCTAAAATAAAAAATAACTCTTAAGTGTTTTAAAGTAGATGTGCATTTTTACAAATCATTTACTATTAACCAATAAAGCATATGGATTGCGACTCAGATTGAGTAAGAGACTTTATATCAGATTATAAGGTGAGACCAAGCATAATGACCCATACAATTTTTTTTCATGTACTAGAAAGGTGGAGGCAGGTAGATCACCGAGTGTGATGGCAGGTCAGTTAGCCGGCTCTATGGTGAGCTCCAATCTATCCAGGGATACACTGTGAGAATCTATCTAAAATATTAATAGATGAATAAAACAGTAAAGTGAAGAGGATTTAAAAAGACATTCAGTGTTAACTTGCAGTCTTTACATGTATGTATATATATATATATGTATATATATATATATATACATATATATATATATGTACACATGTATTCTCACACATGCACAGGTATACACACAAAAAATCAAATTACTCAAGATACTATGAGATTTTAATGTAAAAGTCTCTAAGTAACAGAAAAATGAGAGAATCGCTTGAACATGAAGTACTGTTTTCACATAGGAAAACCAAGCTTTGTCATAAGAGCAGAATAGAAAATGATTTAAGAAATAGATTTTTACTCTTAAAAAACTTATGAGTTATTTTTATTTAAGAATTCAAGAGTCTATGTCATAAATGCATTTGTAAAAATGATCCATTACCTTATGTAGGACATTTATCATTTAAAGTATTTATTTTTGATCATCTTCTTTAGACATCGTTCTTAGGCGCTCATTTAAACCACCAATTAATTATTGTCTCTCTGATCCTTTTGATTTTTAGATAATACCAAGATGTAAACAGAGACTGCTTGTTTTTTTCCTAGCTGCCATAACCTGAATAATCACATAAAAACTTTATTATTTACAACACTCCTTTTCCAATGGCTTAGGCATATTCCTAGTTAGCTCTTACATCTTAACTTAAGCCGTTTCTATTAATCTGTAAATTTGCCACAAAGTTGTGGTTTTCCAGGAAAGTTTAGGCATCTTTCTCCTTCAGCAGCTGCATGGCATATGCCTGACACTGCCTTCTTTCTCCTTGCACTAAGTTTAGTTTTCCTGCATACCTATATTCTGCCCCTCCATAAATCAAAACAGCTTCTCTATTATACAATGGTAATAAAACATATTCATAGCATGCAAAGGGTAATCCCACATCATCTCCACTTTTCTCTCTAAATGAAAAAGAGAGTTTTAACTTTAACATAATAAAATGACATATGTCAAACAGTTATCAACTAAGAAAAATACATGTAACAAAATTGACCAAATTGACCTTAAATTTGTATCAATAAACTGAAGTCCATACCAATATAAAGTATTTGTTTCTATGTCAAATCTCCCCCACCCATTTTTTGAAAGAGATTTACTGTGACCATTAACCACTTATAATAAACCCCCTGTAAATGAAAACAAACATTTATAATCCACCATTTAAAAAATTTGGTTGTAGTTTCTACAAACTGTTTCCTGCTGTTTGTTGAGCAGTGTATTTTTAGGGTTCATGGAATCTTTTCAAGGGTTTTGTTTCATCAAACCATATTAGTCTGGAAGGAATCCATATATTCTCATCTTCTGAGAAAACAAAGCAGAACCTCTTTTCCAAAGTAACATATCTTTAGACTCAAATTTTGAATGCAAGATACCTTTAAAATGCATGTGTTGGTTTAGCTTACCAGCCCCTACAATCAAATGTTTCTCTGCAGTTAGCTTATTAATAGTCAAAAAATTTAAAGAAAACACAAAAGTATACATAATCTAGACTCTCTGTGTATTTTCCATCTTTAAGTGACCTTATTATCTATTATTTTTAATACTTATTATCTTTATTCATTTAATCTAAGTCTGTCTATACTCTTTATATTGCTTTTCCTGCTGCTTTAAAGACTTATTTTTTAAACTATTTTTTAAAAATAACTGTCTGTATTATTTTTAGTCTCTTTCCTAAGCTTATGTACAGTTTTTAAACACACTGTGTCTTGTTAAGAGGTCTTTTATGTCTCAATATGTCCTGTCGTGTATTGAAAATCCTTTTTCTAATAAGGAACTTTTTTGGGGGGGGTTGATTTTTTGAGACAGGGTTTCTCTGTATCTTTGGAGACTGTCCTGGAACTAGCTCTTGTAGTCCAGGCTGGCTTCAACCTTACAGAGATCTACCTGTCTTTCCTCCTAAGTGCTGGGATTAAAGGCACACTCTTTCACTGCCCTGTCTCTGATAAGGCACATTTTTAAATGGTAAGCCGTGCAGCCCCAGCATCCCTGAATACTGGTTCCACCTCTCTCAACTTTTCAATATGGTGAAGGTATGTTCACCACCAGCTCTTGGAGTCATGGTCACAGCCCCAGCTGCAGGGATATAGTGCGTCTATGTCGCCATTAAGTAACTTGTAGCACTCTGCTTACAAAGGGCTCTGTAGAAAGACCTCCCGAACGAACAGAGCCATTTATGCTGCCAGTATGAATGAGGAAAACATTTCTTAAAAGAGCTGTGCCTCGACTTGTGGCCTGTAAACAGAGCCTATCTGTTAAAAAAAAAATATATGGCTACTGATAAACTGTGTTCGGCTCCAGTTTTTCTGAGTCCAGAAGCCCTTTTTTCCCCCTAAGCTTTTTTAGGTCTTATGTGGATCCATGCCCCAGACAGTGGGCATTATTTTGTAAACAGAGACTGCTCATTTGTTTTCTGGCTGCCCAGATCCAAATAATCATACAGAAACTAGATTAATTATAGCAATTTTTGGTCAATTAGGTTCCCTAAGTTGCTCTTATATCTTAACTTGATCCATATCTATTAATCTGTTTATTGCCATGAGGCTGTGGCTTACTGGTAAGGTTATGGCATCTTTCTCCTTCAGAAGCTACATAGTGTCTGCTCAACTCAGTCTCTTTCTCCTTGCATTCAGTTTAGTTTTCCTACCTTCCTATATTCTTCGCTACCATAAATCAAAACAGATTCTTTATTAGCCAATGGTAAGAAAACATATACATAGCAAACAGAGAGGAATCTCACATCACCAAAATACTATTATCATCATTAACTGCATATAGTAAAGACTGTGTCTCAACGCTCTGAGATGAAGCAACAGTTGACAAGATGGAAAGAACAAGGATTAGTTTATGGTTTCTCCCATGTTCTTTTTCTATCTCTTGTGAATAATTCCTAGAGAAATTCCCCACACATACAGGGAGACAGAGAGAGGGACAGAGACAATAATACACACACAGAAAGAGAGACCGACCGACAGACAGACACAGGCACATGCTCCCATACATCTTGTCATCAGCTATCATCATGAACATCACCGATATCATCTTTATTTATTCATTTGTGAACTCATTCTTCAGTCCTGATAGTGGTATTTTTAAAAGAGTCCAGTGAACAATAGGATAAAGGTTTCTATAATAGACTGGAGTTTCACAGTCTTAGAGCACATACTCAGAAAGATAACTTGGTTCTAAAGTTATTCTTCTTTTAATTTCTTCAGGAACTACCATATTTTTTTGTGTGATGGCTCTATTGATTTATGTTTCCATGAATGACCAACGATTCACTGTTATCCATGTAATTGCTTACATCATTTACTCTGTACCTCTCAGAGGGTGGTTGCCAATGGCTGCGAAGTGATAGTGCATGCATATATTACTTACTTTAACTCCAGATGACCTCATGAATTCCACTGTTAATTACATTTCCAAACACCTAGTGACATGTTCGTGTCTTTTGGAAGAAACATCTTTTCATAACCTTGTGGATTTGTGTGTGTGTGTGTGTGTGTGTGTGTGTTTGTGTGTGTGTGTGTGTTTGTGTGTGTGTGTGTGTGTGTTAGTTAGGAAAGTATGATGTCCTGTACATACTCTTTGGTTCTTTTGACTTTCAGTAGATGCCTTAGAAACAGGTTCAAGTTCAAGTACATTTAAGAGGAATAAACTTTCGTGCCTACAGAATAGTAATAAAAAGAAATTCAGAAAAGTTTTTCTAGCAGAAGATATTATTTTTAAAAGAATTTAGAAACTGCAAGTCAAACTGATTTTTATAGTTGGCTAAATCATAAGATTAAGCCTAGAGTATGCGGGACAGTGAATATCATGAGTTTTTTTTTCAATACAAACCTAACAATAGACACCAGAAAGAAAGGCATTTCCTATCTTAAATGCTCTCAGGCTCTATTGAAAATGAATACTTCTATTCACAACAGAACTGGCCCTCTTTGAATGTCACAAAAATTTGATTTTCCTGGAGCAGGAAATGCATTACTATGATAGTGTAGTACAGAATTTTGTGTATATTAACTTAGAATGAGGAATAGCAAACACCTTTGAAATGAGTTTCAGATGTTCCATGGCTGGCAAAGGCATTGTTATTCAAAAATGAACACACAGCTAGCCAAGTAAGACTCTTTGCAATAAGTCATAAGCAACCAACAAGAATATTAAGAACAGATATATGTCTGTATAGGTATTTACAAAGGTGCACATATAAAATTGTAATTTGATTTTCTGGAGCTAAAATCTATGACTCAGTTACCTGTTCTTTACAACATATTCATTACAAATTAATACTCAACAGTGTTGTAATTAATTACTTTTTCATATTGAATAACTTTAAATATTGTAATGCATAAAATATATAGTGGAGGAATGTATCTGAATAATATTCAAGTTTGCTGAGATTGAAGGAAAAAAGATAAATCAAAATGAATTTATATTTATTATAAAGAGATCTATGATTTTCTAATATTTATTTTGGAATAACGGAAATTTGACCAGCTTTACTGATGATTTATTTCTTCATACATTAGAACAATTATACAATGCTTACAATTATACAAAGTAAATATGGCACTCTACAAATACATTGAAATTTTGAACAAAACAAAATATTCTCCCCCAGAATAATGTAAATAAAGAAACAGAGAATATATGTGTGAGAGAGAAGGCTTTAACTGAAGTTGGTCCATTATAATAATCCTCTAGTTATTTATGTGTATTTTAAATTCTATCTCATATATTATGCTAACTATATATATATGTTTGTTTTTATGTATTTACATGTAATACACATTTATAAATAAAACTTTAAAGCAAATATTTATACTGTTTTTTATTAAATTATATAATTTTACAAATTTTCACCTCCTCCCATATCCCTTCTCCTTCCCCCTCCCCTCTCCCCCTCTCCCTCCCTCCTCCCCCTCCCTCTCCAGTCCAAGGAGCAGTCAGGGTTCCCTGCCCTGTGGGAAATCCAAGTTCCTCCCCCATCCATCCAGGTCTAGGAAGGTGAGGATCCAAACAGACTAGGTTCCCACAGAGCCAGTACATGCAGTAGAATCAAAACCCAGTGCCATTGTCCTTGGCTTCTCAGTCAGCCCTCCTTGTCAGCCACGTTCAGAGAGTCTGGTTTGATCTCATACTTCATCAGTCCTAGTCCAGTTGGCCTTGGTGAGCTCCCATTAGATCAGTCCCATTGTCTCGGTGAATGGACGCACCCCTCACAGTCCTGATTTCCTTGCTCATGTTCTCCCTCCTTCAGCTCCTCATTTGGACCTTGGTAGCTCAGTCCAGTGCTTCATTGTGGGTCTCTGTCTCTATCTCCATCCAACACTAGATGATGGTTCTATGGTGATATGCAAGATAATCATCAGTGTGACTATAGTAAAGGGTCATCTCAGGCCCCCTATCCTCAGCTGCTCAAGGAGCAAGCTGGGGACATCTTGGACACCTGGGAACCCCTCTAGAGTCCAATCTCTTGCCTATCTTCAAATGGCTCCCTTAATTAAAGTATATACTTCCCTGATTCCATATCCACTCTTCCTCCATCCCAATTGTCCCATTCCCCCAAGCTCTCCCCATCCTCTCCTTCTCACTTTTCCCTCCTCATCTCCCCTTACTCCCATCCTATCCCCACCCCCAAGCTCTCAATTTTTTTTTTTTACAGATTTATGTATTTTAAGTATACAGTATTCTCAGTATTCTCTCTGCATGTATCCCTGCAGGCTAGAAGAGGGCACCAGATCTCATTACAGATGGTTGTGAGCCACCATGTGCTTGCTGGGAATTGAACTCTGGACCTTTGGAAAAGCAGGCAGTGCTCTTAACCACTGAGCCATCTCTCCAGCCCCCAAGCTCTCAATTTTTGCCTGGAAATCTTGTCTATTTCCAATATCCAGGAGGATAACTATATGTTTTTCTTTGTGTTCACCTTCCTATCTAGCTTCTCTAGGATCATGAAATATAGGCTCAATTCTATGGCTAGAATCCACTAATGAGTGAGTACATACCATATTCATCTTTTGAGGTCTGGGTTACCTCACTTAGGATGGTGTTTTCTATTTCTAAAAATATGCATAATGCATTTTAATGGTTCTGTTGAATTTTGAAGAAGATGATTTTATCATAAGTTGAGAATTTAACTCTTGATTTCCAAAATTAAGCACATAGAGGAGATAATTTTTTCTTCTTAATTCTCACACTCCCAAAGCAGTATTATTTGATGTGGGATGTTCCATGAAATATTTGTCTTAAATTTAGGTTTTAGTAGCCAATAGTAATTATATATATATTTGTAGAGCAGAATGAAATGTGTTTCTTGGAGTAAAAATGAAGTTAATTAACAAATTCATCACTAAACACACCAACCTGTTTTTTATTCAAGTTATCAAAAGATAGATGATCGATAAATACATAGAGATAGATAGATAGATGATAGATAGATAGATAGATAGATGATAGATAGATAGATGATAGATAGATAGATGATAGACAGACAGACAGGTAGATAGATGGAGATGTAGCTCTATTAATAGAGTGTTTGTCTAACAAGACAAAGCATCTGGTTTAATCCCTTATAACACAAAAATATTACATAAAGACAGTGTACAATGGATTTATTTATCAAAGACTCAACTCTGAAATGGATCAGAACAGCTAAATTAGAAAACGGAAATGTTGGGTGAAACAACACTATCTCCATTAGACCAGAGAATCAGCTCTACTGATCTATTGTTTGCACTGTACTGCTGTCACATACAAGTGATAAGATCAACTAATTGACCTTCACATATTGTTCTTAACTTTTATGAAGCCAGCAGTTATTTTATGTTAGGAAAAAAATAATGGCATCATGGTGAAAACTGACAGTAAAATTACCTCTGCTACTTCGCTTGAATCTACCCCCTACATTAATATAAAAAAATTATCAGTATCAAGTAAAGATAAAGAATCACTACACATTAAGCAAGGAGTATAATTTTATTTATTCTTTTCTAATACAATATATCCTCTTCTACCCCTCTTATCTTAGGTTTGGTCTTTTCTTGGTGTCCTAGATTTCCTGGATGCTTTATGTTAAGAATTTTTTAGATTTAATGTTTTCTTTGACTAATGTGTCTATTTCCTCTATAGTATCTTCAGCACCTGAGATTCTTTCTTTTGTGTCTTGTGTTCTGTTGTATTTATCTCTGTAGTTCCTGTTCATTTACCCAGATTTTCCATATCCAGAATTCCCTTGTTTTGTGTTTTCTTTATAACTCTATTTCAGTCTTATTTCAGTCTTCATGTCTTCCTTCACCTATTTGTTTTATTTTCTTTGGTTTCTTTGAGGTATTTATTAATTTCTTCCAATTTTTTTGTTTGTCTTCTCCTCCATTTCTTTTAGGGAGTTTTCATTTCCTCTTTAAGTGTCTCCATCATTTTCATAAGGTCTCGTTTAAAGTAGTTTTCTCTCACTTCTGGTTTAGGATGATCAAGTCTTCCTGTTGTGTGACCGCTGGGTTCTGGGGTTACCATATTACTTTTTAAGTTGTTGGAGAAATTCTTGCATTGGTGCCTACCTGTTTCTTCTTTCAAATGAGGCCAACAGTGTCTTTGCATCTTGGTCCAATCCTTGCAGTGGCTGTCTGAGTGTTTTGGAGTTTTTCTTGATATGTTTTGTCAATGTCTGTCTCAGAAAGCCTCTAAGGTCTTTAAAAGCCTGATTTTTTGGTTTCCTCTCCTGGTTTGCTCTCTTGGTGCACTCTCTTAACCCCTCAATGTATTAGCAAGCTCTTTTTCGATCCCCTCGGTATTATAGCAAGCTCTCAGCTCTTAGTTGGGGCTTGGCTAGTACTTTGGGTGGCAGCTGGATGTATTTGGGTTTTGGGGGAGCCTACCTGCAGGAAACTCCCTGCTGGCTTGCTAAAAGCCAAGGGAATTGGGGGAGGGGCTCAGGAGTTTTGTTCCGCTGTGGAGGTCCTAGAGAGTGGAGCATCCCTCTGTGTGACTGCTTGCTCACCTCTTAAGTACCCTAAGTATTGGAGCAAGCTCTGTTTCCGATGTCACTAATTTTTACAGCTGAATGATATGTCATTGTGTAAATGTACCACATTTTCCTTATCCATTCTTCAGCTGAGGGCTACCTAGTTTGTTTCCAGATTTTGGCTATTACAATAAGGCTGCTACAACATTGTTGAGAAAGTGTCCTTGTGGTATGATTTATTAACATTTTGGGTACACCCAAGAGTCATATCTCTGGGTCTTAAGGTAGATTGATTCTCAGCTTTCTGAGAAACTGCCTTACTGATTTTCAAAGTGGCTGTATAAGTTTGCAATCCAACCAGCAGTTAAGGATTGCTCCCCTGACTCCTCATCCTCTCCAACTTAACCTGTACTCATATTTTTGATCTTAGCCATTCTCAAAGGTGTAAGATGCTAACTTAAAGGTGTTTTGATCCCATTTCCCTGATGATTAAAGATGTTGAGCAGTTCCCTAAATGACTTCCTTTCTCAAGTTGCTGTTTCCAGGTATCAGGTGTTTTGTTTCAGCAATGAGAATAGCAATTACTATAAAACTAATATAATTAGTAATGCTTTAACTCTGCTGAATTAAGGCATTATTTTCTGAGTACTTACATAAATTATTGATATAAAATTTATAATTAGTTCTATTTAGTGTTTAGCAAGGGTTATTTTAATAAACATAATGCATTTTGAAATTTGAAAAAGCATTAAACTCATACAGATTTAAAGAAAATAGTTCTGTGGGGAGGGAGATTGCAGTAGTGAAAGTGCTGGAATTTTCTCAATTCTCTTTTCTGAACAAATGAACACAAACCTAGACACAGGTTAGTGACATTAAAACAATCAACAATCATTCTGTAATTAGTGCAATGAGAACAACACCTTATACTCTACTGTGCAAAGAGTATAATAGAACATATCAAACCCAGAAACATTAGCTACTACCCTTAGAAAAACTTGGCAATACTTGGTGTAAAATCATCTACATACTAACTAACCTGGGGATGTGGGCTAGACCATTCTAACGATATTTATTTAACTAAGCAAATCATAGGCATGTTGTGGAATAAAAACATTTAGAAATGATAAGTTGTTATGATTAATTATGTCAGCAATTCAGTTTGTTTACTAAAATTAATTCATGTTTTTCAATGCAAACGAAAAATAAAACCATTTTAATTTTATAATATAAGAGGCAAAGGTTTAAATATGAGACAAAATTAAGAAATGATGCAATTGATAGAGCTGAACATGTAGAGGTAATATAGAGTAATGGTAACAAATTAGTTTTGTTTCAATTGTAAATTTTATGGCCTGGGTGGTACATTTAAATTAAGTTTATTTTGGCAATGTGCACTAAATGGAATGGACCAAATTAGACTAATATATAAGATCTAAATGTGGTATTTAACATTTAACATGGTTTTATGTAAAGTTCATAACAGACAATTTGTAAACATCCATATTAAATCTATGTTCTGTGGACATACTGCCATATAACCCCAAATTTAGAGAAATAAACAAAAAGCAACCACATAACTAGGTATACTTGGCCTTTTGTAGATTTTCTTTCCCCCTTATAATACTGAAAGTTTCTTTTATGGATAAAAGTGCAGTTATATTGTGGAGGGAATGTTCAAAGTAACAAGACTAATCTGAGAATACATTACCCCAAGAAAATATAAGTCACCTTTTAGTATTATCTTTATCTTCAATAAAAGTAATATTAAAGATATACATCAAAATGTACTTTCTTTATACTGACTAAAGGGCTATACAGGTGCACTACAATTTACACGTGCTATCCACCCAGTGCTTAACATTTTCCTACAGATATTCATACTTATGTGATCATATTTCATCTGATCATAAGAACATTATACTTTGTTTAATGTATATTGCCAAGTTAAATTGATGTTGTATTACATTAAAATGTCTTTAAAATTGATTAGAATACAACCATTATTTTTTTTTCTCATTTTGTTTATTAAAGATTTCCATCTCCTCCCCCTTCCCTCCCCTCCCTTCCACCCATACCCCCACTCCACCCCTCTCCAAGACAAAGAGCCATCAGGGTTCCCTTCACTATGTTAAGTCCAAGGTCCTCCCAGCTCCCCCTAAGTCCAGGAAGGTGAGCAACCAAACTGACAAGGCTCACAGTGAGTCTGTCCATGCTGTAGAGTTCATGTTCATTGCCATTGTCCTTGGTTTCTCAGTCCTCCTCCACCGTCAGCCACATTCAGAGAGTCCGGTTTGGTCCCCTGTTCCATCAGTCCCATTCCAACTGGACTTGGTGGTCTCCCGTTAGATCTGTCCCACCGTCTCAATGGGTAAACGCACTCCTTACGGTCCTGTCTTCCTTGCTCATGATCTCCCTCCTTTTGTTCCTCATCGGGACCTTGGGATCTCAGTCCGGTGCTCCTATGTGGGGCTCATTTTTAAAGTGAGTATTCAAAAGACAAAAATGCTTATTTTATTACAAATAAGAAATTAAAAAGAGTGAATCTTATTCCTTTCTAAATGTATTTTCCAAGCACGTTGTCTCATATTTAACAAATTTGCATTCTTTCTCTTAATACAAGTTAAATTTTAAAGCCTCAGTGCCTAACTCTTTGATTAATATTTTACATTAAATTATTATTAATATCAGTGGCTGTTGACTGAATTTTTTGATGGTTCTCAAGTTATTCATCGGTGTTAGTAACTATAATAGAGATTTCCAAAGCACCAGTTTTCCAAATAATTATATACTTATAAAAAAATAAAAATCAAACAAAATAGCTATGGAGTTTTTTCTAAATTCTCTTCCATGTTTTCTGCATCTCTTACACTTTACAGAAGAATATAAAAGTTAAAACTGAGAACTTCCCATAATTTTATAACATTGGTCAAATATGCTCTATTTTATTATAAAATGATAATATATCTTCATATTCTAAATAACTTTTATAAAATTATTTTAAGAGAATTGAGAATTATTTCACATTTGTAATTAAAATAAAGAAAATAATAAACATAAAATGTAAAGAAACACAATGATATAAAAATAGCAAGCACAAATGTAGAGCTGATAGCATTAATGACCTGTTCCTTTAGGTTGTATAAGCAGTTATAAAAACAGAGAATCTCTGTGAAGTATACTGGGAATTTTCAATTTTATTTCAGATAAGACAGGCTTCTACTTCGAATTCTTGAATGATATAAAAACTATTCTTAAGGGAGAAGTGATTATTATTTCACAAATAGTAATAGCAGAAGTCAGAAGTTATCAAACAGGAATTGTGATGGATATTCTGAGTCAATCCACTAATAACTGGACATAAACTACACAGGCTCTTGGGTTAAATTTAAATTGGGGTTCAATGAAGCCTTTGCCAAGCCAGCACAATAAAGAAGCAATAATGGAGCAATGCACAGGAATAAGGCTGTGTCTCCATGTGAAATGTCACTTGCACAGTGTGCTAAACAATATAACACTGAAGACAAGAATCCCAAGGAAAAACCAGAAATGGTGGTGCATGGCTTCAACCCCAGCTTTTGAGAGGGAGACATAGGCCGGTCAGATCTCTGTGCTTTAGACCAGACAGGGGTATACAGAGAAACCCTGTCTCAAAAAAAAAAAAAAAAAAAAAAAAAAAAAAAAAAAAAAAAACAAAAAAAACCCAAACAATAAACAAAAAGAAACAGGAATGAGTTAGACTAAATTTCCTGGGGTTGAATTATACTAAATTTAAAAAAGCACACAATTTTAATGAAAGGCTAAGAGAATGTGTGTAATAGTGTATTATCGTGTATCGACTATGTTCTTGCTTAATAACTATTTACTTTGAGATCTATGGTTTCAACTATATTACACATTCAAAGGAAAACACATGCATAAGTTATTGAACATAACATCTCTATTTTACTGTTCATATTTAATATTATTCACCTGTGTGTATGTCATTGTAATTATTACCAATTTCTGTTACGTATCAATCTCTATCAATTTCATTTATCAATTATTTATCAATTTCATTTATTTAATTATCATTGCACACTTACTAAATTGGATATGGTTATAAGATTGAATATAAAAATGTCTACTCAAGAGTGTGTATTTATTTGAAAACTGGTTCCTATACTCTGATGGTGTACCAAAGTGTAATATACTAACTGTGTGAATAAACCATGTCCATTTATTTCTCATTATTCTAAGAAGTCAGAGAGGAAGGGACCAGGAGAATTTGTGCCCAGTGGGAATATAATGTCACAAGGCAGTAAGTCATTTTCTCCCTCTCTCTGCACATGAGGGCACTATGAGTTTTTGTCAGGAAAGATATTGGCCACACTCAATGCTATGATATCATTACCCAAGGTCAATAGCCAACCTCATTCATGATTAGGCCTATGTTTGCAAATTCTAGGAAAAGATAAAAAGATTTGAGTTTAAAATAACAAGAAAGAGACTGTAGTGGTTAACACCACTTACTGGTCTACAGAGGACCAGAGTTCAGTTCCAAGTACCCATTACATGGGGCTCACAAACAGATATGACTCCATGTCTAAGGAAATTGATGCTATGTTCTAGATTCCATAGACTCCTGCACACATGTGTACACCACACACACACACACACACACACACACGCACACACACACTTAAAATTTTGTAAAATAACACAAAAATGTCAAAAAGTCCTGAGGACTATTTATTGGTTCAGTGTGTGAACTGATGTATAACTTGAATTCACATCTCCTGAAATATTTAACAAGTGTGGGAAACATAAAACTTCAGGGCTCTATTTTATATAGGTATTGAGGCCTATTTGGAGCATGTTAATGTTTTATTGTAGAAGCACAAAGGAGGTTGATATAGTCTGAGCCCTGGAAGACCATGTCAGAAGAGCCAAAGTAAAACTTAGAGTGTATCAGTAATTATGTGTCTTCATTAGATTAAAATTATTTTCTATAAAGTAGCTAAAATTTCCATCCACAAGCAATGATTATTTTGCCACCGATTCAATTATTCTTGAAATTTTGAAATTGTCTTATCAATATACCATTTTGCTATTAAAATATTGCTAAGATTACACTCAAGTCATCTGCTTTACTTCCTGGGATGAACTGTTGGATTGATCTTGTGGTTTCTGCTATTTGGACTCTTTCTAAGGACAAGGCCATATTTGTATTTAGAAATATGCCTTTTATTTCCTTATATCACACTCAGGAAACATTTGAACAAATGTAACTTGTAGGCATGCATATAAAGCTTGAAAGTTTAGGAAACTTCTCATGTATTTGTTTTCAACCTTTGGTTATATAATCATTCATGTATATCCAAATAATGACACACTACCAAGGTCCTGATGAGGAGCAGAAGGAGCGAGAACATGAGGGAGAAAGTCAGGAACGAGAGGGGTGCGTTCACTCATGGAGACGGTGGGACAGAACTATTGGGAGATCACCAACTCCAGTTGGAATGGGACTGATAGATCATGCGACCAAACCCGTCTCTCTGAATGTGGCCAACAGCGGGGGCTGACTGAGAAGCAAAGGACAATGGCTCTGGGCTCTGATTCTTCTGCATGGACGGGCTCTGTGGGAGCCTTCTCAGCTTGGTCGATCACCTTCCTGGACCAGGGGGGAGTTGGGAGGACCCTGGTCTCAGCATAGAGTGGGGAACCCTGATGGCTCCTTGGCCTTGAGAGGGAGGGAGGGGAGGTATGGGTGGAGGGGAGAGGAGGGAAGGGGGAGAAGGAGGGGAGGGAAGAAAAAAAATGACACACTATCATTCATTTTGAGAAGTTGATCTTATTTCTTTGAACATAATTTATGCTATTATTTAAAATCCGAACTCATAATTATAAGTCAGATTTATTTTCTTCTAATTATACTAAGAACTACTATTTTACTCTGACAAAGTTAGAAAAAGCCCTATAGAATGCTCCTAATGCTTTGACGAAATCTCTCATTTCATGATGTCTGTTTGTGTAATCATCAGATCTCCAGAACTCATGTAGCATTTTCTTGCTCTCCATTCTGAGGGCTTTAGTGAAGGGTAGGAATGACTTCAATTACCATTATCAACCTTCCAGACCATTTTGTTTTCTGCTGATGACCTCTTAAACATCATATTCACCAAGAAATAATACTTGAGAATAAAAAGCAAATTGTCTTTTGGGCAGTGCTATTTTAGTTTGATGTTGACATTTCAAGCTAAATCTCTTTTACTGAAAATTGATGTTTTTTTCCTAGAAAAAAAGTGTTTTTAATAAACACTTTTCCAGATGCAATGTCCCAGACCCAAATAAGCCTCTTTACTGTTTGTGGACTTTGTTGCTTGGAAGTTAGTCATTTTCCCTGTTGCAAGTCCTCAGCATCAAGATTCTGGTATTAGGCGTGATACATGATTAGTTAACCCTCTTTGTTTTCCTGTGCAGGTTCCACATGCATTTCCCTGCAACAGGCACTACTCTGGTTAGTTTGTTTTGTCTTGTTTCATTATTATACTTTAGGTGCCTTTTGTTTTTTTGAGAGACAGAATGGAATCTCACTTTCTGTTCATTGTTTATTTTTGACTATCTGTGCTAAATAACATCTATTCCAAAATACTTCTCTGATACAGGTTGAGTGAGAAACTACCCTATGTATATAGCCATCGGTATCACCTAGGTCCCATGACTTGAACCTCTCAGGCTCTCGTTCACTTTGCAGTATCAGATATGGGGTTCATCTCATAGAGAAGTCCTTAAATCCAATACAAAAGTGTTGGTTACTCCCATACCCAACCTATTTTTGCCACTATGGTACAAATAAATCTTACAAATGGATAACTGCTGCAGGTTGTAGAGTTTGTGATTTGGTGTTGCTAAGATTAAATTTTTGTTCTGGTTGTATGTCTTGGAGCACAATGAATAACATTTAATATGGGTGAAACTTCCAGTTGGATAAAGGTTTGATTTTTCCATGTTTGATAACATAAGTGGTGTTTTTGTAACAGGCCTTCGTGTAAGGTTGTGAAGAGTAGTATCCAGTATCCTTGACAAAAATATCCTGTACGTTTTGTTGCAGTCTATGGAACCCTTTGTATAATGTATCCAGAAGAATATGCATAGTTACTTCACTGGAGGTTTTTCTTTCTGGGATAATATGATAAAATGTAATCTGAAATAGTGTCTGTGACTTTTCTTTCCAGTCCAATTTATTTGGTATTTGGTATGCTTCATGTACCTCTATAGGCATGTCCTTCTTGGGTTAGGGTGATTTTCTTCAGTGTTTTTGTTGAATAATTTTTGGACCTTTGAGTTGGGATTCTTCTCTTTCATCTTTTTCTATTATTTGTAGGTTTGGTCATTTTATGGATGTCTCACATTTTCTGGATGGTTTGTATCAGAAACTTTTAGATGTAACATTTTCTTTGACCAATATATTCATTTCTTCTTTCCTACCTTCAATGTCTGAAAGTCTCTCTTCCATTTCTTTCTTTTGGTGAAGCTTGCCTATGGAGTTCCTCTTCAAATTCCCGTTTTTCACCCCAAAAGTTCTCTCAGTTTGTGTTTTCTTTATTGATTCTATTTCCATTTTCGTGAGTTGTACATTTTCATTCCCATTTCCTCTGATCGTTTGGGCTTTCTGCATTTCTTTAAGGAAATTATAACTTTCCTCTTTAATGACCTTTGTCAGGGACATACAGGGAGGGTTGAAGGTAATTTTCTTGTGCTTCAGCTATGGTGGCATAGTCTAGGCCTGCTGTGGTAGGATAGCCAGGTTTGCATGGAAACATATTGTACTGTCTGTTATTTTTTTTTTTTTCATGCTGGCATCTAGGCATCAGGGTATGGGATGATTCTGAATTTGTGTTTGTTTGGTGTGTGCTTTGATTTGTGGGTTCTGTTTCCTCTCTGGATTTTTGGATTGAGTGATGATTGTGTGTTGCTTGTTTTACTGGACAGCTCACCTGATGTGTTCACAGGTTATGGAGGAGGGTCATATGTCTATGTGTTATTTTCATTGGTTAATAAAGAAACTGCCTTGGACCTTTGATAGGACAGAAAATTAGGTAGGTGGAGTAGACAGAACCGAATTGTGGGAGAAAGAAAGCAGAGTCAGGCAGATGCCTCAGGCAGACACCGTGACTCTCCTCTCCGAGATGGATGCAGGCTAAGATCCTTCCCAGTAAGCCACCACTTCATGGTGGTACATAGATTACTAAATATGGGTTTGTCAAGATGTGAGAGTTAGCCAATAAAAGGCTGAAACTAATGGGCCAAGCAGTGTTTAAATAAATACAATTTGTGTGTTGTTATTTTGGGTGTAAAGCTAACCATGAAGGATCCAGGTGGCCGGATGCAGCCCGCCACTCCTTCAACACACAGGGAATGTCTGTTGGCATTGCAAACTAAGATACAAGTGGGAGGACATTAACAGAAGATGGTCTGTGGTTTCCACAAGTAATATGGACAATGGTGAAGGGGGACTGCAGTTTGCTCTCTGTTGCAGTGATAGAGACTTAGGGATGAGGCTGAAGATTTGGGTCTGGGGAAGCAGAGAAAGAGGAGAAGGAGTGCAGGTCATTGACCTGGAATTCTGGCAGACCTGGACTGAGGGTGAGCAGGGATGCCAGCTTGAGTTGGTGGTTATGATTCTGGGTATGTTTAAAGCGCCTTTCTTTGAATTAGTTTTTGCTACCAAATTGATTACAACTTTAACTAACACATTAAATAATATGATTTATGTCTGTATCCATTTATAATTTATAATTATATAAAAGTTAGGGATTTACTTCATTAAAATGTTTGTAAGATGTGTGAATGAAAAGGGAAAGAAGGGGACCTTTTTGAAATAATACATACAACAAGAAAAAATTAAATAACATGTGATAATAACACATTTCTCTAATTGGATATCCTATGAATATTTATATTTGTTTATATTTTTAAGTGAAAGATATTTAGATAAACTTTCATAGATCTAAATACTTTTAACAGTTTTATAATATATCATTGATTTGTAGAATTAAAAATGAAATGATTGGTGTTGTGCTCATAAATGGAATTTCATATTCACATTGCAAAAATGTACTAAACTAAGATTTCAGATGTGTGCAATGCCTCTATCTAGAATATGTAATGCTATGAAATTGAGCACATTGGATTAAAGATATTAAAATTAGGATTGGATGGCTAGAGTTGAAATGTACTAAAGTTCAGTGATTTACAACAATGTCAGAAATATTATTTCTCTTGATCTTTGTTGCATTAAATATGCATTATGAATCCAACAGAATATTTAAAAGTGTATAATCTTTCTTACATTAGGGATGAACCTACTCGAAAGCATTCTATAATGAATCTAAACCAAATGGAATGAAACAGATTATACATGAATTAATTCAAACATAACATGATGAGTATGAAAGGTCAAAGATCATTAGAAATTGTTTTTAAATGGTCTCTGAAAATTGCCACTGCAGAATAAAAGCATAAAAGACCTTCATTCTGATTTCCAGCATGAAAGGGGTACAAATAATCAGACTCTTACTTGGAGAATATCAGCAGTGGAAATGATTCTCTTATTTCATGCAAACTCCTTTTTCCTCTATGCTAATAAGGCCCATTGCTACACAATTACGATATTTTAAATGTATATGTGTTTCCAGTAACAATTAAATTGTTTATAAGTAGTTCACACTTAGCTTGTGACCACTTCAACATTCTCAGCCCTGTACTCACAAGACTGAGAATTAATGCATCTCAGCTCTAAAAATTCTTCCTCAAGATGAGAGCATGATGAGCAGCATAATGTCATACTTCAGCATTGCAAAGTGAAAGTTACATTTCTGTCTTTGAATATCGGCTCTATTATCTAATAGATGCGTATCTTTTGAATGTGATTTAAAAATCTATGAGCAATAATATCTCCCACATAAAGTGATGTTAATATGGTTGATGTTAATATCTTAAAGAACTTAGAGAAATATGTAAATGTAGTATTTTACAATAAGTAGTTCCCATGAATATACATACATACTATGCTTTACATTTTACTTATGAGGCAGGCATGATATACAAAGAATTGTTAAATTCCTCATGTTTTCTAGCTCTAATATAATATGGAATATATTATATTGGACTCAATTTTCATTCTATAATCTTACCTATTTAATTCATGCCATATTAATAACTGTGTTTTGAAGCTTTCAACTGAACAAAATGTATATGACCAACATAACAAATAATTTCTCAGAACTTGATGTCAAGATTAATGAATCATGAGATCAATATAAAATACATTTTTGATCATAAACAAAATAGCACTGTATCCATTCTCTAAACAGAAGTAAAATCAAACAGATAGAAAAAAATAACTTATTTTCCTTTATTTTCAATGTTTTCAGTGTCATCAAAAGGGTTAATTTGAAAGTTCTATCTGTTGCAAACAAATGTGTGTACATCTACACTTCTCCCACATCATATCATATGCAACACTAAGAGATTATCAAAGAAACAGATTTCATAGTAGAATGCAGCAATTTTAATATTTTGAACTTTGCAATAAAGTGACATACAGTCTATAGAAAACATATTTGATATTACAGAGGAGTTATGTCTTAAGTGTAAGTCAGTTTTTGATAATGAAGAAGTCATACCCTTTATGTTGTGCATAAAGAGATGGATTTCACCCAGCATCATGAGGTTCACAAATACAGTGTAGGTAAGGGCAAATAAAAATGCTTTATCGTCTTTTGTTTGGTTGCAGCTGTAATAGTTTCCTTTGTCAAATATAGAAATAGGCCTGTGAAAAATTTAACACAGTGCTTTCAGCAAGCCATTGAAAATTTCATAAAATATTAGAACAAAATTCACTGTGCTATGATTTTTATTCAGCCTAAGCTAGAAAAATATAAATAATTGAATGACATTCTTACTGTTGTCAGATCGAGAGCCATTTAATATTTCTCTTTAGTTTTCTTAAAGCTGTTGGTTTTGAAGTGTAAACAGAGTTTATGTGCAAACCTAAAGCACAGCTTCATCTTGCAATCACTTTCTTTAATGCTGCAGGCTTCCATTTAGACTTATTCATTACAGCCCTAAAGCTTCTGCCTTCTAAATGTGTAGGTTAGAGAAAGTACCTTGGAGCTCACCTGCTCAAGATTAATAATATCACTACAGGAAGATTAGGGCTATTACTCTTCCTGCCCTGATCCAAATGGTACAAATGGGATTTTAAGGATGATGTCTGTTCCGAGATCCAATGGACTGATGAGGTGCAGGGATGGTTACCCCGAGGAATCAGGAAAGATAGACTGCAGGGTTGAACAGATGATACACCATTAGCTTTAGCTATTATCCAAAGAAAAGATTATGGCTATAAATAAATTCATCCAGACCTCTAATACAATGGACAGGCAGACCAAAGGATGAACAGACAGGGAACATAACCATTATTTAAAAGGAAAGTCTGAGCATGAAATCCTTTTTTAGTAACAGAATCACAGGGAATACCAAATTGAATAAAAATATCAACTAGTATTAGAAAATATAATTTGCAAGAAATTATATTCTCTTGTCCTTCTTTTAAACTCCCCTTGTTCACGTAAAGACTCTAATTAACACTCCTTTGTGACTAACTTAAAGGAACATCCCAGAAACTGAAAATACATGAGTCTATTTACTTTGCAGAATGACAAAAATTAATTTTATTAACAAAGTACACACAGATTATATTTATTTTATTTTTGAATTATGGTTTTCATGTATTTTAAGTGAATAAAATGATATTGTATTTGTTCAAAGAATTGTAGAATAGTATCATCCTTTGTCTAAAATACCCAAGAGAACATACTGAAAGCTTTTTCATGATAGACAGCAAGTCAATAAATGTATTTGATTATGCTCAGCTATAATTCTTCTTGTCCTAATTTTACTTCATCCTTCCCTCCATGAGGTAGTATTGTACACATTAGGGAAAGATTTGGTCTCCTTTAATAATATTCCCTTCTGTGTTTATGGGTTTATCTAGATGTGTATTTCACCAGTCTCTAAGGCGTCAACTTTAAAGTTAAGATTAATAGTCATTACAAATCCACACCCTTTTCAATTTAACACCAAAAATACTAAAACATATTACATTAATAATCATCCCTAGCCTCCCAAAATGGTTTATTTTCTTCTTATAATGAAAAAAATCTTAAATCTATTTCCATGAATCTCAAGAGACTTAACTGTTAACCAATTTCAAAGTTCCCTTCAAGGTTCAAACAAACCTTATATGTGAGCGCCTATAAAATGAAGGCCAAGTTACATATTTCTAACACATAATGGATCAAGGTAAACATTTCCATTCTAAGAGGAAGTAATGGGAGAATTGCAACAAATTCCTGACACAAATAAAGAATTAAGCAGAACAGGGGAAACACTTGTTCCAAAGCTGCATATCTTACTTTCTAGCCATGTTGTAAGCTTCAAGAATTTTGGCCATCTCTGTCTCTATAGCTTTGCCATTTGCTTCACAGGTGACCCCTATTCTGGATAGTACCAGGGGTTGGATATTGTTTTTATTGGGCAGATATTTCAGGACTTAGCATCCCAATATCATGATGTTTTCTGTACATCCCAAGGCTGTATCCTCACAGCTCCATGTATCACTGCATCTGGGGGGGGTCACTAAAAGAACTTCACTGTTATGCATAACTTGTCTTCTCTCTAGGAAGTATCAGCCACAGACTTCATGAAAATGGATCTACTGTGTTTTTAGGTTTGCTAAACTAGCTTTGTTAATAAGGATGACGCCAAAATATGCTGCCACTTTGGCCAGACTAATATGAGAGTCAACTGCATGATTCTATGTGATAAGGTTATCCTTTCCCCAGTAAGTTCTATTTAACAGAACTTCCCAGAAGTTCTGTCTATTCAAGGAAAAGGCATTGAATTGGGACAAAAGTTCTGTATCTTGGGGTTTATAGTAGTCAATGTTGTGCTGATCATTGAAATACTCTCCAAGCCTCTTTTCTACTTTCTTGGTGCAGAATGCATGAATGTATTTTTTTTTTTTTTGGTGCCAATTTTGACAATCATACCACCACACTCACAACTTTCAGTATGTTCCTTTTCTAGCCAAACTGCATGCTTCTCAAATTATTTTACTCTGTCTTTCTCTGAAGATTCTTACTAAGCCTTTACAAAACAATAGAAATGTTTATGTTACAGACAGAATGCAATGATCTCAGGATATTTTTCTGCCTATGTGAGTAGTCTTATTGCTTTAAAACTCAGCATCATTGAAAGCTTCAAAACAAAACAATTACAGACACATTTGTCATACTGGAAAGGGCTGCTACCTTGCTCATTCTCTGTGCATCTTTGCATTTTAACGTGAAACATCACCCCAGTACCATATTCGTGCAAGACACTATTCTAATCATATGATTTCCACAAGAATGACCTGCTAATTCCTACTTCAAGCATTCTAGAATTTCTCTAGGCCAGTTTCGGCAACTTTTGCAAATACTTCTGACATACCATCTCGAAATGTTTAAGAAGCACATAAGCAGATTTAATCAGAGGGATATCCCATATTAGGGCCATTTTCCTTCATGGTAGATTTTATCAGTAATGGGACCCAAATACTTTACAGAAACTACAAAATGGATGAATAATTTGCTTTTTCCCTGTTTCAGAGTGATAAATTGCATGTCTAAGAGAAGTTGGTGAGCATAAAACATCACAACGAAGGAGCCCTGATAACCCATATACAATTAACTAACATTATATGACTGAGCAGGTTATATTTAAGAATATATATGTACATGCACATACATATATATGTACAATAACACTTATTTTTTTTCATTCTCATGGTTTGTTTTTTTTATATTTAAAAATTTCCATCTCCTTCCCTCCTCCTCCCCCTCCCTCTGCTCCTCCTCCCACTTCCCGCCCCTCCTTCACCCCTTCCCTCCCCTTCCCTCCACCCATACCTCCCCTCCCTCCCTCTCAAGTCCAAGGAGCCATCAGGATTCCCCACTCTATGCTAAGTAGAAGGTCCTCCCAACTACCCCCAGGTCCAGGAAGGTGATCGACCAAGCTGAGAAGGCTCCCACAGAGCCCGTCCATGCAGAAGAATCAGAGCCCAGCGCCAATGTCCTTTGCTTCTCAGTCAGCCCCCGCTGTTGGCCACATTCAGAGAGACGGGTTTGGTCGCATGATCCATCAGTCCCATTCCAACTGGAGTTGGTGATCTCCCTTTAGTTCTGTCCCACCGTCTCCATGAGTGAACGCACCCCTCACGTTCCTGACTTTCTCCCTCATGTTCTCGCTCCTTCTGCTCCTCATCAGGACCTTGGGAGCTCAGTCCGGTGCTCCAATGTGGGGCTCTGTCATTTTCTTCATCTATCGTCAGGTGGAGGTTCTATGGTGATATGCAAGAAATTCATCAGTATGGCTATAGGAACTGGCCTTTTCAGGCTCCCTCTCCTCAGCTGCCCAAGGAACTAACTGGGGGTGTCTCCCTGGAAACCTGGGAACCCCTCTAGGGTCAAGTCTCTTGACAACCCTCAGGTAGCTCCTTAAATTAAGATATATGCTTCCCTGCTCCCATATCCACCCTTCCTATATCCCAAGCATTCCATTCCTCCGAGCTCCCCCCATTCTCCCCTTCACACTTTTCTCTCCCCATCTTCCCTTGGCCCAGTCTTGCCCAACCCTCAAGTTCCCAATTTTGCCTGGCGATCGTGTCTACTTCCAATATCCAGGAGGATAACTATTTCTTTTTTTGGGAGTTCACCTTCTTATTATCTTTTCAAGGATCCCAAATTTATAGGCTCGATGTCCTTTAATTATGGCTAGAAACCTATTATGAGTGAGTACATCCCATGTTCATCTTTTTGGGTCTGGGTTACCTCACTCAGAATAGTGTTTTCTATTTTCATCCATTTGCCTGCAAAATTCAAGATGTCATTGTTTTTTACCGCTGAGTAGTATTCTAGCATGTATATATTCCACAGTTTCTTCATCCATTCTTCCACTGAAGGGCATCTAGGTTGTTTCCAGGATCTGGCTATTACAAATAATGCTGCTATGAACATAGATGAGCATATGCTTTTGTTGTATGATTGGGCATCTCTTGGGTAGATTCCCAATAGTGGAATTGCTGGGTCCTGGGGTAGGTTGATTCCGAATTTCCTGAGAAACCGCCACACTGCTTTCCAAAGTGGTTGCACAAGTTTGCATTCCCACCAGCAATGGATGAGTGTACCCCTTACCCCACAACCTCTCCAGCAAAGGTTATTATTGGTGTTTTGGATTTTAGCCAATCTGACAGGTGTAAGATGATATCTCAAAGTTGTTTTGATTTGCATTTCCCTGATAGCTAGGGAGGTTGAGCATGACCTTAAGTGTCTTTTGGCCATTCGAACTTCTTCTGTTGAGAATTCTCTTTTCAGTTCCGCGCCCCAATTTTTAATTGGGTTAATAGGCATTTTACCGTCTAGTCTCTTGAGTTCCTTATATATTTTAGAGATCAGACCTTTGTCAGTTGCAAGGTTGGTGAAGATCTTTTCCCAGTCAGTAGGCTGCCTTTGTGTCTTTGTGACAATGTCCTTTGCTTTACAGAAGCTGCTCAACTTCAGGAGGTCCCATTTATTCAATGTTGCCCTTAATGTCTGTGCCCTTAATGTTATGCGCAGGAAACGGTTCCCTGTGCCCATTTGTTGTAGAGTACTTCCCACTTTCTCCTCTATCAAGCTCAATGTGTTCAGATTAATATTGAGGTCTTTAATCCATTTGGACTTGAGTTTTGTGCATGGTGATAGATATGAATCTACTTTCATTCTTCTACAGGTTGACATCCAGTTATGCCAGCACCATTTGTTGAAGATGCCCTCTTTCTTCCATTGTGTGCTTTTAGCTCCTTTATCAAAAATCAGGTGTTCATTGGTTTGTGGTTTAAGATCCGGGTCTTCTATACGATTCCATTGGTCAACTTCTCTATTTTTATGCCAATACCAAGCTGTTTTCAATACTGTAGCTTTGTAATAGAGTTTGAAGTCAGGGATGGTAATGCCTCCAGAAGTACCTTTATTGTATAAGATTTTTTTGGCTATCCTGGGTTTCTTGTTTTTCCATATAAAGTTGATTATTGTCCTCTCAATCTCTGTGAAGAATTTTAATGGGACCTTGATTGGGATTGCATTGAATCTATAGATTGCTTTTGGTAGAATTGCCATTTTTACTATGTTGATCCTCCCAATCCACGAGCAGGGGAGATCCTTCCATTTTCTGGTATCCTCTTCAATTTCTTTCTTCAAAGACTTAAAGTTCTTGTCAAATAAATCCTTCACTTCCTTGGTTAGAGATACTCCCAGATATCTTATGCTATTTGTGGCTATTGTGAAAGGTGATACTTCTCTGATTTCCCTCTCTGCTTCCTTATCCTTTGTGTATAGGAGGGCGACTGATTTTTTGGAGTTGATCTTGTAACCTGCCACGTTACTGAAGGAGTTTATCAGCTGTAGGAGTTCTTTGGTGGAGTTTTTGGGGTCGCTTATGTATACTATCATATCATCTGCAAATAATGAAAGTTTAACTTCTTCCTTTCCAAATTGAATCCCCTTGATTCCCTTATGTTGTCTTATTGCTATTGCTAGAACTTCAAGCACTATATTGAAGAGATAAGGAGAGAGTGGACAGCCTTGTCGTGTTCCTGAATTTAGTGGGATAGCCTTGAGTTTCTCTCCGTTTAATTTGATGTTAGCTGTCGGTTTGCTGTAAATAGCTTTTATTATATTTAGGAATGACCCTTGTATCCCTAATCTCTCCAAAACTTTTATCATAAAAGGGTGCTGAATTTTGTCAAATGCTTTTTCAGCATCTAATGAGATGACCATATGGTTTTTTTCATTCAGTTTATTTATATGATGGATTACATTGATAGATTTTCGTATGTTGAACCAGCCCTGCATCTCTGGGATGAAGCCTACCTGATCGTAATGGATAATTTTTCTAATGTGTTCTTGGATTCGGTTTGCCAGTATTTTATTGAGAATTTTTGCGTCAATGTTCATGAGTGAGATTGGCCTGTAATTCTCTTTCTTGGTTGAGTCTTTGTGTGGTTTAGGTATCAGGGTAACTGTAGCTTCATAGAAGGAATTTGGCAGTGACTCTTGTGTTTCTATATTATGAAATACCTTAAGGAGTATAGGTATTAGGTCTTCTTGGAAATTCTGTTAGAATTCCGTATTGAAACAATCTGGTCCTGGGCTCTTTTTGGTAGGGAGGTTTCTGATAACAGTTTCTAATTCTTCGCAACTTACAGGACGATTTAGAGCATTTACCTGGTCCTGGTTTAACTTTGGTATATGGTATTTATCTAAAAAACTGTCCATTTCTTTTACATTTTCCAATTTTGTGGCATACAGGCTTTTGTAGTAAGATCTAATGATTCTCTGAATTTCCTCTGTGTCTGTGGTTATGTCCCCCTTTTCATTTCTGATCTTGTTAATTTGCGTGTTCTCCCTCTGCCGTTTGATTAGTTTGGCTAAGGGTTTGTCAATCTTGTTGATTTTCTCCAAGAACCAGCTTCTTGTTTCATTGATTCTTTGGATTGTTTTCTGTGTTTCTATTTTGTTGATTTCTGCCCTCAGTTTGATTATTTCCAGTCTTCTACTTCTCCTAGGTGAGTCTGCTTCTTTTTTTTCCAGAGCTTTCAGGTGTGCTGTTAAGTCACCAATGAGTGCTTTCTCCGTTTTCTTTAAGTGGGCACTTAGTGCTATGAACTTTCCTCTTAGCACTGCTTTCATTGTGTCCCATAGGTTTGAGTATGTTGTGTGTTTGTTTTCATTAAATTCAAGAAAGACTTTAATTTCTTTATTTCTTCCTTGACCCAGGTGTGGGTCAGTAGTTGACTGTTCAGTTTCCATGAGTTTGTGGGCTTTCTGGGGGTAGCATTGTTGTTGAATTCTAATTTTAATCCATGGTGATCCGATAAGACACAGGTGGTTACTAATATTTTTTTGTAACTGTGGAAGTTTGCTTTGTTACCAAGTATATGGTCAATTTTCGAAAAGGTTCCATGAGCCGCAGGGAAGAAGGTATATTCTTTCCTATTTGGGTGGAATGTTCTATAGATGTCTGTTAAGTCCATTTGGTTCATTACCTCCATTAAGTCTTTCAATTCTCTGTTAGGTTTCTGTCTGATTGTCCTGTCCATTGGTGAGAGAGGAGTGTTGAAGTCTCCAACTATTAGTGTGTGTGGTCTGATGGCTGCCTTGAGTTCTAGAAGTGTTTCTTTTACATAAGTGGGAGCTTTTATATTAGGGGCATAGATATTCAGGATTGAGACTTCATTCTGATGGATTTTTCCTGTTATGAGTATAAAGTGTCCCTTTCCATCTCTTCTGATTGATTTTAGTTTGAAGTCAACTTTGTTGGAAATTAGTATGGCCACACCCGCTTGTTTCTTAGGGCCATTTGCTTGATAAACCTTTTCCCAACCCTTTACTCTGAGTAGGTGTCTGTCTTTGTGGTTGAGGTGTATTTCTTGTAAACAGCAAGATGTTGGATTCTGTTTTCGTATCCAGTCTCTTAGCCTGTGCCTTTTTATAGGTGAATTGATTCCATTGATATTAAGTGATATTAATGACCAGTGGTTGTTAACTTCAGTCATTTTTAGTAGTAGAGTTTGTGTGTTTCCCTTCTTCTAGTTGTGTTGGTGAAGGGTCGCTAGATGCCTGAGTTATTGTGGGCGTTGTTGGACTCCTTGGTTTGTGATTTTCCTTCTATTACTTTCTGCAAGGCTGGATTTGTGGCTGCGTATTGTTTAAATCTGTTTTTGTCCTGGAATATCTTGTTTTCTCCATCAATGGTGAATGCAAGCTTTGCTGGGTATAGTAGTCTAGGCTTGCATCCATGTTCCCTTAGTGTCTGTAGCGCATCTATCCAAGCTCTTCTGGCTTTCATGGTTTCCATTGAGAAATCAGGTGTAATTCTGATAGGTTTCCCTTTATATGTTACTTGACCTTTTTCCTTTGCAGCTCTTAATATCTGTTCTTTATTCTGTATGTTTTGTGTTTTGATTATTATATGGCGTGGGGATGCTTTCTTTTGATCCAGTCTATTTGGTGTTCTGTAGGCTTCTTGTACCTTCATAGGAACATCCTTCTTTAGGTTGGGGAAGTTTTCTTCTATAATTTTGTTGAATATGTTTTCTGGGCCTTTGAGTTGTAATTCTTCTCCTTCTTCTACCCCAATTATTCTTAGGTTTGGTCTTTTCATGGTGTCCCAGATTTCCTGAATGTTTTGTGTTAAGAATTTGTTAGATTTGTTTAGTTCTTTAATCTGTGAGTTTATTTCCTCTATAGTATCTTCAGAGTCCGAGATTCTTTCTTCCATCTCTTGTATTCGGTTGGAAATACTTGTCTCTGAAGTTTCTTTTCTTTTACTCAGAGTTTCCATTTCCAGTCGTCCCTCAGATTGTGTTTTCTTCAATACCTCCATTTCATTTATCAGGTCTTGTACTGTTTCCCTTACCTGTTTGATTGCTTTTTCTTGTTTTTCTTGTTTTTCTTGGGTATCTTTGAGAGATTTATTTATTTCGTCTACCTTTTTGTTTGTCAACTCCATTTCTTTATGGCAGCTTTTTACCTCCTGTTTAAGGCCCTCTATTATTTTCATAAAGTACTGTTTAAGGTCGGATTCTTCTATATCTTCTGGGGTAGGGTGTTCAATTCTTGTTGTTTCGGGATGTCTGGATTGTGGTGATGTCATGTTGCCTTTCATGTTGTTGGAAGAGCTCCTGCATTGGCGCCTGCCCATCTCTTCCTTCAAAAGGAGCCCGGAGGTGTTTGGTGTCCTAGAGGCCAGAGTCTGATTCCTCTGGGTGGATGGCCTTAGAACAGGATCAGGACACCAGTTCAGTTGGAACTGAACTGGTGGAATACCACACAGCGAACCTGGCAGCACAATCTGAAGGAGCCCGCACCCCTCCGCAGGAATCCTCAGACCTGCCTGGAGGCCAGAGTCTGACCCCTTTGGGTGGATGGCCTTAGAACAGGAGCAGGACACCTGAGAACACTAGGGAAAGCTTGGAAGACACAGGGACGGGAGAAACCGACACAAGCCTGCAGAGGGAAGTGGGGGTACGGGGTCTGTGCTCTCTTCCAGGGCAGGTTGCCCCAGGGTCCGCATTCACTCACCAGTTCAGATGGAATGTCAGTGCACAGGATCAGGGATTCCAGGCAGCCCAGGGTCGCAGCCCAGGAAAAAGGGCCAAGGTGGGGGCAGGGCGGGATGGAATACCACACAGCGAACCTGGCAGCACAATCTGAAGGAGCCCGCACCCCTCCGCAGGAATACTCAGACCTGCCTGGAGGCCAGAGTCTGACCCCTTTGGGTGGATGGCCTTAGAACTAGAGCAGGACACCTGAGAACAACTAAGAAAATATCACTGGTGCTACTGTGTTGAGAGGTCAGCGAGGTATGAAAGTGCATCTCCAGAAGTCGTCATCAGGACTGCAGTGTCCCAAAGAATGATGGATCCTCTGGCAGACTGTCAGGTCCCCTTGCAGGCCAAGCAGCTCTCAGACAAAGGCCTACCTTGCCCTGGGCAGTCAAATGAAGGAGGGGACCTCCCACCGGCCTGGGTGCACTCAATTCCAGGTCCCCAGAGCCCAAACAGGAATAACACTTATTTTAAAAAAATAAATAAATCTAAAGGAAAAATAGGAAGGACAGAAGTATAGGGGTTGAAAGGATTAAAGGCAATGGAGAATTGCTGCAATTACTTTATAATATAAAAAAATCAAAAAGAAAAAAAAAAGAAAAGCAGAAGGAAGGGATTTTTTCCATTTGGTTGAATTTCTCTTTATCTTCTTTCATTCTTTAGCACCATCACTCCATAGAATTGTATTATTTGTATTCAGGGTAGGTTTTCCCACCTTTCTGTTCTAGACATACATTTGCAGGTACAGTAGAGGTGTGCACCATGCGAGTACTTTTACTCAGCAATTCTAAATCTACTGAGTTTAATAACAAAAGTGAAATACCACAAACATTGATGACAAGTTAATATTCATACATATGACATAGTTTCTAATCAACTAATAGAAATTAATCATTTTATCCCTTCAACAATACTGTATTTATATCATCAGTTTTACAATGAAACACCTAGGTTGCAAAAATATATTATGATGATTCTGTTTATGTAAACAGATGTTTCATGTCCCAACTACCCAATCCAAAAATAATTGGCTCAGAGGCTGAATATGAATTATAAATGCATGGCTGATAACTCAGACTTGTAACTATTTAACTCTTACACTTAAATTGACCTGTATTTCTATTTATGCTACGCCACATGGCTTGGTACCTTTTCTCAGTACAATGTCTCCATCTTCCTCTCCCTGTATTTACTGGCAATTCCTAACTCTGCCCTTCTCATTCCCATCATTCTAAGTTTGATTTCCTTGCCTATACTTACTGCCTGGCAACTGGACCATCAAAATCATTACAGTGTGCAATAGGATTATTCCACAGTTTATTTACTTAAAAGTTTAGCTTGAACTCATCAACAACATGTTTAAATTTTTTGGATCATTTTTGAACCTTTTCTTTTCTTTAAGACAATTATTATCATCAATAAAAAGACAAATTCATCTTCACTATACCTTGCCCTTTATAAAACCATTACAGCTGATGTTCCCAACTAGGAATTGATAAAATTCTTAAGAATAATCTGTGAAAAAGAACTGGTGATATTTTATGGTCTTTAGCTATATCAATTATTTATTGCATTGTCTTATATGTTATACTCTAAAACAGAAGTTAATTATGCTATAACTCTACCACTTAGAACAGTATGGAAATTTATTA
The DNA here is from genome assembly GCF_903992535.2 of Arvicola amphibius. Classification (NCBI taxonomy): domain Eukaryota; kingdom Metazoa; phylum Chordata; class Mammalia; order Rodentia; family Cricetidae; genus Arvicola; species Arvicola amphibius. The sequence goes on from NC_052051.1 coordinate 90,723,298, forward strand.
TGTCATTGTTACATACATATTAGAATAATTAATGAGTGGAATAAATGAATATGAAATCAGTATCATGAAAAATGTTAAAAATACCTCACCATGGATATAATAAAGAATTATAGTTCAATGAATATTTCTGTTTTTAGGATCAATCAAATGGTTGAATGATGATACTATTAAAAACAGAACAAAGAGAGAAAAGGTCAATGTTAGAAAAGGAGAGTTTTAATGAGAATCTTTTACAATATACTGGCTTTAAGACACCTAAGAAATGTTTTATTGAGTGATTTCCACAGACTTTCAGAAAGTAATAGTTGAAACTATGTTATAAGTATCTGGGAAGAAGGATGAAACTTATAGGCTTTTAAAATGCAGTATTTGAAATTTAAGATGTGGTATAGTTTTAAGGGAAAAAGTTTATTTGTTAGCTACCTGTAGAAACTGAAAAGGCTATGTGAACACAAGCAAGGTGAATGAATAGTGAAATAGATGAAAGCCATAGATAGAATTCTGCAGATTCTCAGCACTGTAGAAGTTGCAAAATTGTAGGAAGGAGTCATATGCCAAGATACTATGATTCTGAATATGCAATCCCATATGTGTTTCTTTTGTTGAACTTATTTTTTCAACACCATTGTTTATTCTAGCTATAATAATGCTCATAAATACAACAGACATCCATTCTTTCTATCTACATGACTTAAAGAGTAGAGAAAGCCCATTGTGAGATCATCAATATTTCACTGACTAATTAATTGCTCTCAATATTTTAATTTTTTCCTGGGATTCAGGTTTTGCCTTAAACTTGATAGCCTCCAAATTTGAAAACGAAACAGCTTATACTACCTCTACATTGTTTAGCACCTAACAGACTAGATAGAGGAGCATGTAGATTCTAATGGATCAGAGATACTGTCTGGGATAGGTGACACAGGGCACAAGAAAAAGAAAAATTTAAACTGTGACCCAACCTGATAAAAGTGACATAAGGAGAAGAGTGAAGAATATTATGAAGTAACATCAATTCATTTACACAGTGGTGTATAAGTGTGGAGCAGGCATTATGGTAGATACTATATCAGTCAGGGTTCGCTAGAGGCATAGTACTAATCCATGTATATATATGCACTAAAATAGAATGTATTTGAGTTGTTTAAAAATTTTGGTCATGTTAGTAAAAAAAATGACTCTCTCCCAATAAAAAAGCCAAGAATCCCATAGTTGTTCAACACTGTGCATATCAAATGTTCTTCAGCATATTTTGGAATCCTGAATATGTACCTTTTAATACTAGCAAAGAGATTTTTTTTTGTCAGCAGAGTACATGGACTAGCGAGGGTGAATGAGAAAAACCAGGCAAAAATCAAGAGCTTCCTTCTTCCGTGCCAATTTATATAAACTGGCACCAGAAATTATGGCCCAGATTGACTGGAGGTCTTCCCAATGCAAATGATCCAATGGAGAAGAATCCCTCACAATTGTGCCCAAGTGCTTGGGTTTTATTGCATTAAAGATCCAATGAAGTTGATGACCATCATTAGCCAATACTGATACCAGGGAAAAACCTTGCGTTCACTCATGGAGATGGTGGGACAGAACTAATGGGAGATCACCAACTCCAGTTGGAATGGGACTGATGGACCATGCGACCAAACCCGTCTCTTTGAATGGGGCCAACAGTGGGGGCTGACTGAGAAGCAAAGGACAATGGCGCTGGGCTCTGATTCTTCTGCATGGACGCGCTCAGTGGGAGCCTTCTCAGCTTGGTCGATCACCTTCCTGGACCTGGGGGGAGTTGGGAGGACGTTGGTCTTAACATAGAGTAGGGAATCCTGATGGCTCCTTGGCCTTGAGAGGGAGGGAGGAGAGGTATGGGTGGACGGGAGGGGAGGGAAGGGAGAGAAGGAGGGGAGGGAAGTGGAGGAGGAGGGGAAGGAAGGGGGAGGAGGAGGGGAGGAGATGGAAATTTTAAATATAAAAAAAAACCATGAAAAAAAAATTTGTGTAGTGATATGCATGTAAGACAAAGAAGTTTATTCTGCAAGGTCACTCTCAGCAGGAAAGCAGGGCCAAACTACTCTATGATGCAGATTAGGCACATGGTACATATTGAAAAATATTACACATACTGTGGAAGTTTGTAATGTACTTTTTTCCCTTTTTTAAAATTTTTCTCTTGTGAGGAAAAGTGATATAACAGGTCAAATATAAGTAGGTAGTTCACTTAGAAATATATTGACTTAGTCTATTACAGCAGCTGCGGCTACATGTTATTGAATTGGTAGCTGTGGGAGGTATATTGTGTTATGCTTGCAGTTTAACAAGTTAGACTTCAGTTTCATATATATGTATATACTGGCAAAAGCTGCCATGAGCCTTCCTGGCATCTGAAGTTTATTACTTTCAGCAAATGCAGAAGCCACAGCAATATCATAGAGCTGATTCCTTGAGCGCAGTGCTTATAAGGTAGTACAATGAAAACTAGAGATTACCCAGCCAGTGCAGTGAGTTTCACCCCAGGTGATAATCCAAGAAGTTAGGAGGCTCGGGAGGTTATGAATAAGAGTTAGCATTTCTGCCCATTCTCAACTCTACAAAAAGACATTAATTACTAAATTCAACTCCAAAGAGCATGAAGAAGATGACACCTATTTATTTTCCCCAAATGCAAATTAGTGCTTCTCAGAGGAATGAAGGATTTTTTTTTTCATGGTTTGAGGTAGTCTTAAGAGTCACTCTGTCTTTGGGAAATATGCTAACTTTACCTTCAAAATTATTCTATTGCAGAGCCATGCAGAATTACAAAGAATTCTCTCCCTATAGCTTGTCACTAAAGATTATCTTCTACCAGAATGATACTTCTACCCTTAGCAAATCAGCTTCAGTGACTCCAAATAATTTAGTCCACAAAGAAACTTTCAAATACAAGCCAAAGTGTTTCATGTTGTATGATAATTTATCACAAATCATGATCATGGCTCAGATTACATTGTGTGTCTTCAAAAGGAAAAACTTTTTAGTTATTTTTTATAATACAGTTATCAAATGTTATCAAAACTATTGTCATGATACTTTTCTTGAATTTTTCTCTTATGGGTTTGGAAGGACTCATTGCTGGTTCCTGACCAATCTCCTTCAAGTAAATAAAGATTATGTAGTCACTGCTAAGATAGCTCTGCATTTGATGTGATGAACTCCTAGAGAAGCCTTGACTTCAATTCTTCTATGTTGTCTACTCCAACATGTTCATATGATTTTTTCATTATACAGTGTGGTTCTCTCAGTATAGGATGGCTCGACTCATCACTACACTCCTCTACTGGAGTCTTTTCACCAGTAAAAGTATTCTGTTGAGAATTCCTTAATGGTACTATCAGATTAAATGTGTGGCAACATTTAATTAGCTGCTAAAATGGATAATTATTTGAAATAATGCAAGAATGCTTGTTTTCATTGTAATATCATTATTTAAACTGACTGTACCTATATATTTTGGTTTAAGTTTCAAAGGTGTAGGAAGCACTTTTCAAATCTGTCCATCCTTTTGAAACAGATCATTCAATTATTTAAACTATTTTTTTATTTTATTTTATTTTTTTTTATTAAAAATTGCCATCTCCTCCCCTCCTCCTCCCCCTTCCCTCCCCTCCCCTCCACCCACACCCCCACTCCCTCCCTCTTGAGGCCAAACAGCCATCAGGGTACTCTACACTATGTTGAGACCAAGGTCCTCCCAACTCCCTCCAGGTCCAGGAAGGTGAGCAACCGAACTGACAAGGCTCACACAGAGCCCGTCCATGTCGTAGAGACCAAGCCCATCGCCATTGTCCTTGGCTCCTCGGTCAGCCTCCACCATCAGCCACCCTCAGAGAGTCCGATTTGGTCGCATGTTCCATCAGTCCCATTCCAAGTGGACTTGGTGGTCTCCCATTAGTTCTGTCCTGCCGTCTCAGTGGGTGAACGCGTCCCTCATGGTTCTGACTTTCTCATGATCTCTCTCCATCCGCTCCTCATCAGAACTTTGGGAGCTCAGTCCAGTGCTCCAAAAGCATCTGTTCAACTATGTTTATAGCAGCATTATTTGTAATAGCCAGAACCTGGAAACAACCTAGATGCCCTTCAGTGGAAGAATGGTTGAAGAAAGTGTGGAATATATACATGCTAGAATACTACTCAGCGGTAAAAAACAATGACATCTTGAATTTTGCATGCAAATGGAGGGAAATAGAAAACACCATCCTGAGTGAGGTAACCCAGGCCCAAAAAGATGAACATGGGATGTACTCACTCATAATTGGGTTCTAGCCATAAATAAAGGTCATCGAGCCTATAATTCGTAAAAATCCTAGAGAAGCTATATAAGAAGGTGAACCCAAAGAAAAACATATAGTTATCCTCCTGGATACTGGAAGTAGACAAGATTGCCGGACAAAAAATGGGAACATAGGGGTGGGGTGGGCTGGGGGGAGGGGGGAGGGGGCGAGAAAAGTGTGAAGTGGAGGATGGGAAGAGCTTGGGGGAATAGGATGGTTGGGATATTTAAACTATTTTTAAGTGTAATTATTCCTCCAGTTATTACTCTGTAACTTACCATTTTACCATCATCTGTAAGCACTACCTTAGGGAATTCATATAACTGCTTTAGGCAGGCCAGAAAGTTCAAATTGCTTTATTTTAAGTAAAATGATTAGTTATGTTTTGGGGTGTTATAGTGTTCCTAAAACATGTGTTTCCACCAAGGCTTCATCTTAAGACCATTTTTATAAATAGTTGTTATCAGGGATAGAATTTTGTGTCTTCTCTTAATATCAATATACCAAGTTGATAATATTCACAGAGGAATTCTGCCTATGTTTAGTTTTACACGTTGTCATCAGAATGAGTTAACCTAATACAATTAGGAAACTTTTTATGGAATAAAGAGATTTATAGATGTGTCTCTTTCCTTTATTTGAGATACTTAGGAGGCAATAGTCTGCAAGCTGTGGTATAGGGCATTTCTATATATAAATTTTTGTTTTAGGATGTTTCATCTTCTAGAATATAAAATAAATGTGGGTTATTTCAGGCAAATTCTCTCACTTTGTTATAGAAACCTTAAAATATTAAGACAGGATTCTTGAAATCAAATTAGCAGTTCAGAGGATGTCACAATGGATGTAAAGAACTCGAAACCCAATAGACAGATAAACAATATACAGTAAATACATGTAGAAACAAACCTAGAAATAAGGAGGTTCCAAGGAGCACATCAGGGTTTGAAGACAGGCAATTGTAAGCCAAAACACATTAAAAATTTTGAGAAGACAATGCAGTGTACAAATGTCCACTAGGACATTTATTCCCATGTATTATAGAGAAGCTACCTAACAAAGTATCATTGCACCTATGATTGTCCTGAGCATCATCATGTGAAATCCTAAGGGACAGAGGGCCAAATTCTGCCCAAATTCTTTGTCCTTGACCAATGATCTACAGAAACTCACATAAAATATTATTATTCCTAATATCTCAAAAATCATTTCAAAACATTAACAGCGATGCTGAAAAACACACCCTATTTCCATCTACCCAAAGTGCTACAGTCTTACTAACTTCTCATCAGTTCAGAAATCCTGTAGCTCATCACCTATGAGATACAAATCAATGAGGGGAGCTGCATTCAACCCTTCATGACTCCCCATTGTGTGTAGAACGATTTAACTAGTTGAATAGGTTGTCTGTTATAAAGTATCCATACATACAATGACAGAGAAGGTGTAAGGTCAAATGTATGGCCTCCTTACTCAAAGAAGGGACAAGAAAAGTCACAAACAAAACATTGGTCCAATGACATTTTGGAATGTTGCCAGAAAATCTCTGAACTCTCCAGCCTCCCACCCACCAGGAAGGACTCCATCTCTGTCCCTGAGCCCACTCCTCTGTTCTTTTGTCTTGCTTCTTCTTTCATAACTTTGGTACTGGTTATATAGTAAGCATAGTTTGATTAGTTTGCTTTCTATCTGTAGAAACTTAATAATCCACAAGTGTTTTCTTCACCTTCTTACATAAAATATTTCTTATTTTAAACACTTTTATCTATCATGCTGATACTAAGTTCTCAGGAAATGAGTGAGGTTTGCATGTATTCAACAGGGAAACTTCATTTTAAAAAAATGCTTAACCATAGATGTTCTGGACATAATTTTCCCCAACAATTTTTATGTTGGGTGGAAGTTTTGTTTTGTTGAGATGAGTAAATGGTACAGCCTTTCTATTCTAAGTACCTCTGACCCTCTGACTTGATTGCAGGAAGTGGGTAGGAGATGCATTTATGATTTAAAGCAGACTTATATGTGATTTGTACACTGAAAATTCATGTTTATGACATGCTGGCAAAGAATTTCTAAGCTAAATGCTCAGTTGGTCTATGTCAATCTCTAATTATTAGTCTTATTTTAACCATTAACTACACTGACTGAATCTTATGAAGAGGGAGACAAAGAATTGTAGGAGCTGGAGTGCTCAGAGACACCACAACTAGCCTGCCTGGGCAATTAGGAGCTCACAAAGACTTAGCAAACAGCGAGGGAGCCTGAATAGGACCAACTTAGCCTCTCTAAATGCATGTTACAGTTGTGTAGCTTGGCCCTCCTCTGGGACTCCTAACAGTGTGAACAGGGGCTGTCTCTGACTTTTTATGGACTTTTGTGACCCTACCCCTTATACTGTGTTACCTTGCCCAGTGTTAATATGTGGGATGATGCTTAGTCTTACTGCAACTTGATATGCCATGTTTTATTGATACTCAGGGAAACCTATCCTTTCCTACACACAAACAGAGGAGGAGTGTATTGGGGTGATGCAGACAGAAGTGTGGGTGTGGAGTGGAACTGGGAGGAAAAGAGGGATGAGTATCTGCAGTCAGGTTGTGAAATAAAAAAATATGAAAAAAGTAAAGACATTCTTCTCCCATACAATAAAATCTGACTACAACTTTCCTAATCTCCCTACTCCCCTGAATCCATTCCCTTTCTGTCACCCACAAGAAAATAGCAGATATTCAAGCCAAAACAAGCAAACACAACAACACAAAGTACAGTAAAATGGAGAAAACCCTTACACCAAGAAGGCAATCCAACAGCGAGAAAAGAGTCCACGATATACCTTCCCCTACAATTAGGAGTGCCACAAAACACCAAGCTAACAGCCACAAAGTATATGCAGAGGACCTAATGTATAACCATGTTTGCTACTTCAGTCTCTATGAGCTCATATGAGTCCTATTTAGTTGACTCAGTGGACCTTGTTCTTCTGGTATCCTCTATCCACTCTGTCCTTTACAAGGCTTGTTACCCTTTGCCAAGGGAATCATTCCCTGAGCTCCAGGGATAGATAACTAATGGAGACCTCAAAATGTAGTCTCCCAGCATATCAGACTATAGGTCTATGTATCCACTCCCATCTGTTGCTGGAGGAAGCTTCTCTGATGATGACTGGACATGGTACTGATCTATGATTATAGCAGAATACTGAGACCCACTCCATTGACTTTATTTATTTGTTGTGTTTTATTAAGGCCAGTTGTGTTTGGTTGTTCCCTATATACCCTATGTCTCTGGGCTATCTTGTTTCTGGTTCTGAGCCATCCTAGCAGGATGAGGTATGTGCTCCCACTCCTGGAGTGGGCCTCAAGTTAAATCATACCTGGTTGACTACTCCCCCAAGTTCTATTGCCTCAGCATATCTTTCTAGCAGAATAGATTGTAGGCCAAAGGTTTTTGTGCCTGCGTTTGTGCCCACATATCTATTTCTGTAGCCACATACTACCTTCCTGCACCAAAGCAACTAGAACATGGGGAAAGGGTTTCATGCAGGCATCACCTGATTTATATATGTTCAATGAGCTATGTGGATGTTGCCCATGGCAATGAGTCCCTGTTGTCAACTTGAGGTGAGCAATTCTAACATCAGTGTCTTGTTGTTTGGGAATCTCCAAAGGGCCACACCAACCAATAATTCAACAGAATAAAACCCAGTCCCACCAGTGGGAGCCTTGATGGGTTATAAGAGATGACTAGTTCAGACTCCATAACCCCATTACTTGGAGTCTTCACTAGGATAACCTTCAGAGATTCCAGTATATTTCCACAGCACTAGGATTCCATGTGGCCACCAAATACATCCCAATTCCAGCCACCGTCTCTTATCTTACTCTCTTCCTCCATCTCACTTCCTTCCCACCTGATTCCTCCTGCATGCATCCCCACCCACCCCCAGTCCACCTGCAAATTCTATCATATTTCCTCTTAGCTGATAAATAGATGCTTCCCAGCTAGAGCCTTTCTCTTTGCCTAAATTCATTGATTCTAAGTAATTAAGTTTATATCTTCATTATCATTTACTTAATGGCTATTATCCACTTTTAAGTAATTATGAACCACATATTCTTCTTTGATCTTGGTTACCTCACTCAGGATATTTTTTTCTAGTTCCAGGCATTGGCTCGCAAATTTCACAATGTCATTTTTTTTAACAGTTGTGTAATATTGCATTGCATAAATGTACCACATTTTGCTTATTCATTCTCCTTCCTTATGAGGGACATTTAGGTTTTTCCAAACTCTGGGTATTAAGAATAGTCACAGTAATTAAAGTGAAGAAAGTATCTTTGTGGCAGGATGGCATGTTTTTTGAGGATATACCCAAGAGAGGTAGAGCTGGGTAGGTAGATTGATTACAGGTTTTCTAAGGAAACACCATATTGAGTTTCACAATAGCTGTAGACGTTTGCACTCCTAACAGCAAAGAAAAGACCATTCCCCTTGATTTTTCTTGTCCGCAGGAGCTGTCATTTGTGTGATTGATCATAGCCTTTCTGACAGGTATAAGATGGAATCTCAAAGTAGTTTTGATTTAAATTTCCCTAATGGCTAAAGATGTTGAGAATTTCTTTGAGTGTTTCTCAGACATATAAGATTCCTCCACTGAGAATTCTGTTTAAATATGTACTCTATTTTTAAAATTTAATTATTTGGTTTTAATATCTAGTTTCTTGAGTTCTTTATATATTTTGGTTTTTAGACCTCTATCAGATCTAGAATTAGTAAAAATGTTTTCAATTCTGTAGGTTGCTGCTTTGTCTAACTAATTCTGTCCTTTGCCTTTTATGAGTTTTTCAGCTTCTTGAAATGACATTTATTAAATTTTGACCTTAGTGCCTATACTATTGATGTTCTGTCCAGAAAATATTTTTTATTAGTCAAAGCATTCAAGATTGTTTCCCAAATACTCTTCTGTCTGTTTCAGTGTGTCTGTTTTCTTTATTGATATCTTTTATTAATCTTGATTTGATTTTTGTATATGGTGATAAATATGCATCTATTTGTATTCTTCTGCATGCAGACATCTAGTTTGAACAGAACAATTTGTTGAACATGCTTATTCTCTTCCAGTGTGTATTTATGGCTTTTTTTAAATTGAAGATCAGGTGTCTATGGGTATGTGGAATTATGTCTAGGACCTAAATTTGAATCTATTGATCAGTATGTCTGTTTTTATGCCAATATCATGATGATTCTTATTACTATAGCTCTGTAGAACTGTCTGGAATCAGAAATGATGATAACACTAGCAGTTCAATATTGTTTTAGTTATGCTAGGATTTTTGTTTCTTCTTATGAAATTAAAAATAGCCCTTTCAAGGTTTGTGAAGAATTGTATTGGAATGTTAAAGGGATTGTTTTGAATCTGTAGAATGTTTTTGGTAGGATGGCCATTTTCATTGTTAATACTACTGATTAATGAACATGAGAGGTCCTTCCATTTTCAGGTAACTTCTTCACTTTCTTTCTTCGGAGACCTGAAGTTTCTGCCATACAAGTCTTTCATTTACTTGGTCAGACTTACCATAAGATATTTTATAGTATTTGAGACTATTGTGAATGGTGTTATTTTTCTGACTTCTTTATCAATAGGCTTGTCATTTGCATATACTAAGACTGTATTTTTGTTTTTCAGTTTATCTTCTATTTAGCCACTTGCCTGAATGTGTTTATAGGTTTGTAGGAGTACCAGGTGAACTTTTTAAAGGTAATTGTGTATATTATCATATCTACTGCAAATATAGATATTTTGAATTCTTCCTTTCCAGTTTATATCCCCTTGATCTCCCTTAGTTGTGTTACTGCTCTTCCTAAGGATTTAAGTACCAAAGTGAACAGATAGAGAGAGAGTGGACAACCATGACTTGTTCCCGATTTTAAAGGAATTGCTTTGCATATCTCACCATTTAAATTGATGTTGGTTGTAGGCTTTTTATAATTTGCCTTTATCATGTTGAGGTACATACCTTTTGTCCCTAATATCCCCAGGACATACATCATGAAGGAGTGGTATTGAATTTTCCCCAAATGTCTTCTGTATCTAATAAGTTGATCATATGATTTCATTAATACAGCGGATAACATTTGTGCATCTCTGGAAAGAAACATATAATATGTTTTAATAACATAGGTTTGTTTTTGACAGTAAGACACGTCTGCTCCTGACAGTTCTAATCTTTTTCAGAGAAAATGATGGGAATCAAAAATATTTCACTTTCTTTATGACAAAAGTTAATCACTGGATTAGAAAGCTGTTGCCTCAACAGCTGAAAGTATGCTGTAAAACGGAACACACAGGACACAAAAGAAAGTACTGCTGAACTCTGCCCAGACAAGGTAGGACAGCTCTTAGAATATTCTGCTTCACAGAAAAAGTTTATTAGATATGCTAGGCCTACAGGCCAAAGATGTGTGCACCAACACTGAAGAATCTTTGGTGACTGTCCAGGCAGCCAGATGTATCTGTCATTTCTCACGGTTTTTGGAAGTTGCCTGTTTGCAGTTCCAGCTTACTCATGTAATATTATTTCCTTCTTGGGTCTCTGATGGAGTTGAAAACTTTATCGTTATAGTTTTCCTTGTTACAGATTCAGAAAAAAATTCACTAAAAAATGTAAAGTGTACATAATGTTGAGAGAAATTAAAGGATAGTTTTGGTAATGTAAGTTAGATTAGAAAGTGAATTAGGTAAAACTTTTCACTCACCAAGATAGGACAGATATGGAGTACTTTCTCTGAATTTGTCAATTGTTAAGTGACTAGACATCGGTGATGTCCTTATTGACCTCAGGGCTGTGTTTGTGAATAGATGTCATTTAAATTTGACTTTGTTATAAAAAAAATCTACTCTCTCCATCTATGGTGATTCAAAGTTTGCTGGTGTAGTCTGGGCTGGCATCTGTGGATTTCTTTTTTTAGAGTTTGCAGCACATCTGTGAGGACCTTCTGGATTTTAAAGTCTCTGTTGAAAAGTCAGGTGTAAATCTGATAGTTCTGCCTTCGTATGTTACCTGACCTTTTTCCCACGCAGCCTTTTTTTTTTTCTGGTTATAAAATGGTTATTTACTTTTTTTAAAAAAAATATTGCTTTATAAATAATACCATTCAAAATTTCCACTTCCTCCCCTCCTCCCATTTCCCCCCCGTTCCCCCACTCCCCCTCCAGTCCTAAGAGAGGGCAGGGTACCCTGCCCTGTTGGAAGTCCAAGGTCCTCCCCCCTCCTTCCAGGCCTAGAAAAGTGTGCATCCAAACAGACTAGGATCCCAAAAAGCCAGTAAATGCAGTAGAAACAAATCCCAGTGCCATTATCATTGGCTTCTCAGTCAGCCCCCTTTGTCAGCCACATTCAGAGAGTCCGGTTTGATCACATGCTCCATCAGTCCCAGTCCAGCTGGCTTTGGTCAGCTCTCATTAGATCAGGCACACTGTGTCAGTGGGTGGACCAACACCTCACGGTCCTGACTTCCTTGCTCATCTTCTCCCTCCTTCTGCTCTTCAACTGGACCTTGGGAGCTCAGTCTAGTCCTCCGATGTGGGTCTCTGTCTCTATCTCCATCCGCCGCCACACGAAGGTTCTATGGTGATATTCAAGATACTCATCAGTGTGACTATGGGACAAGGCCAATTCAGGCACCTTCTCTTCTACTGCCCAAGGACCTAGCTGGGCACATCCCCGTGGACACCTGGGAACCCCTCTAGAGCCAAGGCTTTTGCCAACCATAAAATGGCTCCCTTAAGATATCTTCTTTCCTGTGCCAATATTTGCCCTTCCTCCATCTCAAGCCTCCCACTCCCCCAAGCTCTCCCCAATCCTCCCTTTTCCTTCACTCTCACCCTCTCCCTCCCCCACTTCACCCTCACCCACATCTCCATGCTCCCAACTTTTGCCCCGCGATCTTGTCTGCTTCCAATTTTCAGGAGGATTTATATGTCCTTTGTTTATGGCTAGAATCCACTAATGAGTGAGTACATACCATGCAGCCTTTAATATTCTTTCTTTATTCTGTATACTTATTGTGTTGATTATTATGCATCTTGGGGACTTTCTTTTTTAGCCAGTCTATTTGGTGTTCTGTAAACTTCTTGTACTTTTATAGGCATGTCTGTCTTTAGGTTGGGGAAATTATTTTCTATGATTTTCTTGACTATATTTTCTGGGTCTTTGAGCTAGGATTCTTCTCCTTTTTTTATTTTTTATTTTTTTTTTCTGAGACAGGGTTTCTCTGTAACTTTTGGTGCCTGTCCTGGAACTAGCTCTTGTAGACCAGGCTGGCCTCGAACTCACATTTCATCCCGCCTTATTCTTTCTCTTCTATCTTAAAACCAGTTTGCTATGGCTTCTTACTAATATCCTGACCTCTATGGGTATTCTAAATGGATCACACGTATCAGGAGATTTGAAGCTAACATGCTCAAAGAAGGAAAACATGTAGTTTTTGTGTTTCTATATCTGTGTTACTTTATTCAGAATGTTTGTTTCCAGATCTGTCCATTAACCTGTGAAGGCAGAAATGATCGGACGCTTAACAGAAAAGGAATCTCACACTAGCTCAGAACTAAGAAAACAGATACGTGTTTATTAAGGGGTAGACCTACAAGGTCAGGATGTTCTGCTTGAACAATGGACAAAGATCTGATCCAAAGCAAGCCGAACAGCCAAAATGGGGCCCAGAGGCAAGCAGAGAGTGGAAGGAAGGGGCCTGACAAGCTTCCACAACCAGGTAAATGAGACCCATGAGACCACGCCCCAGTAGGCGGGTGGGTATTAGCTTCCTGCCTCTTACCTGTAAAATCCAAAGGCTTTTCTTTTGTCTAAAAAAACTAAATACAATTCCATTGTGTAAATATAAAACCTCTTCCATAATAAGGGTTTTCTTTCCCTATATGCATGCCAGCATTTGACATCATTTGTTTGTGCATCATACCTACTATAAACAAGTTAAGATAAAATATCAAAGAAGTCTTAATTTTCAGTTTTCAGATAGGGAAGGTAGATAATTATAAATGTTTCTCAAAAATTGTATTTTAACTTTTAATAACTCTCTGGCTCCAAGACAAATTTTTAGTTGCTTTCATTGTTCATTATTATTCTTTTATTTCTTTTTAATTGGGATGCACATTTTTGATCCATTATAATTCTAAGAATATATACATTTTATAATTGTGATTAGTCAATTTTAATTAATAATTTCAGTGACAAATTTTTTACCTGGATGTTTTTATTGTTGCTGTTGTTTTTATACTTTTTTTAGAATTAGTTAATGGTCTATATGACCATTAATATCATGTTAAAAACTTTAATATTATATATATATCACATAAACTTTTAGATAATATTTATGCCTCAAGAAAAGCTTCTAACAGTCAAAATAGAACCAAAGGATGATGAACTTAGTGGCAAGAAAATAGTCCTTATATATTTGTTTTTTCTTCTGCCCCACATCAAGTGGCTCTTCTGACATGAGACAGAGATCTTGGATTTAGTTTAACAGATTTCCTCGGGTTTAGAGGAGAGAGCCACACTCTTACTCCAAAGCCAGCTTTAATTTTTAACTGGGCTGGGACTACAAAAAGACCATTTGCATTATATATCTTAGAGAATAGCAGAAACAAACATTATGGAACATTTATGAAATTTTATCATGTTGGAAATGTGATATAGCAGTAGGCCAATTTATTATTTTTCTTGGTGAATTTTTTTCTGATGATTTATCCTTTCTCTTCAGATATATCATTTGTCCAACAGTCTTCAGATTCATTATCTGGATGCCTTTATTCTACAGAAAAGACAAAAATAAATTCATTCCTCAACCATAATTTTGGGGAGATTCCCTCATGGCAAGTTCTATCTGATCAAATGAAAACCATTTGTTAGTTTTAAAGTTAATCTAGACTAGACGACCATAATATTTAATTGAATACTACCTCTTTTAATCAAGGAGTGTCTCTTGTTCAAATCAAATCTTTATCAATTCAATTTTGATGGTACCCATAATTTTTCTTCTCCTGTGGAAAAAAAGCAAAACCTTTTTCACAATGTAACGCATGTCCTGCTGTCTATTCAGAGCTCAGTACATCTTTAAAGATTATCGTCTGATTTAATTCCATAGATTTTTTTCTACTACCCAATGTCTCTCCTCAGCTGTTGTTCCTTTCTCATTAATATTTAGAAAATTCAAAGATAATAAAGCATTATGTACTCTATTTCTGGAAGTCTTATTATCCCTTCTTTTTAATTTAATGTATCAATTAGAGTTCAATTTGATCCTTCTAAAACTTCCTGACCTAAAAGATTGTGTGGTATACCTTTAATATTCTTGGAGCATTGCATGCCTTCTTTTGTTCAGGTATACCCATGATAGTCATAACTTCTAGCAAATGTGTGATTACCCAATCAGATTTTTCTAAACTCAAAGCAGTTTCCTATTGAAAATCAAATTAGTTATCAATGGTTTGGTGTACATATTTTAGTATTCCAAATTCTACAAAATGGAGCACATCTTTCTACCAGATTTCATTCTTTTGAGTGCTCTTTCAGTTGCTTCAGTAGGCCGTTTCCTTATAAATTCATTGACTTGTTGCCAAGTGATGAAAGAGTCTTTTTAAAGTTTAATCGGAAGAAGTAAGATTCATTTCCTTTTTATTGTTTTTTTTTTTGAGCTATACATTTTCTCTGCTGTGCAAGATATTTTCTTCATAAAAGACACTTTTCACCTACAGCAGTACACTAGATACACAAACACATAAACACAGACACTCACACACACATACAGATACACACATTAGATATCCCCTCCCTTATAGCTGAAGCAGCACTGTGAGGTCCATTTCAGGTCCTGCTGGCATCCCCTCCTTTAAACAGACCGCACTCGCTGGATTAGGTCTCAAGTCATGATAGGTCCCTACTTCCATTATCTAACGGTTCAAAAATGGGTACTTGTTCAATACTGTTGGTACCCCAAAATCAGTGACAAAATTCTATACACACACACACACACACACACACACACACACACATGTCTAGGCCTTACAGCCAAAGCATCACAAATATTTGCATGTCTATGGGTCTGACTCTTAATGCCATTTCCTCCTTATAGGCAAACATCCCCCAAATTAGGTTACTTGTGTGATCTACTAGGTGCAAACTGACCCACAACTCCTGCCTAACCCCACAGCTTGAAGTGAATTTCTGTTAGTTGATGTGGGATTCCCCTCTGTATGCTGTGAATATCACTGGTTAATACAGGAACTGCTTTGGGCCTATAGCAGAGCTATAGGGGAACAGAGCTACATGGGAAAAACTAAAGGGAATGCTGGGAGAAAGGAGGCAAATTCAGAGAGAAGTTGTGGAGCCCTGCCAGAAACAGACACCAAGAACTTTGCCTGGTAAATCACAATCACATGGCAATACACAGATTAATAGAAATGGGTTAAATTAAGATATAAGAGTTTGCCAATAAGAAGCTAGAGCAAATGGAGCAAGCAGTGTTTTAAATAATGTAGTTTCTGTTTGATTATTTTGGTGCTAAGTAGCCGGGAACAACCAAGTGGACCTCCCTCTACAGCTAGCTATCCTCCATTCTAACCCGAGTCCCACACAGGAATTCAGATACAGGTCCTTCTAAGTGTCTCCTCTCCTATAGCCAAAACCTCATATATAAACATGACTGCATCAGGATCTATCTCATATGTCCTCCCACACATAAAAAGCCCCACAAATACATTCAGAGTTAAGTTTCAGCTTCTGCTACATACCACCTACCCTACATAAAAACCTCACTTACACATACAGATCAATGTATCCAGCCATCCAAGGTAGCTTCTGCCCTATCTGTTCTTCTTGTTTTATACTCACACCCGAAGAATAGAAGTTAAGAACAAAATAGTCAAAGAACTTTCAGCATTTGTTTTTCTGGATCTGGGATCACTCACACGTATAATCTATTATTTATCTATCCATTTTCCTAGGAAGATGGTTCATTATCAAAAAGAATTAATGTACTGAGCATCTGAAATTAGGTTTGCATCTTTGCAGTTGGTGACCAGTTACAGGACACATTTTCCTGTTCAATCAATCATGTAGAAAATACCAACCCATTGTGGGTGACTTCACCCCTTCAAGTTAGTCCTGAGGTGTATAATAACATTGAAGCAAACCATAAAGAGCAAACCAGTTGCCAACTTTTTCCATATTTTCTGCCTCAGCTCCTGCTTGCGGTCCTGTTCTGACTTTCCTTAACAACCCAAGACTGTCCTCAAACTTAGGATCTAACTGCCTCCACCTCCTGAGTGCTGGGATAAAGGTATGTACTACAACACTAAGTAGATGAATAGAACTTTAAGGATGAGATAAATGTGTTGTAGAAAATAAATTAGTGTATAGGCAAATAAAATTCTAGTGTCAGAATATTATTAAGGAAGCTGATCAGAGAAAGTATCTTCAAGAAAAGGGACTTGGGAGATTTTGTAGATAACAAGGGTAGAAAACAAAGAAATATGACACCTGTAGAACACAGGTCTGGCGGAGTAATTTGACTTTATTTTTAGTATGTTGAGAATCAAGTTTTCTACTTGCCCAAAAGACTAGGTTTCAATAGCTGCTGAGAGAGGGAGAATCAGTCTCCTTCAGGGACAATCTCCCACATAAGTTTTCAGTCCCCAGTGGTCTGTGCTAGACACATGAAAAATTAACATAGCTAAATGGACTCTTTAGGTTGGAAGTAAATGTGTCTATGTAAGTGGGAGGGTCACATGGGATAAACTGAGACACAAAGGGGAAGGGAGGTAGCAGGAGAGATCTAGATGCAGTCTTTCTGTGTGAAGTTCTCAAAACGTACATGGCATCCAAAAGATCTTAAAAGAACTAGTTGGTCAGGAATACTGAGAAAATATAAAAATTGAATCCAGGTTTGAAGACTAGTTCTCCAAGTGATTTAACAGTGTTTTTCCAAAGTACAAGAAAACACAGGAATGGAATAAATTTTGGAAATTGCTACTGCTGTGATAAAGAGGTTTTTTTGTTTTTTGTTTTTTTGTTTTTTTTAGAATAAAATGATCGACCACAAAAGCAGTGCAGGGAATGGGGAAAGTCGGTGAGGAAAGCAGTGGTTTGGTTTGATTATGTTTTGTACTGTTTTACTTTTAGGCTATCGATGACCAGTGTAGGTATAAGAAGCCATGAATTCTTGATGATATAACATTCAAGTTCACAAAATAAATGTTTTTACATAGACTTAAGCAGTGTTATTAAGGTAGAGGGGGGCTCTCAGGGTAAGGTCAGCACACATTTAAGGCAAGGATGCTGGAGTTATTAAGAAAGTGTCACTTTTCATTTCAGAGTATTAGTTCTTCCAAGACACAAATTGCTGGAGGTCTGTTCATGGTCCATTTATGGGCGATCAAAGTCAACAGTGCACAGATATTGCCTGATGACCCTTTCACTCAGAACAGACTAGAAACAGACCAAACACAAATCTGATTTTTAGAAACCAAGTCACGACTTCAATCTGACCAATGAGGGCTTCCTGATTGGCTATCAAATCTGATTGGCTCATTTCTGTATATGTCACCAATCAGGCAACAGATCAGGATGCAGAGTGGAAGTTGGTGTGCTGAGAGACAGTTGGTGCCAGTACTGGGAGGTTGAAGGCAGAGCTTTCACTTCAAGGACACCACTGACAGACACAGTGTTCATAGACAGTACCCGAAGCCTGGAATTTGGAGGAGTTTCTGATCTACTCAGACAACACCAGGTACACACTGAGTGGCTACTGTCTTCCAAGACTGTTTTCCTTTCATGGGACCCAAAATATTCTCTCTGTTTGTAAAAACCACTTTTGAGTAGGGATTAGGATACAGGGCTCATGTTCCTACTGGCTGAGCAATCAGGAGACCAAGCCTGGATTATGAGCTACCTAGGATGTGTGTATCAATCTCTCATCTAGAGTCTGTGCTGGCATAGACACTGTGGACAGTTCCAGGGAGACTGCTGTCCTCCTCTGCCATATCCTTAGTGTCCTGTCTTATATTCCCTCAGAATTTACATTTTGAGACTGTCACATCATACATGACAAAGTCATCTTTTTTTTTGCAACTGTTTTCTGGAAAATGATTATATTTCTTTATTGGGCTTTTTACCTTGTATCATCTTTATATGTTATATTTGTCAAATTTATATTAGAATTATCTTTCTGTTCCTCAGTAATGAACTCAGCTTAACCATGGACATGACCTTCTCTTTATGTTGTTCAACTTGATGGAAAATTTGGATTACTTTCAAAATGATTGTCAAATCTTGGTACATAAAGTAATGGTTTATAATATCTGTTTATATTACATTTAAGGTTATTTTGTCCTATTTATCTATTCTGCTGTTTGATTTATCTGTCTCAACCACAAAACCCATATGGAAGTCAGAAGAAACTTGTGGGTGCAAGTCAGTGCTGTTTTTCTAACATGTAGGGTCAAGAGGGAAAATTCATGTCACCATGTCTGATAGTATGTGCCTGTAGGCTATGTAGAACATGTTAGAAAGTGTTTTTTTCTTCTCCCTTATTGAATATTGGATATTAGTTTTAATTTTTTAAATATCATGTAGAACCATACATGAATTTATTCATACTAGTATTTCATTTTTTGACATTTCATAATTAAAAGTCTCTTATACAATGTATTTCAATCATTTTCACCATTTCTCAATTTCTCCCAGAACCTTCTAATCTAACTTCCTGTATATCATTATGGCCTCCCTCTCTTTCTATAAAAAAGAAAAATCAAAATATGCAATTAATACCTATAAAATACCCACCAAAAATTAGCCCAAAAGTTAGCCACATTTCTTTTTTTTCCTCATTTTTTTATTAAAGATTTCATCTCCTTCCCTCCTCCTCCCCCTTCCCTCCCCTCCCTTCCACCCATACCCCTACTCCACCCCCCTCCAAGACAAAGAAGATTGCCAATGATTTCAGGGCATGGATCCCACCAATAGGAGTGGTTAAGATATCCAGTGAGAATCTATTGGAGGATATTGATTCTTCCTATGCCATCAGGAAACAATTATAGATGTGGCCTTGGTTAGGGATGGAATCAAGTTTCCACTTCCTCTTTCAAATGACAACCAAATTCCACTTGACCCTTTGTATGCTTCTGTGTACTTCTACAGTCTCTGCAAGCTCATGGGTTCATCGGCCCTGTTGTACCTGGAATACACTACTTCTTATAGCCCCTCAGACACACATGCTAGACTCTGATGTCAGGTTCTGCTACATTTTCCATTTCCCTAAACCAAAGCTTTACACACAGGACTAGGTGTTCTGTCCTGAAAATTCTCCCACCCTTACAGACACAGCCACCTATTGTTTGGTTGGGTGTCAAGTACTTCTCAGAATCTCCTTCTATAGCCACTGACACAAATACACACATGGGTGGTGATAAATCCCATGGTATGTTTTCTCCCTAATAATTAAAACACATAAAGACACACACACACTAGAGTGCATGCATACATGCCTCACACACACATGCATGAATGCCATAGTATGTATCAGGTTCTGTATGTTATCGCCTCACAGACAAAGCTTACATAAACATAAATTGTAATTATGTAAATTATGTAAGCCTTCATGTGATTCTGCCTATGTAGGAGAAAAAGTTAGGAACTGACAACATGTGCCCATATATCACTGTAGCTACACATACTATGAAATGTATTAAGACTCTCTTATGCTCAACATTCAGTGTTAGATAAAAGAACATTCTACACATATATAGATACACACTTTGAGACACTCATATATTCACACATAATTACACAGTCACACAGGCATGCAATCATGAACACACAAGAGTAGGTGCCAGGTCCTGCTAAGTATCTATTTCTTTACATCAAAAGCTCCACACACAAGGCTAGGACTCTTGTCTGGCTCAGTACTATGATTTCTATAGTAACAGCTGCACATACACACTCACTCACACACAAGCACACATATACACACACACACATATATGACTAGGCAACATTTCCAAAGGACCCATACTACTCCAACAAACTGTCAGAATTGTAAGAAATGAATTCCTATTGTCAAAGGCGCCAACATGTCTATGTGTCAGTTCATCCATAGTAACACCTCCTGCTAAAGCAAAGGTACACAAACAAATGCATAACTAGGGGTTACATTATACTGGGTAGACCCTTTGCTACAGAAAAATGCTACACTTACAGCCGGGGATGGTGTTAGGTCATCTTAGGTGTCCACAGTCTGTCAACCAACACTGATGAAGACACACACACACACACACACACACACACACACACACACTAGTATATGCTATATCAGTTCCTGACTTTTCCTATCCAGAGCATACAAAACATCCATACACATGTTGCAAAGGACAAATCGTTTGTTCCCAGATGCTTAGCTGCAAAATAACCACACAGTAACTGTATTGATTAAAACACTGCTTGGCCCGGCCCATTAGCTCTAGCTTCTTATTGGCTAACACATCTTAATTTAATCCATCTCCATTAATCTGTGCATCATCATGAAGTCATGGCCTACCCAGCAAAGTTTTAGCACTCTGTCTCTGGTGGTGGCTCCATGACTTCTCCCTGACTCTGAATTCTTGCTCCCAGAATTCAGTCCAGTTTTCTCCACCAACCAAAGTTCTGCCCTATCAACAGTCCAAGGCAATTTCATTATTCATTAATGGTAATCACAACATACAGACACACAGACACACACACACACACACACACACACACACACACTAGTATATGCTATATCAGTTCCTGACATTTTCCTATTCAGAGGCAAAACCTCACAAAATACATGGAAAGAAATCAGATTCAGATAGTTATAGCCTACCTTACAGCCAAATAAAAACACACAGACAAACAGACACACACACACACACACACACACACACAAATAGATGTCAGAGATTTCTGAGTTTCCAATCTGAATTTGAATCATCATATCATCATATTATATGCACACAAACACACCTAGGAAAGAGAGAGAGAGAGAGAAGGAAAGAGAGAAGGAAAGAGAGAGAGAGAGAGAGAGAGAGAGAGAGAGAGAGAGAGAGAGAGAGAGTAGGATAGAAACAAAAGAACATGAGACGACCATGAAATAGGAAGATAGGTATCAAGTTCAATATGAATCCCTCCCCCATAGTCACACTATATCCTGGTGCCAGATTCTGATACATTTCCCATTTCCTTACAACCAAAGCCTTACAAAGTCTAGGTGTCATTTTTATACAATGTCTCCCCAACCTTACAGCCACAACACACTATGCATGGTTTGGTGTGATATACAGCACAGAACCCACTATTCTATAGCCACACATGGGTAGTGAGTGATAGGTCATTTGAGGGGTACCCTGCCTAACAGGTAAATCACCCATAAATACACACTCTCTCTCTCTCTCTCTCACACACACACACACACACACACACATACACACACACCCCACAAGTCTAGGCCTTACTACCAAAACATCACAAATATCTGCATGTCTGTGTGTCTGGCTCTTCATGTCAATTTCTCTCTGTAGGTAAAAATTCAAAAAATGTGGCTACTATTTGAGTGGCCAGCTAAGCACAATCTCACCCACAACTCACATCCCTACCACACAACTTGGTGTGAAATATTACTAGCTGTCCCCTCTCCTGTAGCCAAAGCCTTGTACACAAACATGGATGTGTCATGATCACCACATATTTCCTTTCACATATTCAAAGCTCCCAAACCACATCCAGTTAGGTTTCCCCTACTTCTAAATACCCCTCCACTAGAGCAAAAGTCCCACTTACACATACAGATCAAATTATCCAGACTTGCGAGGTAGCTCCTCACCTCCATGTTTATACTCGCATCTGAAGAATGGAAGCTAAGAGCATTCTATGTAAAGAACTTTCAGCATTTCCCTTTCTTGATCTGGACTCACTCACCCAACATAAACTGCTCCTAATCCATGCATTTTCCTAGGAAGATGGTTCACTAACAAAGAGGGTTAATGTGCTGAGCATCTGAAAGTAGGTTTGTGACTTTGCAGTTGATGACCAGTTAAAGGACACATTTTCTTTTCTGCTGTGGGAGATCCCAGCCCACTGTGAGAGACTACACTCCTTCAAGATAGTCCTTAGTTGTATAAGAAAGCTGAGCAAGCTCTAAAGAGCAAGGCAGTAGCCAAATTTGCTGTTTGCAGCCTCAGCTCCTGTTTGAGTTCTGCCCAAACTTCCCTGAGTGACAGACGTTGACCAGAACATGTAAGCCAAATAAACTCTTCTTCCCCACATTGTTTTGTCATGATGTCTATCAACAACAGAACACATAGTAGGTCAGTATCCCAAGAGAATCCTCAATGGTAGGATCTTACTGCTACCTCCTCCTAAGTGTTGGGATGAAGGTATGCACTACAGCACTAACTACATGAATAGAACTTTAAAGATGAGGTAGATATCATGGAGACAATAAATCAGTCTCTAGGCAAATAGAATTCTAGTATCAGGATATTATAAGGAAATTGATCATAGAAAGTATCTACAAGAAGATGAACTTGTAGAAAACAAGAAATATGGCACTTGAAGAATACGGACCTGGTGGCGGGAGATTGGACTTTATTATTAATATATCGAGAAGTCAAGTTTTGTCTTTGCCAACAAGGCTAGGTTTCAATGCCTGCTTAGACAAGGAGAACCAGTCTTCTCCAGAAACAAGTGCCCACATAAGTCATTTAATACCTAGTTTTCATGCTAGATACATGGACAATTTTTAAAAAAGCTAAATCGACTCAATAGTTTATAAATAAATATGTCTATATATGAACACAAAACCATACATATACATGCATGCAACTCATAAAAGAATTCATATTAGAGGGAGGGTTACATGGGATAAGTTGAGGCAAAAAAGGAAGGGATTTGGAAGGAGAGAATTAGATACAGACTTTTTGTGTGGTATTCTAAAAATAAACCCAACAGATCTTAAAAGAACTAGTTGCAGGTTGCACAGGAATACTGAGGAAATGTACAAAATGCATCCATGTTGAGGACTAGTTCACTCCGTGTATGAGGCTGTGAATTTTAGGAGGCATATTCGATCTACTCAGACAATCCAGGTACAGCCTGATTGACTGTTCTCTTTCAGGACCATTGTGCTTTTATGGGACCCAAAACATTCTCTCTGTTTGTCAAAACCTTTTTTCAAGTGGGAAATAGGCCACGTGACTTTTTTTCTACTACCAGGCTAATCAGGAGCCCAAGTCTGGTTTCTGAGCCACCTAGTACTCTGTTCATCACTCTTTTGTCTAGAGTCTGTGCTTTCTGTGACATGCAGGCCTCTTCCCAGAACACTGTGGACCATTCTAGGTTGACCAAACTCCTCTTCCATGTCCTCAGTGGCCTGTCTTATGTTCCCTCAAAATTTACATTTTGAGAGTCGCATGTCACACATAATAAAGTCATCTTTATTTCCAGCTGTTTTCTGGAAAACAAATAAATTTCATTATTGAAGCTATGGGCTTTTTAACCTGTATCTTCGTCATATGATTTATTTGTCAACTTTTTTGTTAGAATTGATTCTCTGTTCTTCAGTAATAAACTCAGCTTGAACATTGAACATGTGGTGTTGAACTTGCTGGAAAATTTGGATTTCTTTAAATAAGAATTGTTGTATCTAGGTACATAAACTGTTGATTTGTAAATTCTGTTTATTTTAAATAAAGATATTTTGTTCTCTTTATATATTTTGATATTTGTGTATTAATCTTTCTGTGCCACAGCACACACACACATATGTAAGAGGAAAACTTGTGGGTGAAAGTCAGTGCTGTTTTTTTGAATATGTGAGATCAAGGGAGGAAAGCTCAAGTCATCAGGTCTGTTGTAGGCTCCTGTAGGTTATGTAGAACATGTTGGAAAGGGTTTCTTTCTTCCCTCCTTTTTGAATAATTGCATAAACATTAGTGTTAACTCTTTTTTAAAAGTCAGGTAGACTCCATACATGAATACATTCATGCTATTTGTTCATTTTATTGACAGTTCATCATTGAAAATCTCTTATACAATGTATTTTGATCATATTTCCCCTTACACAATTCCCCCGAACCCTCCCTACTTCCCCTCCCATGTAGAGTTATACTAGAGTCATATACTTTTTCTATTAAAAAAACAAAACGCTCCCCCACAAGGTAAAAGAACCCACAGTCTGCCCCATTTTTATTGAGTTTATTTTATATTTTCAGTGTTTCCAGTACATGGTGTTATCAAAAGGAGTGGTTAGGATACATAGTGAGAATCCATTGGAAGAAACTACTTCTTCCTTTGACATCAGGAAATGATTACAGAGGTGTCCTTGGCTGGAGATGGAGCCCTATTTTCACTTACCCTTTTCTATGACTGAACACCCATCTGACTTGAACCTGTGTGTGCTTGTATGCATTGCTGCAGTCTCTGTGGGTTCATGTTCATCAGTTTCCTTGGAATCATTTATACCCCTGGCCCTTAGTATCTTTCTGCATCCTCTTCTGACCATCTCCCTGAAACTTGAGGGAAAGTTTTCATGAAGCTTTCATACATGGCTCTACACTTCCTACATTCCCTCTACATTGTTGTGAATGTCTGGGTTAATTCCGTCTCCCGCAGAAACAGGGTTCACTGCTGTGGGTTGTTTGAGACATTGATCACTTTGTATAGCAGTCTGTCATCAAAAGTAATTTTGTTCACTGTATTCCTGTAGCAGAATAATAGTCTCAGGTTTTCTCCTAACCCATGACCTATCCACAGAGTTTCTTGTTCATGTAGGCAGTGTCAGTAATGGTGTCTATCTCCTGGAGTGGCCTTAAATCCAATCAAAAGTGGCAGATTCCTGCCACAGTGCTGTAGCACTATTTCAAGTCCATTTTGCAAGTGGGACCCTCTTGTCCTTGGGTTACAGCTGGGTTGTTGATGACTATCTTTCTCCTTCAGGAAAATGCAGAGTACATTTCTATATCATGAATGTCAGTCAGTAGGGGTGAAGCTTCATGAATGTATGACAGCAATAGTATATGACAATAAAGTTGCATATTAGCAATAAACTTGGCAGTAGAGGTAAGAATTGGGGCTTTCATAGGGGCCCATTCTCTGCTATGAAAATGATAGAACCCAATTCTGTCACTGTACCCAAAATTATTTCTTGCAATTTTTAAATGAATACTGAACTATGATTCTCATTATTGATCTGCTTAGGTTTGGTAGATTACACATATTTAGAAATTTGCCATTTCCTAATAGTCAGATAGGGCAATCATTGATTCTTTTGTCTACTTAAGGTAGCATTTTCATTTTTCTTGATATCTGAGTTCAGTTTTAAGTTGATAGCATATACACAGTTTATAGAATCATATTATACTGTGTGTCATTGATATGCCTGGGAGGCCTGCCTTTCCTGAGGAGAGATGGTGGAAGGAAAATCTGGGAGACAGAGGTGAGAGCATGGGGGGGGCGTAGAGAGGGAAAATTAGGGTCAGACGGAATATGTGAGATAAGAATAAAAAACTTGTTTTGAAGGAGTAAGAATAGGAAGTGATTCAAAGGGGAATTCTGTTGCTCACATGACCATAATCAAAGATTGTAAATATTTTTCTCAACTGATCTTCTTTTTGCCTTTGATCATTGTTTGACGTTTGACTTTTTTGTTTTTTATTAGTGTGTGTTAATTATGCATAAGAATGGGTTCCAAGCCGGGCGGTGGTGGCGCACGCCTTTAATCCCAGCACTCGGGAGGCAGAGGCAGGTGGATCTCTGTGAGTTCGAGACCAGCCTGGTCTACAAGAGCTAGTTCCAGGACAGGCTCTAAAGCCACAGAGAAACCCTGTCTCGAAAAACCAAAAAAAAAAAAAAAAAAAAAAAAATAAAAAGTTTACCTGACTATTAAGAAAAGAAAGACAAAAGTACTAGTAAACTTAAGGAATTTGAATTATCAATGTGTTGATACTATTAACTCCTTAATAGCCTTTTTGTTTTATCTCTGCATAGAGAACAGTGAAACCTTGGGACATTGGCTTAAAACATTTCATGTTAACAGGAAACATCACACCTGTTGCACCTGCCCTAAAAGAACAAGGGTACTTGGTGGGGAGGGGCAGTATAAAATAATGTAAATTGAATAATCATGTATGAAATTGATAAAGATAAAAGATGAAAAATTAAAAATTTAAAGCAAGTGGTAAATGGACACATGGTTTAAATTATATCATTGATACCATAGATAAATGAAAAATACTTTATCAATTGAGTTTGCATGAAAGCAAGTGGCTAACACAGAATGATATTCCGAATTATTTAAAGACCACTTTTCAGTATCGAAAAGAATGATATCATCATATTCACCAAAGAATCTCAGAGAAAATATAAAATCTTGTAACTGAAAACTAGACAAAGTTGATGGCACACATTGTAAAAGAATTTTTGGTAATGGAAATATTTTTATAGGAAATTTCATTTCTTTCCCTCAGCATAAAATAGCATTTGCAAATTACACATCATAATTCATACTGTTCACTCTGATTTAGTTATTTCTTCAGGGATGTTGTTCCTCAGTTACTATTTGTAGTCTATAATTTCACTAAGAAAGTTTCCCAAGTGACTCTGATTCTCTAATTTCCATTGTTCCGGTTAATGAAAAGATAGTAGTGCTTGAAATTCTTCCCAAGAATTGTAAGATAATGGTTTTATTTTCATAAAAATATTAATAAATTTTGCCTTCAGAAAAGTTTACAAAATAGATATGTTATTATGTAGATAGCAAAATAAAATCTCTGATTAGTGAACAATAAAAATGCTTTCAAATGATTCTTTAGTCGTAGCCATTTTATTTTATTTTATTTTTATGATTTTTATAGAGCTCAACATTTTTCTCTGCTTCCCTCCCCCCTTCAGCCTTCCCCCAGGGTCCAAAGTGAAGAAAACTAGCCTACAAACAACAATCCCAAAGAACTTTGACAACAATGAGGACACTAAGAGAGACTTACATAGATCTAATCTACATGGAAAGTAGAAAGTAGGGAAAGACAAGATCTCATGAGTAAATTGGGAGCAGTTGTAGCCATTTTTGCTGTAACAGCACCGAACATGGCTAAAGACTTCAACAATATTTTCTCATACTTGATCAGTTTTGGTAAGGTTGCATAAAAAAGGGAGTAAAAGAAACGAGGAAAGTCAGTAAAGAAACAAGTGGTTTGATATAGTTGTGTTTAGTGTTGCTTTAATTTTAGGCTATTAATGACCAGTGTCAGTATAACAGGACATGAATAGCTGACGATGTAACTTTAGAGTTTATAAAGTAAAGGCTTTTACATAGACCGAAACACTGGAATTAAGGAAGGGAGGAACCTCTTAGGGAAAGATCTGCATGCACTCAAGACATTGATGCTGGATTTTGAAAAGAGCCTGACTTTTCGTTATAGATTATTATTTATTTGAAGACAAAAATTCATGGGGTCCTGTTGATGTTGTATTTATGGGTAATCACAAGACAACAGTGCACAAATATAGCCTGATGATCCTTTCACTAAGGAAAGGCAAAAAAAAGCACAAATCCCACCTTCAGAAACCAAGTCCATTTTCTCAACTGAAAGGGAATCCTGGAAAGGAAGAAGTGTGGGGGTGATGCTGACTAGCATCACACAAAAGACACAACCAAACAAAGCCTTCTGCTCTAATCTGGTTCTCACAGGACTCCACATGCAATCAAAGCATTCTCATGCAGACATGAGTCACATGATTTCAACCTGGCCAATGAGAGACTCCCGATTGTCTACCCAATTTGATTGGCTCAGCTCTGTATATGTCACCAATCAGGTTACAGATCAAGATGCATATCACGAGCTGGGTGACTAACAGGCAGTTGGTTCTAGTCCCAGAAGGTTGAAGGCAGAGCTTTCACTTCAAGGACACCAGGGGAAGAGGCAGTACATACAGAGAGTGTATGAAGCCACCAGACTTGGAGGAAGCCTTTCTGATCTACCCCAACAACACCTGGTACAGCCTGATTGACCATTGTCTTCCAAGACTTTTGCTTTCATGAGACCCACACTGTTCTCTTTGTTTGTCAAAATAACTTTGGAGTGTGGGTTTGGCCACTGGCCCTTGTTCCTACTGGTTGTTAATGAGGATCCCAAGCCTGGATTCTGAGCTACTTAGGACTTTGATCAACACTGCTTTGTCTAAAGAGTCTGTGCCAGCTGAGATACCCAGGTCCCAAGACCATGAACTGCCCCCAACTAACCACTGTCCTCTTATGGGTACTCAGTGGCATGTTTTAGGTTCCAAAAAAATTTACATTTTGAGATTATCCCATCACAATAACAAAGTAATCTGCATTTGCAGCAGTTTTCTGAAAAATGATTAAATTTAATTATTGGAGCTATGGGTATTGTAAACTGTATCCTCTTCATATGTTGATTTGTCATCTTTTATGTTATAATTGTCTTTCTGTTCTTCAGTAATGAACTGAGCTTGAGCATGAACATAGCCGTTTTCATGTGCTGTTGAACTTGTGGGAAAATTTCATGTACTTTTAATATGAATTCTCATGTCTAAGTTTATACACTGTTAGATTATATTTTTTTTATTTTACATTTAGCATTATTTTCTTCTATTTATTCATTTAGATACATGTGTATTAATCTGTCTGTGCCACAACACACACTTTTGGAAGTTAGTGTATTATTACAGCATGTTGTTTCAAGGGAGGAAAGCTCAAATCTCCTGGTCTTGTAGTAGGCTCCTGTAGGCTATGTAGAGCATATTAGAAAGTGTCTTTTTCTTCCTCATAATTGAATAGTTGAACAAATATTAGTGTTAATTCTTTTTGAAGTCATGTAGAATGCATACAAGAGAGCATTCATACCAGTCTTTCTTTCTTGACATTTTATCATTGAATGTCTTCTATGCAATGTATTTTGATCATTTTCCCATTCCCAATTTCCTCCAACACCATCCTATCTTCCCATAACACCTATGGTTATGGTCTTATAAACTGTCTATTATATAAAAAACACAAAAACAAAAGAAAAATTAAAATAAGGAATTAAGACCTATAAAATTTACCCGCCAAAGAGCAATGAGTCTAAAAGTCTACCACACTTCTATTGAGTTGATTTTGTGTTTCCCATCAATTCCAGGGTATGGGTCCTACCAAGAGGTTATGTTATCCAGTGAGAGTCCATAGGAGGAAACTGGTTCTTCTTGCCATCAGGAAACAAATGCTGATGTTTTTCTGGTTTGGAATGGAACCCTGTTTCCCCTCTTCAATGACAGAGCCCCCATCTGACTTGAACCTGTGTATGCTTATATGTATTGCTGCAGTCTCTGTGGGTTCATGTGTTCATCAGTTTCATTGCTTTTTGGAATCATCTATTACCTCTGGCCCTCAGTATCTTTCTTCCAGTCTTCTGACTAGCTCTCTGAAACTTGAGGGAAAATTAGTGTCATCTCCCATAAGAAAGGGCTTTACTGCTGTGGGCTGTTTGAGACATCTTTGGGTAACAATCTGTCATCAAAAGTAATTTTGCTCACTGTGTTCCTGTAGCTGAAAAATAGTAGCAGGATTTCCTGTAGCCCATGAACTATCACCTCAGTATCCACTCTTCTCCACATGAGCAATGTCCGTAAGGATGTTCATCTCCTGGAGGGATATTAAATCCAATTAAAAAGTGACTGGTTACTGCCATTATACTCATGCCATTAGTGCATCAGTCCATAGTGCTAGTGGGTCACTGTTGTCCTAGGGTTTGTAGCTGTGTGATGTTGATGATTATCTTTCTCGTTCTGTAGAATACAGAATACATTTCTTTATCATGAGTATCAGTGGGAGAGCCTTCTAACTGTTGAAGCACCTGCTCTACTACTCCATGTCTGCTGACATACATGAGTGTTGTATTCAGCAATAGGACACAACAGGAATGTTGCATCATAGCAACGGGCTTGGCAGTAGGTGTGAAGATTGGGGTTTTCATGGGGCTGACTTTCTGCTATGAAGAAGAACCCAGTCATGTCACTGACCTCAAACGTTTTCCTTGCAATTTTTTCAAGACTAGTGAACTATATTCTCATTATTAATCTTCATAGGTTTTTATATGCCATCTTTTGCATTCTAAGAGATTACATATGCTTAGAAATTTGTCATTTGCTCCAGTTTCACAATTCATGGGACCATTGGTTTCCAAAATGCTTCCAAAGGAAGGATCAGAGCACCAGGGGAGTCAGGGATACCATGGATCCCCAGCCTACAAAATCAATTGACTGGTA
Source organism: Arvicola amphibius (assembly GCF_903992535.2). NCBI lineage: Eukaryota > Metazoa > Chordata > Mammalia > Rodentia > Cricetidae > Arvicola > Arvicola amphibius. The sequence goes on from NC_052051.1 coordinate 90,753,950, forward strand.
CTCATAGTGGCTCAAAGAGATCAGGGAGCCTGTGGGAGGAGGATCTTTCCTAGATCCTGTGCACATATGTTGTTTTCCATATGCTTGATGTCACTGTGGGATTTCTAACAGTGGGAGAATGTGGCTGCAAATCCTTAGGCCTAGCTATGGTGCCTTTTCCTCCTTCTAGGTTTCTGAGTTCAGCCTTGATATGATAATATATACACAATTTAATAGAAGAATATTATTCCATGTTTAGTTGATGTCCCTGGGAGGCCTGCCCTGTTTTGTGGGGAGATGAAGGGAGAGAAAACCTGAGGGAAGAGGCGGGAGAGCCTGGGGCAGGGAAGAGTGCAAAACCCGGGTCAGTGTATAATATATTAGAAAAGAATAAAAACATCACATTACTGTTAAATAATGGAAAGATAATATTACTAGGAAAGTTGAGAAATTTGAATGAGAAATGTGTTGACATTACTGACTCCTAAGTAGCCTATTTTTATATCTCTACATAGAGAATAAAGAAACCTTAGAACATTGGCTCCATCATTATGTTTTTAGAAAACATCATACTTGTTACACCTGCCCTCAGAGTAACATTGTCAGATCTTTAAAAAGGAGAGAAATACAATGTAAATTCAATAATCATATATGAAATCATCAAAATTATAGAAAGATTAAAAATTAAAATCTCAAAACCAGTTGTAAATGTACAAATAATTTAAAAGGTATGATTGATGCCATAGATTTCTGGAAAATGTTCTATCAATTATGTTTGCATGATAGCAAGTGACTAACACAGAATGATATTCCACCTTATTTAAAGACCACTTTCCATTATTGTGTTGACACGTGTGATATCATTATATTCACCAAACTATCTCAGAGCAAAATATACAATTTGAGAACAGTAAAATAGGTAAATTTGATGTCATAGACTGATAGGGATTATGTAAGACTCTGGAAATGTAAAATATTTTTCTTAGAAATGGCATTCCTTTCTCTCAGCATAGGAGAAGATCTGCAATTGTGCCTCACAATTCTTTCTACTCCCTCCGATTTCGTTATTTCTGCAGGAATGTTGATTCTCTGCTGTCACTTGTACTCTATAATTTCACTAAGAATGTTTCTCAAGTGTATATGATTCCATGATTTCATTGTTTAGGTTATAGAGAACTTAGCAGTGAAAAAAGACTCAAAATTTCTTCTAAAGACTGATTCAGAAATGATTCAGTTTGCATAGAATTTTTAATTCATTTTGTCTTCAGATATGTTTACAGAATAAATAGGATACCATTTCCATACAAAATAAAACCCCTTGTTAGTTGCCAAAAAATGTCTTCCAAATGATGTTTTAGAAGTAGCCATATGTACTGTAACAAGATCAAAGTTGACTATAAATTTAAACTGAACTTTCTCCTCTTTGATCACTTTTGGTGAAGTTGTATCTGTTTTGCTTGTTCTTTTCAATAATCAAGCATTTATGCCATTGCAATGTTCACGCTGGTCTATTTCCTTAGGTTTAGTTCTCATCTTATGTATGTTTCTCAGAATTTCTTTAGAGTTTGGCTTTTTCTTATTTTCTGTGACCCAGAAGTTCACTGTAAGGTTGTTCTCATCTGTCACACTTGTTCATTAAGAAAAAGAAAGCTAAAAACTTTACCCCTTGACTTACTTCTCATTGTTTTTAATCTGATTTTCTCAGTTGGCATTGGCATGGAAATTATCAAGAACATTTCTAGCAAGACCAGAGAGAAGGAGAACATGCAGCTGGCCCTAAATGCCAGCGCCTATGAAGAGGAGACCATTACAGATCACTACATCATACTAAGTAACCTCGGCAAAGGGGCCTTTGCTGAAGTGAAGTTAACTTGCCATCTCCTCACAAATATGAAAGTCGCAGTTAAAATCCTTGCGAATGGTGAGGAGAGTGACAGTAACAATAGGAAAGAGCTCAACATCATGAAAGAACTAGACCACCCGTATATAATAAAGCTCTTCCACGTCATCGACAGCAAAGACCACACCTATATGGTGTTGGAGTTTGCTGCTCAGGGCGATCTAGTCACGCTCATTGAGGAGGGTGGCCCTCTTCAGCAGAAAGAGGCCCAACACATCTTCTGCCAGATTGTGTGTGCAGTGCACTACTGCCACGATAATGACATCGCACACAGGGACATCAAGCTAGATAACATCCTGCTTGATGGCAAAGGAAACATCAAACTGTGTGACTTTGGCCTGGCCATCAGAGTCAGCTCTGGGCAGAGGTGCAAGGGATTCTGTGGCACAGTTGAGTATTGTGCTCCAGAGCTATTCGATGACACAGAGTATGATGCAAGGGCACTTGACATCTGGAGCATGGCAGTGGTTCTGTATGTAATGGTGACAGCAAGGTTCCCATTCAAAGCAAGGACCTATCCAGACATGAAGGAAGAAATGCTGAATCCCATGTACTACATTCCTTACACACTTTCTCAAAACCTTGTGCTTGTACACCTCATTGTGCACTTGTTCACTGTGAACCCTGAGCAGAGGCCCACGATATGTGACATTAGGCAGCACCAGTGGATCAGAGACAGGCAAGAATTTTGGAAACTCCCATCATCCTCAGAATCATTCTGTAACAAACCAAATCCCAGCATTGTGCTGGCTATGTGGGGTATGGGCTACCATCCCAAGGCTATTAGTGACTCTCTACGTGAGAAAAAATTCAATAACATCATGGCCACATACCTAATTTTAAGCCACGAGTCACCCCAGGACCACATTAAATCTGCCAGTAAGTCTTTGCAGGCCTGTTTTGCTGTGTCATCAACAGATGCTCTCAAGTCCCTTCCTCCTAAGAGGAGAGTGAGTGAGCCTGCCATTCCCACCTTCGCCCTGCTGACTGAACATCAGGGACAGGATGAGAAGTGTTCAAGCAAGCAAGGGAGCAGAAACCTGAGCATGCCTGCCACCTTGTGCTGCCTGCTGGAGGAGGACATCCCTTCCCAACCAGTACCCACGTGTGCTCGTGAGGTTACTCCTCTCCTGAGCAGAAGTTTGGAAGTAGGTAGCATGGTTTGCAATGAGTTGTCCTCACAATGCCCATTGTCTGAGTGCATTTCTTCTGCAAAGTATTTGTCCTGCGAGGCACCCCAGGAAGTGAGCACCCTGAAGAATAGCTTAGATGCTCAGAGTACACCCTCTGTAAGGAAGGAAAGGGAGACACCTGAGGGTATGAGCAGTACTGAAACCCTTGGAACTCGGAGATCTTCCCTTCAGACAACATCCAAGAACAACTTAAAAGGTGTCCTTCCTGAAGATGTAAGTGCAGCCTCTGCCAGCAGTCTGTCCAAAGGCTGGAAGAGGGTTAAGAAGAGAATTGGGAATTGTGTGAGATTTCTGTGCTGCTGTATTCCGCTCTCACGAAAAAGCCATGTTTCTCAGAAGGAAGAGGTACCACTGAAAGGAGAGAGCATTGCAGGTGCACACACACAGCTAAATGCGGTGCCCAAGATGCACATCAATATTTATTAATCTGTATGTTTTCTAATGTCCTTTGTGACCATTACATGATAATTAGGGTAGGTAAATTAGGAATTCTTATTTCAAAAGGGTTGCTCCAAAACTCCATCACAACCTTTAAAATGAAATGTTTAAGCTAAAGTAGACAGTATTGTATGAGAAGTAGAAGCTTTAGAAGCAGCCAGAAGTAGTGTTGTCTAAAGGAAGAAAGAATTATAGAGCATCAAAGGCTTTGAGGGAAGAAAACTAAAAAGATCAGGAAGAATATAAGAAGAGCCAATGGCAAACAGATGATCCAGAAGAATATAAGAAACAAGAGTCTGAAGTGTATATTTCAAAGTTCTTAAGACTGTGCCTTCCATAGGTCATTATTGTCTTATGTACTGAGTCATTGTAGAAGATAATGTTAGCAGTTCTATTGACTGAGATAGCCAAATTGGGAGCAAATTGGGAGCCATGCAGGAAGTCCAGATGACAGAGTGTCGTGTACTCCAACAGAGAAGTCCAGCACCTACCACAGGCTTTTCCACAGACAACCATTATTAACAGGAGGTATGTCCAATAGCTGGCCTTCAATAGCATCCTTCTCAGAGAGCAGCCCTGTGCCAAAATTCTCCCCAAAGATACTCTTGAATTAGAAGTCCCAATGTGCAGGGGCCCTTACTTTGGGGTACTTGTCAGAACTATATTTGTCTCCTAACAGGAAAGGGACACCAAGCAGGAAGGAAATGGTTACCACTATAGAAGGAATTCTGGAATATTGCTCCAGTTTGCAAGGTGGGTATTGCTTGATTGTCCTGATACTGGAGTACAGAGGACCCATGACTTAGTCTGCAGTCTTGGAACTACTTTTTGGTTAGATCCCACATCAGGGGTCAGAGGGTCAGACCTAGACAGAATCTTGTGACTGTAGATTAGAAGCATTCTCCTGGGATCCCCTTTTGAAAGTTGCATTGGTGTTGTCGTGGACATGCTCCATGCAGAACCAATGATGTAATGAAGAGTGACCACTCAGAAGGGACTGAATGTCAGGGCTTATCTGTGGGTCTCATGGCTGAAGGCAGCACTGAGAACACGAATTTATTTTTATTTTGTTGTATCGGAGAGGTTTCTCTGATGTGTTTTATCCTTGACACTGATCCACAGAGAGATAAGCATGAGGCTGCCAAAGTCAACTGTTTTCAACTCCAAGGAACTTGGTCATTAAGCTCATGATGCAGAGGAACAAAGGTAAGAAGACAAACAACAGAGCAATGGATTCAGAGTGGTTTTGAGATAAATTGTGGCAAGTAGCTCATCTTTCCCCTCTGCTCCTAGCTGTTATGGAGGAACAGTTTGGGTATAACCGGTGTACACCATCTTACCCCTGTATGGAAGAACAATCACTGCAACTGGCAAGATGCTTTGTCTGTACTGTGTTGAAGAACCATGAGAATGAGAGTGCACACAGCCTTGCAAGGAAAATCAGACTGGAGTGGCAGACCTTCTTGTTTATGCGGCCATACCTGCTCTGCATCAGTGGGGGATTACTAAGGGAAGTATCATTCGTGATATACCTTACTGAATGCAGTGCTTGGGAAAGGGAGACTTGGGTGCTGTAGCCAGGTCAGTGAAACCCAGGAGATACAACCAATGAGAATCATGGGCTCCAGACTCACATGACAGACTCTACAAAGGCTAATCTCAGTATGAACAGTTGTGGTGTTTATTTTGACATTTGTCTTGGGACTAATGAGGACTTTCCCTGATACTAAAGCAAGTATCTATCTTTAGCTTTTTATCTGAGAGAACATAAGTCAGCTGAGTTTCAGACTCCCACATCCATCACTTCCCTCCTTTACTGCCTCCCTGCTGGATGGAGCAGGGGCAGTGTCCATGACTACCAGATATTTGTAGGAGGAACTTCACACTTCATCCCAAAGCTGTCCACAGGTGTCCTCCTCACAGAGCACAAACCTGAGTCCTTAGATGCTCTTCTGGACATAACATATTTGGTTGACACAATGATTAAGTACAGCCCCAGGCCACTTGACACAGCCACAATGAGCAGTTTGGTACAGGTGGATCACATGAAGTTCCCCTAGTCAACTCCAGATGTCTTATTGGTCGCCCTTTCTCTCCTATTATCTGCAAGTTCTTTGGGACACGATCTTTTGTGGAAGCTCATTTTCACCAAGTATGTATCCTGTATAATGTAGACAAGAGGACGTGAGATGAGGTGCAGGAAGCAGAGTGCCTATGATAAGACATGTTGTTGGGAAAATGCTTTTACTCCTTTGTTCCCAGAGCCTGATGCATGAAAAGTTGCAGGCCTGTCATGAGGAAGCATTCCCTGCCTTCTGCTGTCCCTGATGCACTCTAATGCTGTTGGCCTAGGGAAGGTCACCTTGGATGACAATGAGCATTATACCTGCCTCTTTAGTCCCCGAATTTCCTAAAGTAAACCTGCCATTATCTCCCAAGACCACAGATCTTGTACCTGTGGATGTTTAACTCTCAGCCAGTTTTCTCACTGATCTACAATATTCCTTCTCTTATAGGTGCCTGGCAACATCTGAGATTGTGTCCCTGGAGGATTCCTAACCTGAGGACTTGCACACTCAACACTGGTGTCAGCGATGAAAAAGGTCATCTCTGAGTTCGGGAAAGGTCAGAAGATCTACACACCTTCAGGGGGACATCCTGTACAGGCCATTGAGATGGCTCATGTTCCAGCATCCAGCTACAGAACCTTCTCCAATTGTCATCAAGATCTGAGGATAACAGAAGGATCCCATAGGAAAGCTGTCCAATGTATGTTACCTTTAAATTTCTGGCATAGATTCATGCTGTGTGTTTTTCGATAGTGTAAAAATGTCACCTATGACTCTCTTTTTTCAGAGATGACCCTGAAAAATTACCTGAGCAGAGAAAGAACGTGCTACTACAGAGCCTTGGGACACACGGGTGCATGTGTCCACAGCCTCTAAACTGGAGTTCCTGAAAAGGACAGTGTCCTTGGACCTTCTCTCTCAGGCCACCAATCACATGATGATGGTGCACTTGACGTCTGTCACTTATGTCACTTATATGGTTTCCTACCAGTATTGGATAGAGACAATACACAAACAACAAATACCAAAGTACCAAAGTAGGTTTCCTGCTGAATTTACACCAATTGGCAAATAGAACATTTATTTTTTATCCAAAAGACTCTAAACTCTCAGAGTCCTCTTTTCTCCACTCTTGTCACTGTTGTTAAGATGACAGATCTTTTCTCAGATAGACTCAAAATTGAAAATCTGGTCCCCAAGCACTGAAACATCCAAACTGAGTCTAGTCCTAAAAGTGATGGCAGAGGACAGGGGTGACTTATCCAGACTCTGCACTTGTGGTTCCAGCCCTTCACAAAGTCTCAGAGATCCACAGAATTGAACAGGCAAGAAACAGAAATGGAAACATGGATTCAAACACAAATCCCAGCCAGAGACCCACCTACATCGCATCAGCTGATTTTGTCAGGGCCACCTTTGGAAATCAAGGCAGAGAAAATGATCTGTCCACAAAAGTCTGCAAGTATGCCAAAGTAAACAATAAGGAACCCATTAGAAAACTGAACACAAATTTAATTATTGCAGCTGACCCCAATGTAAACACTACAAAATTCATGTAATAGATGCAGAAGCGATCTACGTAAGTTTCAGCCTCTTAAGGAAGAAGACAGACACAGCACACACGAGACACATGAGCTTTAATGATATTAGCCAAAAAATACAAAATCTGAAGCATAGCTGGGGGGAGACTGTATGGTATGACATCGAAAGAAAGCCTGGACACCGTTTTCATAACCCAGCAGACAACAAATACCTGTTCTAAGACAAGATGGTTCAGTGCTATGCAGCAGGAAGGAGTGTCCAGGCTGACAACCAGATGTGTTCTGCTCACCACACTTACACCTGTGTGACTCTCAACGTTACTTCATGAAGATATGGTAAAGAAGCAGAATGAAGACTCGCCAAAGCTGGGGACTCATTTCCACCTCTGATAGTCAGCTATACTCTTGATTCTCAAACACCCCAGCCCAGGAGAAGAGGGATGCTGACCACAGCACAGATGTAAGACTTCCTTGAGCACATGAGTCTCCATGCTGCTGCTGGAGCCCCGAGAGCCTAGCAGTGCACACTCCCCAGCACTGATGCACATTCAGTGCTAGATGTCAACCCATGCAGACCACATCACCCTTGCTTCCTCACAATGAATACATGTAGCCAGGCTGTGTTGACACCCCACATATATCCCCAAAGAGCTAGGTGTCAGACCCTGATGGACATCCACAGCCCACAATCCACATATCCATTTAGATATCAGCCCTTACCTGACACTGTTCTTACCTGTACACTCATATATTGTCATCCATATACATTACTATGGCAGTTCAGGATGTTCCTTCCCCTTTCAACTCCCACACCAGTAGTAGTAAAGATCCTACACAAATGTCTCCTCCCATCTGCTGTGCTAAACAGCATTGCTAGTAATTGGCACTATTTGACATTGCATGCCTGACACTGTTCATTGTGTGGTTTTATAACCAGCTGAGTACCAGCTCCTGAACTGCCCTATGTGATTTCTTCCATATCAGGCCTTGTAGGACCCCAAACGTGAATCCCTAAAATTTCTGTGTATCAAATTCAACTAGAACATGCCACCACCACACCTATAAGTGACTT